>NW_025111066.1:0-652542 GCF_015476425.1 Leptopilina heterotoma
ACTCATATTCCGACTTCATTATCTCCGACTTTCTTGCATTGCGATTTTACTACAGAGACTTTTTTTCTCGGCTTTGCATCAGCTACAACTTTGCTGTTGACAACTTTTGCCCACCGCAAACTTTTCGAGTTATTTTTTAAAAACTGTCAAAAAACTAAATTTTTTACATTCTCATCACATGAGCAGGTATAGTGTTGTGTCGTTAATTTTGACTTTTGCTAATTTTCGAAATCTTTTACGTTTTGAGGTGCCCTGAGTCCGAAAACATGGTCCGGCGAGTGCGTCTGTCTGTGTGTCTGTCGTCTGTCTTCTGTCTGTCCGTCTGTAGACGGTAATATGTTTTCCCACGATAACTTTGAAAAACTTATCGGATCGTTTTTAAATTCAACACACTTAAACTTGGTGTAAAAATGAAGGGCTAAGTTCGTTACCAAGCATTTTCGTTAAAAACCTACAAAAAATACGGTAGTTGCAAAATTTTGAAAAATCAATTTTTTTCAAATTTCAGAATTTTTAACTTTATTTTATTTAGATTAGAAAAATACAAACAACTTTTCTCTATAACATTTTTCATAAAAACTCAATTTTCGAAGTTATGTCTCTTAAATGTCAAAAAAACTTAAAAAATCCTAAAATAACACAAAAAATCGAATTTTTTTTAAAGGAATAAAAATCAGTCAATTGATTTTGACATATTCTCACCCTAAAATACTTGAAAAAACATACTTGAACACAAAAAACCTCGTAATTTCTAGAAAAATCACTCTCTATATATATTTTTTGTGCACTTTTTTGATAAAAAAATCAATATTCCGACTTCATTATCTCCGACGTTCTTGCATATGCGATTTTACTACCAGAGACTTTTTTTCTCGGCTTTGCATCAGCTACAACTTTGCTGTTGACAACTTTTTGCCCAACGCAAAACTTTTCGAGTTATTTTTTAAAAAACTGTCAAAAAACTAAATTTTTTACATTCTCATCACATGAGAAGGTATTAGTTTTGGTCGAATTTTGACTTTTGCTTAATTTTATGAAATCTTTACGTTTGAGGTGCCCTGAGTCCGAAAAACATGGTCCGGCGAGTGCGTCTGTCTGTGTGTCTGTCTGTCTGTCCGTCTGTAGACGGTAATATGTTGTTCCCACGATAACTTTTGAAAAAACTTTATCGGATCGTTTTTAATTCAACACACTTAAACTTGGTGTAAAATGAAGGCTAAGTTCGTTAACCAGACATTTTCGTTAAAAACTACAAAAAATACGGTAGTTTCAAATTTTGAAAAATCAATTTTTTCAAATTTCAGAATTTTTTAACTTTATTTTATTTTAGATTAGAAAAATACAAACACTTTTCTCTATAACATTTTTTCATAAAAACTCAATTTTCGAAGTTATAGTCTCTAAATGGTCAAAAAACTTAAAAAATCCTAAAAATACACACAAAAAATCGAATTTTTTTAAAGGAATAAAAATCAGTCAATTGATTTTGACATATTCTCACTCTATAATACTTGAAAAACATACTTGAACACAAAAAACTCGTAATTTCTAGAAAAATCACTCTCTATATATATTTTTTGTGCACTTTTTTGATAAAAAATCAATATTCCGACTTCATTATCTCCGACGTTCTTGCATATGCGATTTTACTACCAGAGACTTTTTTTCTCGGCTTTGCATCAGCTACAACTTTGCTGTTGACAACTTTTTGCCCAACGCAAAACTTTTCGAGTTATTTTTTAAAAACTGTCAAAAAACTAAATTTTTTACATTCTCATCACATGAGAAGGTATTAGTTTTGGTCGAATTTTGACTTTTGCTAATTTTATGAAATCTTTACGTTTTGAGGTGCCCTGAGTCCGAAAAACATGGTCCGGCGAGTGCGTCTGTCTGTGTGTCTGTCTGTCTGTCTGTCTGTCCGTCTGTAGACGGTAATATGTTGTTCCCACGATAACTTTTGAAAAACTTATCGGATCGTTTTTAAATTCAACACACTTAAACTTGGTGTAAAAATGAAGGCTAAGTTCGTTAACCAGACATTTTCGTTAAAAACTACAAAAAATACGGTAGTTTCAAAATTTTGAAAAATCAATTTTTTCAAATTTCAGAATTTTTAACTTTATTTTATTTTAGATTAGAAAAATACAAACAACTTTTCTCTATAACATTTTTTCATAAAAACTCAATTTTCGAAGTTATAGTCTCTTAAATGGTCAAAAAAACTTAAAAAATCCTAAAATAACACAAAAAATCGAATTTTTTTAAAGGAATAAAATCAGTCAATTGATTTTGACATATTCTCACCCTAAAATACTTGAAAAACATACTTGAACACAAAAAACTCGTAATTTCTAGAAAAATCACTCTCTATATATATTTTTTGTGCACTTTTTTGATAAAAAATCAATATTCCGACTTCATTATCTCCGACGTTCTTGCATATGCGATTTTACTACCAGAGACTTTTTTTCTCGGCTTTGCATCAGCTACAACTTTGCTGTTGACAACTTTTTGCCCAACGCAAAACTTTTCGAGTTATTTTTTAAAAACTGTCAAAAAACTAAATTTTTTACATTCTCATCACATGAGAAGGTATTAGTTTTGGTCGAATTTTGACTTTTGCTAATTTTATGAAATCTTTACGTTTTGAGGTGCCCTGAGTCCGAAAAACATGGTCCGGCGAGTGCGTCTGTCTGTGTGTCTGTCTGTCTGTCCGTCTGTAGACGGTAATATGTTGTTCCCACGATAACTTTTGAAAAACTTATCGGATCGTTTTTAAATTCAACACACTTAAACTTGGTGTAAAAATGAAGGCTAAGTTCGTTAACCAGACATTTTCGTTAAAAACTACAAAAAATACGGTAGTTTCAAAATTTTGAAAAATCAATTTTTTCAAATTTCAGAATTTTTAACTTTATTTTATTTTAGATTAGAAAAATACAAACAACTTTTCTCTATAACATTTTTTCATAAAAACTCAATTTTCGAAGTTATAGTCTCTTAAATGGTCAAAAAAACTTAAAAAATCCTAAAATAACACAAAAAATCGAATTTTTTTAAAGGAATAAAAATCAGTCAATTGATTTTGACATATTCTCACCTCTATAATACTTGAAAAACATACTTGAACACAAAAAACTCGTAATTTCTAGAAAAATCACTCTCTATATATATTTTTTGTGCACTTTTTTGATAAAAAATCAATATTCCGACTTCATTATCTCCGACGTTCTTGCATATGCGATTTTACTACCAGAGACTTTTTTTCTCGGCTTTGCATCAGCTACAACTTTGCTGTTGACAACTTTTTGCCCAACGCAAAACTTTTCGAGTTATTTTTTAAAAACTGTCAAAAAACTAAATTTTTTACATTCTCATCACATGAGAAGGTATTAGTTTTGGTCGAATTTTGACTTTTGCTAATTTTATGAAATCTTTACGTTTTGAGGTGCCCTGAGTCCGAAAAACATGGTCCGGCGAGTGCGTCTGTCTGTGTGTCTGTCTGTCTGTCTGTCTGTCTGTCTGTCCGTCTGTAGACGGTAATATGTTGTTCCCACGATAACTTTTGAAAAACTTATCGGATCGTTTTTAAATTCAACACACTTAAACTTGGTGTAAAAATGAAGGCTAAGTTCGTTAACCAGACATTTTCGTTAAAAACTACAAAAAATACGGTAGTTTCAAAATTTTGAAAAATCAATTTTTTCAAATTTCAGAATTTTTAACTTTATTTTATTTTAGATTAGAAAAATACAAACAACTTTTCTCTATAACATTTTTTCATAAAAACTCAATTTTCGAAGTTATAGTCTCTTAAATGGTCAAAAAAACTTAAAAAATCCTAAAATAACACAAAAAATCGAATTTTTTTAAAGGAATAAAAATCAGTCAATTGATTTTGACATATTCTCACCCTAAAATACTTGAAAAACATACTTGAACACAAAAAACTCGTAATTTCTAGAAAAATCACTCTCTATATATATTTTTTGTGCACTTTTTTGATAAAAAATCAATATTCCGACTTCATTATCTCCGACGTTCTTGCATATGCGATTTTACTACCAGAGACTTTTTTTCTCGGCTTTGCATCAGCTACAACTTTGCTGTTGACAACTTTTTGCCCAACGCAAAACTTTTCGAGTTATTTTTTAAAAACTGTCAAAAAACTAAATTTTTTACATTCTCATCACATGAGAAGGTATTAGTTTTGGTCGAATTTTGACTTTTGCTAATTTTATGAAATCTTTACGTTTTGAGGTGCCCTGAGTCCGAAAAACATGGTCCGGCGAGTGCGTCTGTCTGTGTGTCTGTCTGTCTGTCTGTCTGTCTGTCCGTCTGTAGACGGTAATATGTTGTTCCCACGATAACTTTTGAAAAACTTATCGGATCGTTTTTAAATTCAACACACTTAAACTTGGTGTAAAAATGAAGGCTAAGTTCGTTAACCAGACATTTTCGTTAAAAACTACAAAAAATACGGTAGTTTCAAAATTTTGAAAAATCAATTTTTTCAAATTTCAGAATTTTTAACTTTATTTTATTTTAGATTAGAAAAATACAAACAACTTTTCTCTATAACATTTTTTCATAAAAACTCAATTTTCGAAGTTATAGTCTCTTAAATGGTCAAAAAAACTTAAAAAATCCTAAAATAACACAAAAAATCGAATTTTTTTAAAGGAATAAAAATCAGTCAATTGATTTTGACATATTCTCACCCTAAAATACTTGAAAAACATACTTGAACACAAAAAACTCGTAATTTCTAGAAAAATCACTCTCTATATATATTTTTTGTGCACTTTTTTGATAAAAAATCAATATTCCGACTTCATTATCTCCGACGTTCTTGCATATGCGATTTTACTACCAGAGACTTTTTTTCTCGGCTTTGCATCAGCTACAACTTTGCTGTTGACAACTTTTTGCCCAACGCAAAACTTTTCGAGTTATTTTTTAAAAACTGTCAAAAAACTAAATTTTTTACATTCTCATCACATGAGAAGGTATTAGTTTTGGTCGAATTTTGACTTTTGCTAATTTTATGAAATCTTTACGTTTTGAGGTGCCCTGAGTCCGAAAAACATGGTCCGGCGAGTGCGTCTGTCTGTGTGTCTGTCTGTCTGTCTGTCTGTCTGTCTGTCCGTCTGTAGACGGTAATATGTTGTTCCCACGATAACTTTTGAAAAACTTATCGGATCGTTTTTAAATTCAACACACTTAAACTTGGTGTAAAAATGAAGGCTAAGTTCGTTAACCAGACATTTTCGTTAAAAACTACAAAAAATACGGTAGTTTCAAAATTTTGAAAAATCAATTTTTTCAAATTTCAGAATTTTTAACTTTATTTTATTTTAGATTAGAAAAATACAAACAACTTTTCTCTATAACATTTTTTCATAAAAACTCAATTTTCGAAGTTATAGTCTCTTAAATGGTCAAAAAAACTTAAAAAATCCTAAAATAACACAAAAAATCGAATTTTTTTAAAGGAATAAAAATCAGTCAATTGATTTTGACATATTCTCACCCTAAAATACTTGAAAAACATACTTGAACACAAAAAACTCGTAATTTCTAGAAAAATCACTCTCTATATATATTTTTTGTGCACTTTTTTGATAAAAAATCAATATTCCGACTTCATTATCTCCGACGTTCTTGCATATGCGATTTTACTACCAGAGACTTTTTTTCTCGGCTTTGCATCAGCTACAACTTTGCTGTTGACAACTTTTTGCCCAACGCAAAACTTTTCGAGTTATTTTTTAAAAACTGTCAAAAAACTAAATTTTTTACATTCTCATCACATGAGAAGGTATTAGTTTTGGTCGAATTTTGACTTTTGCTAATTTTATGAAATCTTTACGTTTTGAGGTGCCCTGAGTCCGAAAAACATGGTCCGGCGAGTGCGTCTGTCTGTGTGTCTGTCTGTCTGTCTGTCTGTCTGTCCGTCTGTAGACGGTAATATGTTGTTCCCACGATAACTTTTGAAAAACTTATCGGATCGTTTTTAAATTCAACACACTTAAACTTGGTGTAAAAATGAAGGCTAAGTTCGTTAACCAGACATTTTCGTTAAAAACTACAAAAAATACGGTAGTTTCAAAATTTTGAAAAATCAATTTTTTCAAATTTCAGAATTTTTAACTTTATTTTATTTTAGATTAGAAAAATACAAACAACTTTTCTCTATAACATTTTTTCATAAAAACTCAATTTTCGAAGTTATAGTCTCTTAAATGGTCAAAAAAACTTAAAAAATCCTAAAATAACACAAAAAATCGAATTTTTTTAAAGGAATAAAAATCAGTCAATTGATTTTGACATATTCTCACCCTAAAATACTTGAAAAACATACTTGAACACAAAAAACTCGTAATTTCTAGAAAAATCACTCTCTATATATATTTTTTGTGCACTTTTTTGATAAAAAATCAATATTCCGACTTCATTATCTCCGACGTTCTTGCATATGCGATTTTACTACCAGAGACTTTTTTTCTCGGCTTTGCATCAGCTACAACTTTGCTGTTGACAACTTTTTGCCCAACGCAAAACTTTTCGAGTTATTTTTTAAAAACTGTCAAAAAACTAAATTTTTTACATTCTCATCACATGAGAAGGTATTAGTTTTGGTCGAATTTTGACTTTTGCTAATTTTATGAAATCTTTACGTTTTGAGGTGCCCTGAGTCCGAAAAACATGGTCCGGCGAGTGCGTCTGTCTGTGTGTCTGTCTGTCTGTCTGTCTGTCTGTCCGTCTGTAGACGGTAATATGTTGTTCCCACGATAACTTTTGAAAAACTTATCGGATCGTTTTTAAATTCAACACACTTAAACTTGGTGTAAAAATGAAGGCTAAGTTCGTTAACCAGACATTTTCGTTAAAAACTACAAAAAATACGGTAGTTTCAAAATTTTGAAAAATCAATTTTTTCAAATTTCAGAATTTTTAACTTTATTTTATTTTAGATTAGAAAAATACAAACAACTTTTCTCTATAACATTTTTTCATAAAAACTCAATTTTCGAAGTTATAGTCTCTTAAATGGTCAAAAAAACTTAAAAAATCCTAAAATAACACAAAAAATCGAATTTTTTTAAAGGAATAAAAATCAGTCAATTGATTTTGACATATTCTCACTCTATAATACTTGAAAAACATACTTGAACACAAAAAACTCGTAATTTCTAGAAAAATCACTCTCTATATATATTTTTTGTGCACTTTTTTGATAAAAAATCAATATTCCGACTTCATTATCTCCGACGTTCTTGCATATGCGATTTTACTACCA
Source organism: Leptopilina heterotoma (assembly GCF_015476425.1). Lineage (NCBI taxonomy): Eukaryota > Metazoa > Arthropoda > Insecta > Hymenoptera > Figitidae > Leptopilina > Leptopilina heterotoma. Next base: position 7,304 of record NW_025111066.1, read on the forward strand.
GAGACTTTTTTTCTCGGCTTTGCATCAGCTACAACTTTGCTGTTGACAACTTTTTGCCCAACGCAAAACTTTTCGAGTTATTTTTTAAAAACTGTCAAAAAACTAAATTTTTTACATTCTCATCACATGAGAAGGTATTAGTTTTGGTCGAATTTTGACTTTTGCTAATTTTATGAAATCTTTACGTTTTGAGGTGCCCTGAGTCCGAAAAACATGGTCCGGCGAGTGCGTCTGTCTGTGTGTCTGTCTGTCTGTCTGTCTGTCTGTCCGTCTGTAGACGGTAATATGTTGTTCCCACGATAACTTTTGAAAAACTTATCGGATCGTTTTTAAATTCAACACACTTAAACTTGGTGTAAAAATGAAGGCTAAGTTCGTTAACCAGACATTTTCGTTAAAAACTACAAAAAATACGGTAGTTTCAAAATTTTGAAAAATCAATTTTTTCAAATTTCAGAATTTTTAACTTTATTTTATTTTAGATTAGAAAAATACAAACAACTTTTCTCTATAACATTTTTTCATAAAAACTCAATTTTCGAAGTTATAGTCTCTTAAATGGTCAAAAAAACTTAAAAAATCCTAAAATAACACAAAAAATCGAATTTTTTTAAAGGAATAAAAATCAGTCAATTGATTTTGACATATTCTCACCCTAAAATACTTAAAAAACATACTTGAACACAAAAAACTCGTAATTTCTAGAAAAATCACTCTCTATATATATTTTTTGTGCACTTTTTTGATAAAAAATCAATATTCCGACTTCATTATCTCCGACGTTCTTGCATATGCGATTTTACTACCAGAGACTTTTTTTCTCGGCTTTGCATCAGCTACAACTTTGCTGTTGACAACTTTTTGCCCAACGCAAAACTTTTCGAGTTATTTTTTAAAAACTGTCAAAAAACTAAATTTTTTACATTCTCATCACATGAGAAGGTATTAGTTTTGGTCGAATTTTGACTTTTGCTAATTTTATGAAATCTTTACGTTTTGAGGTGCCCTGAGTCCGAAAAACATGGTCCGGCGAGTGCGTCTGTCTGTGTGTCTGTCTGTCTGTCTGTCTGTCTGTCCGTCTGTAGACGGTAATATGTTGTTCCCACGATAACTTTTGAAAAACTTATCGGATCGTTTTTAAATTCAACACACTTAAACTTGGTGTAAAAATGAAGGCTAAGTTCGTTAACCAGACATTTTCGTTAAAAACTACAAAAAATACGGTAGTTTCAAAATTTTGAAAAATCAATTTTTTCAAATTTTAGAATTTTTAACTTTATTTTATTTTAGATTAGAAAAATACAAACAACTTTTCTCTATAACATTTTTTCATAAAAACTCAATTTTCGAAGTTATAGTCTCTTAAATGGTCAAAAAAACTTAAAAAATCCTAAAATAACACAAAAAATCGAATTTTTTTAAAGGAATAAAAATCAGTCAATTGATTTTGACATATTCTCACCCTAAAATACTTGAAAAACATACTTGAACACAAAAAACTCGTAATTTCTAGAAAAATCACTCTCTATATATATTTTTTGTGCACTTTTTTGATAAAAAATCAATATTCCGACTTCATTATCTCCGACGTTCTTGCATATGCGATTTTACTACCAGAGACTTTTTTTCTCGGCTTTGCATCAGCTACAACTTTGCTGTTGACAACTTTTTGCCCAACGCAAAACTTTTCGAGTTATTTTTTAAAAACTGTCAAAAAACTAAATTTTTTACATTCTCATCACATGAGAAGGTATTAGTTTTGGTCGAATTTTGACTTTTGCTAATTTTATGAAATCTTTACGTTTTGAGGTGCCCTGAGTCCGAAAAACATGGTCCGGCGAGTGCGTCTGTCTGTGTGTCTGTCTGTCTGTCCGTCTGTAGACGGTAATATGTTGTTCCCACGATAACTTTTGAAAAACTTATCGGATCGTTTTTAAATTCAACACACTTAAACTTGGTGTAAAAATGAAGGCTAAGTTCGTTAACCAGACATTTTCGTTAAAAACTACAAAAAATACGGTAGTTTCAAAATTTTGAAAAATCAATTTTTTCAAATTTCAGAATTTTTAACTTTATTTTATTTTAGATTAGAAAAATACAAACAACTTTTCTCTATAACATTTTTTCATAAAAAATTTTTTTTTTTTTTTTTTTTTTTTAAGTTTTTGGGCCCGTCTAGCTTTACTGTGTTAAAAAAATTTCATTGATTTTCTAATTTCTTAAAACTTTTATAAAAATCTGTAGTTTACAATAGAAAAAAAGAACAGTTTTAACTGTTTTTTTTTAAATTGTCCGACATATTGGATCCGCCATTTTGAATTTCGAAAATCTAATATCAAATTCGTAATCAGCTACCCTGAAAACTCCTAAATAACGATTTTGAATCAAATCCACTTGACAAAATACATTTTTGTTTGTCTTTTTTACATAATGCAAATAAGAAAACATTTAAATCATTCGATTGGGTTCTGCTTATCCGTGTATAAAAACATCATTGACGTGCGTGGCGAAGAATAATTATGTATAATTTTGGTTTTACTTCGAATTGTGCAATAAAATTTTAGGAGAGTATATTCTTGACACTATAAGAAATCCGAAAATAAAAAAAATCGATTTTTTTGACATTTTGAACTGGAATGTCCCCTTAATTAAAATAATTTTTGCAATTTTTTAAACCCCATTATATTTTTTAAAATTTTTAGGCAAAATTTAAAACTTATATAGATGTCATCCCTCAAGTTTCAACTTTAATTTAAGACATCATAAATGTCAGAGCATGGTTTTGGATAAATGCGTTGAAATAGTTAATTTTGTACGGTTTTTGACTGAAAATGATGAGGCTGAAGTCCGCAACGTTTCAAGAAACGAAAAATTAAAAAAATAAAAACTTTTCAACGCAAAAACGTTTTAATTGATAAAAAAATCAGGGTGGCGAGCGACCTGGAAAACCGGGAATAGACAGGGAATTTGAAAAATCTAGAGAAGTTAGGGAAAAGCTGTAGGAAGTGTAAATATTCTTAGTTATACACTTAAAAATGTCAATAAAGTCCAATGCACAATAGGACACAAATATATCTGCTTAAAAAGTGTTAATTTTAAACTTTATTTCATACGAAAATAATAATTGCTTTTATGACTAATGGATATGTATGGGGCATTCTCCGTGAAATTTTCACTCAAAATTTTTTTACATTCTCATCACATTAGAAGGTATTAGTTTTGGTCAAAAATTGACTTTCGCTAATTTCATGAAATCTCGACGTTTTGGGGTCCCCTGAACCCAAAAAACATGGTCCGGCGATGGTGTCTGTCTGTTCGTCTGTCTGTCCGTCTGTAGACGGTAATATGTTGTTCCCACGATAACTCTTGAAAAACTTATCCGATCGTTTTTAAATTTAACACACTTAAAGTTGGTGCAAAAATGAAGGCTAAGTTCGTTAACCAGCTATTTTCGTCAGAAACAATTTTTTTTTTTTAAGTTTTTGGGTCAGTCAGCTTAGGGAGCGTTCACAAATGATGTTACGTTTTTTGGGGCATGGGGGTCTTTACTATATACTCTACTGTATTTTTGCATGTGAAATTGCATGAAATTCGTGACAGGGAAGGAGGGGTCTAAAATCCCGAAAAATTGCGTGACTTCATTTGTGAACGCTCCCTTAACTGTGTTTAAAAATTTGTTATTGATTTTGTGAAATGTTATAACTTTTATCAAAATCCGTTGTTATCAACAACTTGATAATAATAGTTTAAAAATATTTTAGCTGCTTCTGCAAATCATGTTTCTGCTAAGAGAGTTAGTATAATTAAAAATAACTTCACAATTTTAATCATCGAGACCAAAAATTAGAGTTGTGCAAAAAGCTTGAAGCTCGAAGCTTGATCGAGAATTTCATTTTTTGAGCTGAGCCGGGCCTAATCAGTTCGAGCTGAGCCGAGCTGTGTAAAAAGCTCGAATAGTTTCGAGTACTTGAATTCACTATAGTGCTCAATTTTAATCAAGTCCTCGAATTTACATGAGTACTCGAATTGTTCGAGTACTTGAAGTCCCTCAAGTACTCGAAAATGTCGAGTACTTGATACATCGAGCCGGCTTGGCTCGGCTCGAGAAAATTTCGGCTTGGCTCGGATCGACATTTCGAGCTTTTTTCACATTTCTACCAAAAATATACATTTTAATCCACTTAATCTCGCAATCATCAGCAAAGAAGAACATGTGATGAGAATGTAATCCTTAAAGTCGTAGTAACTTTAAGAAAAAAATGTTTTATTAAACATATAACAGGAAATAATAACAAGAACACAAATAATGCACAACAGTTGCAGACCATCGCGAGCGAAGCGAGCCATTTGCGCGCGAAGCGCGCAACATCACACGGAGCGCGAAGCGCGACGTTCGAAATAATCGCCGGAGCGCGAAGCGCGACGATCAATATTCGCGCGCCTCGAGGCGCGCTGAAACTTGCGAGCGCAGCGAGCCTCCGCGCGAAGCGCGGATGAGAATGTGTCCGCGCTTGCGCGGACAGATTTTTTTAGTTTTTTTGACCATTTAAGAGACTATAACTTCGAAAATTGAGTTTTCATGAAAAAATGTTGTAGAGAAAAGTTGTTTGTATTTTCCTAATCTAAAATAATATAAAGTTAAAAATTCTGAAATTTGAAAAAATTGAGTTTTCAAAATTTTGAAACTACCGTAGTTTTTGTAGTTTTCAACGAAAATGGCTCGTTAACGAACTTAACCTTCATTTTTACACCAACTTTAAGTGTGTTAAATTTAAAAACGATCAGATAAGATTTTTAAAAGTTATTGTGTCAACAACATTTTGGTCTACAGACGGACATACATACATACAGACACACAGACAGACACACAGACAGACGGACTTGCCGGACCATGTTTTTCGGGTTCAGGGGACCTCAAAACGTAAAGATTTCATAAAATTATCAAAAGTCAATTTTCGACCAAAACTAATACTTTCTCATGTGATGAGAATGTAATAAAAATTAGTTTTTTGGAAATAACTCGAAAAGTTTAGGGTTTAGCAAAAAGTTGTCAACAGCAAAGTTGTAGATGATGCAAAACCGAGAAAAAAAGTCTTTGGTAGCAAAATCGCATATGCAATAATGTTGGAGATAATGGAGTCGGAATATTGAATTTTTTTCAAAAAAGCGCACAAAAAATATAAATAGAGAGTGATTTTTCCGAAAATTACGACTTTTTTGTGTACAATTATGTTTTTCGAGTATTTTAGGGTGAGAATATGTCAAAATCAGTTAACTGACTTTTATTCCTTTCAAAAAATTCGATTTTCAGTGTTATTTTAAGATTTTTTTAGTTTTTTTGACCATTTAAGAGACTATAACTTCGAAAATTAAGTTTTCATAAAAAAATGTTGTAAAGAAAAGTTGTTTGTATTTTCCTAATCTAAAATAATATAAAGTTAAAAATTCTAAAATTTGAAAAAATAGAGTTTTCAAAATTTTGAAACTACCGTAGTTTTTGTAGTTTTCAACGAAAATGGCTCGTTAACGAACTTAACCTTCATTTTTACACCAACTTTAAGTGTGTTAAATTTAAAAACGATCAGATAAGATTTTTAAAAGTTATTGTGTCAACAACATTTTGGTCTACAGACGGACATACATACATACAGACACACAGACAGACACACAGACAGACGGACTTGCCGGACCATGTTTTCGGGTTCAGGGGACCTCAAAACGTAAAGATTTCATAAAATTATCAAAAGTCAATTTTCGACCAAAACTAATACTTTCTCATGTGATGAGAATGTAATAAAAATTAGTTTTTTGGAAATAACTCGAAAAGTTTAGGGTTTAGCAAAAAGTTGTCAACAGCAAAGTTGTAGATGATGCAAAACCGAGAAAAAAAGTCTTTGGTAGCAAAATCGCATATGCAATAATGTTGGAGATAATGGAGTCGGAATATTGAATTTTTTTCAAAAAAGCGCACAAAAAATATAAATAGAGAGTGATTTTTCCGAAAATTACGACTTTTTTGTGTACAATTATGTTTTTCGAGTATTTTAGGGTGAGAATATGTCAAAATCAGTTAACTGACTTTTATTCCTTTCAAAAAATTCGATTTTCAGTGTTATTTTAAGATTTTTTTAGTTTTTTTGACCATTTAAGAGACTATAACTTCGAAAATTAAGTTTTCATAAAAAAATGTTGTAAAGAAAAGTTGTTTGTATTTTCCTAATCTAAAATAATATAAAGTTAAAAATTCTAAAATTTGAAAAAATAGAGTTTTCAAAATTTTGAAACTACCGTAGTTTTTGTAGTTTTCAACGAAAATGGCTCGTTAACGAACTTAACCTTCATTTTTACACCAACTTTAAGTGTGTTAAATTTAAAAACGATCAGATAAGATTTTTAAAAGTTATTGTGTCAACAACATTTTGGTCTACAGACGGACATACAGACAGACAGACAGACAGACAGACAGACAGACAGACAGACAGACAGACGGACTCGCCGGACCATGTTTTTCGGGTTCAGGGGACCTCAAAACGTAAAGATTTCATAAAATTATCAAAAGTCAATTTTCGACCAAAACTAATACTTTCTCATGTGATGAGAATGTAATAAAAATTAGTTTTTTGGAAATAACTCGAAAAGTTTAGGGTTTAGCAAAAAGTTGTCAACAGCAAAGTTGTAGATGATGCAAAACCGAGAAAAAAAGTCTCTGGTAGCAAAATCGCATATGCAATAATGTCGGAGATAATGGAGTCGGAATATTGAATTTTTTTCAAAAAAGCGCACAAAAAATATAAATAGAGAGTGGTTTTTCCGAAAATTACGACTTTTTTGTGTACAATTATGTTTCTCGAGTATTTTTGGGTGAGAATATGTCAAAATCAGTTAACTGACTTTTATTCCTTTCAAAAAATTCGATTTTCAGTGTTATTTTAAGATTTTTTTAGTTTTTTTGACCATTTAAGAGACTATAACTTCGAAAATTGAGTTTTCATGAAAAAATGTTGTAGAGAAAAGTTGTTTGTATTTTCCTAATCTAAAATAATATAAAGTTAAAAATTCTGAAATTTAAAAAAATTGAGTTTTCAAAATTTTGAAACTACCGTAGTTTTTGTAGTTTTCAACGAAAATGGCTCGTTAACGAACTTAACCTTCATTTTTACACCAACTTTAAGTGTGTTAAATTTAAAAACGATCAGATAAGATTTTTAAAAGTTATTGTGTCAACAACATTTTGGTCTACAGACGGACATACATACATACAGACAGACAGACAGACAGACAGACAGACGGACTCGCCGGACCATGTTTTTCGGGTTCAGGGGACCTCAAAACGTAAAGATTTCATAAAATTATCAAAAGTCAATTTTCGACCAAAACTAATACTTTCTCATGTGATGAGAATGTAATAAAAATTAGTTTTTTGGAAATAACTCGAAAAGTTTAGGGTTTAGCAAAAAGTTGTCAACAGCAAAGTTGTAGATGATGCAAAACCGAGAAAAAAAGTCTCTGGTAGCAAAATCGCATATGCAATAATGTCGGAGATAATGGAGTCGGAATATTGAATTTTTTTCAAAAAAGCGCACAAAAAATATAAATAGAGAGTGGTTTTTCCGAAAATTACGACTTTTTTGTGTACAATTATGTTTTTCGAGTATTTTAGGGTGAGAATATGTCAAAATCAGTTAACTGACTTTTATTCCTTTCAAAAAATTCGATTTTCAGTGTTATTTTAAGATTTTTTTAGTTTTTTTGACCATTTAAGAGACTATAACTTCGAAAATTGAGTTTTCATGAAAAAATGTTGTAGAGAAAAGTTGTTTGTATTTTGCTAATCTAAAATAATATAAAGTTAAAAATTCTGAAATTTGAAAAAATTGAGTTTTCAAAATTTTGAAACTACCGTAGTTTTTGTAGGTTTCAACGAAAATGGCTCGTTAACGAACTTAACCTTCATTTTTACACCAACTTTAAGTGTGTTAAATTTAAAAACGATCAGATAAGATTTTTAAAAGTTATTGTGTCAACAACATTTTGGTCTACAGACGGACATACATACATACAGACAGACAGACAGACACACAGACAGACGGACTCGCCGGACCATGTTTTTCGGGTTCAGGGGACCTCAAAACGTAAAGATTTCATAAAATTATCAAAAGTCAATTTTCGACCAAAACTAATACTTTCTCATGTGATGAGAATGTAATAAAAATTAGTTTTTTGGAAATAACTCGAAAAGTTTAGGGTTTAGCAAAAAGTTGTCAACAGCAAAGTTGTAGATGATGCAAAACCGAGAAAAAAAGTCTCTGGTAGCAAAATCGCATATGCAATAATGTCGGAGATAATGGAGTCGGAATATTGAATTTTTTTCAAAAAAGCGCACAAAAAATATAAATAGAGAGTGGTTTTTCCGAAAATTACGACTTTTTTGTGTACAATTATGTTTTTCGAGTATTTTAGGGTGAGAATATGTCAAAATCAGTTAACTGACTTTTATTCCTTTCAAAAAATTCGATTTTCAGTGTTATTTTAAGATTTTTTTAGTTTTTTTGACCATTTAAGAGACTATAACTTCGAAAATTGAGTTTTCATGAAAAAATGTTGTAGAGAAAAGTTGTTTGTATTTTGCTAATCTAAAATAATATAAAGTTAAAAATTCTGAAATTTGAAAAAATTGAGTTTTCAAAATTTTGAAACTACCGTAGTTTTTGTAGTTTTTAACGAAAATGGCTCGTTAACGAACTTAACCTTCATTTTTACACCAACTTTAAGTGTGTTAAATTTAAAAACGATCAGATAAGATTTTTAAAAGTTATTGTGTCAACAACATTTTGGTCTACAGACGGACATACATACATACAGACAGACAGACAGACACACAGACAGACGGACTCGCCGGACCATGTTTTTCGGGTTCAGGGGACCTCAAAACGTAAAGATTTCATAAAATTATCAAAAGTCAATTTTCGACCAAAACTAATACTTTCTCATGTGATGAGAATGTAATAAAAATTAGTTTTTTGGAAATAACTCGAAAAGTTTAGGGTTTAGCAAAAAGTTGTCAACAGCAAAGTTGTAGATGATGCAAAACCGAGAAAAAAAGTCTCTGGTAGCAAAATCGCATATGCAATAATGTCGGAGATAATGGAGTCGGAATATTGAATTTTTTTCAAAAAAGCGCACAAAAAATATAAATAGTGAGTGGTTTTTCCGAAAATTACGACTTTTTTGTGTACAATTATGTTTTTCAAGTATTTTAGGGTGAGAATATGTCAAAATCAGTTAACTGACTTTTAGTCCTTTCAAAAAATTCGATTTTCAGTGTTATTTTAAGATTTTTTTACTTTTTTTGACCATTTAAGAGACTATAACTTCGAAAATTAAGTTTTCATGAAAAAATGTTGTAGAGAAAAGTTGTTTGTATTTTCCTAATCTAAAATAATATAAAGTTAAAAATTCTGAAATTTGAAAAAATTGAGTTTTCAAAATTTTGAAACTACCGTAGTTTTTGTAGTTTTCAACGAAAATGGCTCGTTAACGAACTTAACCTTCATTATTACACCAACTTTAAGTGTGTTAAATTTAAAAACGATCAGATAAGATTTTTAAAAGTTATTGTGTCAACAACATTTTGGTCTACAGACAGACAGACAGACAGACAGACAGACAGACAGACAGACAGACAGACAGACAGACAGACAGACAGACAGACAGACAGACAGACAGACAGACAGACAGACAGACAGACAGACAGACGGACACACAGACAGACGGACACACAGACAGACGGACTCGCCGGACCATGTTTTTCGGGTTCAGGGGACCTCAAAACGTAAAGATTTTATAAAACTAGCTCCTCCGACGGCCGCAAGCGGCCGTCTACGGTGCTAGTTTTTATATGTCCATTGTCCAAGTCCATTATTTCATTAATAATAATATTCAAATTTTTTCAGTTAATAATTTGCTTATTTATATTTGAAATGTTGACGTTTTTTTTGACCATGCAAAATAAGATTTAATATGAGTACTTTCTCTTAACAAAAATAAAATTTATATATTCGCGCTCTTTTTAAATAACATACGACTGCAGCGCCACCTTCACATGTACAAACAATTTTAAAAACACCCTTCTATTAAGATTTTACATCCTCATTGCCCATTCTTTACTTCGATACTTTTCGATACATTTGACCTTTCCACTCCATGTCTTTTTTAAGAAAGGATTATCAAAAGTCAATTTTCGACCAAAACTAATACTTTCTCATGTGATGAGAATGTAATAAAAATTAGTTTTTTGGAAATAACTCAAAAAGTTTAGGGTTTAGCAAAAAGTTTTCAACAGCAAAGTTGTAGATGATGCAAAACCGAGAAAAAAAGTCTCTGGTAGCAAAATCGCATATGCAATAATGTTGGAGATAATGGAGTCGGAATATTGAATTTTTTTCAAAAAAGCGCACAAAAAATATAAATAGAGAGTGATTTTTCCGAAAATTACGACTTTTTTGTGTACAATTATGTTTTTCGAGTATTTTAGGGTGAGAATATGTCAAAATCAGTTAACTGACTTTTATTCCTTTCAAAAAATTCGATTTTCAGTGTTATTTTAAGATTTTTTTAGTTTTTTTGACCATTTAAGAGACTATAACTTCGAAAATTGAGTTTTCATGAAAAAATGTTGTAGAGAAAAGTTGTTTGTATTTTCCTAATCTAAAATAATATAAAGTTAAAAATTCTAAAATTTGAAAAAATTGAGTTTTCAAAATTTTGAAAATACCGTAGTTTTTGTAGTTTTCAACGAAAATGGCTCGTTAACGAACTTAACCTTCATTTTTACACCAACTTTAAGTGTGTTAAATTTAAAAACGATCAGATAAGATTTTTAAAAGTTATTGTGTCAACAACATTTTGGTCTACAGACGGACATACATACATACAGACAGACAGACAGACAGACAGACAGACAGACGGACTCGCCGGACCATGTTTTTCGGGTTCAGGGGACCTCAAAACGTAAAGATTTCATAAAATTATCAAAAGTCAATTTTCGACCAAAACTAATACTTTCTCATGTGATGAGAATGTAATAAAAATTAGTTTTTTGGAAATAACTCGAAAAGTTTAGGGTTTAGCAAAAAGTTGTCAACAGCAAAGTTGTAGATGATGCAAAACCGAGAAAAAAAGTCTCTGGTAGCAAAATCGCATATGCAATAATGTCGGAGATAATGGAGTCGGAATATTGAATTTTTTTCAAAAAAGCGCACAAAAAATATAAATAGAGAGTGGTTTTTCCGAAAATTACGACTTTTTTGTGTACAATTATGTTTTTCGAGTATTTTAGGGTGAGAATATGTCAAAATCAGTTAACTGACTTTTATTCCTTTCAAAAAATTCGATTTTCAGTGTTATTTTAAGATTTTTTTAGTTTTTTTGACCATTTAAGAGACTATAACTTCGAAAATTGAGTTTTCATGAAAAAATGTTGTAAAGAAAAGTTGTTTGTATTTTGCTAATCTAAAATAATATAAAGTTAAAAATTCTGAAATTTGAAAAAATTGAGTTTTCAAAATTTTGAAACTACCGTAGTTTTTGTAGTTTTCAACGAAAATGGCTCGTTAACGAACTTAACCTTCATTTTTACACCAACTTTAAGTGTGTTAAATTTAAAAACGATCAGATAAGATTTTTAAAAGTTATTGTGTCAACAACATTTTGGTCTACAGACGGACATACATACATACAGACAGACAGACAGACAGACACACAGACAGACGGACTCGCCGGACCATGTTTTTCGGGTTCAGGGGACCTCAAAACGTAAAGATTTCATAAAATTATCAAAAGTCAATTTTCGACCAAAACTAATACTTTCTCATGTGATGAGAATGTAATAAAAATTAGTTTTTTGGAAATAACTCGAAAAGTTTAGGGTTTAGCAAAAAGTTGTCAACAGCAAAGTTGTAGATGATGCAAAACCGAGAAAAAAAGTCTCTGGTAGCAAAATCGCATATGCAATAATGTCGGAGATAATGGAGTCGGAATATTGAATTTTTTTCAAAAAAGCGCACAAAAAATATAAATAGAGAGTGGTTTTTCCGAAAATTACGACTTTTTTGTGTACAATTATGTTTTTCGAGTATTTTAGGGTGAGAATATGTCAAAATCAGTTAACTGACTTTTATTCCTTTCAAAAAATTCGATTTTCAGTGTTATTTTAAGATTTTTTTAGTTTTTTTGACCATTTAAGAGACTATAACTTCGAAAATTGAGTTTTCATGAAAAAATGTTGTAGAGAAAAGTTGTTTGTATTTTCCTAATCTAAAATAATATAAAGTTAAAAATTCTGAAATTTGAAAAAATTGAGTTTTCAAAATTTTGAAACTACCGTAGTTTTTGTAGTTTTTAACGAAAATGGCTCGTTAACGAACTTAACCTTCATTTTTACACCAACTTTAAGTGTGTTAAATTTAAAAACGATCAGATAAGATTTTTAAAAGTTATTGTGTCAACAACATTTTGGTCTACAGACGGACATACATACATACAGACAGACAGACAGACAGACAGACACACAGACAGACGGACTCGCCGGACCATGTTTTTCGGGTTCAGGGGACCTCAAAACGTAAAGATTTCATAAAATTATCAAAAGTCAATTTTCGACCAAAACTAATACTTTCTCATGTGATGAGAATGTAATAAAAATTAGTTTTTTGGAAATAACTCGAAAAGTTTAGGGTTTAGCAAAAAGTTGTCAACAGCAAAGTTGTAGATGATGCAAAACCGAGAAAAAAAGTCTCTGGTAGCAAAATCGCATATGCAATAATGTCGGAGATAATGGAGTCGGAATATTGAATTTTTTTCAAAAAAGCGCACAAAAAATATAAATAGAGAGTGGATTTTTCCGAAAATTACGACTTTTTTGTGTACAATTATGTTTTTCGAGTATTTTAGGGTGAGAATATGTCAAAATCAGTTAACTGACTTTTATTCCTTTCAAAAAATTCGATTTTCAGTGTTATTTTAAGATTTTTTTAGTTTTTTTGACCATTTAAGAGACTATAACTTCGAAAATTGAGTTTTCATGAAAAAATGTTGTAGAGAAAAGTTGTTTGTATTTTCCTAATCTAAAATAATATAAAGTTAAAAATTCTAAAATTTGAAAAAATTGAGTTTTCAAAATTTTGAAACTACCGTAGTTTTTGTATTTTTTTAACGAAAATGGCTCGTTAACGAACTTAACCTTCATTTTTACACCAACTTTAAGTGTGTTAAATTTAAAAACGATCAGATAAGATTTTTAAAAGTTATTGTGTCAACAACATTTTGGTCTACAGACGGACATACAGACAGACAGACAGACAGACACACAGACAGACGGACTCGCCGGACCATGTTTTTCGGGTTCAGGGGACCTCAAAACGTAAAGATTTCATAAAATTATCAAAAGTCAATTTTCGACCAAAACTAATACTTTCTCATGTAATGAGAATGTAATAAAAATTAGTTTTTTGGAAATAACTCGAAAAGTTTAGGGTTTAGCAAAAAGTTGTCAACAGCAAAGTTGTAGATGATGCAAAACCGAGAAAAAAAGTCTGTGGTAGCAAAATCGCATATGCAATAATGTCGGAGATAATGGAGTCGGAATATTGAATTTTTTTCAAAAAAGCGCACAAAAAATATAAATAGAGAGTGGTTTTTCCGAAAATTACGACTTTTTTGTGTACAATTATGTTTTTCGAGTATTTTAGGGTGAGAATATGTCAAAATCAGTTAACTGACTTTTATTCCTTTCAAAAAATTCGATTTTCAGTGTTATTTTAAGATTTTTTTAGTTTTTTTGACCATTTAAGAGACTATAACTTCGAAAATTGAGTTTTCATGAAAAAATTTTGTAGAGAAAAGTTGTTTGTATTTTCCTAATCTAAAATAATATAAAGTTAAAAATTCTGAAATTTGAAAAAATTGAGTTTTCAAAATTTTGAAACTACCGTAGTTTTTGTAGTTTTTAACGAAAATGGCTCGTTAACGAACTTAACCTTCATTTTTACACCAACTTTAAGTGTGTTAAATTTAAAAACGATCAGATAAGATTTTTAAAAGTTATTGTGTCAACAACATTTTGGTCTACAGACGGACATACATACATACAGACAGACAGACAGACAGACAGACAGACAGACACACAGACAGACGGACTCGCCGGACCATGTTTTTCGGGTTCAGGGGACCTCAAAACGTAAAGATTTCATAAAATTATCAAAAGTCAATTTTCGACCAAAACTAATACTTTCTCATGTGATGAGAATGTAATAAAAATTAGTTTTTTGGAAATAACTCGAAAAGTTTAGGGTTTAGCAAAAAGTTGTCAACAGCAAAGTTGTAGATGATGCAAAACCGAGAAAAAAAGTCTCTGGTAGCAAAATCGCATATGCAATAATGTTGGAGATAATGGAGTCGGAATATTGAATTTTTTTCAAAAAAGCGCACAAAAAATATAAATAGAGAGTGATTTTTCCGAAAATTACGACTTTTTTGTGTACAATTATGTTTTTCGAGTATTTTAGGGTGAGAATATGTCAAAATCAGTTAACTGACTTTTATTCCTTTCAAAAAATTCGATTTTCAGTGTTATTTTAAGATTTTTTTAGTTTTTTTGACCATTTAAGAGACTATAACTTCGAAAATTGAGTTTTCATGAAAAAATGTTGTAGAGAAAAGTTGTTTGTATTTTCCTAATCTAAAATAATATAAAGTTAAAAATTCTAAATTTGAAAAAATTGAGTTTTCAAAATTTTGAAACTACCGTAGTTTTTGTATTTTTTAACGAAAATGGCTCGTTAACGAACTTAACCTTCATTTTTACACCAACTTTAAGTGTGTTAAATTTAAAAACGATCAGATAAGATTTTTAAAAGTTATTGTGTCAACAACATTTTGGTCTACAGACGGACATACAGACAGACAGACAGACACACAGACAGACGGACTCGCCGGACCATGTTTTTCGGGTTCAGGGGACCTCAAAACGTAAAGATTTCATAAAATTATCAAAAGTCAATTTTCGACCAAAACTAATACTTTCTCATGTAATGAGAATGTAATAAAAATTAGTTTTTTGGAAATAACTCGAAAAGTTTAGGGTTTAGCAAAAAGTTGTCAACAGCAAAGTTGTAGATGATGCAAAACCGAGAAAAAAAGTCTGTGGTAGCAAAATCGCATATGCAATAATGTCGGAGATAATGGAGTCGGAATATTGAATTTTTTTCAAAAAAGCGCACAAAAAATATAAATAGAGAGTGGTTTTTCCGAAAATTACGACTTTTTTGTGTACAATTATGTTTTTCGAGTATTTTAGGGTGAGAATATGTCAAAATCAGTTAACTGACTTTTATTCCTTTCAAAAAATTCGATTTTCAGTGTTATTTTAAGATTTTTTTAGTTTTTTTGACCATTTAAGAGACTATAACTTCGAAAATTGAGTTTTCATGAAAAAATTTTGTAGAGAAAAGTTGTTTGTATTTTCCTAATCTAAAATAATATAAAGTTAAAAATTCTGAAATTTGAAAAAATTGAGTTTTCAAAATTTTGAAACTACCGTAGTTTTTGTAGTTTTTAACGAAAATGGCTCGTTAACGAACTTAACCTTCATTTTTACACCAACTTTAAGTGTGTTAAATTTAAAAACGATCAGATAAGATTTTTAAAAGTTATTGTGTCAACAACATTTTGGTCTACAGACGGACATACATACATACAGACAGACAGACAGACAGACACACAGACAGACGGACTCGCCGGACCATGTTTTTCGGGTTCAGGGGACCTCAAAACGTAAAGATTTCATAAAATTATCAAAAGTCAATTTTCGACCAAAACTAATACTTTCTCATGTGATGAGAATGTAATAAAAATTAGTTTTTTGGAAATAACTCGAAAAGTTTAGGGTTTAGCAAAAAGTTGTCAACAGCAAAGTTGTAGATGATGCAAAACCGAGAAAAAAAGTCTCTGGTAGCAAAATCGCATATGCAATAATGTTGGAGATAATGGAGTCGGAATATTGAATTTTTTTCAAAAAAGCGCACAAAAAATATAAATAGAGAGTGATTTTTCCGAAAATTACGACTTTTTTGTGTACAATTATGTTTTTCGAGTATTTTAGGGTGAGAATATGTCAAAATCAGTTAACTGACTTTTATTCCTTTAAAAAAATTCGATTTTCAGTGTTATTTTAAGATTTTTTTAGTTTTTTTGACCATTTAAGAGACTATAACTTCGAAAATTGAGTTTTCATGAAAAAATGTTGTAGAGAAAAGTTGTTTGTATTTTCCTAATCTAAAATAATATAAAGTTAAAAATTCTAAAATTTGAAAAAATTGAGTTTTCAAAATTTTGAAACTACCGTAGTTTTTGTATTTTTTTAACGAAAATGGCTCGTTAACGAACTTAACCTTCATTTTTACACCAACTTTAAGTGTGTTAAATTTAAAAACGATCAGATAAGATTTTTAAAAGTTATTGTGTCAACAACATTTTGGTCTACAGACGGACATACAGACAGACAGACAGACACACAGACAGACGGACTCGCCGGACCATGTTTTTCGGGTTCAGGGGACCTCAAAACGTAAAGATTTCATAAAATTATCAAAAGTCAATTTTCGACCAAAACTAATACTTTCTCATGTGATGAGAATGTAATAAAAATTAGTTTTTTGGAAATAACTGGAAAAGTTTAGGGTTTAGCAAAAAGTTGTCAACAGCAAAGTTGTAGATGATGCAAAACCGAGAAAAAAAGTCTCTGGTAGCAAAATCGCATATGCAATAATGTCGGAGATAATGGAGTCGGAATATTGAATTTTTTTCAAAAAAGCGCACAAAAAATATAAATAGAGAGTGGTTTTTCCGAAAATTACGACTTTTTTGTGTACAATTATGTTTTTCGAGTATTTTAGGGTGAGAATATGTCAAAATCAGTTAACTGACTTTTATTCCTTTCAAAAAATTCGATTTTCAGTGTTATTTTAAGATTTTTTTAGTTTTTTTGACCATTTAAGAGACTATAACTTCGAAAATTGAGTTTTCATGAAAAAATGTTGTAGAGAAAAGTTGTTTGTATTTTCCTAATCTAAAATAATATAAAGTTAAAAATTCTGAAATTTGAAAAAATTGAGTTTTCAAAATTTTGAAACTACCGTAGTTTTTGTAGTTTTTAACGAAAATGGCTCGTTAACGAACTTAACCTTCATTTTTACACCAACTGTAAGTGTGTTAAATTTAAAAACGATCAGATAAGATTTTTAAAAGTTATTGTGTCAACAACATTTTGGTCTACAGACGGACATACATACATACATACAGACAGACAGACAGACAGACAGACAGACAGACGGACTTGCCGGACCAATTTTTTCGGGTTCAGGGGACCTCAAAACGTAAAGATTTCATAAAATTATCAAAAGTCAATTTTCGACCAAAACTAATACTTTCTCATGTGATGAGAATGTAATAAAAATTAGTTTTTTGGAAATAACTCGAAAAGTTTAGGGTTTAGCAAAAAGTTGTCAACAGCAAAGTTGTAGATGATGCAAAACCGAGAAAAAAAGTCTCTGGTAGCAAAATCGCATATGCAATAATGTCGGAGATAATGGAGTCGGAATATTGAATTTTTTTCAAAAAAGCGCACAAAAAATATAAATAGTGAGTGGTTTTTCCGAAAATTACGACTTTTTTGTGTACAATTATGTTTTTCGAGTATTTTAGGGTGAGAATATGTCAAAATCAGTTAACTGACTTTTAGTCCTTTCAAAAAATTCGATTTTCAGTGTTATTTTAAGATTTTTTACTTTTTTTGACCATTTAAGAGACTATAACTTCGAAAATTGAGTTTTCATGAAAAAATGTTGTAGAGAAAAGTTGTTTGTATTTTCCTAATCTAAAATAATATAAAGTTAAAAATTCTGAAATTTGAAAAAATTGAGTTTTCAAAATTTTGAAACTACCGTAGTTTTTGTAGTTTTCAACGAAAATGGCTCGTTAACGAACTTAACCTTCATTTTTACACCAACTTTAAGTGTGTTAAATTTAAAAACGATCAGATAAGATTTTTAAAAGTTATTGTGTCAACAACATTTTGGTCTACAGACGGACATACAGACAGACAGACAGACAGACACACAGACAGACGGACTCGCCGGACCATGTTTTTCGGGTTCAGGGGACCTCAAAACGTAAAGATTTCATAAAATTATCAAAAGTCAATTTTCGACCAAAACTAATACTTTCTCATGTGATGAGAATGTAATAAAAATTAGTTTTTTGGAAATAACTCGAAAAGTTTAGGGTTTAGCAAAAAGTTGTCAACAGCAAAGTTGTAGATGATGCAAAACCGAGAAAAAAAGTCTCTGGTAGCAAAATCGCATATGCAATAATGTCGGAGATAATGGAGTCGGAATATTGAATTTTTTTCAAAAAAGCGCACAAAAAATATAAATAGAGAGTGGTTTTTCCGAAAATTACGACTTTTTTGTGTACAATTATGTTTTTCGAGTATTTTAGGGTGAGAATATGTCAAAATCAGTTAACTGACTTTTATTCCTTTCAAAAAATTCGATTTTCAGTGTTATTTTAAGATTTTTTTAGTTTTTTTTTGACCATTTAAGAGACTATAACTTCGAAAATTGAGTTTTCATGAAAAAATGTTGTAGAGAAAAGTTGTTTGTATTTTCCTAATCTAAAATAATATAAAGTTAAAAATTCTGAAATTTGAAAAAATTGAGTTTTCAAAATTTTGAAACTACCGTAGTTTTTGTAGTTTTTAACGAAAATGGCTCGTTAACGAACTTAACCTTCATTTTTACACCAACTTTAAGTGTGTTAAATTTAAAAACGATCAGATAAGATTTTTAAAAGTTATTGTGTCAACAACATTTTGGTCTAGAGACGGACATACATACATACAGACAGACAGACAGACAGACACACAGACAGACGGACTCGCCGGACCATGTTTTTCGGGTTCAGGGGACCTCAAAACGTAAAGATTTCATAAAATTATCAAAAGTCAATTTTCGACCAAAACTAATACTTTCTCATGTGATGAGAATGTAAAAATCTAAAGTCAGCAGAAAGATAAATATAATTCTAATAAATTTAAAGGATTTGTTTTAATTCCAATATATGTAAAGACAACCTTTCTTTACGAGGTTTAAGTCTCAAGTTTTGTGTATTCCTAAAGGAATATTAAAGTACTCAGTGAAAATATCAATCTAGTGACCCTAGATTTGGTATTTCCTCAATTTTCTGGAATAACCGTTTCGAGATAGACAGAGAGATAAAAACATTCGTCATTGGATTCACATTTCAAGGAAAGAATTTATAAGTAGTGAGTAAAGCATTTTGTATAAAATTACATATACTCTTTACCTCATCCACACACATACACATACTATTCTTTCATACACAAGTATAGAATTACTCTTTACTCACACCAATTTAGAGTTACTTGTATTAGGGATTTCTTTGGGTAAAATATATCTTATTTGTTTAATCTTATTTTTGCTTATGATTTAATTATTCCTAAAACTATCCTATCTTCTCTAAATTCAAGGAGTAGGGTTCTCAACCTCTTAGTTGAATCAATAACTAAGTAGAGGGGGAATCCACTACCTTTACAATTTCTTTGTCCGAAGGACACGTTAAGTTAAAGTTTATTTAAAAATTAATAATTTAAAATTAAATAAATTTCTAAAATCCTACTTTAACAGTTCATAAAAACATAAAGATATTTTATGATTTAATCAATTTGAGCAGCAGCTTATACAAATAATTGCTATTGACAAATGAAGGGCTGGCTGCAATAAGGGGACGAACGCGTGGTTGAAAGGAATAATACTAGTCAAGTAGCAGTGAGCGGCTTAATGCTTGTCACTGTTACCCGACTTGTATTTTTAAAATATTGTAGCTTCTTCAACAACACATATTTCTGCGAAAATATTTAGTAGTTAAAATAATTTCTCATTTTCGATCAGCAAGAACAAAAATTTGCATTTAAGTTCACTTAATCTCGCAATTATCAGCAAGCAAAAGTATGTGATGAGAATGTAATCCCTAAAGTCGTAGTAACTTTAAGAAAAAATAATTTCTTGAAACATATAATAGAAAAAAGGAAAAGAACGCAAATAATGCACAACGGTCGTGGATGACTGCGAGCTACAGGTTTGCCAGATTGGGCTACTAAGCGCGATTTGGGCTATCTTTTGGGATAATTTCGCGGCGTAAATTTCATTTTTGCTACAGGTAGCGATTTGGGCTACATTTCCTATATCAAATTGCGCTTTTTGCGATTTTTGAACTTTTAGAAAATTTTGTTTTAAAATACACAAAAATCGAATCTCAAATCAAAAATATAATGAGAACTGTCAATTAGCGCCTAGTAGTGGACATAACGGATACTATTCTTGTACCCTGTTTGCGCTGTCGGTATCTGATGCTTTACGTTGATACATATATGTACGGTTAGACCGTTGTGTTTGCTGATATGTGGACGTAAACTATGTTTGCTTGATTTTATGTTTAAAAGTGTTCCGAGCGGCAAGTTTGATCAAACATAAATGTGGAAATGGGTAAATAGGGAAAGTATTTAAAACAATATAATCCGAAGTGGGAAAAAGAATCAGTCCTCAAAAGTAAGTATATTGATAAATTTGTTTCTTAACCTATAAATACCTACAAATAGTTCAGAATATGTTAATTTTGTTCAAACTAATAATATTTTGTATTTAACAGCCTAATGTTTTTAGAATTTGACACAATATTTAATGAAATTATTTTTAATAATTTAAACGAAAGCGAAATAATATACCTTTTAATTTATAGATGAAATTTTTCTTGAAATTCGCGTCAGCGCTAAACATGAAAATGTATGTTACTATTAATTAATATTTGCAGATTGGATTGCTCCTACAAGTGAAATCGATGTTGCAAATGGAAAACCCGAAGCTTACTGCAAACTTTGCTGTACTCATATTCGAGCCCACCACAGTGACTTAATTGTTCATTCAAATCGTGTAAAACACCAGGATAAAGAAAAAGCGCTAAACAAGAAGGAACAGGCAAATTTACACGATTATGGTAATTTATGAGTACATAATAAAATCAAAAAGATTTAATTAAAAATAATCAATGTTATAATTTATAAATTACTATATGGATTATTTTATTTGATAACCGAAATTTTATGCTAATTTTATTATATTTCAGGTGTCATTGTGACTGACCAAATGAAAATCGCGGAACTAAAACTAGCAGTATTTGTGGCATTGCATTGTCCAGTGAAAACAATTGACCACTTGGGAGAACTTTTAAAAGTAATAGGAAAAGACTCATTTCTAAAAAATCTTATACTCCACCGAACAAAATGTTCCAAGCTGATATCAAATGTTGTTGCTCCTGTTCAGTTAGCAGATCTCATAAAAGATGTAGGGAATTCCCCGTATGCTCTCATCATTGATGAATCCACGGATGTTTCTACAACGAAATTCATGGGACTTTGTATCCGCTATTTCAGCCAAACAACTCAGAAAATGATAACAGACTTCCTGGGCATAGTCAAAGTTGTTAAATGTACTGGCGAGCAATTAGCGACTGATCTCGTAAAGTATCTCGAATCAATTCGTCTTTCCATAAGTCAACTTCATGCTATTGGTACTGATGGTGCGGCCAATATGTGCGGAAACAATAACTTGATGTATTCTCACCTTAAGAAGCTTTTACCAAATTTACAACTTGTTAAATGCATTTGCCACAGTATCGACAAGTGTGCAGAATATGCATTTAAAGCTCTTCCTGAACATCTCACTTACATCCTGAACGAAAGCAACAATTGGTTTTGTCATAGCGCTAAAAGGCAAGAAGAATACGCAGAGATTTTTAAGGTAAGCTTCTTGCATTTTTTTTATTTGTATTCGATTGTTATTTTTATTTAAATGGAAAATTTATATTTTTGATTTTCAGGCTGGACATGAAGGAAGGGCTCCTCAGAAACTTCAGTCTTTGTCAAAAACACGTTGGTTAGTTTGGCTTCCAGTTTCATCTATAATTGTAGGCCAGTGGTACGATCTTCGTGAATATTTTTCAAGGGGAGCACAAACGAATACAACAGATCTAAGATTAACCAATTTGTCGAACCTGTACAACGATGATTCAAACTTACTCTACTTGACTTTTTTAAAAAGTACACTCAAGGATGTAGATAGAATGAATTTAGCGTTTGAACACACTAATGCCGACATAACAAAGCTTTATGGTGATCTCCGCAATTTAGTCTATTCCATTTCCAGGCGTGTTGTTAAGGAGAGAGCGATTGCAGAAACCTACAACCCTGGTACTCTCAGATTAGACGAAGTTGAAATGTTGCAGTCTGCATTGAAATCTTCCGACAATTTAATACCTATTGATCAAGTTCAATTCGGAGAAAACTTTTCTCAGCTCTCGAGGACACTGCAAATTTCCCAAAGAACGATGAATGCTGTGCGTTCAAATTGTGGCAATTATTTGCTAATTTTATGCCGTCAACTCCTTGATCGAATGCCTCTCAATATTAAAGTCATAGACAAGATAAAAAACTTTTCTCCAAAATTAGTTTTATCCAGACTAGGTCGACCAACATTTAACCAACTTCCTTTGGACTTGGGTGAGCTTTTCAACTTACTAACTAACTTAAATTATATATTTATATATTGGTTTATTTTTAATAGCAATATATATAGAGACATGGATTCTATTCTTTATTAAATTATAATTTTCTTATAAAAAAAAGCTTTATAGAAAAAAATTGTTCCTCAACTGCACAAAAATTATTTTTTTGAATATTATAATATAATATTAAGAGTTAAATGTGTATTAATAATTAAAAATTTTTTCAGACCCATCTGCAGATCGAGATTTGCTGGAACGACAGTGGCAGGCTTTAGGTGTTTTGACTTCCCCTGACTTGTGCATGCATTCGCCCATGAATCAAGATGTCAATACTATTGACATCGAACATTTTTGGGCCTGTGTTTTAAATACTTCTAATGCTATTGGGGAGTATCCATTTAAAGAGCTTGCTTCGTTCGCTTTGCGGGCTATCACTTTGCCAGTCAGCAACGCTGTCGTGGAGCGTTTATTCAGCTTTATGAATAACATCAAAGACAAAAAAAGGAACAAATTGCAGTTGTCGATGCTGGATTCTTTGTTACGCTTGTGCGTCCATCTAAAAACATTTAATAAATGCTGCACTGATTTTGAAGTGTCAAGGGACATGTTAAATCGGTTCACCAGCAACATTTACGAAAATTTTAGTTCAGATGAACTCGAAAATGATGTTGAGAATCAGGATGTGAATGTTGTTCAGGACATGGAGACAGATTTACCAGAAGACGAATATAGAGATTTGATGGATCTATTTCAAAATAACTTTGAACAATGTAAATCTGTTGCTACGTTTTTCTAATTTTTCGAAGTTTCAATTTAAAAATTTTATATTGAATATTTAAAATATATTATTATTTAAAATGTTTTAAAAAAATATATTAAAGTTATTTAATATATAACATTAAAGATTTAATAGAAAATAAAAGTGTCAGTATTAAATTAGCGATATGTGTACTTTTTTAAATATATATGAAAACTCCCGCGCTTTTTGGGCTACTTCAGCGCCGTCTGTGCGCGGTTCGTAGTCCGAAATATCTGGCAACCCTGGCGAGCTATTTGCGCGCGAAGCGCGCAACAATCCTCGGAGCGCGAAGCGCGACGACCAAAATTCGCGCGCCCTGAGGCGCGCTGAACCTAGCGAGCCTCCCGCGCGAAGCGCGGATGAGAATGTGTCCGCCTGAAGGGCGGGCAGATTTTTTAGTAAAAATTTCTCTTATTTAACTTGGACTGGTTAAATTTTTGTCAGAAATTGGTCCGTAATTTTTCATTTTTTGTCCGTAAAGACCGTATTTTTAAAAACTTTCACTGGTTCGAGCTCTGTCCTTAGAAATTCAATTTTCAAATATTTTTAAACAATTTTCGACTATAATAAAATTATTTTTTATAAATCCAACATGGCCGACTAATTTTTAAAAACTCATTAGATTAGCTTAAAATTTGTTTTTCGGGGGTTTTAGGGGTCGCTGGTCACAAATCTGGAGTCCAATTTTCAAAATTCGAAATTGCGGATCCAATATGGCGGACAATTTCTAAAAAATCATTAGATTCGCTTGAAACTTGTTACTCGAGAGTTTTTGGGGTCGCTGATTATGATTATAATGTTTACCTCCACGTTGTGAAAGTTTGAAAAAATTAAAAATATTTTAAGTATTTTAATGGCTAAAGAACGTGATTATCGAATTTCAACTGAAAATTCGTCTGACATATTGGATCCGCCATTTTGAATTTTTAAAATTGGACTTCAGATTCGTGATCAGCGACCCCAAAAACCCCCAAGTAACAAGTTTTAAGCAAATTTAATAAGTTTTTAAAAAAATTGTCCGCCATAGAGACATTCTCTGAAAAAAGCCACTTAAAAAAAGTGCTTAGCTTTTTTTGTATTTTAAAAACTAAGAGAAAAAACATGATTTTAGGTCCGTGCAATGCGGGGTTGCCATACTGTCAGGGGTCAAACTATTAACCAAAATAATTTTCGAACTGCTATAACTTTAAAACGAATAAATAGATTTGAAAACGCCTACAGAGATTTTTCTGCAGAATTACCTAAACTTTAAAACTATGAATCATAAAAATTTTTTAAATTTATATTTTATAGAAAAAATTAAAAATAAATTTTTGTTCAATTTTTAACCCTTATGCCCCCTTTGATTTTTTTCAAAATTACCTAAAAATATTCCTTTTTTTATTACCTTTTTATCCCACCAAAAAAAATTATGGGACAATAATATTTGTATGAGTTACAAATTAAAAACTAGCTCAGCGCACGCTCTCAATTCGAGAAAATGCTCTCGCGTATAGAATTCGAGTATCCAAAGATGCCACTAGGTGGCATTGATGAATGCTTTCTTACAATCAAGTTTATTTACGCATATTATAAGTATCGCGACTTTTTGTACCTGTAACTATTTGTGTGCGATTAGATAAATTGAAAGACATATACCTGTTATAAGGAAATTAAATTATAAAAAACAAAGAATTAGGTAATTAGAACTTACACGACATTTTCACTTTGAGTATGAACAATATAGTCAAATCCATTGTGGTGTTTTCCACTAAAAGCACGCGTAAAAACTTGATCGGGTGGATCGCCGGCGTTCATGTCCAAGTTGAATATTTGAAAACAAAACGATATTACTATTGTCGAAGCACGAGAGAAAATGGTGACGTTGCTACACGGAGAGACAAAACGGGGATTTTCTACTATGTAGCACGTAGTGGTCTGTGGCTTTAGCACAAGGGACTGCGCTGCCTTACGGCGTAAGCACGAACTCGTAGATTGCAGCAAGAGCTCTTAGGGTGCGATTCCATGTGAGCAGAATACGTCGACCGAAAGCAGAAAATCACGAGAGTGAAAATAAGAACAATTTCTTCCTATCTCTTTTGCACTCATGATTTTCTGCTTTCGGTCGACGTATTCTGCAAAACCAATCGTCTAAATTCAGTGCTTTTCGTAAAGTATTCAAGTTTTCAGAACTTTCTAAACGAAAGGCTTCTCTCTCTCTCTCTCTCTCTCTCTCTCTCTCTCTCTCTCTCTCTCTCTCTCTCTTTTTCCAGTGTGCGAAACGGCGAAAGTGTTAAAAAAATTTTAATTACTCGATGGCTAATATAAACGGTTTTATTGAAGCGGGACTTCTCACAAATAGTGAACATATTTATGAGAATCATTTATATGTTGAAAATCGCATTGTTAATGATACAAAGTAAGTAATTCTTTAACTTTTAATATTTTTAACCTAAAAAGCACATGCTGATACTTTTGGCGGCATTACTTTCTCAATTGTTGGAATTTATTGAAAATTATTGTATATTAAATTGGCACATTGACGCTTCTTTGGGTAAAAAAAATGAGTAATAAATTGTTTAAAAAGATGCCGTTGTAGAATTTACAGAGAAGAAAAATTTGTTGTTTAGCAATAATTATTTTATATTTTTTGCCCTTTTAAAAAAATAGCTTTCTTTCATTATTTAAAGATTCTCTGTAATTTTTTTTGTTAAATTTTTTTTAAATAACAGTTTAATTTCTAGTATAGATAAAATAGTCTTTTAATACTTATTTAAAAAGTGATAAAATAAGCTTTACAATGAAAATTTACAAATTAAAATCTGATGATTACTTTGAAAATTATATCAATTAAAAAAATTGATAATTTGATTTTTATTATAAGCAATTGAACAATGAAAAAAAGGTTTTAAATTTTCTTCCCCTCCGTCACACATCTTCGAAATAATTACACCATTACACACGTATAGAGGGAATCCCTCATCACATTGTAAAATAAGCAGGACTACCACATAAGGCTGTGTCTACAATAGAAAAAAAATATGGTGTAATTTGTAGTGTAATGTGTATTGTTTTTGGCATTGATAACTGTCAGGGGCAATTACACTAAACATTACACAATTTTCTACACATTATTCAGGGTATCCAGCTACCTTGAAAACCTTGAAAAGTACTTGAGTTTTTTTGCTCCTTTAAAACCTTGAAAAATTGAAATTTTTAAAAGAGAGATTTATTTCCTAGATGTTTTAAGTTGAATTCTCGTCAATATTTTAATTATCTTTATAAATATAAAAATTCTTCGCCGAAATTCAATTATATTCAGGTACTTTAACACAATTCATTGCAAAATACAATTATTTTCATAAATAACAATATTCATCACAAGAATTCAATTATTTTAAAAATTAATTAAATGCATCTCAGAAATTCAATTATATTTTCAAAAAATCAAAAAGAAAATTGTGGTCAACATTTTAATTATCTTTATAAATAAATAACAATAATCTTCGACAAAGTTAAATTATTTTGTAGAATTTTAATAAAATTCATTGCAAAATTCAATTATTTTAATATAAATAATAGTATTCATCACAAGAAGTCAAAATTTTTTAATAAAAATCATGGCAAAAAATTCTTGCTTCAATGGTTATCAATATTCAAATTATTTAAATCAGTCTGTTTATTAACAGAGTTTTCGGACTTGAGAATGTGAAACATCTCTCTAAATTTCCTTCGTCTGTAATTTCGTTCGTAACATATGCTGTTTGTTGCTTTGAAATTAAATAGATGGTCATTCTCATGTACATGAGTGACCAAAGCTGTTTTTCTACTATCGTTTCTACAATCCCTCTTATGTTTACTTAATCTGTCTTTAATATATCTACCAGTCTCACCAATGTAGCAAGCTCCACATTGGCAAGGTACACAATAAACCAAATGCGATTTTAAATCAAAAGAAGTAGGGTCTTTATTTTTTGAAAAAATTTTAAACGGATCCTTATCAAAAGAGAAAACGACACCAACATTGTACTCATTAAATAAATTTTTAAAAAAATATTGCAGCTCATTTACGTAAGGCAAAACGACTAAATTAGTGGAAGAAAAAGGTTCTTTGATATTATTATTATTTACATTGTTATTTAATAAAAATTGGTAACGTAAATCAATATATTTATTTAAAAAGTTTACAGGGTAATTATTTTCAATTAGGATATCGTGAACAAATTTCAAATTTTTATTAAAAAATTTTCCTTCAGACAATTTAATGGCTCTGTCTACCAAGCCATAAACAATGGAAATTTTATCTTTAACAGAAACATTAGAATTATAGTTTAAATATCTACCAGAAAAAGTATCTTTATGATACCAATCAGTCATGATAGAGTTGTTCTCTTTTATTAGAAGGGTGTTCAAAAAACTAATGCGACCATTATTTTCAATTTCAATGGTAAATTGTATATTATTATTATTATTATTATTATTATATATTATTATTAATAATAATATTATTATTATTTTTTTGAATTATATATTTAGTAAATTTCCGGGAAGAAACCTTCTTGGTAAGTTATAGGTTACTAGCTGTCGTACCCGTCTTCGACGGGTTTTAGTTTCTACCAATACATTTAACAGTGTGTCTACCAATTTGGAAAATAAGGAAATAGCTCAGGAATTTAATTTGACCGGAAAAAAATAATAATTAGTTAGGTACCATTATAGCTATTTCAGTAGGAAAATATTACTATTTGAATCAGTGATTGACTTTTTATTATCAAATTAGTTATTTTAACCAATTCAAATGCAGAGAACAATATTTGTCAATTTGTAGTACTTTAATTAATGCATTAAAAATTTATCAAATTTCCCACCCAGTTTTTGGAGTTATAGTAGAGTCTAATTGGAACTAATTGTATCGCAAAGGTTACGACTGCTAAAACCTAACATAAGACCTATATTTTAGACTGAAAGTAGGGCTTAAATTTTGACCCGGGTCTGTTTTCATAAATATTATACATCAATAAAAATTAAAGTAAAAAGCAATTTTTTAAAAGCGAATTAATATAATGAAACTTTTTCTTAATTTGATTGGAAAATTCCCAGCTTTTTCCAGTTTTCCCCGTTTGGTAGTTACCCTGTTAAATGTATTAGTAGAAACAAAAAACTGTCGTAGACGGGTACGACAGCTAGTAATATAATCTATATTTTATATGAACTTAAGAAAGAGTATTTTCATAAAAATAAGTAAATTTTTATAGCCATTTGTAGATTTATTTATGGATAAAATCAAGTAAATTTAAATTTAACAAAAAAAGATAAACCGTGAAAAAGGACAAAGCAGGAAATTTTGTTAAATAAAATAGACACCGTGTTAACTTTTGTCTTTACATTGCTCAAAACATCTCTAAAAGTTAAATCTAGAGTTAAAATAAAAAAAACGTTTTAACATATAAGTTTTTGCCTAGTGGTATATAATATGCTTGTATTGTATCAGAGGTGACTTACAATTTCTTGACATCCTGCAATATCATTTTAATCATGAAAAATTTGCATTTTCAATATTTCTGAAATTCTTGAAAATATTAGATTAATTTGATAAATAATTCTCAATTACACTATTTTTACGTCAAAATAATAATCAGAGACTCCAAAAATATTACTGAATTAAACTTCATAGTAATTAGTATCGATTTTTTGATATTGAAAATATTTTTATATTTACTTATAGGATAGTATTTTTTGCAAAATTATGCTAAAATCTGACTAAATAACATATAATATTGAATTTTAGAAAGTTTAAAAGCTATCCATTAAAAATGTGAAATTTGAAAATTTTCCATTTTTTGAAGTTTTTGAAAATATTTTTATATTTACATTTTAGTTATAGGATAGTATTTTTTGCAAAATTATTTTAAAATGTGACTGAATAACATGTAATACTCAAATATAGAAAGATTAAAAGCAATCCATGAAAAATGTAAAATTTTGAAATTTTTGATTTTTTGAAAACATTTGTATACTTACATATTAGTTATAGGACTTTATTTTTTGCAAAATTATGCTAAAATGTGACTAAATAACATGTGATACTCAAGTATAGAAACTTTAAAAGCAATCCATGAAAAAATTAAAAATTTTGAAATTTTCGATTTTTTGAATTTTTTGAAGAAATTGAATATCTCCCGTTCTAATTAATATTTTTTAAATCTGTAAATTTATAAACCTTCCTTGGGTCAATACCTAATAACCTACCAAGTTGGACTTAAATCGATTTACATGTTTTTGTGTGATTGGGGTACAAAGTTTTTATGACAGACATACGTACATACATACGTACATACATTAAATTTTTTAAGAATATTTTTGGAATCCCTGATGGCCATAATAACTAATCATGTTAACATTTTGAAGTTTTAAGCAATGTACAGACAGACATCTGATTTTATTAATAAGGATGTCATAGGTTATGTTCTTCTAGATATTTTTCGATATATTTCTTTCACTAATGATTGTATGTCATTTCAGTTTAAAATTATCTGAGGATGCCTGTCGTCGACGGGCGAAAGCTAATAATTAATTATTATAAAATTATATGAATGGATTTTTTCAAAGAAACAAAATAAGATCTCACTAAAATTCATTTTTGTTCTCATAAACCAAAAATAGTAACACGAATATTTGTAAAAATAATGTAACATTAACAAATACGTAAAAAAATCACAAAATAATTCATCATTTAGTAGTTATACTGTGCCGTTTCTGGACCAACATGTGTTAGTGCGTGTCTGTGTGACCTTGAGAGTGTGTGAGTGCGTGTCTGTGTGAGGGGGGAGGGGGTGACCTTGAAAAGGTGGAGGGGATAACCTTGAAAAAGGTTGATGACCCCTGGGGGGTGACCTTGATAAATAGGGGTGACTTATAGTGGGGGGTGACCTTGATAAAAAGGGGTGACTTATAATGGGGGGTGACCTCGAAAAAAGTGGGGGAAAACCGTTAAAATTATATGTATGTTAATTTCTTATAATGGGGGGGGTGATTAAATTTTTTTTTGCAACTGTTGCTATGGGAAATTTGACCTTGGAAAAAGTGGGGGTAAACCGTTAAATTTATATATTAATTTCTTTTAATGAAGGGGGGGGGGTGATTAAAAATTTCTTGGAATTGTCACTATGTGAAATTTGATCTTAAAAAAATGTGGATAAACCGTTATTTATGTAGATATTAATTTCTTAGAATAGAAGGGGGGGGGGGTCAAACGAATTTCTTTATACTTTTTACATATGTTATATATATTTTAAATGCTTTAGTAGCAATTGTGATCATTGCCCATATCATAAGAATTACATTCTTCTTAAATAAATTAAAATTTTAAACAGAAAAATGAATCAATATAATAGAGTTAGATCTATTGATGATCTTATTCCGTTTTCATTCTATAAAGTTAGTTATTTAGAAAAAGTCGGTTCGAAAATTGTTGTGGAAATTGATAATAGTTATCTATTATATTTACCTGAGGATATTGTGGGGTATCTAGGCAAGCACACAATTAATTTTTATAATGTTGAAGCCTCACGAAACAATCTTTATATGAGATATAAGAAAGATGCATCGATTGAAAAAAAAATTGAATTTGTCGATGCTGGTGTAGATGAAGTTGATATTTAAAATGGCTAAACTGATATTAATTTCTTAGAACAAGAGTGGGGTGAGGTGAAATGAATTTCTTGATACTCTTTACACATGTTATATTTAAAATGCTTCAGTAGCAATTGTGTCATTGCCGATATCGTCAGAATTACATTCTTCTCAAATATCGTTTTAAATACTAAACAGGAAAAATGGATCAATATAATAGTATCAGATCTATTGATGATCTTATTCCAGATAAATTCTATCAAGTTACTTATTTCGGAATAATCAATTCGAAATTTGTTGTAGAAATTGATAATAGTTGTCTATTATATATTTCACCGGATAATATGATAGGGGGGTATCAAAGCAACCACAAAATTAATCATTTTAATGTTTAAGCCTCACGAAACAATCTTTCTATGTGTTATAAAAAAGATGCACCAATTGAAAAAAGAATTGAATTTGCTGATGGTAGACAAGATATATTTTATATGTAAAAATGGAAAAAAAGAAGAAAACATATATATATAGCTTAAAAATTTCCTGTTTAAACTTGTTTTGTGTGAAAAAGTGGTGGGGGTAGATGGTATAAAAGTGTAATTTTTAACATCAAATTTTTAGTTGTACTTATATCATCATTAGCATGAACAAGGAGCCTCAAGTTGAAAAAGTGAATGTTAGTGAGTTTTCGAAGATTATTGAAGAAGTTAAAAAATTAATAAAACTTCGAGAAGATAAACAGTTAGTGATTCAATGTTTACAATTAAACAAAGCAGCAAATATACTTCCAATCAAATCCATCAAATCATTAAACATTGGTGAAAATTATTTATTAACAAATTTAAAAAAAATTAATACAAAATATGGACAAAAAGTTGTAGTGGAGATTAACTCGGAATATTTAGTGTTTTTACCTCAACGAATGATGAAGATTTTTTTTTCGGATGAAGAGCATTCTGACATTTTTGAAAACTTGAAGCAAGAAATTTACCAACGTTCTGTCTACTTTAAATATTTGGGTGGAGAATACAATCAGTTTGAATTTCATTCAGCTTTTGAAGCAATTCCTCAATAATGGCATATCTACAACGTAATCACTGGATACTATCTACATCATACAATTTAAATTCAACTTTCACCAAACAAATTGTTGTTGGCATTGCAGGAGAAAATTTAAGAAGTTTGTCTGTTCAAGTTAATTTAAATAGCAGTCATCCTAGAGGAACCGTATCCTTGTCTTTAGATGAGTGGGAGTTTTTCATCAATTATTTCATGGAAATTGCAAGTTTCTTTCAAAATCAAATAAATCCAGGAATTATCCAGTTTGGTGATTTGGAATTAAAATTCATCATATATTTGGGTCAACGAATGGTGATGATTCATCGAGAAGATAAAGATACATTTTCTTTTAATTTAACAACATTTGAAGCTTTAAAACTCTTAATAGACTGTATTGAAGAAAATGTTCTTGATTTAGAAATTTCATCTATACAAGATAGTGTTAACAGTATTATTCAAGCCATTGGACTAATTATGTTTAAGAAAGATAGTGTTCAAAATTCAAATAGTATTGAAAAATATGTAAAGAAAAATTTTGGTTTATTCAAAAACATTTTGGTAAATAGAAATCAGTATTCGGTTAATGTTGGACGATTGTTTTGTGATCTTTATACATTTCATTTGAAGAAATTATGTGATGAAATTGTATCCTTTTTGCCTACAGTAAAAATGATTGGCAATACTCTTGTGTAAAAGCTATATATATATTAAAAAAAATAAAAAAAATTAATGCTCTGTTTTTTAATACTTGTTTAAAGTTCACTTGTCTACAATTATTTTCAGATATATATATTTTAAATAAGGGAAAAATAAATACGTTTTTTTATATACATTATTTTTATTGAAATTAAAAGTTACATAGCATCTATCCAACTATTATGAGAATGGTCGAAGCCTAACCATTTCACATACAATTTATTTCCACGTTTTTTTAATACTTTTTCAACTAAATAAATATCAGGATTATTAGCTGGTGCAAGTTCTTCTTGATAAAAGTTTCCAGATACAGGATTATTTTGATAATCTTTCAACAAGTACGTCGTTGGATCAGTATTGTTTATACAATCAATGGTAAAGATTTCAGTTGTCCAGTTTGGTGTATAACCTTTCTCAAAAACATGTTTTAATTTACTTATTCGTACCTTATCATCTATTTTAAATTTTATATTCTTTTTAATTGATTTTACAACAAATTTTTTGTACACATTAAATAAGATTTTTTTCTCATTTGTTTTATTTACATTTTTCGGTTTCATTTTAATTGTTCGATGTAGTGAACTGTTGTAAGACGAAATTAAATCTTTTAAAATGTCCAACCACTTGTAATTACCATTCAAACTAAATTGCATCCACATTTTGTTTTTTAAAGTGCGATTAAATCGTTCACAAATTGAAGCTTTTAGATTACTATACGTAGAGTACATATTTATATTATATTGTTTCATAAGATTTTTAAATTGACTATTATAAAATTCCTTTCCTTGATCTACATGTAAATTTTTAGGCACTCGACCTTGACTCAGCACGAACTTCATTGCAGATGCAACATCTTCACCGGTTTTCTTTTTTACAGGAACAGCCCATGCAAATTTAGAAAAATTATCAATAACTGTCAAGATGTATTTGTAGTTTTTATTTTGTTGTGCGTATGTTAACATTTTAACAAGATCAGCTTGCCAAGTTTCATCGATTGCTCGAATGTCAAACTTTTGTCTTGAGTAATTTCTCCTAGCTGGTCTATGTAGTTCTTTAACAAGATTTAATTTTTCTGCATTCATTTTTTTTAATTTCCTTCAAGTGCTTTAATGCGTTTTTCTATATCAGTAAAAATCTGTTTATTTAGTGATAACCACTCAACATTTCTCTCAATACCAGCTTTTAAATTGCTTAAATATTTATTTACAGAATCTTCAAGTTTCGTAATTTTTATATTGTTAGCTTGAATATCAGTTCTCATAGACTCTAAAACATTATATATTTCACTGATTTCAATATTTATAAGTTTCTTAACAAGCCTGTAGTTGGTTGCATCGCCTTCATTTAATGCTTCTGCAAGATTACATAATTTTTTATTTTCTATATCGTATTGTCCATCTGATGTAATTTTGAAACTAAAACCAGGAGGTCCACGAATAGAATTTTCAGATTTTTTAAAAGAACGTCCAAATATGTCCAGAGACATTGTTAAACTAACATATTTTTCCTTAAACAGTCATTAATAAATAATCTTTGCTTCTCGTAGTTCCTCAATGATGGATAAAATTTCATTTGTATGACTAGAATTTCCTGCTGATTGAGATGCTAATAATAAGCGCAATCGATCTACCAATTCATTTGGATCATCCCAGTAAACATAATCCAACTTTCTTTCTTTTTCTGCAAGCATATACTTTGGAATAATACCCCCACCTGATGTACTTTGTCTTTTTGTACCACTTTTTCTGGATCTGGTTGTGAATTTCTCAATATAATTTTTATATTTAAAGGATTTACTCTCACGAATATCACCATCTACAGTATAGTGTTTTCTATGAGCATTTGTTGAAAGAATTATTGTTTTAAAATTTGTAAGATCTTC
Source organism: Leptopilina heterotoma (assembly GCF_015476425.1). NCBI lineage: Eukaryota > Metazoa > Arthropoda > Insecta > Hymenoptera > Figitidae > Leptopilina > Leptopilina heterotoma. The sequence goes on from NW_025111066.1 coordinate 42,043, forward strand.
CACACTGATTAAAGAGTCATTTGGAATTTTTTTAAACAACAGTTCAAGTAATCCTTTACTACTGGGAAAAGTTGATTTACCCACATGAATATAATTTTGACTGAAACCTATTGTGGAATCACCAATCATCAATCTGTCTTTTGTTAATTTTCGTACACCATATACATTATCAAGTTCTTTACTTCTTTGATTTAACAATGTCATGTATATTCTCGTATCCTCATCTATCGTTGGTGAAGAAGATGCCAATGGAATTTGTTGCTCATAAAGTGATGGTTCTAAAGGATTGTTGTCGTCTTCTTCAAACGTTGCTGATTTAAATGATTCTTCATTTATATTTTCATCATCATCATCATCATAATCATAATTTTTTATTTTTTCCAATTTTTCCTGTTTTATGTTTTCTTTTTTAGTACTGTCAACTGTTTTTAGTACTTCTATATCACCAACTAGTTTTTCCAGAGGATGAACAATAGGCTTAAAAGTGTCTTCTAATGTTTGTTCAAACGACTCTTTACCTAATTTCAATAATTTATGTTTCCGACGAATTGCCTCACTAGCTTTTGCCAAGTGTTGTGCAAGATCTTTTTGTTTTTAAATTTGTTCTGTTCTTGATGACATCTTGATTGAACCATGTCTCAGGTATAACTAAACCAAGAATCTTTAAAAATCGTTTTTAAGTCTCAGAAACTTTTATAAAACAGTCAAAACCTTTTCTATATCTACCACAATTAAGTTCACTATCTTTATCAAGAACAACAAAACCATATTTATCACAATTCCAACAAGATGAACACAAGTCTCTAAATTTAGCATATGACATATCTGTATTTACATGATCGTCATAGATATGTTTTAGATTTAGATCATCCTGTTTAAAAATAATTAAAAAATTCACATTATCACGAATTAAATGTTTTAGAATTCGTGTATAAGTTTGACATAAATAAAAACAATCAATAAGACCATGTCGACCCATTGAAAAAAATTCTCGAATTCTGTCTTGTTTATCACAAGCTACATCATCAAAAACAATAGTAGAATTTGGTTTTGCTTCTTTTGGTTGAATAACCTCTTCACGATCATGAAATGGAAAATATTCAATACCATCAACTAGTTGAAGAGTATTTTCCAAAAATTTATATTTTGGTTGAGATAATGATTTAGAAAATATGTATATATTTTCAAAACGTAATCCATTTGGATGTAAAAGTAAAGACAGTAATGCGTTTGTTTTCCCACAATTTGATGGACCACAAAAAATTGCGCGTACAGTATTTGGTAATAAATTTCCATGACGTTTTTTCTTTGATTTTTGTTGTGTTACTTTATCAAAATCTATTACAGGGAGTTTTGTAGCTTGTGTTTTAAACTCCATCTCTTGATAGTAATTGATATTAAAAGTTTCAATGTTTACAATATACTGAAAAAATAACTATAAATACTTTGCTTTTATACATATTGCTTTAGTATTAAAAATATAATCCTGAAAGAATATACAAAAACATGGTTGCAAAGAAAAAAGCAATCAGTTGTAAAAAGTCTCTCAAACGTGGTAGAGGTATTTTTAATAAATTAATTAATAAATTACCAGTTGAATTGCATATTCCTGGATATCAGTATTGTGGACCTGGAACAAAATTAGCTAAACGTTTGGCACGTGGTGATCCCGGAATTAATCCTTTAGACCAAGCTTGTAAAGACCACGATATTGCTTATTCCCAAAATCGAAATAACCTTGAAAATAGACACGCAGCAGATAGAGTATTAGCTGAAAAGGCTTGGAGTCGTGTAAAAGCTAGTGACGCAAATCTTGGTGAAAAAGCAGCAGCTTGGGCCATCACTAACTCCATGAAATTGAAAACTAAAATGGGAATGGGATTAAAACCAAAAATAAGAAAAAAAAGGAAGAGAAAAAATAAGGCAACTTGTCCATTAAAACAAATTGTCTTGGCTGCAAAAAAATCTATTATACCTGGAAATGATACATCATCTATTATCAAGTCAGCCCTAAAAGGGGCACGTTTAGCTGTGAAAGGAGCAGGAGGATAAGGCCGAGTGAAAAAACCTAGAATTTTAACTGTACCAAAAAAAGTGGGTGGTTTTTTACCATTTCTCGTTCCACTTTTTGCAGGCCTTAGTGCAGTAGGTGCTCTATCTGGCGGAGCTGCTGGAATTGCAAAAGCAGTTAATGATGCAAAAGCTGCTAAAAAACAACTCGAAGAAAATCAACGACATAACCAAGCGATGGAATCTATAGCTCTAGGAAAAGGACTTTATCTCAAACCATACAAAGAGGGATTAGGATTAGAGTGTGATGTAAAAAAAAAACTAGAAAAAAAAATTGTAAATTTACCTCATCGAGCATTAACTAATTTTGATATAATTAAATATGCTAAATTGGTAAAAATACCTTACTTTCGAGGTGTTTTTATGCGTGATGATTTGCCAGCTATGGGACCATTTAAATTTGAATCAGCTGTAGTTAATCTTGATGGTAAAGATAATGCTGGTACACATTGGGTTGCTTATAGCAAAAAGAATAATAATGTTATATATTTTGATAGCTTTGGAAATCTTCGTCCACCTACAGATCTTGTGAGATATTTAGGTGTTGATAAAATAAACTATAATCATAGAAGATATCAAAATTATGATACTTTTGTTTACGGGCATTTATGTTTAAAATTTCTCTGTAAACAACTTGATGTAAAAAATGTCTTTTCATTGTGTATAAATAAAGATTAAAACAATATTGCATCTCAGTTCATTTCAAACCATCGAAATGAATGATTCATTAACGCTAACCTTATCTGGAAATACTTCAATTTTGGAAGCACAATATTTTCCACCAATTGAACTATCACCTAATAAAGACTACGCTCTAGGCCTGGTTGAATTTTTAACTTTTAACTCAATTCCAAACGTAGACATTGGACAAAATAAGTTTTACATTGATAAAGAAGAAATTACTTTACCAACTGGTAGCTATGAGATAAGTGATATTGAGCATTATTTGAAAACAATATTGAGTGCTAAAAGAATTAACATCAATATTAAGCCTAATAATAATACTTTACGTAGTGAGATATTTTCCAACTGTGAAATAAATTTTAAAAAATCAAATTCAATAGCACAATTGCTTGGTTTTAAACCTCAGAAACTTGAAGCCAATAAATACCATCAGTCTGATTCGCCAGTTTCTATAATAAAGGTTAATTCATTAAGAATTGAGTACAACATTACAACAGGTGCATACATAAACAATATAAAAGTCCCCCCAATTATGAATTTTTCCCCACTGTACCACCAGGATATAAGATTATTGAAGTACCATCACAAGTCATTTATCTGCCAGTCGCTGTTAGAACAATTGATCACATTCAATTGAGAGTAGTCGATCAAGACGGATATATTGTCAATTTTCGTGGTGAAACAATTACAATTAGACTGCACATTAAGGCTTTATAAAAAAAGTATGGGAATTCTATTTAACCGAAAAATTGGTTACAGCTATAATAAGACATTAGGATGTCAAAATCAATTCAGTTTCAAATCTTCAACGAAGGTGTTAACACCTCAAAACATCCTACTATTGAAGAGTCTGGGATTGAAAGTGATAAAAGAGAAAAAACAAAAAAGAGCAAAAAGATAAAGCAAATTAAATCTATTTGCATCTGTTTTTTTGTTTTTCTATGTAAAAGTAATAAACGAAAATGGAGGAAGAAATGTTGAATATTTCTAAACCAATTGTCTATGACGAATCTATTGCTCACGTTGAGGTACATGCTCATCTACCTTACGCTTCATTAACATTTAACAACAGTGACGAAATTCGAATTGCTGTTCAAAATCAAGACCACTGTCTTGTACCAAGTAAAAGTTCGTTGCACATTCAAGGAAAATTAGTGAAAGAAAATGGAACACCTGTTACAAATACAAGATTTATTATTAATGGTATTTGTCATTTGTTTGAAGAAGCACGGTATGAAATAAATGCTATTGAAGTTGATAAAAGCAAAAATGTTGGACTAACGAGTCTAATAAAAAATTATATATCACTTTATAGTGCCCAAAGTAAATTCTTGGAAAATGCAGGTTGGTTTCCTTCATGCAATGCGAATAATATTAATTTAATTGATAATGAAGGAAATTTTGATGTATCAATACCACTAAATGTAATGTTCGGTTTTGCTGAAGACTATCAAAAAATTATTATAAACGCTAGACACGAGTTAATTTTAACAAGATCTAGAAGTGATGTCAATTCAATCATTCAAACAGCAGAAGAACAAGTTAAAATTGTAATTGACAAAATTGAATGGTTATTACCTAATGTACGATTATCAGATGCAAGAAAATTCAAATTACTGAAATATATTGAAAAGGATCCTCTTATACCAATAAGTTTTCGCACATGGGAATTGTACGAGTATCCAATGCTACCAACTACAGCGAATCATGTGTGGACTGTCAAGACATCAACACAATTGGAAAAACCTCGTTTTGTTATTTTAGGCTTTCAAACAAATCGAAAGAATATAACAAACCGAAATGCGAGCCACTTTGATCATTGTAGAATAACAAATGTTAAATTGTTTTTAAATAATCAGTGTTATCCATATGGAAATTTGAATCTTGATGTTGATAAAAAACAATTTGCTGTACTCTATGATATGTATACTAACTTTGAAACAAGTTACTATGGTAGGGACCCACAACCATTTTTAACAAAATCAGAATTTTTAGATTTTGCACCACTAGTTGTACTTGATTGCTCTAAACAAAATGAATCTTTAAAGTATGGTCCGGTTGACATTCGTCTTGAATTCCAAGCAAAAGACAATTTTCCAAATCAAACTGCTGCATATTGTCTAATTTTACACGATAGAATTGTAGAATACCGACCAATTAGTGGTACAGTCAAAAAAGTAATTTAAAAAAGTAAAATTCTGAAAAATATGTATAAATGAAAAAAAATTTAAATAAATTGTTTAAAAAAATTTTATTGTGTGTAATTATTATTTTCCATCCTTTCTTAAAAACGAGGTGCGTAAGATCGACTAACTTCAAGTGTAGAACTTTTTCTTGATTGGCTATTTTTTCAAAATCTTTTATTCCTTTATTTTGATTGGATAAAATTCAAAATCCTTTATTTTGATTGGATATAATCGAGACGACATTACTTACTGATGTCAAAGCAGCTAACTTCAAGTGTAGAACTTTTTTCTCATTGGCTGATTTTTGGCTGATTTTATAATGAGTGTTCCTCATTTGCTGAATTTTATAATGATGGTGACCTCACACTTTTAAATTTTTGTTTTTCTCTTTTTTAAAATTAAAATTAAAATAAATTAATTAAAATTTATTTATTAACTAAAAGTTAACCAAAAGTAGTTTAATATAAAAATTGTAACGTTCCTGTAGATTTTATTTTCGCATATATTTCTAGATTATTTTTAGTATTTTTATTATTTCCTTCCTAAATTTATATTATTTTAGTACATCACAGAATGGTGAACTTTCTCTTTTATTATACCAATTTTACTTCCTTTATGATAAATACTTTTAGTTTATTTTATGTTTTTTAGCTTAGGACCTCGGGTTTTTAGATCTCTTACACATTTTTCTAACCCCTAAACAATTTACATTTCTATAATCCGTTTCCTTAAAATTTTCTCACGAAAATATAATAAATTTTTACAACTTAATCTGGTGAAGATGGGCTCGACAATATGGGAATCATCTGGGAAGGTACAGCTAATTGCAGCAAGACAACAATCAATGTTGTAAAGCAAAAAATATACTTTTGCCGAATAAACCGATGGTTTATAACACTCAACCCCATTATAGCAACCCTGAAATTTCTAAGAAATAAGGCTGCCTGAGTACCGCACCCCAGCCCCTTGTCGTACCACCCAATCTCAAGTTCAAGACCCAAAATTTAACTTTACAAATGACCATTTTTCCCTTTCCTCCTAAAACTCCCAAAAATCCAATTGGTTAAAGAAAAATGGTAAGGGAAAATTTGGGAACGCCCTGGTCCTCAGAAACTCAATCATCTCAATCTTTGCAAAAAGGGTACTCCAGTCTTTTCTCCGATCTCGATCCGCGAAAACCAAAGTTCAACCTCTTGGTTATGTGCACATAAGTTTTTCCTCTTTACTGATATTAAATTGTGTAACGCGTAATACTAAGTGCTAGCCGGCTGAATGCCATAAGACTTTAATCATTTTGTGAATACGAAACAATTAATCGGTTAATTGAGTCGATTACGTGCACATACGTGGATTAATCGTTTAATCTTCGTGAACCGAGGTTTTAGTGGTTTCGGGATCGCGAGTGAGGCTCCACCTGCTTTGTGCCCGGGAACAAGTGTCCCGGTAGTTTTTAAATAATACAAAAAGTAGTTTAATTTATAGTTAAAATTTTAGTGAAGTTTACACACTTATAATTTGGATTAATAACAGGGAATCATCATTCAGTGAGTAAGCGCATTATTTTAGAGTTTAAATTGTCCTTTTGATTCACGCTTTACTGTACTCATCGAAAATAAATGAATAAATAAATGTTAAAAATACATATAGTTGGAACCTTCCTTAATACCCGAGCTATCGCACCTCACACTATTCTTTTCTGCCGCTCGAAAAGAATAACATTAATTAAATCATATAATTGAAATGAAAAATGATATTTTTCTCTGCATTAGTTGCCCGTGATACGTAACAGAGAAAAACAAATGGTGACAGCGGTGGGATAGCTCATTTTTGTACATTATGTATTTTTACACATAATTCCAATTTTGTTTGTATATTGGTCGATGTGCGATTTTGTGTGGCTTAAATTGACAATCTTCTGTCAAGTCTGTCTTAACCCGAGAAAATATTATATTTGAATGAAAACTTAAAAATATTGCAGATTAAATATTTAATTGAGCTGTGATTGTATTAGTTTCGAAAATATTAACTTTTTAAAAATTGTGATTCATTCAAGTATATATTGTGTTTTGGTTTTAAAGAAAGAATATATTATATTTGATTAAAACTTAAGAATTGATTATAAATAATTTATAAGTTAACCATAATTTGTGTTTGAATTAAATATATTGTTTCTTTAAATGAACCAAAAGGTATTTTTTTCAGTTAAACAAAATACTATGAAATTGATTTAAACAAAATTCGTTTAGATCAAGTTTATCGTTTTCTCGTTTTAATTATATCATAAGCATCTTTCAATTTTTTTGTCTGGTTTTGAAAGTGGAAAGTAAATATACATATATTTATGTATGATTATCGTAATAAATAGCAAAGTAATTTAAACAATTGACTATTTTGTAATTTGATTGAATTGTTAAATAACATACCAATTTTGCTCTTTTCCTTGTTTAACGTTTTAAACACAAACCGCTTTCAAATCCCGACCTTGTGCTTGAAAATTTATTAAATTCGTGTTAATTTGCTGTGTAAAATTTTACTATTATAAAATGGCCCAAGCCGATCCTACATTTTCAATGTCAGCTTTCGCAGAATATTTTGCAATGCAGAATGCCCTGCTGGGTGTTCCATATTTTGACGGGAGAAACCCTGATTTACGTACGTTCGTACAAAACTTAGAGACGGCTAATGTTACGGTCCCTGAAGGATTAAAACAACCTTTTATCACAAATGTGTTGGCGCGATTACGTGGCGCGGCTTGTGACTCTGTGGAAGGAAAAACCTTTGCTTCTATTGCGGAACTTATCAAACATTTAAAAACAGAATTTTCACCGGTAGTACGACCTTTCGAAGCGTATTTTAGTGAACTCGGGCGTGCGAAAATGGAACGCAACGAAACGGTTTCTGACTTTGGCTCTCGTCTTCAACATCTTGTACGACAAACCAAAGTAGCTCTCCTTACATCTGTTCCAGAGGGAGACGTAACCGCAGTAACTGGCCTTGTAGGAAAAACCGCGTTGAAAACATTTTTAAAGGGTTTGCGACCTGATCTCGAAATAAGAGTTTCATTAAAAAATCCAGAAAACTTAGAGTCTGCCATCGATCTCGCAAAAGAATATTGTTCTTTTTTGCAAGATGCCGCTGAGCATCGAGGCGAACACTTTTATTCTCAAGATAGAAATTTTTATGCCCCAGACACTTCGCGTAATAATCTGCCACTTCCAACACTTCATTCTCGTTATCCATCTCAAAGGGTTGATCAACCTTATTTATTAAGACGCCCTGAGAACTCTAAACCTCAGTTTACACCAGACCATTTCCAACGTGGTTATCAAAGGCAAGCTTCTCGAAGCATGCTCGCCTCAGAATGCCAAGCCCCTTCGAACTTTCAGAACCCATTAGAAAATATTCAAAACTTTAATCCGAAAGATGTCAATAGTGCGAATATAGATTTATGTTCGTTACTCTGCACTCAATGTCAAATCAAATTAACCTCCCTTGATTTAATTGCGCAAAATTCTCAAATTAGTAAAGAAGCTCCTCTTTGCGATAATATTGTAGAATCACAACCGGAATCTTTAAACTTATTCAGCGCTCGTCTGATAGCCTCCCCGACGAGCGCCACACAGAAAGCACAGAATGCGTCAACGTCAATCAAATTCAAAGCAGGGAGCTTACCGAAAAGAAATCGCGATCCTGCCCAGTTATAAGTGTCAAATCGACGGATTTAAGAAACGGGAAGGAAAATTTTTTAGTCGACACTGGATCGGATATAACAATAATCGATGTAGAAGTTCTTGACCCCGAAATAGAGATTGATCCCAAAGATAAATTATTTATTACAGGCATCACATCTTCACAAATTGAAACCTTAGGCTCTGCTATGGTTAGAATTTTCGATGCGACCGTAAAGGTCCAGGTAGTAAATTACGATCTGCCTATACCCTCAGCAAGGGGTATTCTCGGCATCGATTTCCTAAATCAGGAAGAAGTCGAAATATCCTTTTGTCACAAAACAATTGTTACACGCAGTAACCCTATTCAACCAATTCCTTTTATTCCTATCGCACCCGAAATCGAAACACCCGCACAAAAACAAACAAATTTTGAAAGTACTAAGAAAAACGCCTCCGTTTTTCGTATACAAGCGAGAACGTGTCAAGTTGTCCCTATTCAGGTAACAAATCCCGAAATTAAAGAAGGACTCCTTGATCGCATTCATGTTGGTAACGATAAGGTATTTTTAGGCAATGCCGCGGTTTCCGTCAATGATGGCAATTGCTATGCGATGGTGTATAACACAAGCGAAAAAGATATAGAAATTGAAGTTGAACCACAAGAATTGCTTCCGTATGAAACTTGTAACGATAATGACCATGAGGAAAACGACATTCTTGATGAGGCTTTGAAACCAGATAAACCGATTTATTCGAAATCTGACCGCGTGCGTATGATTTTAGAAAGAGTTGGGATTAAACATCTAGATAGACCTAGTAGACGTAGAGTTATTAAAATAATAAAAAAATTTCCATATCTTTTCTTTCTACCAGGCGATGAGTTACCTGGAACATCCTTGGTCACCCACAAAATTCCGACCACCGACGATGTCCCAGTCTGCACAAAACAATATCGATATCCTCCAATTCATAAAAAAGAAATCCATAAGCAAATAAGCAAATTACTCGATCTCAAGGTTATAGCAAACTCAACGTCACCTAACAATTCCCCCTTGTGGATCGTACCAAAAAAACCTGATAGTCAGGGAAACAAACAATGGAGAATGGTTATAGATTTTCGCGCTTTAAATGCGAAGACAGTTGGCGATGCTTATCCGCTACCCAACATCGCTGAAATCCTAGATGCCATCGGAAACGCAAAGTTCTTCTCAGTCTTCGATCTAGCTTCTGGTTTCCACCAAATTTTGATGAATCCGGAGGATAGAGAAAAAACTGCCTTTTCAACCGATAATGGTCATTATGAATTTCTCCGTATGCCTTTTGGTTTAAAGGGCGCACCGCCTACTTTCCAAAGGTTAATGGACCGCGTACTGACTGGACTCAACGGAACCGAACTATTTGTATACCTTGACGATATTGTAGTTTTCGCTTCTTCTCATGAAGAACACGACAAAAAGATAACTAGACTTTTCAATCGACTGTCCGACGCAGGTCTCAGACTGCAATCCGAGAAATGCGTTTTTCTATCCCCTCAGATTTCTTATCTTGGACACGTTATCTCTGAGGAAGGGGTAAAACCTAACCCTCAAAAGATTAATGCTGTAAAAAACTTTCCTGCACCAAAAACTCAGAAAAATGTTAGAGAATTTTTGGGCCTCGTTGGGTATTATAGAAAGTTTATACCTGACTTTGCTCGCAAAACAAAGCCTCTAACAGAATTATTAAAAAAGGGTAAGAAGTTTGAGTGGGGCGAAGAACAGAAAACTAGTTTTGATATTATGAGGGACGCGCTTTGTCATGAACCCGTTTTGCAATGTCCAAAATTCGACGAGCCTTTTATCCTTACCACCGATGCTTCCGATTTTGCCATTGGCGCAATACTCAGTCAGGGAAAAATCGGAGAAGACCGACCTATCGCGTATGCCTCTCGATTACTTACTTCTGCAGAAAAAAATTATACTACGACGGAAAAAGAATGTTTAGGAATCGTCGAGTATATTAAATATTTTCGGCATTATTTGTATGGTCAAAAATTCACAGTCGTTACTGATCACCAAGCATTAACCTGGTTGCAAAACACAAAAGATGCAGGATCTCGGTTAATGCGTTGGAGATTACGACTGTTGGAATACGAATATGACATCAAGTATAAGCCGGGGATAATTAATAAAAATGCTGACGCTCTATCTCGCAATCCAATCGTGGAAGCAGATAGTAAAGTTGTTTTAGTCGCTACACTAACTCCAAGAAAACGAGGTCGTCCCAAAAAGAGCGAAAATGTACCTTCAGTACCCGCGACAAGCCAGTCATCTTCCGAGGCGCTTGAAGAAACAGTCTCAGAACCAGAAGACATTGGTATAGGTAGTCGAGTACGCGCACGTCACCGTGCAAGTCGATCAACTTCCCCCTCTCTTAAAATCACTCCTAAAAGAAACTTAAAAAAGAGAAACCGTGGCAAGGGAATAAAAGATATTGATAACAATTCTTCTGACGACTCAGAAGAATTGGACGTTTTTCCATCTAATTTACGAAAACGAGCTGTTAGATTTGACGATGAAGACGAATACCTACCCCCTAGAGTTTTAAATCGCAACCACAATACTACAGATAATTCTTCCGTAATTGTTTTACCACCCATGGCTAATGAATCCACATCAGAATCTGAAGACGACAATACTTTGACAAACGACATTAATGCAACAGTTTTAGAAAATACTTCATTTGAAATAATAAACGATCCTTTACCTTGCTCTTCCCATTCAACACCTGTTCCTCGAGTATTTAAAGAGACAGTTAAAGCGACAATTGATTTAAGTGCTAACGCTCAATCTCCACTACCACCGAACACAAAAGTAGGACTTTACGAGACAATACTACCTGCAGCCTTACCTGAGAACCCGTCGTCCCACCTTGCACCGCACGAAGATCACCAAATAATGAAACGCCATCGTCATAATGATTGTATTGTCAAAGAAACTAAGGATTGTCTTCTCATGTCCCGAGATAACTATTTACATTTTATTTCTGCTGATTGCGCAATCCCCACTCCTATAGGATCCTCCCTATCTGAGTTAGGATTCATAGACACACAAAAATTCCAGGACAGGAAACTTGAAAAAAATCAAGTAATCGTGTCACAGTCGAGCAGAATTAAAACATTTAGTGTCATATGCAAAAATAAATTTTGCGATACTGCATCCTCATCGGATGTATATGAAGCTCTACAAGCTTTAAAACTCGCTATAAAAGAAACAGGTATTAAAACTATCAGAGTTTCGAGAGTTAATGACCGACTTGATCACCTCCCACAAAATACCATTCGCGATGCTATTCGGCAAATATTCGATAAAGAAGATTTAATATTTACTATTTGTCATGGGCAGGTGGCAACACCTCTTCCAGAGCAAAGGAAAAGTATAATTAAAGAATTCCACTCAAGTCTGACTGGCGGTCATAAAGGTGTTACGAAGACTTTCCGTAGAATTCGTGAACGTTTCCACTGGTCAGATATGAGGCGTGATATCCAAGATTACATACGATCATGTGATAGTTGTCAATTACAAAAGTTAGTTCGAATAAAGACCCGTCAACCAATGATTATTACGGACACGCCTACAGATGCTTTCGATAAGGTATCTCTGGACCTTGTAGGCCCTCTCCCTACCACCCCAAATGGAAACCGATATGTATTCACAATGCAAGATCAATTAACTAAATTTTGCATCGGAGTCGCAATTCCTGATAAACGAGCATCCACTGTAGCCGACGCACTTGCTCAAAATTTAATTGCCAAACACGGATGCCCTCGTGCAATTTTATCCGATTGCGGTAAAGAATTCGTGAATAACATTTTGTCTAATCTCGCGAAAATATTTAAAATACAACAGATAACCACATCTAGTTATCACCCCCAAAGCAATGGTGCACTAGAGCGTAGTCACCAAGTGCTCACTGACTATCTGAAACACTATATTAACGATTACGAGGACTGGGATAAATTGATTTCATTTGCAATGTTCTCATACAACACCGCGGTACATGAAGGAACTAAATTTACTCCCCACGAATTAGTATACGGTAAACCTGCGCGAATCCCATCCGCGTTTCCTTCAATTGATCATATTGAAACATACGGAAGTTATTTAATCGATCTTGTCTCTCATATTGATCAAATTCGAACTATCGCCAACGAAAATTTGAAAACCGCTAAACTTCGATCTAAACAACATCATGATAAAAGGTTGAACGAACAACAGTTCAAAATTAATGATATAGTATATGCTCTTCGTGAACCAGCAGGGCATAAATTAGACAGTCAATATTTGGGACCTTACGAAATCGTAGAAGTATTAGAGAAAAATAACGTCATTCTTGAAAATGCGAATGGTAAAAGAATGCTTAAGCACATGAATAAATTGAAGCATGCCCATTTTTCGGAACAGACAGATTCTGATTCAGAAGCGAACTCAGAATGCGATTAACCACTGAAATGTTATTCGTATTATTTATATTTTAAGTTTTACTTCTTTTGCTTTTTACTTTTTACTTCTTTTATAAAATTTTCATTACTTTTAATCGAATATAATATCAATCAATGATAACTCTAACACTTTTAATGTTTTGAACAAAATAAATGCTAAATTCTTTCTATACTATAAGAACATTATGTTAAGAGTAATAATTATTGCAACGTTAAGAAATTTGTGTTCAATTTTTGCAACGAATCATATCTCTTTATAAACATTAAAACTACTGTACAACTAATCTTATTAAAAATTAGGTAAATAAAAATCATGAATGTAACTTATAAGATTAAACTCTTAAAAATTAAAGGAGACGTTCACCCCGTTTCGAATAGTATTGTTAGCGAGATGCACAAACTGACATGAGAAGTTGCACTCAACCACTGATCGACACCTAATAAAGCAGTTGGAAGAAAATAATAATTACAACTACCAAAAAGCAAGAAGAGAAATGCAAAAACTCAATCTTCTGGATCTCCATTCACCGAACCGATCATGTCAGTCCCTGCCAAGCTCGCCGGTAACAAAACATCTCTTGCAGAATATGTTTAGTCTAAGTAGGGGGATGTAACGTTCCTGTAGATTTTATTTTCGCATATATTTCTAGATTATTTTTAGTATTTTTATTATTTCCTTCCTAAATTTATATTATTTTAGTACATCACAGAATGGTGAACTTTCTCTTTTATTATACCAATTTTACTTCCTTTATGATAAATACTTTTAGTTTATTTTATGTTTTTTAGCTTAGGACCTCGGGTTTTTAGATCTCTTACACATTTTTCTAACCCCTAAACAATTTACATTTCTATAATCCGTTTCCTTAAAATTTTCTCACGAAAATATAATAAATTTTTACAACTTAATCTGGTGAAGATGGGCTCGACAATATGGGAATCATCTGGGAAGGTACAGCTAATTGCAGCAAGACAACAATCAATGTTGTAAAGCAAAAAATATACTTTTGCCGAATAAACCGATGGTTTATAACACTCAACCCCATTATAGCAACCCTGAAATTTCTAAGAAATAAGGCTGCCTGAGTACCGCACCCCAGCCCCTTGTCGTACCACCCAATCTCAAGTTCAAGACCCAAAATTTAACTTTACAAATGACCATTTTTCCCTTTCCTCCTAAAACTCCCAAAAATCCAATTGGTTAAAGAAAAATGGTAAGGGAAAATTTGGGAACGCCCTGGTCCTCAGAAACTCAATCATCTCAATCTTTGCAAAAAGGGTACTCCAGTCTTTTCTCCGATCTCGATCCGCGAAAACCAAAGTTCAACCTCTTGGTTATGTGCACATAAGTTTTTCCTCTTTACTGATATTAAATTGTGTAACGCGTAATACTAAGTGCTAGCCGGCTGAATGCCATAAGACTTTAATCATTTTGTGAATACGAAACAATTAATCGGTTAATTGAGTCGATTACGTGCACATACGTGGATTAATCGTTTAATCTTCGTGAACCGAGGTTTTAGTGGTTTCGGGATCGCGAGTGAGGCTCCACCTGCTTTGTGCCCGGGAACAAGTGTCCCGGTAGTTTTTAAATAATACAAAAAGTAGTTTAATTTATAGTTAAAATTTTAGTGAAGTTTACACACTTATAATTTGGATTAATAACAGGGAATCATCATTCAGTGAGTAAGCGCATTATTTTAGAGTTTAAATTGTCCTTTTGATTCACGCTTTACTGTACTCATCGAAAATAAATGAATAAATAAATGTTAAAAATACATATAGTTGGAACCTTCCTTAATACCCGAGCTATCGCACCTCACACTATTCTTTTCTGCCGCTCGAAAAGAATAACATTAATTAAATCATATAATTGAAATGAAAAATGATATTTTTCTCTGCATTAGTTGCCCGTGATACGTAACAAAATAATTTTTATTTATGATTTGGTTTGTAATAAATGAAAAGTTTTTTAATAATAAAATATATTTAATTTTATGATTCATTTTAGACGCTTCAAAATTGTTGCGCGCGCATCTTTTTTTCCAAACAATTGTTTGTTTGCTACGTAACCTCACCTCAGTGTGAAACGCATAGTTTTTTTTGGTTGGTATGAAAAATTACAAAATATTACAAGTGTCAGCAACTGTCAGCCATTTGCAAAGTGTGACAAGTGTATCGTTTCGATAAGAAGTATTAACTGTTATTTGCTGAGTGATTTTTTTCTGAAAGTGTTGATTGTGAATTTTGTGGTTTTGTTTTTTTGTACATTTGAAAAGTTGCAATTTTTTTGTACATTTGAAAAAAGTTAAAGTACATTGCATACGTTACGTACGTAAGTAGGGGAGAGTCTCCAGTTGTGAGACGGGTTTCATTTTTGACCCGTAAATTGTAAACGGGTAAACGAAATTGTAAATAAAATACACCGTTCGAAAGGCAACAGAAATACGCAACTTTTATTAAAAGAAAGTGTAGTGTTTCGATGAACTCAAAAAATTTTACGATACATTTTCCGAGCACATCGCTTTTGTCAAAAAAAAAAAAATGTCTCCAGTTGTGAGACACTCATTAAAAATTGCTAAAATTTAATAAGTTTGACATAAAACGTTATGTTTAGTAGAAATAATTAAATATATTAATAATATATATTATTATATACTAAATAATAATATTTATTCGCCAAAATATGACTATCAAATAAACACAATTTAATAGCTTCAACAAGAGCATTAAAATTGATTTCTTCTGAATCAATTGACTTTTTTCCACTTGACATGCCCAAAAATACTAGAAAAAAAATCAAAACAACATTTAAATAGTATGCCTGCAAAGTCGCATTTTTTATGCTGCCCAGATGGGTGTTGACACCGTCTCACAACTGGTAATATGCTGTGTCTCACATCCAGAAATTGGCGCTATTTTGAAAAAAGAAAATTAAATTATTTTCAACCGTAGATTGGAACAATGCAATATTGCATCACAAAATATAAGGAAAACACTAAAAGAAAATGCATTACATTTACCTTCTCCAATTAATTAACTTGGAAAAAAAGTACTTTGCTTTTATTGAAAAAACGCTTTTTAGTCGATTATCACACACAGTGTTGGTATTTAACAAAAACAGTTTATATATTCGCTTCGGCGTACACGAAAAAGTTGGCTCATATAAAAAGAAATGTTTTTATATAAACCAATCGGCTTTTAACTATTGCATGTTAACAAAAATTGACTGTCTCACAACTGGAGATGTCTCACAACTGGAGACCCTCCCCTATTAAAATTAAAATACAAGTAAATACAAATTAAAATTTTTGTTAATATTATTTGTATATATATTTATTAGGAAGAGTTTGTAAATATAATGTGTGAATTATTTGATTTATTAATTTAAAGGATTTAATTAATTTTATTAATTAAAGTTAAAGGTTAAAGTTAAATACATTAATTTAATTAAAGTTAAAGTTTTAAAGTTAAAGTTTAAAGGATACATTAATTTAATTAAAGTTAAAGTTTAAAGGAATAAAGGACATTTGCCTGTTATTTTAATTTCTAAATGTAGAATATTGATTTTTTAAATTCTGATGTTTGTACATAATTATATTATAGTGGTAATAATTATTATTTAATATTGATTAATATTTGTTTTTTTACATCTTAATTATTGATTTTTCAACATTTTGTTTTTTAACATTTTGGTAGTTAGTTATTATTTTGGAAAAAACTTTATGAATATTAAAGATGTACTAAAAATAACATGTGATTACGAGATACCAGATACTTGATAAACAGAGATTTAGTCAAGAGGTACTAGATTAACAGATACTCTATTAACAGATACTAGATTAACAGATACAAAACAGATACAAAACAGAAAAATTTACCAAAAATATACTTATATTTAATAATATTAATAATATTAATAGATGAAGATACATTCTTTATACATTCTTGAAAATCTTCAATAAGAAAGGATAAGATAAAAATTCCAGTTACTGTTAAATGTGACAATAGTAACATTATTTACATGTGTTCTGAATTAATTAATTTTATGAAAAACTATTTTTTAGAAGCGATATCTTTTCAATAAATTGAAAGAAATCATGTCGAACAAAGAAAGAACTGTTAATTTAAGTGTAACAGATTTTAATATTATATTTACTGAAGGAGGAATGTTAAATGATACTCATATTGATGAATTCGAAAAATTATTGAGAAGGAAATCAAATTCTGCTTTTAGCATGCAAAGCACTTTGTATTTTTATACGCTTGAATTTATTAGTTTGATTGAAAAAGGTAAAAAGCATATTCAAATACTTTTTAGTGGACCTATCAAGAAAGGTCATTGGATTTGCACTTATTATGATGGAATGAGACTTTATATTTATGATAGTCTTAATGAAGGATGTTTAAATGAAGATCAAAGGAAATATTTAAGTAGATTATATCCTTTTAAACCTCCAGTAGTTTTCACAACTGTTGATCAACAACCAAACAATAGTCTTGCTTGTGGAATATATGCAATAGCATTCGCAACATCGATATTTTTTAATATTATGCCCCACTCTGTCAATTACTATTATTATATCATGATAAATCATTTAATGTTAAAGTTCAAAAACAATCGTTTAAGTAAATTTCCGTCAGTAAGGTCGACTAATATTAGAACTATGACTGTTAAATGTAATTGGGAGTGTCTTCTTAGGAATCGAGCTAGAGAAAAAAGTTTCCAAAATGAAGAAAATAAAATTGTTGACAATAATTTATCATCGTTGAATTCAACCAGCAATGTTTGTAAAAAAAATTTTGTTGATAGTTGTTTAGAAGATTTGCCTTTAATTCCAGCAAATGATGTTAATAATATTTCTATTGATTCAAGCAATGGAATGAAAGATACAAGATTAATAATAACTGAGAAGCAAGGAGAAAAAAGAGCTATGGTTCATTTTCCTGAAGAAGAGGAAAAATATAAAATCATAAAACGTCAAAAAAAGCTGCTTATCAAAAAAAATATCGACAAAAAAGCGAGAAAATACAGAGTAAAAGTCATTCTATTCTCCGATTACCTGTTCATTTAATTAATCGGCATACTGTAACCATTAGTGAAGAAGCAAATGATGATGCTATAAATGAAGCTTTACAGAAACGGACTATGTTATTAGAATATTTCGATTTAAATAGGCGTGATCCACAAGCTAGACAATATACATATGCAGAAATTCCATGTTATTATGTTTTTAAGAAAGAACGTGGTGAAAATGCATTAAAATGGGTGAAGCGTAAAGGGTCATTTAATGTCATTGGACGGATGTATTCAATTTCGCTCAGTCAATCAAAACTGTTTCATCTTAGCTTACTTTTAATAGTAGTTAAAGGCGCTACAAGTTATGATCATCTGCGAACTGTCAACAATATTGTACATGACATTTTTCGTAGTGCATGTTTAGCATTAGGCCTTATTGAAGATGATGGAGAATGGGAACGTGCTTTGACAGAAGGAGAAGTATATCAACAACAATTAAGACGTTTATTTGTGCGTATTTTAATTTATTGCCATCCAGTTCATCCAAACGAACTTTGGGAAAAGTTTAAAGAGGCTATGTCTAAAGATTATCAGAAACGATATCCATCTAATGAAGCTCATAAAAGAGCATATAATGATATAATTAATTTTCTGTTGCATGAAGGATCAAATATTTGCAATTTTCCTGAAATGATACAGTTAAATGAAATAAGTATTGAAACAGAAAATCAAGCGAACAACGAAATGTCATTGCAACAACATAAAGAGATTGGTGAAATGCAATATGTGAAACTGAATTCCAAACAGAAGGATATTGTTGATGAAGTATTAAATGTAGTTATTCAAGATAAAAGAATACCATCTTCTTCATGTTATTACATTGATGGACCAGGTGGATCCGGAAAAACTTTTGTTTATACAACTTTATACCATTTGTTAAGAAGTAAAGGAAAATGTGTTTGTACTATGGCATTTACAGGCATTGCCGCAATATTACTTCCCCGTGGTAAAACTGTACATAAAACATTTGGGATGCCTGTTCCATTGTTCTATGATTCTACATCAAATATTAAAAGTCAATCTAAGGAAGCTACATTTTTGAAAGAGGTTGATGTCTTTATTTGGGATGAAGCTCCAATGGCGCCAAGATATGCTATGGAATTAATTGATAGAACATTACGCGATTTTATGAATGTTGATATGCCATTTAGTGGAAAAACTATGCTTTTGGATGGTGATTTTAGACAATTATTGCCTGTTAAAGTTAATGCTACTAGAAGCAAATTAGTTAATTTATCTATTAAATCTAGCACATTATGGAGTCATTTTAAGGTGATATCATTAACAGAAAATATGAGAACTTTACCTGGTGAAAAAGAATTTTCAGAATATTTATTATCAGTTGGAAATGGTACTTTAAATGATAATGATAATAATATACTAGCACCAGAGCAATGTGTAGAAAATGGTGATGTCATTCATAAAATATTTGGAGAATTAATTATCAATAATAAATACGATGATTTAGCAAAAGTAGCAATATTGTCTGCTCGAAATGTTGATGTTGATGAAATTAACAACAAGGTACTCGAACTGTTTGATAATAAAAGTGAGCGAATTTATACAAGTGTTGATAGTACCGAAAATTGTGATAATGTAAGTATAAATGATGCTATTTTACCAGAGTATTTGAATACTTTAAATCCATCAAATTTCCCGCCTTATGAATTACGATTAAGAGCCAATTGTATTGTCATGCTACTTCGAAATCTTAGTATTAATGAAGGTTTATGTAATGGAACGCGAATGCAGGTATTAGAACTATCAAACAATCTGCTACGTTGTCGTATTTTAACAGGTGATAAGGTTGGAGGTATTGTATTTATAAATCGTATTACGCTGTATTGTGAGGATATTTATCCTTTTACTTTCAAACGACGGCAATTTCCTTTAAAATTAGCATTCGCAATAACAATAAATAAAAGCCAAGGACAAACTTTTGACAAGATTCGTGTAGACCTTCGTAAAAATGTATTTAATTATGGGCAAGTATATGTTGCATTTTCACGAGTTAAATCTTGGGAATCATTAATTATATATTTAGGAAATCAAAGACCTAATTTACTAATCAAGAATTATGTTTACACTGAACTATTGAAATAAAAGTAAATATTTTTTCTATAAAAATGTCTGAGTCGTTATATATTTCTTTTCTTAAAAAAGGAGTGTGTCTCAGTATGGCTGTCTTTACGCGTAAGACTTTCTTCGACGCTTCTTATTGGTAAATTACGTCATTTTTTTGTAATAAGATTCACACGTAAGATTTCTTTACACATTTCTTTCTTATCAATTGGTCAAAGACGTTTTAATTTCCTAATTTCAAATAATAGTTCAAACTTCAGATAATTAAGACACTTATTTGTACGTATTTTAATGTACTGCCAACCAGTTCATCCAAATTAACTTTGAAAAAAGTTTAAAGATAATATTTCTCAAGATTATTAACGAAATTTTGCATCCCATGAATCTTATAGAAAAGCATATATTAAAATAAATTATTTTCTTCGAAATGACGGAGTACTTACATTTTTTGTATAATATTTACAGAAACCACGCTTATATATCTTTTTTATAGCAAAAGTAGGAACGATTTTAAGAAACAAAAGTAAATTTTAAATTTAATATCCTCTGTTTATGGCTGTCTTTGACAGTAGAGATGTTTTTTGCTAGCTAAGTGAAAAATAGTTAAAAATTGTTTATTTAGTAACGTTTGTCTTTCATCACTATTTTTTAAAATATAAATTTACTATGGAAGATTTTAAATGTTACAAAATTTAATTAACAAATAGATTACTTTGATTATAAAAAGGTTTTCTATAACTTCATCGTACAAAACTTTTTATAAAATGTGCCATTCTTGAAATATACGCTTTTCTTGAAGCAAAGAAAAGTGTTGTTTTTTTATCAAAACCATAAACTTTAGAAATGATACATTTAGAAACAGATAAAAACAGAACTAGAATTGTAAAGGTATAAAAAATTGTTTTACGCACAACATAGGCTATTATTTTATTAAATTGAATAATATTTAAAAATTCCTATTATCAGAAACTGTCACTCAAATTGATACCTTAACAAACAAAAGACTGTAATTTAAAGAATAAAAATGCAAGAGAAAAAACGCGCGCGCGGCAGCGCGCGATCGTTCTCGTTTAAACCTTAAAAGGAATAAATAATTTAATAATAATAATAATGAATGATTTTAAAAAATAGATATTTTATTGTTAATATATTAGAATTCTTTAAAAAATTACTATTTTCAAAGACAAAAAAATTTTAATTCCAACAAGAAATAAGATGTTTTTACACTCTACAAAGTTGCATGAAGCTTGTAGGTGATGAGCGGCCGGGGTAACAAGCGGAGTCAAGGAAGCGGGGGAGAGACGCATGGTAAAAAGCACTGTTTCAAGAGAAGGCAGGCGTGAGAGGGGTACCTAAAGTATCTGGGGAAGTGGTGGCGGGACGAAGAGAAAGAGATTCAGAGTGCGTATGCTAAAGTATCTGAGCAAGTGTAAGACGGACAGAGAGAGAGAGAGAGAGAGAGAGAGAGAGAGAGAGATTCAGAGTGCGTATGCTAAAGTATCTGAGCAAGTGGAGAGAGAGACAGAGTGCGTATTCTGCAGCGGCTATGACAGGATAGTAGTGTAGGTGTGTGTGAGAGCTATACCAGCAGCAATATAGTAAACTATAGTGTTTCAGTAAGCGTTTGAGTGTGTACTTGCTACTGTAACTCTAATAAAAGAAAAAAGTTTTTATTTTAACTTTTTTAAAAAACAAAGAATAGCAAATTAAAAAAAATTGTTCTCTTTTTTTTTAATGAGCAATTTTAAACTAATCTTATATTTTTGAATATAATTTCCTTGTTTTTTAATATTCATTATTTATTATTAAAATTTTTTTTCTTTAATCTTTTTTAAATAATTAACTTTTTTTATTATTTCTGAATAAATATAATTTTCTTTTATATAGAATAACTGCTTTATTTACACTATTTGATTAGAGAAAATTTCCTTTGTATAGAGGAACGACAACCAGCGATGATGATGATAATGATGCTCGCAGGAAAAAACAAATAAATTTTTGCAGAAATATATAGAATATCTGTTTGTTTAGAAATTTTTTTTCTTTTTTGTATATGAGAACGACAACCAGCGCTGATGATGATGATGATGATGATGATGATGATGATGATGATGATGATGATGATGATGATGATGATCACAGGAAAACAGATGCCTTTGTGCAGAAGAAACATATTTTCAAAAAAAATTTTAGCTAAAATATTAATATATTTATAGCTTTAATCTTTATTCTTAATTTGAAATTATTTTATTTTATTTAAGTTATTTAGATATTTAAAGAATAAAAAGAGAAATTTTTTTTTTAAATGACACTTTCTCTGAAAAAAACAATATATACTTTTAAATAAAACAATATATATACTTTTAGTTACCTTTTTTATTTATGCATAATAATGCAGATACATGGTTTTTATAATTTTGATGACATAAGAAAAATTTTGAACATTATAAAAATATTTAAATTTTGTTAATGAACAATATGAAAAATTAGATTTTCTTGAAATGATAAGCATTGTTTTAAAACTCTAAACGAGTTATCACATCAGCAACAACCGTTATAATGTTGACGAAGAAAGATTCAGTTTCAGGGTTGGATGTTAGGTTAAACATAGTGATTGCGTTGGAGCAAACATCAAGCAGAGTGGGAACATCCCCATACACCACCCACTCTACTGGAACGTAAATGTTCCTGGCGATCATTACGTACTCTAATCTGAAACAATTCAAAATTATAAAGTGTGATGAAATTGATTAATTCGCCAGACGGAATGATCAATTATTTGCAATCTCCCTGCCGAATGGAGATTTGGCGCAACCACCTTCGGAACTATGCTTTACTATCAAAATAATCAAAAAATCACTACAAATGTTGGGCGCCAGGTTCACCGATGAACCAACGACAGCAATACCAACAATAAAATATGTAAATTCAAAACTCGCGAAACCTCGAACAGAAGCGAGACAAAAAAAATAGTTTAACCACAAAGTAGGCCAAATAACAATTAACCATTAATAGCTGAGCATAGTTTACCGGAAAATTAACTCGAAGTAGTAAATGGTTCACTCAAAAGGGAGAGCATTGGGTTAGGGTAATGTTGAGAATAATTCTCGCTAGTTAAAAAAAATAAAACAGAATTCATACCTAATAACATACTAATATATTTAGAAAATTCTTCGTTTAAGATTTACATGATTTTTCAGAAATTAAAGACAAAAATTTTAGTTGAACGCGATTCAGCTCCCGCGACAAAATAAAAATAGCTTACCGGGTCTAATCATTTGTAATATAAAATTACGGAACGCGAATCTATCTACTTTAATAAATAAAATAAAGGAAATTGGCTTTCGGAAATTGTCGACAAAACACGAGGCAGCGAAACACAAAAGGGAAAAATTCACGGACAGAGCACACGGCGCTTGAGATAAGCTACAATTCGGCAAATTGGCACACAATATATAAACTTCAATTCGGAAATGAACGCCTTAGAGCGAAGTAAAAACAATCAGCAAAATATTCTTAGAAAATTAGAACCGCGAATAACAAAAAAAATCGAAAAATGAAACAAGGCGTCATTTCGAACAGAGACGAGAACTCACAATCTCCACAGTTTATTTTGAAAATAGCGAGCTAAAGTTTAATAGAGGAGATTATGTGTTCCCTTGAATAATAATATTGCCGACTCACCAGTTATAGAAGGAATACTATTTTGGAGACGCCAACAAGAATCGCCGAGGGTCGTCTTCCTTTCGGCACTTTTCCCTGAAGTTGGAGACGGAGACAATGACAGTGGTTTCGCTTCAGGATTCGCAACGCAAGTGTCGAACACGTTTTTCGGAAATTTGCCGGTAGCGTCGGGAAGGAGAGCTAACCTAAGCTTGACGGTGCTCGCGCGCGCAGATAGTTAGCGAGGGCGCCGCGGCGGCAAATCTTTTTAAATTCAAAATCAGTGAATTTTCGGTAATCGAATATTAATTATACAAAATCGCGAAATAATTAATCTAGTTAATTAAAATTAATTTTAAAGTAATTTGTAATCGGTCCGCGCAAAAGCCTTTAATAGTACAATACTATTTTATCGAGAATATGTGGTTTTTGTTAAACGGAAGTAACTTTGATATTTTAAATTAAAACTACTCTAATAAGAAGATAATAGAGATAAATTAAACAAAAAAAACGCAAAATCGAGCGATTTACAAATGTGGGAACTGGAACTCTTCTTTTAGCGTCGGAACTGTAGTTTTCTCCTTGGGTATCGTCTTCCAAACTGGTTGACGGCAAAAGTGATAACGCCTAATAAATTTCGAGGCGTTCGACGGCAAAATATGTCGATTAATGCAAAATCGGCAATTCAAATGGAATCCAATTGGAATTCCTGCGGCAACAGATGATAACAACCAAAAGTGGTGACGCCTGGCAACCGTATGTGTGAGTGTGTGTGTGTGTTATTCAATAAAACGGCATATTTGGTCCCGTAAACCAAAAATATAGCGGCATCCAAACAGCGTATTTGGTCCCATAAACCAAAAATATAGCGGCATCCAAACAGCGTATTTGGTCCCATAAACCAAAAATATAGCGGCGTCCAAACAGCCAGAAAATAAACTTGGTGTCAGCGACAACCAAATGAGTAAAAATTGGACGACAGCAGGTCTCCAATATTTAAAACGAACAAGCCAGGTCAGCAGGCCACAGAATAAATGTCGAGTGGCGTCATCAGCCGAGAGTGTGTGTGGAATGGCATCTTCAGCCCAAAATTAAACGTCGAACAGCAAAGTGTAGACAATGGTTTTTTCCAAAGACATCCCAATTCGAAAAGCAGTTCCTCCTCGTCTCGAAGTAACACATAATCCAAGAATCGCTCGTCGCAACATAAAAAAATAAAAGCAGTAAACGAAACGCAAAATAAATTTTATAATTTTCCAAGATCGAATTGTGGAGCTGAGACTTGCGTAGCGAAGTGTTTGAAAGGAAGGTTATATTACTTATTTCCATATTTTTCTATATCGGATGTGACGTGCCAAATTGTTCACGTCACAACTACTCCCTCTACACAACGTGAGCGGGTCAGTCCGCCACGCCCTGTAGAGTACAAAACGAAATTCAAAATTTATATTTTATTTATTTATTTCTTTTTAAAAACTCAAAACAAGGTTTGGAGTTTTCCAATATAACGGGAGACGGCAACAAAATCAGATTAAGCTTCCATTCGAAACGCATGGTTCCACTCTTCGATCAAAAGAAATTAACATAAACTAAACAATAGGTAATAGCAAACGATTCACATCATGCGTAAAATATTTCATAATTAGTTTTAATTCCAAATTGAAATTTTAATAGTTGTGGTAAATGGTATCATAAGCTTCTAAAATCGGGACACGACAAAATGAACTCTACATTAATTATTCTCTAATCAGCAATCAATTCCAAAATTTTTTTTTGTAAGTCAAAACTATTGTAATATTATTTGGCAAAGCGTGCTATCCCGATACTGAGATAGTTCTCTGGAAGCAAAATTAATATGGCAATGTACAGCTTTAAAACTTTACGTCATGATGATCATTCGCTATTTTCTTTCTCAATTTAACGGCAACGATACAAGATTATCCTGTAATTAGAAAAATAAAAAAAATTTTATATGAGTGGCAAACAAAATTAATAAGAGACAGAAGTTAATATCAAGAATAAGATGCTTTATTCAACTTTGGGAAAAACAAACGTAGAAAAATAATTATATTTTCTTTCTTATTTAAATCTACAGTAAACGTAATACTGTGGAATGACCTAAGTTTCTTTTTATACAGCGCGAATAGGTCAATCTTAGCTTCTCACGACTAGGGGATTTGGTCGACGCTGTTCAAACGAAATTATATCTAGTTTTCTATCACGAGTAGTAACATCGGAGTACGCGATTCGACAATCATAATAAAAATAAACAGCATTTTTCGTTTCGCGATTTGGAACTGGAGTAAAAGAGTTAACAAAAAGGTGGGCATGTTTGTGTCCGACATAATTACTAATCACGTGATCATAGTAAATCAACAAAATAATAACATGTGAATTGGCTGATTTTCGCAAAATCAGGTATTAAACAAAATATAGTTTTGTGGTCAATATAAAAAATATAGTTATAATGAATAAGATAGATATAAGGAACCAATTAGAGTAAATAAAAAAAATTCTGTCCAGATTATTTACGGGACTTGCGGAAATAGTCTCGACCTTCTTTCATATTTTTGCCATCGCAGTTAGGGCAATTGGTCGACACGTAACCGGGACAACCGCAATGGAAGCAAAATTTCTTGAGAAACGGCTCAGGGCAAGAAGGGTACCGGTGATTAATATCTGCGCAATTCCAGCATCCAATGATGGGAATTGGTCCATAAATTGACGGGGCACCTGCAGGGAAATAGGTAACGCAGTTTCGAGAAGGAGGCTCCTTTCGTTTCCGAGGGGTTGCGGGAGCGACTTCGCGACGGCGGGGCTCTCGAGGTTCGTTTCTCTCGATCACGACTTCGTTTCTGGGGGGGGGCAATGTTGATTTGTTCGGGAGGAACGATAATGATTTGCTCGGGGGGAGCAATGTCGATTTGTTCGGGAGGAACGATAATGATTTGCTCGGGGGGAGCAATGTCGATTTGTTCGGGAAGAGCGATGTTGACTTGCTCGGAAGGGACGATATCAATTTGCTCGGAAGGAGCGATGTTGATTTGCTCGGAAGGAGCGATGTTGATTTGCTCGGAAGGAGCGATGTTGATTTGCTCGGAAGGAGCGATGTTGATATGCTCGGAAGGAGCGATATTAATTTGCTCAAGGAGGAGATCTTTATGCTTAGTGGGTCGTGAGACGAGAATTTTTTTGATGGTACCAGTGTATTTGGTGGCTGGAACCGAGATAGCGATTTCTATCTCACCAGCGACGTTTTTCTCTGGTGGCAACGGGATACTTTCCACGGATGTTTGGGTTTCTTCGACGATATCGCATGTTTCTTGGTGAGCAAGGACATTTGACGGGGGGACAGATTGACTGGAGCAGGCCATAGCTTCGGTGTTGAGGAGTAGAACTTCGGAGTTCGACTCGTATCTGGTTGCCTGAGACTCGGGTGAACGAGCCAAAGATTCATCGGCACTTTCGTCTGCGGGTTGGAAAACTGGAGGCTCGAAAGCAGACATCAGAGTAGAGCAGTCGGAGACGCTGCTGACTGGAGACTCCGGATCATCGTCGACGATGATTGATCTCGGGCTAGCTGGTTGGTCCTCGATGGTGACGGCTGAATTGGTCACGGTGATTTCGTCTGATTCGCTC
Source organism: Leptopilina heterotoma (assembly GCF_015476425.1). Classification (NCBI taxonomy): domain Eukaryota; kingdom Metazoa; phylum Arthropoda; class Insecta; order Hymenoptera; family Figitidae; genus Leptopilina; species Leptopilina heterotoma. The sequence continues at coordinate 69,598 of NW_025111066.1, forward strand.
GGCAATAAGGGAGCGGAGCAACGGACACATAAGATTCCGTCGGCGTTGATTGTTGTTAAGACCGGTGGAGCCGTGGTCGGATTGGCGAATATCTTTCGTTCGTCCTTCAACTCTTGTAGTTTGGCTTTCAACTTGATTACATGAGCACGTTCTTGTTCCAGAACGGCGACTAACTTGTGTAGCGATATGGCAAGTCGGGAAGACTCGGCGCGAGACCGTACTAACGCATCCAGTAAATGTTCTCGGGTTACTGGCGTCGAATAAGCGGATTCCGCGACGATATCGTTATTAGGTTTGGCTTCGGCCATGTTGAAAGGTCTCAGCGATATATCCTGCAATATACACGGTGAAATTAATAATAGCTCTATATTTTGTTTTTATCTTAAACAAATTTTATACGTTTAGACAAGTTATAAACAAAATTTTATATACAATAAAAAATTATAATTCGCTCAGTGAAATCAAACTTTTAGTAAAAAAAATAAAAAATAAAATTTATTCGTTTAATTATTCATTTATTTAATGACTAATAATAACGCTCAGCGAGGAAAACTCGTCAAAGATCAATCAAGTTAATTTGTGGGTGGTTCATAATACTTTAAATCTTCAATATGGATTTTTCTTATCTTTTTACCGTTGAGGTCGCAAATATCGTAAACAAGGGAAGAGTGAACTTTTGATATTTTATAAGGACCAGAAAAAGGTGGACATAATTTCGCGGCAATATTTTTTTCTTTGGATGAGAGTTGTCGAGTACGCGCTAGGACTAAATCGCCGATCTTATAACGGAATTCTCTCCTTCGAAGGTTGTAATACTTAGACTGTCTAGTGAAAGCATCGTCGAGGTTCTTGACAATCCAATCGCGGACGGTACTCATTTTTTTCATCCTATCATTCCAATTAGAAGGGGTTTGAGTCTCAACTTCAGTAGTATTTTCGACTCGTCTACGCAATTCGTTGATGGATTTAGGCTCGCGACCTAGGTTCAAAAAGGCGGGGGTGGCCTTTAGGCTGGAGTGAAACGCGGTGTTATACGCGAATCTAAATTCGGCAAGATTTTGGTCCCAATCTCGGTGATCCTTTTTCAGATAAGAGATTATCATCGTTTTTAAGACTCGGTTAACCCTTTCGACTGGGTTAGCCTGAGGGTGGTAAGGAGGGGTGGTGGAGTGAACGATATTGAATTCTTTGGCCAACGATCGGATAACGTTATTCACGAACTCCGTACCATTATCGGTTAAGATTACTCGGGGAACTCCCCATCTATTTATCACGAGTTCGCGGAATAATTCACTAATCTTTTTACCATTTGCGGCTCGAAGTGGTGCACACTCTATCCACTTAGTAAAAAGATCTTGAATGACCAAAATATATTGGTGTTGCGCTTTACTTCGTGGGAGGGGACCTATAATGTCGGCGGCGACGACAACCCATGGTTCTTCAGCAACGCGACGGCCCATCAAACCTGGTGGAGTGCATTGGTCCACTTTACAAGAGCGGCAGATTTTACAGTTTCTAATATACGCAACAACATGACGGAAACAATGAGGCCAATAATAATTCTTACAAATTCTCATGTATGTCTTTTGGACCCCGAGGTGACCGGATTGCGGGTCGTTATGAGCTTCGGCAATAACAGTTTCTAATTCTCCATCAGCGGGGACATATTTCCAAGAATCTAAATCTTTATCTAGGGATTCAAGGTACAAATCAGGGCGATAGTAATATAGTCGTTTATCTACTATCTGCCAAAGGGGGAATTTTTCGGGAAAATCGGTAACTGCCATAAAACGTTGGACATACCAGGATCTTTCAGGATCGATAGTTAAGTTCAGGGGTTCGGAATTTCGACATTCGCTAATGCGTGAAAGTGCATCCGGCACGTGGTTAAGAGAACCCTTTCGGTAGACGATTTCGTAATTATAGCTTATCAAAGCTAGGGCCCATCGACCTAATCTACCGGTAGGCTTTTTTAGATTATCGAGCCACTTCAGGCTGGCGTGATCGGTTACTACGGTAAAATGGGAAGGCGCGAGATAATAATCGAATTTTTCTATGGCCCATTTCACGGCAAGGCACTCCTTCTCAGTGACAGAGTAATTGCGTTCGGCGTCAATCATCGATCGGCTAGCATACGCGATGACGCGCTCTTCGCCGTCGATATTCTGTGTCAAAACCGCTCCGATGCCGGTGTCACTAGCATCCGTCTGTAAAACAAAATCGAGATCGAAATCGGGGCAAGCGAGTACGGGAGATGTGGTCAAACATTTTTTTAATTTCTCGAAACCGGCCTGTTGACTTTCACCCCAAGACCATTTCGAATTCTTTTTCAACAAAGAAGTGAGAGGTGACGCTATGGTGGCGAAGTCGGGTATGAAACGACGATACCACGAGGCCATACCTAAGAATCTACGCAGCTGCTTTACGGTACGAGGGGCGGGGTAGTTTACAACGGGTTCGATCTTTTTGGGATCCGGTTGAAGACCATTTTCGTTAACTAAGTATCCTAAATAGCGGACTTGCGTGCAGCAAAATTCGCATTTTTCTGGACTGAGTTTTAAGTTGGCATTTTTAATTCCGTCGAGAACCTTCTTCAGCCAGTGTAAGTGTTCGGCAAAAGTCTCGGTGACGATGATTACGTCATCTAAATAAACAAAAACATAAGGTTCCATGCCTTTAACGACTTCATCTAATAAACGCTGAAAAGTGGCGGGCGCGTTAGTCAGCCCGAACGGCATCCTTTTAAACTGGAATAATCCGCGACCGGGAACAGTAAAAGCTGTTTTTGGTCGGCTATCGGGATGTAAAGGAACTTGTAGGAATCCCTTTTGCATGTCTAATTTGGTAATAAATTTCGCGTGACGTAATCTATCGAGTATTCCGCTAATATAAGGTATCGGATATGCATCCTTTTTTGTGACGCCGTTTACTTTCCTAAAGTCTAGACAAACGCGATAAGTACCATCTGGTTTCCTGGTCATGATGATAGGAGAGGACCAGTCTGAGTTTGACGGCTCGATGACGTCATCTCTAATCATCTCGTTTCATTCTCGTTTGAGAAAATCGGCTAATTCTTCGACTTGTTCTTTAGTAAGTTCGCGTATTCCGAAACATATATTGTCAGTGTCGTCGTCAAATTCGAAATAATGAGTATCATCGGGTCTTGACTGAAAAAACCAAGATCTGTTTTCGAAATCAGTCACTATCTGGAAATTACGCAAAAAGTCTAAACCGACGATTAAAGAATACGGTAAACTATTTAAAACGCGAGCGTTGATCTGTTTATTTTGACCGTGTAGGTGGATCGGCAACAGAACTTCTTTTGAAACGGCTTCAATATCGCCGTTTGCGAACTGAACTCTGCCAGTACTTTCGAAAATGTCGAGATTTAATTTTTTTATTAGTTCGATACCTTTGGAGCCAATAAAGGTACGCGAGGCTCCACTATCTACGAGAGCTTTAAACACGACACCTTGTATTTCCATAGTAATAAAGAGCAAGGATTCGGTACGGTTCAACAATATAGCATTGTAAGATAATTCTGCAGTCTTTAAACATTTACTTGTAAATTTAAATTTTACTTCGTCAATATCTACTCCAAGTTTTTCGGTAATTAAGCTATCGACTACGAGATTGCTGAATTCGTCTTCAGAATCGAAAGGCAAAGAAGCGTCGCTATATACTTCAAGATCTAAATTATCTAACTCTAACAAATTTAAAGCGGGCTCTAAAACGATAGGCGGAACCGCGTCGGCCCTAATTAACGGCTCCCGTTTCGGTTTTCCTGACAAACAGAACAATTGGGACGGGTGACATCCTTTTTGCCGCAACCGAAACAGAAAATGTTCCGTGGTTCTTTACAATCGTAATTGCGATGTCCTTCTTGGTCGCAATTCCAACAAACGGTGGTGATAGGTTTCGAATTTTCGGTAGTGATACTCGTAGATACCTTTTCTTTTTCGTGAGTATTCGACTTTGGTTTATTTTCGCTACTAGGGGTAGAAATCTTTTTAGAATTTTTGTTTCTATCGGAAGGTTTAGTGGACGACTTCTTTTCCTTAGCACCCGATTTTTCATTAGTAAGGAAAAAGCGGTCAGTTTCCTCAGTATCGGAAGAAGAAGATTCCGAAATAAAGTTTAAATTTTCTTTTCTCTTATGAGCGCCGCGACTACGGGGCTCTCGATATGCAAGGTCAGGCAGTAAGGATCGCTCGGGAGTGGGGGGGGGCTCGGTAGGACTTGGCGACACGGTATGTTTTCTCCGCGGCGATAGCGAGTTCTTCCAAGTGTTCTCGAGATGCAATTTCGTGCCTACGAACGGCTACTTGCAGGCGGGGGAGTAGGTTACGGTGCGCGTAACTAATCTCTTCCGCTTCGGTGAGTGGGGGAAGCACGCGTTCGAAGAGAGACCACATGCACGTCAAGTAGTCTGCCACCCTCTCATTTTCACCTTGCGTTCGGCGATATAATTCTTGTCTAAGCTCGAATTGGAAATCGGCGTCAGCAAAACGAGTTCTGAAAGCGTATTTGAATTGTATGAAGGAACGCCATTGATGTCTACAACCGCGATACCAATTAAGGGCAATGCCCGATAAAAAGAAAGGAAGAATTCTTAATAGATCTTCGTCTCGGCAAGGCAAGAAATCTCTCCCCTCCTCTATTCGACGCAGAAAAGACTCGGCATCTTCCTGACTCGAACCGGAAAAGGAAATTCTCAATTTGCGCATGGTTTCACATGCAGAAGCAGCAGAAACTCGATATGGACGGGGTCTAAATTGATAATAATCGTCACGATCTGAAGAACGACTACTTGAATCGGAAAGATAACGATCGAAGTCGAATGGATTTCTGTATTGGTCGTTTTCTCAATCGAGAAAGGGATAGTCTTCTCGAGAGTGTCGATAAGAGTAATTTTCTTGTGGGTCTCGACGAAAATAATTTTCGTGTAAATCTCGACGAAAATAATTTTCTCGTTGGTCTTGGTACGAATTATTTCTACGTGAATCCTGACGAATTTTATTTTCTCTATAATATCTAGGGTTATAGTGACGAGGTTCCACGTATTCGTCATAACTTGGGGGAATATTTTCCTGAAAGCGCACGTTATTTGTCTCTGGCAATGGACGAGGGACGTGGTGAGTTGCCTCTCTATAATTTTCAGGAACAAAAGTTTCGGCAAAAGGTTCGAAATTTTCATAGGCGTGAGTTCTCGAAGAAGTATCGTATCTATCGTCGTTTCGTCTACGGGAAAAAGAGTAATTGTCTCGTCGAGTTCTCGTAGGTTGAAAAATTTCAGTGTGAGGAGAGGGGTTAGTTGGCTCTAATCTTCGGTCGGGATTATTTAACCCTAAATTCAATCTGTCAAATTTGTCTAGCATAGGGGTTTCGTTGTATCGATTCCTAGAACGTTGTATTTCGCGATTCCGTTCAAGAAAGTCATCTCTAATTTGTGGGTTTCGGTTTCTTCGCTCTCTGTACCTATTTTCGTAATTCTCTTCCCTGTGTTCATCGTACGCTTGAGCTCTACGGATCGTGCCGGTGTAGTGAGGAGCGGTGGCCGCGAGAGGGGTGGAGAGAGAGGAGACTACAGTCGTATGAGAAGGGGGGGCGAAGGAAGCGGGGATCGAAGTCGTAATCGGTGTGGAAGGAAGGGAGAGAGGTTCCCTAACTGTGTTAGAATTTTGAGGAATAGTACTACCGGTACCAGCAACACTTCCGAGATTTTCCGTAATATTGTCGCGATTTAAAGCTTGGGCATTTTCCCGTGTAGGCGATTCGAGAATGTTTTCTTCGTTTATAGTAGATAATTCATGATGAACAGTAGATTCTATACCAGAATCTGCTAAGGCGGGAATACGATCCTTTTCGAAGCGGAACAGTCTCTCGCGGAGTACTGGCACGATACCGGCAATAGATAAATTACGGGACTCTAGTTCGAACGCTAGGTCTGCTTTCCGAAGGGAATAGACCCATTCGCGAATTCTTTTCGGAGACAAATTCATTTTGTAGAAATATTTTTCTTTTTATTTAATATTAATTTATATCCCCTTTTTTTTTTTTTTTTTTTTTTTTTTTTTTTTTTTTTTTTTTTTTTTTGAGGTTAAGAGATTAATTTTAATTTACTTTCATAAATAGGTTCGCGAAAATTTAAAAATTCTTGGCTCAAGTAGTAAAATTTTCAGAATGTATTCGCGAGAGTTTTTGAAAATTTTGGAAAGGGAATAAATTTAATAATTCTGGAAGGTAGTAATATTTAGCGAATTTTCACGAATGTGATATAACAGTTAAAAATACATAAATAAATTCACACAATAGTAACAGTAATAATGATCACAATAATAAATAATAATACCAAAAGATCATCATGAAATTTGAAATAGCAAATTAAAATAAATATTTTAATATGAGAAATATTATTTCAGCACATTTTCCCAAATAATATTTCTCGAGACAGGTTTCGAATGTAGCAGATCTCAAGTTTCAATGTCGGTGAGTCATGGGATTCACGAAATGTAAACAAACTAATCAGTATACAATGGGACAAAAAAAACTTGGATAATTACGAAATAGCGAAAAATAAAACCTGAAACAAATTTTCGAAATATCAAACTTTAACTTCTAATAAAACTACGAACAAAATAATTTTTAATAGCGTTGAAACTTATTCTCAACAATATTTTTCGGCAGCCGGCCCCACGTTGGGCGCCATTGTGATGAAATTGATTAATTCGCCAGACGGAATGATCAATTATTTGCAATCTCCCTGCCGAATGGAGATTTGGCGCAACCACCTTCGGAACTATGCTTTACTATCAAAATAATCAAAAAATCACTACAAATGTTGGGCGCCAGGTTCACCGATGAACCAACGACAGCAATACCAACAATAAAATATGTAAATTCAAAACTCGCGAAACCTCGAACAGAAGCGAGACAAAAAAAATAGTTTAACCACAAAGTAGGCCAAATAACAATTAACCATTAATAGCTGAGCATAGTTTACCGGAAAATCAACTCGAAGTAGTAAATGGTTCACTCAAAAGGGAGAGCATTGGGTTAGGGTAATGTTGAGAATAATTCTCGCTAGTTAAAAAAAATAAAACAGAATTCATACCTAATAACATACTAATATATTTAGAAAATTCTTCGTTTAAGATTTACATGATTTTTCAGAAATTAAAGACAAAAATTTTAGTTGAACGCGATTCAGCTCCCGCGACAAAATAAAAATAGCTTACCGGGTCTAATCATTTGTAATATAAAATTACGGAACGCGAATCTATCTACTTTAATAAATAAAATAAAGGAAATTGGCTTTCGGAAATTGTCGACAAAACACGAGGCAGCGAAACACAAAAGGGAAAAATTCACGGACAGAGCACACGGCGCTTGAGATAAGCTACAATTCGGCAAATTGGCACACAATATATAAACTTCAATTCGGAAATGAACGCCTTAGAGCGAAGTAAAAACAATCAGCAAAATATTCTTAGAAAATTAGAACCGCGAATAACAAAAAAGATCGAAAAATGAATCAAGGCGTCATTTCGAACAGAGACGAGAACTCACAATCTCCACAGTTTATTTTGAAAATAGCGAGCTAAAGTTTAATAGAGGAGATTATGTGTTCCCTTGAATAATAATATTGCCGACTCACCAGTTATAGAAGGAATACTATTTTGGAGACGCCAACAAGAATCGCCGAGGGTCGTCTTCCTTTCGGCACTTTTCCCTGAAGTTGGAGACGGAGACAATGACAGTGGTTTCGCTTCAGGATTCGCAACGCAAGTGTCGAACACGTTTTTCGGAAATTTGCCGGTAGCGTCGGGAAGGAGAGCTAACCTAAGCTTGACGGTGCTCGCGCGCGCAGATAGTTAGCGAGGGCGCCGCGGCGGCAAATCTTTTTAAATTCAAAATCAGTGAATTTTCGGTAATCGAATATTAATTATACAAAATCGCGAAATAATTAATCTAGTTAATTAAAATTAATTTTAAAGTAATTTGTAATCGGTCCGCGCAAAAGCCTTTAATAGTACAATACTATTTTATCGAGAATATGTGGTTTTTGTTAAACGGAAGTAACTTTGATATTTTAAATTAAAACTACTCTAATAAGAAGATAATAGAGATAAATTAAACAAAAAAAACGCAAAATCGAGCGATTTACAAATGTGGGAACTGGAACTCTTCTTTTAGCGTCGGAACTGTAGTTTTCTCCTTGGGTATCGTCTTCCAAACTGGTTGACGGCAAAAGTGATAACGCCTAATAAATTTCGAGGCGTTCGACGGCAAAATATGTCGATTAATGCAAAATCGGCAATTCAAATGGAATCCAATTGGAATTCCTGCGGCAACAGATGATAACAACCAAAAGTGGTGACGCCTGGCAACCGTATGTGTGAGTGTGTGTGTGTGTTATTCAATAAAACGGCATATTTGGTCCCGTAAACCAAAAATATAGCGGCATCCAAACAGCGTATTTGGTCCCATAAACCAAAAATATAGCGGCATCCAAACAGCGTATTTGGTCCCATAAACCAAAAATATAGCGGCGTCCAAACAGCCAGAAAATAAACTTGGTGTCAGCGACAACCAAATGAGTAAAAATTGGACGACAGCAGGTCTCCAATATTTAAAACGAACAAGCCAGGTCAGCAGGCCACAGAATAAATGTCGAGTGGCGTCATCAGCCGAGAGTGTGTGTGGAATGGCATCTTCAGCCCAAAATTAAACGTCGAACAGCAAAGTGTAGACAATGGTTTTTTCCAAAGACATCCCAATTCGAAAAGCAGTTCCTCCTCGTCTCGAAGTAACACATAATCCAAGAATCGCTCGTCGCAACATAAAAAAATAAAAGCAGTAAACGAAACGCAAAATAAATTTTATAATTTTCCAAGATCGAATTGTGGAGCTGAGACTTGCGTAGCGAAGTGTTTGAAAGGAAGGTTATATTACTTATTTCCATATTTTTCTATATCGGATGTGACGTGCCAAATTGTTCACGTCACAAAAGATTTTAACATTACTTTTTAATTTAAAATTATTATTAATAAATCTGAAAAAATTTTAAATAAATTTGAAATAATTTTTTAAAAATTCAAAATAAATTTTAAAAATTTGACATAAATTATAAATAAATTTGAAAAAATTTGAAATAAACTTGAATAAATTTAAAATAAATTTTTAAAAATTTTGAAAAATTTGGAACAAATTTTTAAAAAATGAAAATAAATTTGAAATAATTTTTTATGAATTTGAAATAAATTGTAAATAAATTTTGAAAAATTTGAAACAAATTTTAAAAAACATTTAAATAATTTTTTAAAAAATTGAAATAAATTTAGAATAATTTTTTAAAAAATTGAAATAAATTTTTAAAAATTTAAAGAAATTTCAAATAAATTCGGAATAATTTTTTAAAAAATTGTAATAAATTTTTAAAAATTTAAAGAAATTTAGAATAATTTTTTTAAAAATTAAAATAAATTTTTAAAAATTTAAAGAAATTTCAAATAAATTTGGAATAATTTTTTAAAAAAATGAAATAAATTTTGAAAATTTTTTTAAAAAATTGAAATAATCTTTTAAAAATTTAAAGAAATTTCAAATAAATTTGGAATAATTTTTTAAAAAGTTGAAATAAATTTTTAAAAATTTAAAGAAATTTCAAATAAATTTGGAATAATTTTTTAAAAAATTGAAATAAATTTTTAAAAATTTAAAGAAATTTCAAATAAATTTGGAATAATTTTTTAAAAAATTCAAATAAATTTTTAAAAATTTAAAGAAATTTAGAATAATTTTTTTTTAAAATTGAAATAAATTTTTAAAAATTTAAAGAAATTTTAAATAACCGTAAAAGAGGCTAATTTCGCTCAATTTTTCAATTCTTTTTTAAATAACTTCGGGAAACGATAAAAATAAACATTGGCACTGAAAATATATAATCTCTAACCCTTTCTCTTTCCTATTACTGCATAAAGAAATTAAAATATATTGCAGAAAATTATTTATAAGCTGTTTTGTTGTGAGCGACTTTACCTTTAAATGAGGGTAAATTCGCTCACCATTATTATTCTGGCAAAATATATTATAATCTGCAAAAATGAAACTAAATATTCTTTAGAATCAATAAAGAAAACAATTAAGAACAATATCAAAAGTTATTGGAATAAATATTTAATATGTGACCTGGTCTATGAAAAGGGACCTTACGTGTCAAAAAATCATTTTTTACTTTTTTGTTGATTCGGATAGGGTTTGAAACGCTCTTTAAGATGGTGAAAACCAAAAAATCATAAGTTGATTAGAAGTTTAAAAAAAAAATTTTTAAGTTAAAAGAAACAAGAGTAAAAATACGAAAAAACTGATTTTTTGTTATTATACAAATTAAAATAACGAAGACGATAATTTTTTATTATTTAGAAAAGTTGACAGTTTCTTTGACAACTGTCAACAGTTAAAATTCAAATTTGATATCATATTCATAATCAGCGACCTCAAAAACCTTATTACTGTCTTTTTTACAAAAAACGATCACTTTTTAGAGAAGTTGACAGCTGTCAACTGTCAAATTGTTAATTTAACATCATATTCGTAATCAGCGGCCTCGAAAACCCTTACAAACATGTATCACTTATTTATACTTATTGTTACAAGCTAGAAAACTTAGATTATTTTTTCTATGTTTGGGGAGTTTGTTATTAATTTATATAAAAAATTATTTAAAAAAAATTTTTATCACTTCTATGTTATTTATTTAGATACTGTGATTCACGGTGAAGAAAATAAGCCTAAATTGATTAAAAAATATTAATATTTAAAAAAGTTACAAGGGTTTTTCTAAGTTAAACTTTAACTGCTGTTTTCTCGAAAACTTGTTTTCGCACGTAAGGTCCCTTTTCACTGTCCAGGTCACATATTGTTTTATCAATAAGTAATTAGATTCAATCATTCAATCAAACGAACTCATAACCATAAAAAAATAAGGTTAAGTTTGGCAGTTTAGTGCTTAAACCGTTTTAAATCGTTTAATTTTCTGTTATAAGAGTACTATTAATAAAAAAATCGAACTATAAATTAAAATAATTAACATACTTAAAATATCCAGGCCCAAACATCTTTTTTGTAGACTTATTTCGTGAGCGAATTTACACAACAAATTTGAATTTTTTTTTAAATTGATTTTTTGCAGAATCTATTTATTGCTTTCAGTTTTTTGCTTTATGAAAATCATGTTGGAGATACAGAAAATGTAATGTGCAGAAAGATCCAACTTAAAAATTTTGAAGTAAAGCTTTATTCCCTATTTTTTCGTACTACTTGTTCAATATGAAAATTATTCACTTGTGGTTTAAATATAATTTTTATTTAAAGTTACCAATGAATTTGCTGCAAATAAATTTTAAATTAACGTTTAGCATTTATATTAACCAAAACAATTGTAAATCTTAAATATTTCTGTCTGAAAAGTATGTTAATCGAATTTTAAAAAATAGATAACTGTTGAGCGAATTTACCCTACATGAGCGAAATTAGCCTCACTTACGGAAATTTGCAATAATTTTTTAAAAAATTGAAATAAATTTTGAAAATTTTTTTAAAAAATTGAAATAAATTTTTAAAAATTTAAAGAAATTTCAAATAAATTTGGAATAATTTTTTAAAAAATTCAAATAAATTTTTAAAAATTTAAAGAAATTTCAAATAAATTTGGAATAATTTTTTAAAAAATTCAAATAAATTTTTAAAAATTTAAAGAAATTTAGAATAATTTTTTTTTAAAATTGAAATAAATTTTTAAAAATTTAAAGAAATTTTAAATAAATTTGCAATAATTTTTTAAAAAATTGAAATAAATTTTGAAAATTTTTTTAAAAAATTGAAATAAATTTTGAAAATTTTTTTAAAAAATTGAAATAATCTTTTAAAAGTTTAAAGAAATTTCAAATAAAATTGAAATAAAATTTAAAAAATTAAAGAAATTTCAAATAAATTTGGAATAATTTTTTAAAAAATTGAAATAAATTTTTAAAAATTTAAAGAAATTTCAAATAAATTTGGAATAATTTTTTAAAAAATTGAAATAAATTTTTAAAAATTTAAAGAAATTTAGAATAATTTTTTTAAAAATTAAAATAAATTTTTAAAAATTTAAAGAAATTTCAAATAAATTTGGAATAATTTTTTAAAAAAATGAAATAAATTTTTTTAAAAAATTGAAATAATCTTTTAAAAATTTAAAGAAATTTCAAATAAATTTGGAATAATTTTTTAAAAAGTTGAAATAAATTTTTAAAAATTTAAAGAAATTTCAAATAAATTTGGAATAATTTTTAAAAAAATTGAAATAAATTTGAAAAAAATGTTAAATAAATTTGAAATAAATTTTTAAAAAAATTAAAATACAGTTGAATTAAATTTTTAAAAATTGGAAATTAATTTTAAATAAATTGTAAAAAATTTAAAAAGTTAAATTGAATTAGAAAAAAATTTTTTAAAATAAATTTAAAAAATACTTACTCCTCAGCATGAAATGTTTGAGCAGCACCAGCCATTTTTGGAGTAATCCTTTTTTTGATTGTCTCACTAAAAATATATATTTGTAAAGTATTAATTAATTATTAAAAAACTCAATACAATTTAATTATTAGTTAAATTAATAAATATTTTGTTTCACAATTGAACCTTGCTATATTATTAATTTAACAAATAATTAAATTGTATATTGTCTATTTAAGAAATTCACTAAACAGAGCTTAAACTTTTCATACCTTTTTCACTTCAAAGCTCTCCTTAAACTGGGGCACAAAGTGGGTGCTCATCAGCATAGTGGGGTATTACCCCCAAAATGGCTCCATATATGTTGACAATTTTTAACAAATGAAAATCAAGAAGAAGAGATCATACGTTTTAATTTCTAAGAATCTTGATGGAAGAAGTTGGGAGGTTGTTTTGTCTATCTTTCAGGAACCTTCCCACAGTGCGTATACGCACACACTTTGAATAAAAATTACACGTGGCAGATAATTTTTGTTTTCAGTTACGATATCCCCAAGGATAAGTATCGAATATCCCAGGCATCAGAACTCGTTTATCATCATCCCAGCTCAAGACAATTTTATTTTGTTTAAATGTAAAAACTTCATGATTTTTACTTTTTATCAGCATTTGTGATTTTACTAAATTTTCATACGTATTTAGAGTCCTTTTGTAGTCGTTAAAAGATATGGTTTTTAACGTTGAAGCTTTAACCCCCTTAGCTTTCTTATTCTCATTTTTTCCCCAAAAATTCGAAATGAATATAATTTTGAACGCAAACCTACAAATTCTGACATAATTTTTCCACAATTCTCATCTTTCATCAAACCTAAAACTTTTTTGTTACAAAGTGGTATATCGTATACATTTTTAAGAGGATAATCAGATGTATCAAATTTTACAATATCTCTCTTTAGATATTGATAAAAATCAGGAACTTTGATGTCATAAATTAAACTGTCTGTATCTGTATACAATAATTTTGCTTTTTCAGTAAAATTTTTTTTAATATAATTGTAATGAAAATCATAAATGATTATTTTAGAAATATCTAAAATAGTGAAACCTGCATAAATTGGTTTATTGAAATGAACTTTTAAGCGATTCATTTCGATAATAACCATATCTTGGTTGAAAACAGTATAGCTGTGAAAATTAGGTTTTCCAATTAGAGCTTTTGCTCCATACCTCCCATCCCATTTTGTAATTAATCTTACATCTCTGTGTTTTCTAACATTTTCCATTGTTTTACCAAAAACGGAGTTGTTCATTAATTTATAAAAATTTTTCTCGAAATTATTTTTAGATTTTTTTCTCATTTCTGTATTCATATCAATATAACCCTTTAACCAAGGTTTTTGACTAAATTTTAAAACACGATGAATTTTTGTTAATTTCATTCCTAAATTGATATATAATTTTAAATTTCTGTAATGAACAATGTACTTCGTTTTTGGTAAAAGTGTGGTCATTAATATAGGAAGTTTACATTTTGAGTTTGGAGGTATGAAATGCTCAGGGCAAAGGGGTAAATCGCGATGTAAATCATGTAGTGCAACCGGATACTCTAGATCGACTTCCAAAATATAACCTACTTCTGAATCATCAGGAATATTGAGAAAATCAATAGTGAAAAATTCTCTAAGTAATTCAAAATTTCCAAAGGGTAAAAATTCACTCATGGATGCTCCATATTGATTATTAATATCAAAGTACATTAAATAATTTTCTTCTAAATTTTCATTGAATTTTTCACCCATATATCTATTATTTGCTTTTGAGTATCTGTTGGAACATTGAGAAACTCCACCCCTAATACCAGATTCAATTAGAAGCAAAATTTCCACATCAGTTATCAATTCTAATTCTATTTTTGAAAATTTTAACATGGCATCAAAGGCAAGTCCTGGTGCTGTATAATAATGCATTGGATCTAAATTATAAGTTGATAAACATGTTTCCCTGAACTTTTCAAAAATATCAGATAACAATAATACATCGGTTTTTAAATAAAGATCTGAATATTGACCTAAATTTTGCAAATTAAATGATTCCCATACATTTTTAGCATGATCATAACCTGAATCGGAAACATGTTCATTATATAATTTAGAAAAAAATGACTCTTCTGGTGGTAAAAATTCCTCATCGTATTTTTCCCAACAATCAATATAATCATAGGGAAATACTCCCTTTCGTGTTAATAACTCAAATTCTGCATTATTATTGCAAAATTTACGTGCAATTTTTTTTTATTATTACTTAAATAAGAAGCTAATTTTTCAAGGCTACTCGGCATAAATTTAAAAGAATCTATAAAGAAAAGTTTAATCTTAGTATCAGCAACATTTTTTGAAAAAGATATATACTTTTCTTTGTTTACAGGCAGCAAGCTTATATCTCCTTCGAAATTTGATGCTAGAGCTTTAATAAAAAAATGTGAGTCATATCCAGAAAGATTATGAAAAACTACTGGAATGATGTGTGCATCTTTATATTTAAATTGCAGTTTTTATGAGCAGCACCGCGATATTTACCTGTAAAATGACAGTGATCACGGTGTTTAATATCATTAGGTAGAAAATCTTTTTCACAAATGTGACAAATTGCAGCAGTTTGAAAATCATGTTTTTCTTGGTTCGTTAATGTTTTCATTGGTACAATGATTCTTAAAAGATCATTGACGTAATGTGATATAGTTTTTAATTCGTTTAAAAACCATTCGATGCAATTTTGTCCACGAAAAAGATTGTTTCTACATAATGTATTATCATAACTACAATGTAGATAATAAGCAACACTTGTTGGAACGTGCTTCTGAGAAGCAAAAGTATTAGTGTGTGACTCATCCATAGGAACCAACAGACACTCAGTATCTGCATATATAACAAACGGTACTCTTTCTTTAAAACGATAATTCTTAAACGATAAAATATTATCTTCTTTTTTTGGTAAAATTACCCTGCATTTATTAATTTTTTCGCATGACAATCTATGCTGTTCAAAAGACTTTTCTATCGTAAAATGACAAAGACATCTATCACATATTAAAATACAATGTCCATTTTGAGAAACTTGAGAACTGATTAGACGAGATAAATTTTTTACAAGTGTGAAATGATAAGTTGATTTCTTTATGTTTCTATTAACATGATTTTCATCTACATTTAAATGTTGCTCATTATTATTTAGAGCAAATATTTCAACAGCAAATAGGTGAATTACTGGAAAATCTGATTTTTCTTTACTCAAATAAAGAGGAACAATTTCTGATTTTCCATTTTTATCATAATCTTCTGCATAAGAGGCATTATTCCTGAACTGCCCCAAAAATAAAAAAAAGTTCTTGGATTTCCTTTATACTTTGGAAATATGTTACCCTAGTAGGTACAAGTTACTACACCAATTTACAGGTCCAACCCCCCACTCCAATCAAAAGGGTGGGGGGTTGAAATTTCAGCTTCAACTCGAACATGCATTCTTTAAACATTTGTAGTTTCTACTTAAATTATTCAATTAAAAAAAGTAAGTAGTGTTTTAGAAAGGTTTTTTTGTGTACTTTTAAAATATTTTATTTATATAATAAAAAAAAAATTTTTTGCAAAAATTTTTTAAAATAAATAGTTTTTTTGCAATTTTGTGCAAGTTCGGTAGTTTTTATTTTCTTTTTAATAATCTCAAATGAAAGTTTGGGAATTCCCCTAAAAGAAGATATAAGTCTGAAAATGGGCCGAAACAATTTGCCAAAGATATAGTGTAATAAGTAAAATTTGTCCGTCCGCTCGCGCACTCCAGCGCGATGAACAGTGGGATTTTTTTTCAACTTACTATTGAAAATTGTCTAGAAACTATAAATTTTATCGGATGTTGATGTTCTTGATTTAAAATTACTAAGAGATCCATCAAAGTCGATTTTTGAATTTTTAATTGTTTATTTTTTTCTTGTTACTCAAAAATTTGACAAATTACAATATTTTTAGAAAAAATTATGTTAGTTTTTTTCTTTTTCCATTACACATGATCGAAATCAATTTAAATTAGTCTAGTATGACCACCGGACAATTAATAAAGCATAATACAATTTATTTAAATTGTTGCAAACAATGTTAATTAACAAATAGATTACTTCGGACCTTCTTCATAAAAAAATTGGTTTTTTTGCAGACAAGTTTAAAGTTATGTCTAATTTAGTAAAAAACTATTTTACAGTTAAAAATTATCATTAATATTAACAATTATATAAACAATAATCAACTTCCTTTTGTATTTGTAAACATTTTCGTCATTTTTCAAACTTTAAATATTTGTATCATATGTACATTCTTTCAAAAA
The DNA here is from genome assembly GCF_015476425.1 of Leptopilina heterotoma. Lineage (NCBI taxonomy): Eukaryota > Metazoa > Arthropoda > Insecta > Hymenoptera > Figitidae > Leptopilina > Leptopilina heterotoma. Next base: position 86,470 of record NW_025111066.1, read on the forward strand.
CTTAAAAAATTTATTAGCTTAAACAATTACATTTGTTATAAACAAACTTTTCATTTTTAAACAAATAAGTAGCTTTTTTCATCAAACAAAATTTTTTCCTTTTTTTTATATTTACTATCATAAAAAAGAACTCCTTAATGAAATGGAAATACTATAAATTATTCATTTAATTTTAATAAACATTATAAGTTAACAAATATTTAACTTTGTTCTTTTTTCACAGAAAAAATATATTTATTTATATGCATTTAAATGTAAACTGTTTTAACTGAATAATGGTTTACTTCATTAAAAATATAAATATTTCTTAACTTATAATGTTCGTTAGAATTAAATGAATAATTTATAGTATTCCCATTTCATTAAGGAGTTCTTTTTTATGATAGTAAATATAAAAAAAAGGAAAAAATTTTGTTTGATGAAAAAAGCTACTTATTTGTTTAAAAATGAAAAGTTTGTTTATAACAAATGTAATTGTTTAAGCTAATAAATTTTTTAAGTTTTTGAAAGAATGTACATATGATACAAATATTTAAAGTTTGAAAAATGACGAAAATGTTTACAAATACAAAAGGAAGTTGATTATTGTTTATATAATTGTTAATATTAATGATAATTTTTAACTGTAAAATAGTTTTTTACTAAATTAGACATAACTTTAAACTTGTCTGCAAAAAAACCAATTTTTTTATGAAGAAGGTCCGAAGTAATCTATTTGTTAATTAACATTGTTTGCAACAATTTAAATAAATTGTATTATGCTTTATTAATTGTCCGGTGGTCATACTAGACTAATTTAAATTGATTTCGATCATGTGTAATGGAAAAAGAAAAAAACTAACATAATTTTTTCTAAAAATATTGTAATTTGTCAAATTTTTGAGTAACAAGAAAAAAATAAACAATTAAAAATTCAAAAATCGACTTTGATGGATCTCTTAGTAATTTTAAATCAAGAACATCAACATCCGATAAAATTTATAGTTTCTAGACAATTTTCAATAGTAAGTTGAAAAAAAATCCCACTGTTCATCGCGCTGGAGTGCGCGAGCGGACGGACAAATTTTACTTATTTCACTATATCTTTGGCAAATTGTTTCGGCCCATTTTCAGACTTATATCTTCTTTTAGGGGAATTCCCAAGCTTTCATTTGAGATTATTAAAAAGAAAATAAAAACTACCGAACTTGCACAAAATTGCAAAAAACTATTTATTTTAAAAAATTTTTGCAAAAAAAATTTTTTTTTATTATATAAATAAAATATTTTAAAAGTACACAAAAAAACCTTTCTAAAACACTACTTACTTTTTTTAATTGAATAATTTAAGTAGAAACTACAAATGTTTAAAGAATGCATGTTCGAGTTGAAGCTGAAATTTCAACCCCCCACCCTTTTGATTGGGGTGGGGGGTTGGACCTGTAAATTGGTGTAGTAACTTGTACCTACTAGGGTAACATATTTCCAAAGTATAAAGGAAATCCAAGAACTTTTTTTTATTTTTGGGGCAGTTCAGGAATAATGCCTCATATACATATTGGATATACGTAACCCAGTGGGCATATTTGTTCAGAAGACGTCCCAATGATGTCTTTTCACGGACGTCCCGGTGTCCCCTGGGAAGTTTAAGAATTTTTTTTTTTTTTTTAAATTTCTTTTTTAATTAAAATTTTTTTAATTAAAATTTTTTTAATTAAAATTTTTTTTATTAAAATTTTTTTTTATTATCATAATACTAATTTTCTTAATAAAACTAAGAGTAATACACGTAGTATATTACGTATTATATAACCTATTCGTTTTGATCGGTTATTGACTAAACTTAGTTAAGCAACAATTTAAAACAGAAAGTTATTATCCTAAAGTTATAACAGTTAATTTAATATATTATAGTAGGGTAAACTATTTTATCAGTTATATAAATATATTAAATGTTGAAGAATATTAATATTTCACTAAATTAGAGTAGGGTAGAGTGGGGTAAAAAAGCCACATTTTTACTTTTGATGCTGTAAAATCTGTATTTAAAATTTTTTTCTCAAATTTCCAATTGTTATTGAAAGTTTAGTTATTAAGCTTGAAAATTCTTGACGGAAATATTTTTTATCTCATGAAAGGACTAAGTTATAAGAGTTTTACGAAAGCACTGCAAGTGGCTTTTTTGCACCACCTGGTGGGGTGAAAAAGCCACCCTACGATTTTAGCAAAACACGTTATCAATTTAGGTATTTTTATAGTTTTCCTTTATTTATATGACAAATAGTCTTATTTGAAAAATATTTTAATAATTATGAAAGAGTTTTTAGCAAGAAAAATTGAAAATTATATTAAGTTTACCTGTTTTCGATTTGCACTGCCAATTTTTCGTACCTTTTTTAGAAGTTCTCTTTAAGTTTTACCACAGATAACATATTTCGTTGCAACCGTTTATTCATTGTTTATTTTTTAAATGCACTTTGAACTACTTTTTCGTCGTGTTTAATTTATTTTATTAAATAAACACGAGAAATTTTGTAAAATAAGAAGGTTAGTTTAAATAGAAAACAAGTGAATTTCACAAAATATTCAATGGATTCTTTGCCCTGGCTTTTTTACACCCAAGACCAGTTATTAAAAAAAGCAAAAATAAATTGTTAATTCAGTTCAATTTCCAAAAATTAACATTGTATACGTTTTCGGTATACTTTTCTCCTTATGTACAAACATTTATTTTTATTATTCGTTCACTTAATCAGACTGTAATATGTTTGAAAAGTTCACCAAAATGTTTTCAAAAAAGCAACAAAAAATTAAAATTACAATAAAAACAATATTAATCTAGGTACAACATTTAAATTAGATTCAAAAGTTGCGTATTACCTAATAGTATTTATATTCTAAACAGCTGATAAATCGGCTTAATAGTTTTTAAATAAAACTCAAATGGCTTTTTTACACCATGGCTTTTTTACCCCACTCTACCCTATTCAATTTTTTCATTAATAAAATAATTAGATTAACTAATGACTTAACTAACTGTATCTTTATTTACAAACTAAACCATTAAAATTTATTTTAAATGAATAAAATATTAATTAAACAAAATTTTAAAAAAATAAATAAATCTAAGAAAAACTGAAAATCGAAGAAAAATCTAAGAAAAACTGAATACATTAAACCATAATATATATATTCTACTTATTCAATTTTTTATTTAATAGCATTTAGATACTAGTTACTTATTATTATGAAAGAAAATTATGCTTCAAAGCTTAGATATGTAGTAGGATTATAATTTTTTTATTATTTAAATATAACATAATATTGTAATTTAATTACACTAACTGAATTTACCTAAAGTACATTCTAACATAACAGGTCTAGTAATATACGATATATACATATGAGGCATTTAAAGTTATAATACAGCTCGAATACATATAGTGACAAAATAGATTTATATGTTTAAAATAAGTTGAAATCTAAAATTGACTACATTAGAATAAAATCGATATTCTGACACATGTTAGTTATATTAAATTAAGAACAGCTTGCAATCTTTTGAAATAAAGGTGTACATATTGCTTGAAATAAGGACAGATTCAAAAAAAGTTTATTTTGCTATCGGACAGCATCGAATTTCGGAAGATGTTTAAAATAACCTAACATTTAGTTATTGCAATTAATAAGTATGGCAAGTAGGTAATAATATCTCTGTAAATAATTTTGTCCATTAAAAAGAGATCTTACAGGAAACAACATTGCCTTAGTCTTTTCCTTTTTCTTAATAATTAACCTTTTCTTTTAAGATGGAGTTTTCGCAATCGACGTCACCTTTTGTCTAAGGTGAATACTAGATTTATCGAATACTTTTTCCATACCAGCTGTATCCTTGAAATCAACCTTGCTGATTAAGCATGGTGTATCATATGATACAGCATAGTAGCGCTTATCTCAACTACAGATACATACCAGCACAAGAATCGTTTCTCTTTTTTTTGAATATTAAATAATTTAATGGATTTCTAATTAATGATAACTTGTTATTTTAATTTATTATAAGTTGTGTTTGGTCAATTATATAATTAGACAAAAGAAAACAATTTTTTTTTAATTAAAATAATTTCCTTTTTTTTTAGAATAATAGAAGAAAGAATAACAATAAAATTAGGATAATTTTAGTAGTTAATTAAATAATTTAAATCAATCATCTTCAGTATTGTTAATTTTTTAATTAACAATATTGTTAACAAATAATTATTGATTATCAGGGACCATAACCGAAACCAAACAAAATTTAAATTAGATTTTGCCTTTGTTTAATCATATAAAATTGCGAATTTAAAACACTCAAATTTCATCTTTAAGATGGTAGCAAATTATCACATTTAATTTCATTTTTTTTAAACTCGAAAATCTGAATGAATTTTCGGTGCTAGCATCTTAAAAGGTCAGGGACTAAACATTTTACATTTCTATTTCACTTACAAAATTGTCATTACTATCAAAATTAAAAAAACATTAAGTATAAAAATCTTTATAAATTTAATCTTTAATAAAATAATTAATAATAATAATAATAATAATATAATTAATAATTTTTTATTTAATCTTTTTTAATTTAATTTTTTTTATTTTTAACTTTTTTTAGAATAAAATTCATTCCTTTAAATTAAACATGTATCATTTAAACAACTCCTTTTTTCAAGCTTACTAACTTTTTCAACTCAATAACCCAAAATAAATCTTACTTCAAACAAAAAAAAAATTTGAATGTTATAATATATTTAACACATTTGCTTTTCAAATTGAATAGATTATTATTTTTTTTTAAATAATAAAATTATAAGCTATTTTTAAAACAATGATTTTTTAAAATTACATACTAGTAACAAAAATAATGTAATAATTTTTATTGCACTTCTTTTTTTATGCTAAATGTTTTCATGAAACGGAATCTTCTTTTAATGTTATTTTACATAAACCAAAATTTGTTAAAAATCGAAAACAAAACATAATCAATTTTTATTTTGTTTAATAAAAAAAACATAAATAATCGAAACGAAAATTTTGTGTCGGTCCCTGTTTGTTATCAATAATATTTATTATAATTTTCCTCGATTTAAAAATAGTAAATTTATATATTCTTGTCACTGTTTAATGGCATGCATCAATAATTGTTATTTTGGCCTAAATAAAGTAAAGAGATTATGTTAAAATATAGGAGGTAAACATGTGCAAGTCTATCTTAAATTATTATAAAATATTATTATTTATAATAAGGCTTGGATATATTCAAGTCAAACGTAGGTTACTGTATTTAACAATTGTTTGTAATATCAAAAGTTGACTGTAATATTCCTCGCCACCACGGAAATTTTCTGTTACATGTAACGAAAAATTTCTGTTGCTGATAAAGACAAAAACAGTAGGAGGATTAATAAGAAAACAGTTTTAGTAATGTGACAGCGATATACACATATACACATACACGCATATGAGTGCTTTTCTCTCATTCAGAATTTTATATCAGTCTTGAAATATTACAAGACAACAAAATAATGGAGAATAAATACCGATTTAAATTACTTTAAAAATTGTATCTAGAGTTGGATTTGATAAAAAAAAATTTTTTAAATTGTTCAACCTTATTTGATTTTTAATACAGTCTGTACTTGTTTAGTCGGATTAATCTTTTGTTTTTAAGTACCAAATCGTTACGTTTGTAGTTACGACTGTTAACCTCTATCGATTGAGTTTTTTTTAGATGAATAAATGATAATCTTAAATATTTGAGAAATACAAATTACTGGCCTATAGTATTCAAGTTTTTAAAACTTTAAAGCAAAATTTGGAAGAATTATTAAATGTTCTTTTTTTATTTATTTAAAATTTTGTTTATTTGAAAGTAATAAGACCATGAAAATTTAATTAAAAGTATAGTCATGTTATAATATATCATACACCAAAACAAGAATATTTATCGCAAAATGTATTTGATAATAATTTATTGCGTGTCTGGGAATCAGTTTAAATATAAATTAACACATAATTATTTTGTTTTCGCTTCTTTTTGTCAAATCTTGAACCATTTAATTATACCAAGAGGTAATTTTAAAATTTAACTTGATAAAATTAAAACGGTAGAAAATAGCTTGATTTTGAAACTGATATGGTTTACTTGATTGAACTAAATTAATTGTATAATTTGTTTAAATAACTCAAATCAGAATAATAACTATAAACATTTTCATGTGCATTTCATTATTAAAGTCAGTTTAATTTCTGATGGCTCATTTTAAACTAATATTGTTTTCGGTGGTTTGATACTTTGCTAATCGGTGTTATATTTTACAAAGATTATTTTGATTCTGCTTTCTGCATTTACACGTTTTTTTTAAAATAAATTACTATTATACATTATTTACTATTTACATTATTTGCAGATTTAGGATAAAAATTTACAAAACCAAAATATTTTAATTAATTCATTTAAATTCGATAAATTTAAGCTTTTTAATCGATCTTCGAATTACTACAAATTCTAACTGCAATATTAAAATTATTTAAAGGAAAATGCAATTTAAAACCTATAACCGTGTTGCAATTAAATATTTAATATTAAGATTGTTTTTTTTGTTATCCAATTGAAAAATGTATACACCGAGAGACATCCTTCTCTTAAATATGTAGAACCATATCAAATTCAATATAGCAGCGTTAGAAAGTCGGGAAATCCTGGATTTTTTTTTAATTGATATGGTGCTATTCTAGTATTACAAGAATCAAGATTACAATATAATTATTATAATGAACGGAATGAATGTATTTGACTTTGATATGATAGTTTAAAATATTTCAAAAAGCTCTATTTCAGGAGTGTCAATTTCTTATTTCCTTTTTATATTAAATTCGGAAATATATCTGTCCTTACAAGAAACTAAGATACTCAAAAATGACGAGTATTTAGTAAGGGAAAAAAAGTCCTTTTAAAATCAAGTGATTGATATTCTTTTTATACATATTCACATAAAATGTATATATTCATCTAAATTAAAGAATGATAAAATTAAATCAATTCGCAGATACACATTTACAGATAATAAAAATATTAATTATAACTAAAATCATCAAAAAGGTTTGGTTTTTAACCTAATTTTATATTGTATTATATAAATATATATCTTTTGTATTGTCAGAGATTGGTACATTAAAATTAAACTTTTAAATTACAATATTACTAAACAGCATATTAACAGAGATTTCCCCACTTCGAAACGATAGTACACTAAACCTGAAAACGAAAAGTCTCTCAATGTAGTGCATGCAAAATGCGAACAGCAAAGGAAAACCCTCTTAATTACCAATAGGTTAACAAATAAAATGCTTATGATTTTTGTTTATTCGATTTTGTTATAAATAACAAAATTAATTTCTTTTAATAAATGATTATACAAAATTGAAACGTTTTAAGGAGTGTTTAGGTATTCATGGAATTACTTTCTTCTATAAATAATAATGACTCTTCGTTTCAATTTCTCTAATCTATAATATTTTAATTCTGCTTTTGTTTCTGTGTAGAAGTTCTAATTTCTCATATACTATTAACTACTGACATTATTTATAAATTAAGAATAAAATTTGTGAAACAAAATTAAAAATTTTAATCATTGCAAAACTAGATATAAAATTATTGGTTTGTACGTTTCTTTTAAAGATAAAAGTTTTAAGTAATATTAATAAAAAAAATTTTTTTTTACGTTAATAATAATTTAATTTTACAGTTGAAATTTTTTTTTGTGAATAGTTGAATTTCAAAAGGTTTCACATTTAATGCATGTTGAAAATTTAATTCATATGCACAAGGATATCAAAATAAATGTTTAAAAATTTAATTAACAAAACTCATTGTGACTTGAAAAATTTTATTTGGAGATTGCAAAAATTATTTATTGAAAAATGTAATTAATTTTCTTTTAATGTAGGTGAATTTCATAAATAATATATCTCTTTAATTGAAGTAATTCAAAAGTTTAGTAATTTCATTAAAAAAATTTTTTTTTAATTACTCGAAACATGGTCAAATAGAATACTTTTATTCAACGCAACCCCTTTTAACAATCCATAATATACGAATAGTAGTTCTTTATTAAAATTCTTTTAATATAAGAACATTTGTTTGACGGAAAGAAAATTGGAAAATAGAAAGAACACAGAAAAACATCTTTTCTTAAGAAAAATAAAAAAATTCTTTTTATAAATTTAGTTATCGCATTTGTTGATTTGCGCAACAACCCGATTAAATTTAAAACTCATATTATCAAAATGATCATGATCAAAATTCATGTTGTTACTTATTTACGTTTTAAATACTTAAGGCTTGTCTTAAAAGGTATGCAGAAGGGCTCTTATTTCAAGGACGTTGTCAGTATCTCCAACAGACTCACGTCTAAGGAGTTATGGTCACTCGCGGTAACCTGACATGCGAGAGGTGATAAGCGTCTTCTGCGATGAATACCCATGTTTTAGATATTATTTTAACTGCTCTCTATAACCGCCTCAATAGTTGTTTTTAGAATTTTAATTTTTGTTTATTTCCCATTCAATACCCATTAATTGATAATGGTTTAAATTACTATTATAATATTAATTATTAGGTTAATAATTACTAATATGAATAATCAAAACTATTAATTGGGTATTATTAATATTATAATCACTCAATATCAAACAAAATTTAAAATACATCAATTGAAATTGAAAATTTTCCAAACCTCAAACTTCTACAACAAACAGTTACATATAAAATTTTCCAAGATTTACCAATTTAACATTTTTTTAAAATTAATTCCAATAATTAATAAATATAATAAATAAACAAATAATTAATTTTAATAAAATTAAATTTTATTTTCATTAAATAATTTTATAAAGTTTAGTATTCAGAATGTTTGACTGCATTGTTAATTAACAATTTTAAAATTGTTTAATGCTATGCATTAATAACTGAAATTGGACTATGCTTTTTTTTAAATAACAATTTGATTTATAAAGAGGAATACAAAATAATTTAAAAATTCCTTGTAAAAAAAGTGTTTAGTGTGTTTGATACTTTACTATAAGAGAATGTGAACTTGGTTTAACGTTATAGCCTTAGTTTAATTTTAGTCCATACAGTCTACAATGTTTGTTCGGTGATGTTCCCGCGTGGTCGGTGGTGACTGCCATGCTCGGCGGTGGCCACTGGCAAGTACTTCGCGCGCTCGGTAACGACACGATCGGGAAAATTGGTCGCAAATACCACAGAAATAAACCGATTTTTATCTAACGAGTACTATATTATTCCTCGGAATCATGGTTTCAACATTTTTCCTTACTCTCGTTTGTCGTGTATCTTTAACGGAAATGCCTCAAAAAGTGACTCTAAAGTTGGGCGCTCCGAAAAGGACTTTTTAGGTACCCTGCTAGTAAAATTTTGTTTTTCTTGACCTACTGACTTTTGTTGATTCAATTAATATAATAATTCTTTCTTAAACAGAATGCTTTGTTTATACTTAGACAATCTTTTAAAGATGAGTGGCAATCATGCGGTCGGCGGTGTTCTCGCGTGGTCGGCGGTGACTGCCATGCTCGGCGGCGGCCGCTGGCAAGTATTTCGTGCCCTCGGAAACGACACGATCGGGAAAATAGATCGTAAGTACCACAAAAATAAACCGATTTTTATTTAGCAAGTACTATATTATTCCTCGGAATCATAGTTTCAACATTTTTCCCTGATTCTCGACTGTCGCGAATTTTCAACGGAAATGCCTCAAAAATGACTCTAAAGTTGGGGCGCTCCGGAAACGACATTTTTGACAGTGAACGTGTGGATACATATTTTAACTATAAAGTAGAATAATAATAACTAAAGCAATTATTGTTAGTGATAAAATTTACGTCCTGCGTAAGATTGGTAAAGTCTATAGGTTTACTTTCTCAACCACCGCGCGAAGGCTGTCCGTCAGGCGGCTGCTATGGTCGACGACGGCGGCGGCTACCTTCGTTGAGCATTCGTGCGCTCGGCGAGTGGTGCTACTGAGAAATTGTTAATAAGTCCACCAAAATAAATGCAATTTTTTCTTAGGGCATAGATAATTGTTCTCTAGAGCCACAGCTACAATTTTCTCTGTAAGGTCAATTGTTACGAATTTTTATCGCAAATACCTCAAAATTGGCTCCAAAGTTGGGCGCCGGAAAATCGATATTTTTTAGGTACCATAATAGTAAAATTTTGTTTTTCTAAGCCTTATCTTTTTTTTTAAATTTATCTTTACTCATTTTAATTTATTTAATAATTATATTACAACACACATTATAAATTATATAAAAATCAAATTATTAAAAGCTTGGTTTGAATTTTCCTTCTCAAAAGAGTCCATAAGTAGAGGTCCAGTTGCAATTTCTTATTAACAGTTAAATATTTTATCGATTATTTTTCTATTCAAATCATTGAATTTTTATATAACTTTTGATATGTATGGAATTTAAACAAAATTAGTTTCAGAAAAATTCTATTTTCTCATTTTAAAAATTATATTTTGTTCTAATATTATTTTTTTTAAGAATTATAAGTAAATTTTGAAAAATAATTATTTCTTTTCGCCTATTATATTATTGTTAGTATATGTATAAAGAAAAATCGTTTTATTATTCAAATTCGAGATCGTCGTTCAACTTTGTGACGTTTATTGGTAGGTGGTTACCTTTTTTTGTTTTAAATAATATTAAATTCCATTTACCAAAAGTGATTTCCGAAGAAAGGAGATTTTCTTTTAAAAAAACATGTTTTTTTGACTATTTTTATAATTATTTTATTAATAATTACTTCTGTAACTTTTATATGGAAAAATTATTTTTAACTAAAAATTTATGTTATTTATTTTTTCGAATTTACAAGCTTAAAATTAAAAGAGGCAATTGTTTGACGTTAGCATAATTTTAACATTACACCAAACAATTGATTAGAGTTCTCCTACGCTGTTCACAAATAAGCAGAAAAAGCTCTTATAAAACATTAAATTCAATATAATAAAAATTGAGCCATAAAAATTTTTTTTTAAGAAAGAGAAAATGTTTATAGTTAATTATGACAGTATAATAAATACGATGAATTAATAAAATTGAGAGTATCAGAATTTTGGAAATAAGATTTTATAGTATAAGGAACTAGTAAATTTAGAAACATAAATAGTTCCAGAAAAGTAAAAGAGCAAGGTATAAATTAATTTTGAAAATAAGAAAAAATTTTTAAGATAAAGAAGAGTCAAAAATTATAATTTTTTTGTCAAATTAATATATTTGCTTTTTGGCAAAAGGTTAAAAATTTAAATAGTCAAATATTTAAACATTTGAAGCGGGATTCACATTACCGCAGTGAGCAGATAATTTTCTCCACCACGGAAAATTTTCTACAACTTGATGCCAGGTGGGAGTAGACAAGTTTGAAAATTTTGTTTTTTTTAAGTTAATTTTTTTTTGTTGCAGATACATTCTTCAATGATATTCTATTTTGGTTTTTTTTATTATTTGTACAGATTTTTTTTTTTAATTCTTTTATATTTTTTTTAATCGAAATCGTATTTGAATATTATTATTTTAATAAATAAATGTTACTGACACAGATATGAAATTTATGTTTATTAAATTAAATATAAAATTCTAAATATTTATTTCTTTCGAAAGTTTATTTTGTTTCATACTAGTTTCAATATAATACTTGTGATAGTTTGCTAAGGGTTACTTTATACATTTTTTTTAATCCTGAGAACTAAAATAACAATTAAGTTTGAATCTTAAGAACTTTTGATAATAAGATTTAAGGTGATTTTTAGAATCTTGTTTATGTTATTCTCTAGTGTTGAAATTATCTAGTCATTATTACAAAACAACATTAGACCATTCAATTAAAATTTCACAATTTCGAATTACATTTTTTAGCAGAAATTTTGGTTAAATATTGCAAAAATGAAATAGAAGATATTAATTATTTATTATAATTAATATTTTTTTTAATGTTTAAATGAGATAAGAGAATCAATAATCATATAAAAATTGGATTATAACGTCAATCGTTTTTTATATTTGTCATAATTTTTTTTTACTAGACGAAAGCAACTCTAATAGTAGTAGACGAGTAAGATTCTTTTTACTCTTCACTTAAGAAGAGTGACCTTACAAAATACTTGTGATAGTTTGCTAAGGGTTACTTTATACATTTTTTTTAATCCTGAGAACTAAAATAACAATTAAGTTTGAATCTTAAGAACTTTTGATAATAAGATTTAAGGTGATTTTTAGAATCTTGTTTATGTTATTCTCTAGTGTTGAAATTATCTAGTCATTATTACAAAACAACATTAGACCATTCAATTAAAATTTCACAATTTCGAATTACATTTTTTAGCAGAAATTTTGGTTAAATATTGCAAAAATGAAATAGAAGATATTAATTATTTATTATAATTAATATTTTTTTTAATGTTTAAATGAGATAAGAGAATCAATAATCATATAAAAATTGGATTATAACGTCAATCGTTTTTTATATTTGTCATAATTTTTTTTTACTAGACGAAAGCAACTCTAATAGTAGTAGACGAGTAAGATTCTTTTTACTCTTCACTTAAGAAGAGTGACCTTACAAAACTACTTTGAAAATGCATTTAATAGTTTTCTTGATACAAATACGTGTATGTGCACACATTGCACATTCTTTTTTTTATAAAATAGACAGTGTATTTGTGAATAGAGTATCAAAATTTCACCACTACGGAAATTTTCTGATACTTGTAAAGAAAATTTTAGTAAAGATAAGAAAACATATTTAAAATTTTTTTTATAATAAATTGTAGGGTAGAAAGAATTTCATAAGATACAAGTTTTGTAATATGCGAATCATAGTTCGTCGTTCGTCTCATTAGACGCGTAGACCAGGTGTCATAAACTTATAGAATTCTGATACGTAAGATTGAGATATGAGAAATTTACGTAGGATTCGCTTATTACAATTTTATTACTGAAAATTGGGACAACCAATAGGAAAAGAAAGTTAAAGAGTTTAGAAATCATCTTATTGATTCATTGATTAATTGACCAATCAATGAAACTTTCGCTGCAAAGAATATCCATGTTCATACCAAAACCATTTTCTAATAGTCATAAGATAAGATTTTGCCCAAACATCCAAACCAGGCTCCATGACATCCCACACAGGATAATCTAGGATATCCCATGGATATTTCTTACTTTAAGGAAAATAACTCATTGACATATTGTCAGGTCATCACTTGGATATCTCGAGGATGTAATTTGTGCATCTAAAATTAGTCAGCAAAAAAAATTTTATTTTAAATATCAACGGATAATCTCAGTTACAACTATTGAATATCCTAGAAATATCCGACGGTTGTCCTTCAATCTACCAAAGATATTATCTAAAAGTTATTTTAACAAAATGGTATATATTTTGAAATAAGTTATTAGGAAATTACAATTATATTTTTAAAAAAAATATCCGAATAACATCCCAAAGATATCCCAAGAATATCCTCTCAAAAATTTTTTTTTTACTTTTATTTTTTAAAATATAGTTTTTCTATTTTTTTTATTTATTTATTTATTTTTATTTCTTAATTTTTTTTTGTTTCCAGTTTTTTTTTATTTGTTTTTTAATTTCTTAATTTTTTTGTTTCCATTTTTTTTGTTTCTTTTCGAATTTTGCTATATTTTTTTTTAAATTTATTTATTTGTTTTTTTTATTTCTTGTTTTTTCAGTTTTTTTTTATTTGTTTTTTTAATTTCTTAATTTTTTTTCCACTTTTTTTTTGTTTCTTTTCGAATTTTGCTATATTTTTTTTTAAATTTATTTATTTGTTTTTTTTTTATTTATTTATTTTTTTTTATGTGTCTTTCAATGCAATTAAAATTAAGTTAATAAAAAAATTGTAAGACAATGAAGAGTGATACTATAGTCAGCAAGATACATGAAATATGATCAGGGATTATATCAGGGATTATATTAAAAGCATTAAAGAAAAGCCTGGAATTGATAGTAATGTAAATTTCAGTAGGTGTTCTGATTATTGTCATTAATTTGAAAAATAGAAATAGAAAGGCTTGCAAAAGATCATTTCTGCCTAAATCTGAAAGTTACCTAAAATTTAAAAACTCCTGAAACTTCAAGGTGATATCGGACCATAAAGAACAACCTTAGATTAAACAAGGTTAATATATTTTTGTAAACTAAATGGCCTACGTAGTTTACAAAAATATATATCAATTTAACATAAAGCAAGCAATTAAAAATCAATTAATCTACTAATTAATGTTTTGAAAATTATAGAACTTTTTCTATCATGCTTAGCTAGATATTTATTTATTTTTTAATTTCCACTTTAAGCAATTTAATTCAATGTTATAGCAGATTTATGTTATTATCATTATTATATAACTATATTACACAATCATCATCTTTATAATAATAATTATTAGTATATTATAGTTATTATTATAATTTAGTACTATTACTTGAAGAGAAGTTATTGATACATCGCAGGAAAATTTATCAGGTCAGAATAACGATACTGCAATTCTTGAAATTAGTTATTTGTTTAAAACTCTATAAAAATAAATTAGTTAGAATTTATAACAGACAGAATTGGTGCCTCTTTTCTAGACAGACGAGAAATTCAATTTTAAGTAAAGAGAAAAAATTAATTTATTTCTCCTGTGTCAACTAAAATTTCAATTTTACTAGTTCGAGATAAAAATAATAAAGTAAATAAGTGAAACGGACTAATTTTTTGTTTTAAAATGACAATAAATCTTCTGATTTTATTTTAGCATTTTTGTTTTCACTTTAGTTTAAAAAGTGTATAATTTATTGTAACAGAATTTTGTTTATTTTATAGTTTCTTTTTTTTTAAAAGTAATTAACATTTTTTTTAGCAGAATTTTCTTTTTCTGTGAAACGTTATGGTTAGCAATTTTAACGGAAATTTTGGAAATTGATATTTAGAATGATAAAAGAAAAATTTGCTTTTATTAGGATTAAATAGTGTGATAAGTTTAACAAATTCAGCGCGGAAGCTCTCCTAGGCGGGGAGATCAGTACTTACAACAGCGCTTCTGAGTGTCACAGGATAGAAAGGAAAATTATTTCATTTCTATCCAATTTCCTTATGAAATATATTCAGATTCGACAAGGGAGTTTCCCAATCTTGCCGCCTTGTACCCACAACTGGCGATTTTGTCTCACTAATTGTTAAAACTAGAAAAAATTAATTTTAACAATTACGTGTTTATAACACCATTTGCATTTAGGAATTAAGGAAAATGATTATTTTCTTGGAGTAACAAATTTTATTTTTTTTTGTCTATTGAACAAGGATATGCAGGCTAATTCATCTGTGAAGTTTTGGAGCCATGTCATCCAGTGAGCGAATCACGGAGACTTGTCATCACGGACTAATCACAGAAAATTAAAATCAATATAATTGATTGATTTTTACAAAACCTTGTCAATTGAAAGAAAACACATTGTAACATTCAGAGAAAATAAAATTTTTTTTTACTAGACGAAAGCGAGCAATTTATTAGTTATGGAGTTTCGGAGCCATGTCATCCAGTGAGCGAATCACGGAGACTTGTCATCACGGACTATCCAAAACCAATTAAAATATAAATGAATTATATTTTTTAGCACGCTTTCTCCAATATAAAAACTTATAGGATTGTTATAGAAGGTATTCAAAGAAATCAGAAAATTCTTTCCAAACGTTTAGAGATTGCTTCCTTTTAATAGGGGTGTTAAAGGTTTCTTAAAGTATTCTTGTGAATTACCAAGAACACTCTCAATTCTGCTTTCCTGCACTGAATTTTCGGAAATTACTACTACTAGGTTATTAATTAGAGAGTTAGTAACGTGACTTCGTTTTTTTTACGATTACCACGCCGGCTAAACTTGCTAAACATTCCAACCTGACTCATAATCACAAGAAAAATTTTATTTCTATTTTCATTTAACTCGTTTCTATTTTCGATCAATTGTTTATGCTTAATGCTTCAGGGATAAATTAGAATTAAGTCATCATCAACAACTAGTCGGAGAGCCAAATTTCCAATTTCGTTTAAAGCAAGAAGTCTTAATTTTCTGATCGGAATTAGGAGTATAGGAAAATAGGTAAAATACTAAAAGTCAATGTCTTAATTGATTAAGTCGTCATCAACAACTTTCAGTTGGAGAGCCAAAATCGAAAACGTAGAATAAGTCATCATCAACAACCTTTCGGTTGGAGAGCCAAATTCGTAGTTTCTCTAAGACAGTGATCCCTTATATATTTTATGTTTATTATTCTTGTGTTTAATGAATTATAAGATTTGAATTAAATAAGGCTTGGAAACAGTTTAGAGATACATACACTATTTCGTTTTTTTTATTAAACGATTACCGCGTCGTCTAAACTTGTTAGATATTCCAAACCCGACTCATAATCACAAGAAAATTTTATTTCTATTTTTATTTAACTCGTTTCTATTTTCGATCAATTGTTTACACTTAATGCTTCAGGAATAAATTAGAATTAAGTCATCATCAACGACTAGTCGGAGAGCCAAATTTCCAATTTCGTTTAAAGCAAGAAGTCTTAATTTTCTGATCGGAATTAGGAGTATAAAATAGGTAAAATACTAAAAGTCAGTGTCTTAATTGATTAAGTCGTCATCAACAACTTTTCAGTTGGAGAGCCAAAATCGAAAACGTAGAATAAGTCATCATCAACAACCTTTTGGTTGGAGAGCCAAATTCGTAGTTTCTCTAAGACAGTGATCCTTTATATATTTTATACTTATTATTCCTGTGTTTAATGAATTATAAGGTTCGAATTAAATATAGTTTAGAAAAATTTAATAAAGAAAAGACAGGCAAGATATAAGAGAGGAAACAGAGACCCTTGATTTAGCGATTATGTTAAAATTTTAAATTTTGAAAAATGTGAAAATTGGTGCCACTGGTAGCAAATGTTACCAGGTAACGAAGCAGGGCGGTAACGCGTAGGAAAATCAAACCGCTGCCACCATCAGCTTGTTACAAACCAGAAATAAATTTATAAATTAGGCTTTTGAGATGGCCTTTTATCTCGATTTGGGGAGGCACCAAGCTGCCAGAATGTTTTATTATTCTGTTTAATTTTGTGGGGACGTTATCCTACTTTTAAAAGTTACCTTCTGATTCGTTAAATGCAGTATTTTTAGAATGATTTGAATTTTAGGTTTAGTTAGGTAAGTAAAGAAATTGATTTTATGAATACATGATTTATTTTAGAATAGCAAAATACCTTTTGAATACAGAATGGTTATAGTGTGTGTTACAAATAGAAAGTGTGTGTGTTAGAATATGTAATTGAAACGATACTTATTTTACTTACAACTACCGGCGGAGCTATTCCTCTTTCGAATCACAAAGCATCCGTCGGGCGAAAATTCTTTTGTTCTTGTTTTCACCGAAAATCGCGACGTAAGATTCGCGCTATTTTCTTTTGTTTGCGAGATTGCACTTGTGGTGAGTGGACGCGGGCAATATCTATGCAACCGGCCGTCTCACACAACTGTGTAAAACTCACTGCGGATCTACCTTTTACCGAATTAGTCCGGGCAATATCTATGCAACCGATAATTCGATAATTGGTTTTGATCGCGCTCGTGGGCCACCGATATTTGAGACGGACGCGGGCAATATCTATGCAACCGGCCGGTTATAAATAACAAGATTTTAGAATTATTAATTATGTTAATAATTCCAAAATCTCACCAAAATCAGCCCGCACTGGACTCCACCGGCTTAGAGGATTTGAGAAGTTAACGTCTGCCCTAAATTTCAACGAGAAATTCGGGTTCCGGGTCGTGGACGGGCGAATCGCGAAATTTCTCTGTCCCAAAACACTTACTAGGTTAGACCCAGGAGAGGTGTCTTCGAGAAATCGTACTGCAATGATTGAAATTTTGCGACAAGCCTCTAACCCTTGCCTTCTTTGTCAAGGTGGGGAAAACAAAAATTTAGGAGTAGGGAAAATTCATGGGCCCATTGGACGTTGCATTTTTGCTGACGTTTTAGATCTCACGGTAGCTCCGTGAGAACAGAAATAGTCTGTTAATATGATATTTTTCGACACCTTATTTTAAAATAACTAAGAAATAAATAGGGGAGTGTAAGGTATGGTGGCGGACACTTTCTTTTTTGCGTCTCTCTCTCTCAAAAAACAATATTTTTTAAAATTTCAAAAGCAGGCAGTTGCTGACATCTATTAAGCATATTTCTGTCAGAAGCGGCTGTTAAAATTTAAATTCAGTGAAATTTTACAGCTCTTGGCGCAAAAAACTGATTTTTTTTATTTTTGAAAGTTGTAAGGTATGGTGACGCATTTGGTGTATTTAACTAAAATATTATGTAGATGTTAAAATTATTTATTTAAACTACTAGGAACGATGAAACATAACAAAAAAAGAAAAAACTGATGATTTTACATTATAGAAAAAAAAGTTTCACTTCAGTTATGGTTACAATTTGGACATGTGAAGTAGCTGGTGGCTGTTTTAACGCAACTAGAATAAGAGAAGACCGCAAGTGTCACATATTCGAGAATTGTTGCGTTGGAGCACATGAGGCATTAGTACACAAAAAATGCAAAGACAATTGAAACTCGTTCAAAAAATGATCCGCCACTGTACGTTAAAAAAATTGCGCCACCATACCTTACAAGCTATTGATGAAAATATGATGGTGTTGCTTTCATACAGCACGAATTGAGAAAAATGTAAAATACAAAAAACTGTTGTCCAAGGTCTAAACAATACGTTCCATACATTTACCAGACTCAATTTTCAAAAAATCTTCACTCTGGCACTGTTAACACACATATCCAATAAAACTTTTTTTTCTTTTTTCACTACTTTTTTATTCAAAATCACTTAAAGTACAAAGCACGCGTTTGATCATTAATACTACTGCATATAAAATGTCATCCCGATAAAAGACATCGACCATAGTAATAATGCGCTTCAGATGTGACGTTACATGCCAGATTTGACAAGTGCGCCACCATACCTTACACGTCACCATACCTTACACTCCCCTAATAATTATATTATTTTAATTAATAAAATTATTATTCGTCTTAGTTATACTGATAAATATAATTTATTTTGTTGTAATTATATTAGTCCTACATGATATAAATTACTAGTATATGTGTTTTGCATGCATAGTTATACATATACACATACAGTACCGGCCAAAATTGTCAGTCCACCTATTTTTGAAGGAATGAAAAAAAATTTTTAACATAAAATTTATGAAAACTCAAAATTTTTTTGGTTTATATTTTAAAATACGATAAAATTTTGAAAAGAATAAGACCTCACAGAAGTCATTTGGCCAAAATTTGTAGAAGATATTCTTAAAAATCGTCATTTTCAATGTTTTACAAAAATTTGAATAACTTCTAAAATAATGAACGCTTTTTAATAATCTTAGGCTTTTTTTAAAGGTCATTTTCTAAGGAATAAGAATTACTTATATGCATTAACCTGTAATTTTTTATTTTAAATAAGCATGACGTCAAAGTTGGACAAAAAAATTGGAAAAATTTGAAATAAATTTTTTGTACTAAAAACTATTCTAGAACATATATAAAACATGATATGGTGTAGATTTTTCAAGAAAATTTAATAAAAAAATATGTTTGAATTTAAATAATTATTTTTCTTTTAATAATATTATTTCAAATTTTTCCAATTTTTTTGTCCAACTTTGACGTCATGCTTATTCCAAATAAAAAATTATAGGTTAATGCCTATAAGTAATTCTTATTCCGTAGAAAATGACCTTTAAAAAAAGCCTAAGATTATTAAAAAGCGTTCATTATTTTAGAAGTTATTCAAATTTTTGTAAAACATTGAAAATGACGATTTTTAAGAATATCTTCTACAAATTTTGTCCAAATGACTTCTGTGAGGTCTTATTCTTTTAAAATTTTATAGTCTTTCAAAATATAAACCAAAAAAAATTTTAGTTTTCATGAATTTTATTTTAAAAAATTTTTTTCATTCCTTTAAAAATGGGTGGACTGACAATTTCGGACGGTACTGTATACATGTAATTTAATGTCCTCCGGCATTTTGTTGTTAACCAAAGTTACAACAAAATGTTTATCTATTGTCGAATTACTATTTCATTGATTTGGAATTGTGCATAAATCAAAATAAAATATGTACGCATCATAAAGCGTTTTGTCAGCTGACAATGCATGTGAATTAGTTATACTATTCTAGTCCGTAAGATTGTGGGCCCAAAGGGGAAAAGGGAGGGTTTCCATAGGATAGATAAGGCAACGAGAAGAGGCATGTATAGCGAGCTTGTATATGTGACCGTAATACAAGGAATTTATGGTTGTATTAGTTCTCGTAGTCAGCGGAGTCAGTGGATGCCATACATTTAATTATTTCTCAAATGGAATTATATTTTGCTTTTTAAATTATAAAATATGTGTACTGTATAAATTTTAAAACAGAAATAGAGCATTAATATTGGTTATAAATTTGTGAGCAATTTATTTACAATATAATGTAATATGAAAAGAATACGCATTCGACAAATTTCTGTTCAAACTTCTGTAGCGATAATAAGATATTAATAAAGAAATAGCTGTTAGGTACTTTGTACGTAACATAAACAATTTTATATTATCGGTATTGTCACGCTACACCCACGCTTAGACATTTTTGTAGAATATTATATCAACGGTATTCCCACGCAACACCCACGCTTAGACATTTTTGAACAATTTTATATTATCGGTATTCTCACGCTACACCCACGCTTTACTCATTTTTGAAGAATATTATATCGACGGTATTGCCACGCTAAACCCACGCTTTACTCATTTTTGAAGAATATTATATCAACGGTATTGCCACGCTACACCCACGCTTTACTCATTTTTAAAGAATATTATATCGACGGTATTGCCACGCTAAACCCACGCTTAGACATTTTTGAACAATTTTATATTATCGGTATTGTCACGCTACACCCACGCTTAGACATTTTTGAACAATTTTATATTATCGGTATTGTCAAGCTACACCCACGCTTTACTCATTTTTGAAGAATATTATATCGACGGTATTGCCACGCTTCACCCACGTTTTACTTATTTTTGATGAATCTTAAATCAACGGTATTCTCACGCAACACCCACGCTTTACTCATTTTTGAAGAATATTATATCGACGGTATTGCCACGCTTCACCCACGCTTAGACATTTTTTAACAATTTTATATTATCGGTATTGTCACGCTACACCCACGCTTTACTCATTTTTGAAGAATATTATATCAACGGTAGTGCCACGCTACACCCACGCTTTACTCATTTTTGAAGAATATTATATCGACGGTATTGCCACGCTAAACCCACGCTTAGACATTTTTGAACAATTTTATATTATCGGTATTGTTACGCTACACCCACGCTTAGACATTTTTGAACAATTTTATATTATCGGTATTGTCACGCTACACCCACGCTTTACTCATTTTTGAAGAATATTATATCGACGGTATTGCCACGCTAAACCCACGCTTTACTCATTTTTGAAGAATATTATATGGACGGTATTGCCACGCTACACCCACGCTTTACTCATTTTTGTAGAATAATTAATTAATTAAATAATTATATCAACGGTATTGCCACGCTACACCCACGCTTAGTCATTTTTGAACAATATTATATCAACGGTATTGCCACGCTACACCTACGCTTAGTCATTTTTGAACAATTTTATATCAAAGGTGTTGCCACGATACACCCACGCTTAGTTATTTTTGAACAATTTTATAAGTAAAAAAATAATTTTTTAAATATTTGTGTAAGTCTCACTAGCCAACTCACAGAAATCCTTAAGTTACTAGAATTCAACGATTTTTCAGGTAAGGATAAAGATATTTTTGTGGAACAGTGCAAAAACTATTCAATTTTTACTTAGGATATTTTAATGAAAGTAAAATTTTAACTAATCTTGGGTTTCTTGTTCACATGTATTTTTCGGCATATTAATAAAATATAAAACGCATATTAATAAAGAGATGTATAATTTAAAAATTAATTAACAATTATAAACTAAAAAGAATAGACTTTAAAGCTTTTTTCACAATTTCCCTGAAATTACAATTTAACCATCTTTTGTTTTTCTGTGAAAAAAAATTCCGTGAATTGACACCTTACGTTTTAACCTCTTGATGTTACTCTTTCTTTTTCATTTTAATCTTCATAATGCCGTGGGTTTGTGTTAAATATACGAGAGAGTGTTTAACTCACTGCATTAAAAGAGCATATGTTATACCGTCCTCTTATTTGGAAGTGAAAAAAGACCATTACAATTCGAAAAAGGAGTACAAAGTGAGATGCGTTAAAGATGAAAAAAAGTGGTGCTATGCAATCATTGGACGCATAGACCCAGGGAGTAATAATTTTTGCTTTTAAATGAGTTACTTGACTATTCTCAAATACCTATTTATTTCTAATTCTTATTTGAATCATTTTATTTACTGATTTATTATTTATATTAATAAAATAACGGATTATTTGAATCAAATCGAAACTATTTCTAGTATTTTAGCTTACTATAGATATTAAATTTAAATAATTTATGGTTTTTAGATTTCTAAAACTTAAAATTTGAAACTTACATTTAAGAGCTTATTTATTAAAATCTTTTAATTTTATTTTTTCATTGGTTTTTTTCTAATGTTATTTTATACAAATGTATTTTTTATATTTTATATTTATTAATGACAGTTTCTAGAGCTAAATAGCTCACAAAGAAACAATTTAATAGATACAGTTATATTTATAGTGAAAAAGAAGTTAAATATTATAATATTCTAATCATATACTACTAAATATACATTCGCAGGTATAAAATTCAATTTACGACGTACATTAACAGTAAGTAGTATATTAAAAATGACTAACAATGAAATTAAGCATATGATACTAACATCAATTTAATTAAGGAAAGAGTTAAATGTTACTACTATTGTAATTATGAACGTATAATAACAGAAAGATTAATCATTTATGCAAAATCAAGTTACTAAAATTAATAATAACAAAAATACCAAAGATACATAAATAAATCAATCAATTACGTGAAATAATATCTAATTTACCAATATGTTATATTGAAAAATTGATTCTCGCAATTAAAAAGAAAATTGAAAAAAAGTTTCTTAAATATAAAATGAGTCGACGATTCTCTAATTTCAATTGGTAGCTTGTTCCATAGTCTCGCACCTCTGATAATAAATGATTTTTGCATTATACAAGTACGATGAGTAGGAACATTTAAAACTCGATTTCGTTCTCGAAGCCCAATACTCGCTGTTACTTTTTGATATTTAAAATCAAAAAGTTCATATAAATATGTTGGACACTGATTGTGAAAAATTGAATATAGTAAAGATCCAAGAAAATATTGTCTCCTACTTGCAACACTCAATAGCCCGGTCTCAATTCTGTATGCTGTGATATGCTCAAACTTAGGCAGACCATAAATAAATCGTATACAAGCATTTAAAGATCTTTCAAGCTTATAATTTAGTTCTTTTGTTATATCATCATATACAACACAACAGTAATCGAAAATAGGTAATATTAATGTTTTTACTAATAAGGATCTAGTCGAGGTTGGAATTGATTCTCTATTTCTATTCAGTTGCTGCAGTATAATGTAAGTTTTCCGCGATATTCCAAGGACATGTTCCTTCCAAGTCAAGGAGCGGTCCAGCGTAATACCAAGATCCTTTACAGTATCAGTAAAAGCAATGGGAATACCTCCTGCTATGAGAGGTGGAAGAGTTGTCAAGTATTCCTTAGTTGGACTATTTGACGTTGAGAAAATCATGGCCCGAGTCTTACCAGAATTGAGAGCAAGACCATTATTCTTTGCCCATTTTTCAACATAATTAATATCGACTTGTAGATTCTGCAATAACTGAGGAAGAGATGACATTGGTCCAGAAATATATATTTTAAAATCATCTGCATATTTATGATATTTACAATAACTAAGTTTGCATCCGAGATCAGAAATAAATAAATTAAATAATAAAGATGATAGTGAGGCACCTTGCGGTACACCACATTTAAGTCTATCCCAATCAGAAATGTCACCCCCTCGATCAATAACTCTCTGGAATCTACAACTCAAATAAGACTCAAACCAATTACAAACAGACTTAGATATATCAAAAGAATAAAATTTATCAATTAAAAGTTTATGATTTACTGAGGGAAAAGCCTTGGAAAAATCAAAAAATACAGCAATCGTTATATTTCTAATATCCATGGCACATTTAATATCAGTAGTAAAACCCAATTCAGTCGTGCATGTACTATGTTTCTTTTTGAAACCTGACTGCAACGGCTCTAACAAATTGTTACTCGATAAAAAAGATGTCAATTGGCTGCAAACTATTTGTTCAAAAGGTTTTGATAGTGTGCAAATATTAGAAATCGGTCTGAAATCCCCAAGACTTTTCGGATTTGGAATTTTAGGTATAGGAATTACATTGCTCGTTTTCCAAATATCGGGAAAAATCCCAGTCTGTAGTGAATAATTATAAATATGTAATAATACAGGAAAAATGACTGGAAGAGCAATTTTTATCATTTTAATAGAGATACAGTCTGGCCCCATTGCATTAGACTTAACACCACTAAGGGATTTTAATAAGGTATCCGGTGATATATCATCAAAAAAAAATTTATTTTCGTCAAAAATATCTATAGAAGGAAAGGAGGAACCAGAAACAGATGTGGGGATGGGAATAGGGTCATTAGAAAAGATATCTAGAAATTCTTGTGGTTGGAAACTGTTATCAAAAGATTTTTTATTATCAGGAATAAGGTTGAGTTTTCTGAGAGTGTGCCATATATCACCGGACGTACTTTTGTATTTTAATGTATTATAATTAAATTTGTTATAAGCGTCTCTGATCTTGGTTTTAACTAAGTTCCGAATTTTTTTATAGTTTACATAATCATCATTATTTTTAGTTCTTGTAAAAACTCTTCTAATCCTGTTCCTCTCTTTAATAAGTTTCCTCAAATCATCAGTCATCCAAGGTGAATATCTTTTCTTTGTTGATGATAAATAAAGAGGAGCAAAAAGATCAAATGCAGAAGTCAAATATGATGTGAGCTTATACACCTTGAAATTGATATCTGTGTCAGAAAATAATGATGCCCAATCATAAGTTGATATGTGCGAGAGGAATTCAGTTTCAGATATATTATTTAAATTACGAATAAAATTAGCTTGCCTGTTAGTATGTTGCTGAATTCCTCCCCATTCAAATTTGATATTAATTAGATCATGACTCGACAAAAAAGGAACTGGATGTTGATTATAAGAAAGAACTCTATCGAGATCATTGACAAAAATGGCATCAATTCTTGTACTGGAATTAGACAAGTGGTGTGTAGTACCATGAGGGACCACAGACAAACCAAGAGAAAAAATTGTTGATGTTAAATAATCTGTAATGGGGGATGTGCTGTTGAGGTTACAATTAAAATCACCCATAATAATGGTATTATTAAAAAATTGTGTGAATGACGAAATTTGACTTTCAAATTCATTGCCGAATGATGCATTCGGAGGTTTATAAACAACACCCAACAACACATTGTCCATATTAGTTTGTATTTTAAGGAACAAAAATTCTGCACAAGGGTGGAATCCCTCAGAGCTTCTACACACCAAGGAAAATACAATACTGTTATGAATATAAAAACACACACCACCACCTCTACGTAGAGATCTGTCATTACGAATAAGACTGTAATTATTAAGAGCAACAAGATTAGAGGCATCATTTAAATTTAACCACGTTTCAGAGACTGCAATAACATGATAAAACTCATTTTCAAAAAAATCTCTAAATTCAATAATATGAGCCTTCAAAGATTGAGCATTCACATGACATAAATTAATAATATTCATTTTTAATTAGTGAAAACAAAGAAAAGTACAGCAAGCATTTGAGCTTTGAGCTTACAATTGAGAAAAATAGTCGAGAACTCGTTCATTATGATTTCAAATTTAAATTTAACAATATCACAATTGAAAATATAAAAGCCACAATATACTGTAAAAAATATTAAGAATTTAATAGAAATGACTTTCATTAAGTTTAAATAAATTAGACTACATAACAAGTCTTTAAGCAAAAAATGAATTGAAAAAAAATATGTAAAATATTCTAAAGTCATTATTTGAAAGAAATAAGAATCTTTATAATAAAATGATTTTATCAAGTTAGAAATTAAACATTTAAACAAACAATCCCTACTTTTATATAGGTATAAAAGAAAATTAGTGCAACACTCATTCCATAGTTGCTATTGAAACTTGTTGACATCCTGTAGACTGGACAACTGCATTCTAGGTGCTCCATCCTCTTTTCGACAAAAAATTTTTCCTCCGGCCACCCATAGATACTTTATCTTGCCCATTTTTCGTAATGATAAAGCACCGGCAAATATCCTACGATTGGTTGCAGACAGAATTTCCCTGATGTAAATTGGACATTTTTCCTTGTGTGCCCACCCAATATTCACAGTAGAAAAGTCAGATAATCGTTTACGATGATCCAGAACCGAGTCTCTCAAATTTTGCCGGGTAAGTTTAACTCGAATAATAGAAGATTGTTGATGGTTAGGTTGATTAAAGTCTCGTTTCACTCTATAGATATTAGAAATATCCTCATCCTTAATGCTGACACCTAATGCTTTAGAGACATCACAGAAAAGTGAAGTGAGATTTTCATTTTCCTTAAATGGAAGTCCAGCAATCTCTAATGAAGTTTGAAGGCTCAGTTGTTCATGCATACTTAAGTCACGCTCAAGAAATGAAACTTTAGCCTCCAATTCTGTAGATCTTTTTTTTGCATCCTGAAGTTCTCTCGTTGAGTTGGTTGAATCAAATTCAAGATGTGAAATTCTGTTTGAGTTCTCCAAAATGTCATCCCTTAAGCTTTGAATAGAATCATTAAGCTTTTCATTGAAAGCAAACTGTTTTTCCTGAAACAGAGCAAACATGTTCTCAATTTTCTCAAATGTGGAATGTTGCCCCTGCTCGACTGCCACCCGAATTGCTTCACAGACTGCAGGCGATAGCCCCGAATTATTCGAGTTAGAAGGTTGATTACCATCATTATCACTAGGAAGTTGGCTTTGAAGAACGGAGATGTCACTATGATTATCAATTTTGCATTTATTACAAATAAAACGGATAGAGGTTTTTTTGTTAACACTTTTTTCATTGTTAATAACTGAACAGGCGAAATGGGCTAATCTGCCACATTTATCACAGGCAACAGCATCCTTAACACTTCTGTTTATCACCACATTGCACTCGGGACAAACTGCCATGGCAAAAATAGAGGAAAAATCCAGAATGTTATAAAAAGAGTAAAAAACAACAATTCAGAACAACAACTCAGTACAACACAATTTTCAATAATGCACTAACACTTAAGTGGCAAAGTATACTATAAAATAGCACTTATAAATTCGATAATGTTATTCAAATTCACTATAAATCAAGATACTGTTAGAAGCACGTGTGTATTGTACAACCGATAAAGCAGGTCAAAGTTTAATATTTGAAATGGTGTAAGTATAAATAATAATTATTATACATTTATAGGTGATTTAAAAGCAAAAAACCGACTGATGAATAAAAGGATATCTTTTCCGCCTGTGAGTGACGTCAAGAAATATAATAGCGACAACAGCTCATCAGAGGAGGAAATTGATACTGATGATGTTAGTATTTAATGATTATTTTATCGATTTTCGTACCTAAAATTTTTCATTTTTAGGAATAAAGAAAAGGCTAGTAAAGTTTAGGAATAAAAAAAAATTTTTTTTAAAATGAATTACCGAGTTTCTTATCTAAAAGTTATGTGGGATCTCACTTATTTTCCCTGCGGGAGTTTATCACAATTAATAATCTGAAAATTTGTATATTCAAAATTCTGGGTTGCCACAGGTTAGGGAAATCAGGGAATTCAGGGAAAGTAAAACTGTTCAGGGAAAAGTAAATAATTTTTATTAAAAACACTGGAAAAAATTAAATTTTTAGAATTCATAAGAAAATTTTTGAATTTATTATGTCTTTTCTGTTTGCCTGATTAATTATGAAACTACCACGAGTTCTAGTACAAAACCTTGAAAATTTTTTTCTATTTCTGACAAGAATGAATTTTTTAATATTATTCAATTATTACAAGTATTAACGCAATTATCTTGATAAATAACAAAATTCTTCACAGAAATTAAATTATTTTTAAGAATTTCAATATAACTCTTTGTAAAATTCAATTATTTTCACCGCAGAATTTCAAATATTTTTAATACAATTTTAAGTAAATTTCTCTAAAAATGCAATTATTCTTAAAAATTTTATGAAAACTTGACAAAAGAATTCAATTTTAAGAAGCATTCAATTATTCAATAAAATTCGTTGCAATAATTCAATTATTTTCAAAAAATTGTTATAAAATTCTTTAATATATAATTTAAGTAAAAGTTTAGTTACATTTCTTAAATTTAATTATTTTCAAATGCTGTTAATAAATTTCTTCATAAAAATTCAATTTTAAAAAACATTCAATTATAGAATAAATTATTTATTTTTCCATTTAAGTAAATGAATTCTCGTAGAATTTTCTGATAAAAATTGTTTTGAAAATTAATTCCAATTAAAATTTTGGATAATAATTTAATATTTAAGGCATTAGTGATTGTATTTTTAAAAATTATTGTTGAGAAGTTAAAATAAATCCTAATTTTTATGGAAAAATAATAGTGATTAAATATTTATTTAAAAAAGAATTTATTGATATCTTCGAATAATTTTACAATTAAAGAAATTCGCGTAAATAAATTAATTACAATATTTTTCTCAGTGTCTAAAAATTTTTCGAGAGAATCACAGAATATTCTTTACGGTCAGGGAAAAAGTTAAAATTTTGTCTGTAAATCAGGGAAAAGTCAGGAAAAACAAAGTTAAAATTTTGGGGCAACCCTGAAATTTGTATATATTCTGAGTTTTGAATGGCAACGATAAGAGGGGGAAATGATAATAAAAAATACATTTTAATTATAAAATAATTGTTTTGGTACATACTAAAAACAAGTCTTACTTGCAGCCTATTTACGAGGTTGAAAAAGAAAGACAGGATCAACGCCTTCTGAAGATGAAAAATTCATTCCATCAACTGCAGCCGAAGAAAAAATATAAAAAGAAAACTGATGACGAAAATGATTTAGATTACGAAGAATCAATAATTTAAATATTTTTTAATTTTCACGTTACTTAGTAATAGAAGATAAATTTACTGCTGCCTATTATTAAAATTTTACAATGATTAATATTTTGACATTTTACTATTTAAAAATGAACCATTTCCTACAATACTAGTTTTACTACTATCTTCTGATATTAACATTTTTTTCATCATTCTGATTTTTAAAATTTCGTTGTTAATAATTATTATTATTAATTTGTAAAAACTATTTAATATTATTCTTTTCCTTTATTATGTCTAATATCTCAATTATTGTGATTTCAATAAATTAAGTAAACTTTCTAAAATTTAGTGAAGAATTACAAAACTATTTTATTTTAAAAATTATTTTTCTATTTTTTTAGACTTTTCTCTCAGTTCGAAAATATTCAAATTTGACGCTGAAAACTCATGATTTTGCTGAAAAATGAAAAATAATTCATCGTAATGGTGATAAACATTTAAAATTCATTAATAGATCGTATTTAAATTAAAATTTATCAATTAGGTATTATCGACTTGACTGGTATTAAAGTCAGTGTTCGAGCGTAGAATCTGTTTTTGTACTGGAAGCCTCGAATTGACAGTTCAAAATCTTAATTTTTCTGATAAACATTTTTTTCTTATGGTTTCTTAGAATTTTCTCATCCATCAGCTGCTGCTCTCTTGTGGCACTTTTTATCATTAGAAATTGTTTTTCTCTTTAAAAACATTTTTTTGTGTTTAAAATCATTGAACGAAAAAAAAATTGAATTTTAATATTAATTTAATTTTAGTCTTCTAATAGATGAAAAAAATTTATCCTGAAATCAATTAGAGGATTGATTTCAGAATCAATTTTTTTAGTCTGTCAAAACGAATTTCCCTTTAATAATAAATAACAAAAATGGCCAATATCTTCTGAAATGGTTCAGTAGTAACGCTTCAGACTTTTTAATTTGTAACTCTGCGTTCAAGTTTCGGTGAATAAACATTTTTTTTTATTCTTTTTAGGGTTCCGTACCTGGTAGGAACCTTATTAAAACGGTTACGGAAAATGACCATGTACCCCCCCCCCCTAGCGCTCACAGTTTTTCATCGAGATAGCTAAAAATTGGTACACGTATGTATTTTCACGCGTAGATTACACGAAAAATATAGCGAACGTGATTGGAGTTGATCTTCATAGAGTTTTCCGCGAAAAACATCAAATTTTGGCCGTTTTTCGCAAAAAAAGGCATGTACCCCCCCTAGCGCTCACAGTTTTTTACCTAGAAAGATGAAAATTGGTATGCATATGTGACGCGTCGCGAAGAAAAGCACCTATAGCATAACGAAAATTTTACAGAAGGAGAAAAAAAGAAAAGAGAAAATGAACTTTTAGAACGAATTGCTCTGTTTTAAATTGTTATTACGAAAGTATTTAAGTTAATTATTCGATAAAAATTAATTCTCGATTTAGGTAATTAAAAAGTAATCTTTAATTTATCTGAAACAATCATAATCCGAAAATCGTTTTTTTGCTTCTTAGGTGCTTTTCTTCGCGACGCGTCACATATGTATTTTCAAAAATGGATTACAGGAAAAATATAGCGAAAATATTTGGTATTGATCTTTATAGTGTTTTCAGCGAAAAACTCGAAAATTTTGAAAAACATGCATGTACCCGCCCCCCTGGCGCCCACAGTTTTTTACTCTCTAAATCTGAATTAGCGAAACCTCGCTGATTCTCAGCGGATATTCGCTAATTCAAATAGCTATAAGTATACCACTGAGAATCAGCGAATAGTCGCTGGTCCAATCAGCGGTGACGTATTATCGGTTACGCTACGAATATTTGACACTTCTGCGCACACGCAGAGTTGGCTGATTTCTTCAGTGCACTGCAAAAATAAGTGTCTTATTTGATATCTTAAAATAAGATGTAAGATGGAAAAATGGTATCTTACATCTTAAAATAAGATGTTTTCTAAAGTATCTTACTGATTTTTAAGATGTTTTATACGTCTTAGATATTTCTTCTATCTTAAAAAAGTAAGATACTTCTGTAAGTTTTTTAAAGTATCTTAAATTAAGATGTTTCTGTCTCAATAAGATGTTTAGCGATAAGATACTTGTGAATTGTAAGATGCGAAAAAATTTTAAGTTACTAAAAACTAAGATACATAAAATGTCTTACATATAAGCCCATAGTTAACCTCAAAACTTTTTTCCCGAAAAATATGCTGAAAATATGTACGAAGATGCTTTTAGTATCTTAAATTAAGATATTTTAAATGACTAAAAAGTGACTACAATAACATCTTAGAAATGACTACTAAAACATCTTAAATAAGATACTTCTTTTTGCAGTGTGACATCCACTGATTTTCAGTAACTTCCACTATTTTTCAGCGGAAACTTCGTT
Source organism: Leptopilina heterotoma (assembly GCF_015476425.1). Taxonomy (NCBI): domain Eukaryota; kingdom Metazoa; phylum Arthropoda; class Insecta; order Hymenoptera; family Figitidae; genus Leptopilina; species Leptopilina heterotoma. Next base: position 118,296 of record NW_025111066.1, read on the forward strand.
CACTGATAAAAACAGCGATTTTTTCGCTGATTCAGATTTAGAGAGTACCTAAAGAGCTGTAAATTGGCAAACTTACCCAGGTGCGATTTTTTGGTCGGCCCATAGTTGGGCCAACTTTTACAAAGTCGGTCCAACTTCTCGTGCCAGAGGTTGGGCCAACCATACAGATGATAACGGTTCGCCGTCTAATGGCGACGATGCGATGGCTGGCCCGACAACTCATAAGGAAGTTGGCCCAACTTACAATGCATATGTTGTGCCAACTATACATTTCAATGGTTGGTCCAAAGACTGACGCCAAAGTCGGCACAACTTTAGATGCGTAAGTTGGGCCAACCACAATATTTAAAGTTTGGCCAACTTCAACAGCCAAAGGCAAAAAATTATTAAAAAACTAAATTATTTAAACAATTAACACGTTATTATTAGCAGGAACATCAGATATAACCTTTACCTATTATTATTAAACACAATCTCATACATACATTTTCGAAAATATCTAACGCTCGCTGGGATCGAACCCCTAACCTAACGCACCGAAGACTTATACACTGACCACTACGCTACGCTCACATGGGAGTCGGCAACATGGCAACAATCGGGCCAACCGTGGCCCAGAGTTTGGCCGACCAAAATAATGTAAGTCAATTAAATTGCGTTTCACATAGTTTTGCCAACCGTGGCCCAGAGTTCGGCCGACCAAGAAAGTTTAAGTCATTTAAACTGCATTTGATATAGTTTTGCCAACCGTCGGGCCAACCGTGGCCCAGAGTTCGGGCCGACCAAGAAAGTTTAAGTCAATGAAACTGCGTTTCTAGTGTTTTGTCAACCGTTGGGCCAACCGTGGCCCAGAGTTCGGCCGACCAAAAAACTATAAGTCAATTATACTGCTTTTCTTAAGTTTTGCCAACCATCGGGCCAACCGTGGCCCAGAGTTCGGCCAACCGAAACTGAAAGTCTTGTAAACTACGTTTGGATGAGTTGTGCCAACCTTTGTCGCCAAAGTTGGCCCAACGGTTGGTTAAACTCTGCATTTAATGGTTGGCTTGCAAAGTCGGGCCAACTGTGGGCACTAGTACTTGCCAAAGTTGGGCAAACTCTGGCAACCAAAACTTCGTTTGCCAAAGTTAGGCCAACCTTGGGCCAACCTTCAAACTCTGGCAGCTAACCTAAATTCGCACCTGGGTAAGTATTTTTTCGCGTAGATTACAGGAAAAATATAGCGGAAGTAATTACAATTGATCTTCAAGGTGATTTCATCGAAAAACTAAAATCTCTTTTTGCAAGCTCAAAAATTCTTTAACCCTTGTTGGTTCTCACAATTCTTAACCTAGGGGACTGGCGTTATACATTTTTATTTATTTTTTCGTGCAGATTTAAATAAACATACAGAAAAAATTATTGGAGTTCATCTTCATATTTTTTTGTGAAAAACTAAAAAATTTTTTTCGTTTTAGAAAAAAAGTGTGTACCCCCCCCCTTGGTTTTCACAATTCTTGGCCTATTGGACTGCAGTTTTGCTTATTTTATGTATTTTCGTGTGAAGATTTCAGGAAAAATATAGCGAATATGATTGGATTTGATCTTCATATTTTTTTCAGCAAAAAACTCAAAGTTTTTAAAAATTTCGTCAAAAAAGCGTGTTTTTTACCCTAGGCGCCCAGTTTTTTATCTGAAGAGATAAAAATTAGTTATTTATTTATTTTCACCTGTAAATTACAGAAAAAACACAGCGAAAAATATTGGAGTTGATCTTTATATTTTTTTCATCAAAAAAGTAGAAGTTTTAAACGAGGGTACGGAACCCTCGGTTTTAGTACGAGTTCTACTCGCACTTGTCCGGTTTCTTTAAAATGCTTTATTAAATTGTCGGTAATAAAAAAAATCAGTCATTAATTAATTACAAACATTTTAAATAATTAGTTTTTAATAATTATAATTTTTTCTAAACATTAGTAATTTATTAATAAAAAATGTATTTTATTATTTATTAATTTTATCACCTAATTACTATTAATTTATTAAAATAATTATTACTAATTATTTTAATTAATTAATAATTGCTCAAAGCTTTTATTATTTACAAACAACAATTTAATTTATTAATTTTCAAAATAGTCTTGACAGCTACTGCCCTCTTGCAGTATTTTTTTCTGGTTACTTTTTTTCTATGTATTTTTAATGCCTTTTTAAAGTATCAGCAAAATAATATTGCTCAACTTTCAGAGTAACGTTATATTTTTGTTATTTTAAATAAAAAAAATTATTCAGTAATAATTAATTCCACGAAGTATTATAAGGAGACCTCACGGGAAATAAAAATCTGCACACATTTGGGGGGAGAGAGATCTAGGAGATTGCACCAGTAGCAGAGGTTGCGCCTCTGTGGTTAAAGTATTGTACTAAAATTTTTCGTCTGCTACTGTATATGAACATAACCTACAAATTAGAGAAATACGACGGAGTTAGTAATGTGCCGTTTCCGAAATTTATACTTTTCGAAACTTTCAGTTGAAAGTTTCAATGAAAAGTTTCAAATTAATTGAAATTTATGAAATTTTAGCCTTAACCTCTAATTTTTTAAAACTAATAATTTACAAATTATTTATTTATGTTTCCAATTATTCCCTTTAACTGTAAAATACAAATACTATTCTATTCTAAATGTTTTAATTCAAAATATTTATTTTTACAAAAATTTATTTCCTTAATTTTAATTTTCATAAATTTTAAAAAAATTTTATTATTTTAAAAATAAGATTTCAAGGATCACATGAATGAATAGTTAAATATGTTTACAATAACAAGTTTGTGCAGGTTAAGAATTTAAAATAAGCACAAATTCTATCAATTTCCAAACATGATTGATACTTGACATAACCAAAATACCTTATTTACAAATTTTATAAATTTCATGAAAAATTTCATCGATCATAAATTTCATGATTTGAAACTTTCAAAACGAAAGTTTCAAATTGAAACTTTCAACGGCACATTACTAGACGAAGTGTAATGGCGGCCATGGTTTACATTTCAGCCATAATGGCGCAACCTCTGCTAGTGATGCAAATACTCATAACTCTAACCCATAGACATATAAGAATAGACTGCGCGAGTTTCATGATTCCCATGAGAGGAGCAAGCCGGTGATATAAAAAGAGACGGATAGAGCGTAAGAACTCTCTTTTTTCTCCCTCACTCCAAAGCATGCCGTGCGCTAGAAAGAGTCTGACAATCGGTTCTTCTGCTCTATCCGTCTCGGTCAAACGCATTGACGTCTCTTTCTATATCACAAGCTGAATTTCAATCCTCTTGCGCAGTCTATTCTAATATGTCTATGCTCTAACCCCCCAAAATGTGTTGATTTTTGCCGCTGCTAAGCATTGGCGTGAGGTCTCCTTATACTACAGGCCAACGCAGAATAGATCTGTAACCGGAACCGCAATCGTAAGCGTAACCGTAAGAATGAGTTAAAGAAGGATAGGTATATTGTTTATCCTTCTCTAACTCATTCTTCCGCTTACGATTACAGATCTATTCTGCGTCCAAAAATTTCTACAACATTTTGAAAAAAATTGCGATAACAATTATATGAACATACAATTCTTATGGAATTTCTAACGGAAATTACTTAAAAATTTAATAAAAAAAATTCTTTAGCAATCAACGAATATCGTACTAGTTTGGAATAGTGATTGAAAATTAAAAAAATTGCAGCAAACATCACATGCGGAATTCCTATCGAATTTTTAGTGGAAATTTCTTAAAAATTTTATATAAAAATTCGTCATTAATTAAAACGAATTTTGGACAAAATTAGTTTCGAAAAGTGATCAAATTTAATTGAAATAATTTTCTCAAAAAAATACATGTGTAATAGTATATAGGGTGAACTCAACCTCATTGATTTATTGTTCAAAATTTATTATAGTCATGTTTTGTTATTTTATCTGACAATTTGGTTAGCTTCACTTGCTTCTTTTCTTCTGACCTACTTTATCAACAAATTTTTAAATAATTAAATTTTTTCGACGAATTATAATTAAATTTTCAAGAATAATTACATTTTTCGAGGAATTTAACTGAAATTGTATTAAAAATAATTGTAATTCTATGATGTGTTTTATTATTTATGAAAATAATTGAAACTCTGACAAAAATTTTATTATTATGACGAGAATTTTCTAACATATGTTTCAACATAATTGTATTTCTATAATCATTTGTAATCAGATAAATTTTAATTTTTTGAAAGTAAAAGACATTTCTGAACAATTTTACATCAATGGTATTGCCACGGTTGACCCACGCTAATGTCATTTTTGAAAAATATTATACCAACGGTATTGCCACGGTTGACCCACGCTAACGTCATTTTTAAACAATTTTAGTAATTTTTGAACAATTTTATATCAACGGTATTGCCACGCAACACCCACGCTTAGTCATTTTTGAACAATATTATATCAACGGTATTGCCACGGTTGACCAACGCTAACCTCGTTTTTAAACATTTTTTAGTCATTTTTGAACAATTTTATATCAACGGTATTGCCACGCTACACCCACGCTTAGTCATTTCTGAACCATTTTATATCAATGGTATTGCCAAGGTTGACCCACGCTAATGTCACTTGTCACTTATGAAGAATTATGATATTGCTACGCTACACCTACGCTTAGTCATTTCTGAACCATTTTATATCAATGCTATTGCCAAGGTTGACTCACGCTAATGTCACTTGTCACTTATAAAGAATTATGATATTGCCATGGTACACCCACGCTTAGTCCTTTTTGAACAATTTTATATCAACGGTATTGCCACGGTTGACCCACTCTTATATTGCCACGCTACACCTACGCTTAGTCATTTATGAAAAATATTATATCAACGGTACTGCCACAGTTGACACACGCTAACCTCATTTTTAAACATTTTTAGTCATTTTTGAACAATTTTATATCAACGGTATTGCCACGCTACACCCACGCTTAGTCATTTTTGCACAATTTTATATCAACGGTATTGCCACGCTACACCTACACTAAGTCATTTTTGAACAATTTTATATCAACGGTATTGCCACGCTACACCCACGCTTAGTGATTTCTGAACCATTTTATATCAATGGTATTGCCAAGGTTGACCAACGCTAATGTCATTTTTGAAAAATATTATATCAGCGGTATTGCCACGGTTGACACACGCTAACGTCATTTTTAAACAATTTTAATCATTGTTGTACAATTTTATATTAACGATATTGCCACGGTTGACCCACACTTATATCAGTTTTGAAAAATATTATATCAACGGTTTTGCCACGGTTGTCCAACGCTAATGTCATTTATGAAAAATATTATATCAACGGTACTGCCACGGTTGACCAACGCTAACCTCATTTTTAGTCATTTTTGAACAATTTTATATCAACGGTATTGCCACGCTACACCTACGCTAAGTCATTTGTGAACAATATTATATCAACGGTATTGCCACGCTACACCCACGCTTAGTCATTTCTGAACCATTTTATATCAATGGTATTGCCAAGGTTGACCCACGCTAATGTCACTTGTCACTTATGAAGAATTATGATATTGCCATGGTACACCCACGCTTAGTCATTTTTGAACAATTTTATATCAACGGTATTGCCACGGTTGACCCACGCTTATGTTGCCACGCTACACCTACGCTTAGTCATTTATGAAAAGTATTATATCAACGGTACTGCCACAGTTGACACACGCTAACCTCATTTTTAAACATTTTTAGTCATTTTTGAACAATATTATATCAACGGTATTGCCACGCTACACCTACGCTAAGTCATTTGTGAACAATATTATATCAACGGTATTGCCACGCTACACCCACGCTTAGTCATTTTTGAACAATTTTATATCAACGGTATTGCCACGCTACACCTACGTCTAGTCACTTTTGAACAAATTTATATCTACGGTATTGACATAAAAATTGTTCAAAAATTAATAAAATTGTTTAAAAGTGACGTTAGCGTGGGTCAATCGTGAGTAGGTGTATCGTGGCAATACCGTCACTATAATATTCTTTAAAAATAACTGAAGCGTGGGTGTAGTGTGACAATACCGTTGATATAAAATTGTTCAAAACACAGGTCTGCAAGTTTTTCATATCTATATAAATTTTTGTTTAAAAATCGTAAAGCAATTTTGAAAAATGGCTTAAAAAGCTTTGACATATTACTATACGATGCAATTTCGCAAATTAAAAATAAAATTTTTTGTTAGCCAAAAAAAATTCCGCAAAATGGCCAAAATAGCCATTTTTTGGCTATTTAAGGCAATATTACAAGAAATCCTGACGTGATGGGTCATTTACGAAATCGGATTCGTATTCTACGTCAAAAAAGCTATAAGTATCACCTACCACTTTTTCTGTAACATAACTAAGCTATTTGCAGGCCTGTGTAAGTTTCCAAAAAATGGCATTTTACTTTAATTTTTATATAAACAGACACGAATCAAAATTTAAGCCCTTCCGAGTCTAAATTTACACCCTACTTAACCTCTAAAAATGTAGTCGTAAAGTTGGGTCTGATTTGAATACAATTTTTTAAAATTAATTAATTACCCTTTAATTACCCTTTTTTGACTCCCAAAACAGGCTGTAATTTTCTAATCTTCCATTTGGAGAAGAAAAGGAGAGTCTAATTCGAATAAACCTATACCTTACTTTTAAACCTCGTAGACCCTAATTTCATACTCCTATACCCTACAACTAGAAGAAGAAAAATTTGAAGATTTTCTCAGATTCAATTGAAACACTTGGGATGAGTGAAACACATCAGTATTTATTAATTTGGAGTACTTTTGCATTTGCAGTGTTTCAAGTAATGCGTAAAAAAAATTCAAAATTTTCCTTAAGAATGTAGGGTCTAGTATGAAAGTATAAAAGTAGTATGAGTATGAAAGTAGGGTATACGAGGTTAAAAAGTACGGTATAGATTTTTTAGAATTAGACCCTTCTTTACTTCTCCAAATGGAACATTGGCAAATTTCCGCCTGTTTTGGGAGTCAAAGTAGGGTCTAATTGTATTAGAATTAGACCCTACTTTACTACTCCTAACACTCAACAGACCCTGAAAATTCAGGGTGAAAGTAGGGTTTAAATTTCGACTCGGGCTACTTTCAGCGTACAATATAGATGTTATTTTAGATTTTAGCAGTCGTAACATAGGGTCTACTTGCGATACAATTAATTCGAATTAGATTCTACATAAATCCCAAAAATGTTGGAAATTTAGGATTAATTTTTAATACATTAATTGAAGTACAAATACTGTTCTGTAAATTTAAATTAGTTAAAAATATAACTAATTCGATAATAAAAAGTAAATCACTAATTCAAATAGTAATATTTTCATAATGAAATAGTTAATTGTAACTAACTAATAGTTTTTCCCAGGCAAATTAAATTCCCTGTATGCAAACTACCATTTAAGGGGTTACGCCACCCTGAACGCATGAAAATCGGATGGTTTTTTAGGAATTTTTTTGATAAAACTGTTTCAGGTAGGACTTCTTTACAATTATTAATGCTTTAGTACATATATTGAGCTTTATAAATATTAAAAAAAATTGTTTTTAATTAAAAATTGCGGAGATATAACTATTGGCGTGGATTAATTTTTCCGGAGCACTCCTTGATGGTGTACATGATTGGCAGTTCAATTTTTGTCAGAAACAAGTAAAATAATATTTTTCTTAAAAAGTGATAAATTTTGAACAGAGTGACAAGGCCATTTAAAAAAAAAATTTTTTTTACGCAAATGGAAGCACTTCAAAAATTGACATTTTTTTTTTGGCCAAAATTACCGTATAAAAAATTGGATAAAAAATTTTCAAATTATTCAATCAAAAAAATCCCACGTCACTCTGTGGAAAATCTATTTAGGAAGATGTATATTAATTTTCAAGTCAATCGATTGAATAGTTTTTGAGTTATCGTGTACACCGTCTCGAAAATTGTGGTTTCGAGAAAAACGCAAAAGAAGAAAAAAATGAACTTTAGTGTATTATAACTTGAAAATTTTTCAATGTACTATTTAATCAGCAATTCCAGGGGCATAATTTTTTTTATTTAAGAATGGAAGGGATACAATGAAAAGGACCCTTCCTAAATCATGAAAGGGCCCCCTAGACCATTCGAAAATAGAAAGTCGCTGCTTCCAGCAGCTCTCGGCGCGTCCCCACCGCGCTGACTTCTAATGACCATAACTTTTGTAATTAGTGAGATATTGTCTTCGGCGACATCTCAAAATATTCGTTAGAATATAAACTTTGAAATTAAGCAAAAAAAAAAATAAATTTTTTTGAAAATTTCAGGGTGGCGTAACCCCTTAAATATATTAGTAGAAACTAAAACCCATTGAAGACCAGTACCACAGCTAGGACTTTAATATAATACATTCATCCGCTTCTACGTTTTTGGATGAGTGTAGTATATGGAAAGCTCTTTTTTTGTAAAGTACTTCTAAATTCCTATAGTAAAATTATTTAAAAATTTATTGTGATTAAGAGTAGTTTTTCAAAAATTATTTTTAACATCATTAGATAGAGGAAGAAATTATTCAGGACTGTTATTTAAGGACAATTTCAATAATAAAAATTAGGACGTATTTGAGGACTAGCTTTATAATAATAATGAGAACGAATTAGAGGTTTTTAGCTCGATAATAAAACCGAGGACGTATTTGAGATATTTAGGTCGATATTAAATACCAGGACGTATTTGAGGTATTTAGCTCGATATTAAAAACCAGGACGTATTTGAGGTATTTAGCACGATATTAAAAACGAGGACGTATTTGAGGTATTTAGGTCGATATTAAATACCAGGACGTATTTGAGGTATGTAGCACGATAATAAAACCGAGGACGTATTTGAGGTATTTAGATCGACAGTAAAAACGAGGACGTATTTGAGGTATTAAGCGCGATAATAAAACCGAGGGCGTATTTGAGGTATTTAGGTCGATATTAAAAACGAGGACGTATTTGAGGTATTTAGCTCGATAATAAAACCGAGGACTTATTTGCGGTATTTAGCACGATATTAAAAACGAGGACGTATTTGAGGTATTTAGCCCGATGATAAAAAAGAGAACGTATTTGAGGTATTTAGATCGATAATAAAACCGAGGACGTACTTGCGGTATTTAGCACGATATTAAAAACGAGGACGTATTTGAGGTACTTAGCACGGTGATAAAAAAGAGGACGTATTTGAGGTATTTAGCACCATATTAAAAGCGAGAACGTATTTGAGGTATTTAGGTCGATAATAAAACCGAGGACGTACTTGCGGTATTTAGCACGATATTAAAAACGAGGACGTATTTGAGGTACTTAGCACGGTGATAAAAAAGAGGACGTATTTGAGGTATTTAGCACCATATTAAAAGCGAGAACGTATTTGAGGTATTTAGGTCGATATTAAATACGAGGACGTATTAAAGGTATTTAGCTCGATAATAAAACTGAGGACGTATTTGCGGTATTTAGCACGATGATAAAAAAGGATGTATTTGAGGTATTTAGCACCATATTATAAGCGAGAACGTATTTGAGGTATTTAGGTCGATATTAAATACGAGGACGTATTAAAGGTATTTAGCTTGATAATAAAACCGAGGACGTATTTAATGTATTTAGGTCGATAATAAAAACGAGGACGTATTTGAGGTATTTAACACGATGATAAAAAAGAGGACGTATTTGAGGTATTTAGCTCGATAATAAAAACGAGGACGTATTTGAGGTATTAAGCACGATATTAAAAGCGAGGACGTATTTGAGTTGTTTAGGTCGATATTAAATACGAGGACGTATTTGAGGTATTAAGCTCGATAATAAAAACGAGTTAATGCAAATTTACAATTAAAATCGTACTTAATAAGTTATATAACCGCCAATGCCCGTTTTCTCAAATATTATACAAAAGAGTCTAATTACAAAAACTAAATTGATATTTATCAAAGTTTTTTAATTTGTATTTTTTGTCGTTTAAAATTTCCTAACTTTTCCCTGAACAAAAAAATCCTATGATTTCCAGTTTTTACCTAATTTGAGTCAAATAAACAAAACTAATAATTATGATATTCATTATATTATCTCTGTAATGTATTCTTTTTTATTTTTTTTTTAATTCAAAGCTTTAAACAAAAATACTAATTTTGCAAACTTTTCTGTTTCTAATGCATTTTGCAGTTTGATTTAAATCATGATTTTAATGACAAGATTTAAATCAAGATTTAAATCATTGCAGCCCTGATAAAAACCATAAAGAATCATGTAAACAATGGTTGTAGTAATGAAAATAATAATACGGGATTGAATTTTAATTAAATAAATATTTTTTTTAATAAAAAAATAAAAATGTTTGTCATTATCAGAGAAACAATATTAAAGGGTCCAATTCTCATTGGAAGATAATTATTTTTCATTGTAAGTAAATATTTTAATGAAAGAAACATTTTATTTAAAAATAATTTTTACGAAACTTTAATTGAATGGAAATATCCTATGGCCGGTTTGCCCCACAGGCCCATTTTGAGAATAAATGTTTGTCAAAAAGAAACGCTTTGCAAATTCATCAAAGTTTTTGATGGTAAATATTCCTAAGGTGTGTACCTTCAAAACCTAAGACCTAATATTTGGAAACATTACACGATTTCTTCAGAATTTCCTTAAGAAAAAATTCGTAAAAGTGTAGAAAAAAACTAAAAAAAAAAACTTTTGCTCCCTTCGTCGCACAAAAGCAAGCTAAAACTGTCAGATTGAAAAAATAAGGTATACTAAACATGGTTGTCTTAAATTTGTAAACAACACTTTTTCCAATTTCGCCATTTCGGAAATATTGAGGGCGTCCGGTTTACCCACCGGTCCGGTTTGCCCCACTCTCCCGTAAGTTTTAATTACAATTGCATACAAAATAATTTTTATTACATAAAAGAGGATATTTATTGAAGGGGACACCTAAGTGGAAAAATGACAAAAAAATCTATTTTTTTATTTGATTTTCTAAAAGTAGACTCAATTAGGAATAGAACAAGACTTTTTTAAACCTTTTCTGAAGAGTAAAAAAAATCTGATTACATGATTCTGAATACCATAAGTTTTTAGTATTTTTTCTTTTTTCGTGTCTCCTGTAAAAATTGTTGTTTCCAATTTTTTAAACTTTCGGTACACTTTTCTCCGAATCTACTAAGCCGATTTGTAATTTTTTTTTTACTTTGTTCAGTAAGGTTCCAAGAATACGAATAAGAAGTTTAACAGCATTTTGAGTTGTACAAACGGAGATATGAGTCAATGAATCAGAGAAAATGGAATTTTTATTTTGCTTTTGGTATAAATATTCATAAAAAAGTTTCTAATGAAGATAACGTCGTATTACTTCTTATTCATATAATTGATTATATTTGTAATCGAATGAAAAAAGGCCGAACGCAATTGGAATAATAGTTTTCGAGAAAAGTGTACCGAAAGTTGACTCTTTTTGCATTGTTTTTAGGTGACTTGGGTGTCCCCTTAAAGCTTCTTATTTTTGGACACAAGTTTCAATAAGACTTTTATTGCATGGGAAATCCGCTAAGAATTATCTTGCATCAAAAATTGAATAAGAATGATCTTGCATTTGTTTTTCTATAAGCATTATTATATAAACGGGAAGTGGCGATTTGTTTTTTTAAATTGGATTTCATTTATTTAAAAAATAATTTTTTTTTGTTTCCTTTAAAATTTTAAACTCTTTATAAAATAAATTGTTGTAGAACAGAGAATAAGTCGAATAGAACTCAACTTAGGATTAGTTTTTTTTTAATTTCTTACTTTATTTATTTAAAAAAAATTATTTCGTGTTTTCCCCTAAATTTTTAAGTTTTTTGTGAAATGATTTTATGCAGAATAGAAAGTTACAGATGATTTAAACGTTTAAAAAACTAAAAATTTGAAATACATCAGACTAATTTTTTTTAGGACAGATTTTAAGGACAGGGTGGCCGCAAAATTTTATTTTCAAAATTCCCTGACTTTTCTCTGACTAACAAATTTTTTAATTATTTAATATTCTACATTGAAATGTCCGTAAGAGGGTCCAAACTTATAAAAATGTGACAGCGCCATTATAATGAGCTGTATTACAAAAACGTCTAAATAAAAAGCTGAATTGAAATTTAAGTAGGGTAAAACTACCCTTAAACTACAAAAAAAAATTAAAAAATTTTTTTTTTCAAAAATATCGGTCCGTTAGATGATATGGCGGAGTGCTTAAAAAATGTATCGCTGTGCGGTGGTACAGATTTGAGCTAGACCAAAAAATAAAAAATTATTAGTTTTTGTAGCTCAAAAACTAGCAAAATACGTATCAGTTCAAAAAATGCATTTTTCGCAAAATGTCATCGATTTGAAGGATAAAGTGCGTATTTTTGACTAAATTTCGTTACTTAAAGTTATCTAGAAAATCGAAATTATTAATATTTCGCAAAATCCGTACGTTTTCGCTAGATATCACAAACAAAATAAAAAAGGAATTAAGAGAATCGATTGAAAATTGTGTCAGCTAGAGTGTCCACCGATTTTTAAAATACAGTTTTGATAAAAATGCGTTTAAAAGTTTCATTACAACGTAAACGTTAGCGCGCAACCCTGCTTGAACAGTTCGATAATTGTCTTTTTACTTGAGATATCGATATATAACTAATGACATGTCATTTTGGTGTCCGTAAAGAGTATTTTAAGCAAAAAAAATTTTTTTCGATTTTTTGAAAATTTCAAAGTGGTTTAACCTCTTAAGGAAATGAGTCTAAGTTAGAACTCATTATTAATACGATTTTACTTCCGGAAGTTCGCCATTTTGGATTTAATTACCCCAATCAACATAAAACCCACGTGAAATGATTTTATAGAAACTGCCGCATATGGAATTTCGACTTAGAAATTCCACATTAAATTCCATGGGGCGATTTCCATAGAATCGTTTCACGTTGAAATATGAGACCGTTTAAACATTCGCCAGCAATTTTTGTTTCAGCGCCACATTTAGGCGCTCGAAGAAAAGTAATGACGGGTATTTAAACGAAGATTTTGTATTTCTTGGGATAAGTGAGTCCAAGATGGCGGACTTCCGGAAGTCGAAACGTGTTTATAGGATTATAGGATATTATTTTTTATAGGATTGAGTAAAAAATTCCCTGACTTTTCCCCAAATTTTCTTGACATTTTACTAATTTTATTTAGGATAAAATCCTACTTTCTTGAAACAAAAATATGGCAACTCACATATTTAACAATAAATTACTATCTAATGACAGAAACAAACAGTAATAAAAATCTTTTCAGTTTTGTTAGATTAAAAAAATGTTTGATTAAAAAAAGTTTTTATTTTTATTTAAATTTATAGAAATTTCCCTGACTATAAATGGAATTTTCTGACCTTCCCTGACAGTTTCCTTACCATTAGACACACTGTCTAGTGAACTTAACAAAGAATTTCCTAACAGTTTTTCTCGAAAAAAAAATTAGTGACGGGTGTTGAAACGAGATTTTCGTATTTTTGGGGTAAGTAACTTCAAAATGGCGAACTTCCGGAAGTCGAGATTTGCTAATTCATATTGCATTTGTACAATCTACAATAACAACAAACATAAAGAACCATGTGAACTATGGTTGAAATAATGTAAATAATAATACAGGATTGAATTTTAATTAAATAAATAATTTTTTTAAATAACAAAAAAAATGTTTGAAATTATCAGAGAAACAATATTAAAGGATCTAATTATCATTGGAAGATAATTATTTTTCATTGAAAGTAAATATTTTAATGAAAAAAACATTCTAATTAATAATAATTTTTTTGAAACTCTGATACAATGGAAATATCCTGTGGCCTGTTTGCCCCACAGGCTCATTTTGAGAATAAATATTTGTTTAAAAGAAACGCTTTTCAAATTCATCAAACTTTTTGGTGGTAAATATTCCTGAGGTGTGTACCTTCAAAACCCAAGACCTAATATTTGGAAATATTACACGATTTCCTCAAAAATTCCTTTTAAAAAAATCGTAAAAGTGTAGAAAAAAACTAAAAAAAAACTGTTGCTCCCAGCGTTGCATAAATAAAAGTAAAAAATGTCAAATTGAAAAAATTAGGTATAGTACACATGATTGTTTCAAATTTCTAAATAGCACTTTTGACAATTTCGCCATTTCGGAGATATTGACCCCTTGCCGGTTTGCCCCACTCTCCCCTACATTTTAAAAAGTTAGAAGCTAATTTTCATTTTTAAATTTACGTTTAAAGATTTCCATTATTTTGAAAATTTGCAATTAAAATTCTTCAAAAATTTATTTTTAAAAATTTTAACAAAATAGTTTAAAAAATTAATTACTTTCAATTAAGTTTTACAAAATTTCAATTGTACAAAATCTTTTTAATTGTTTATTTCTAAAATTTAAATAGAAAAATGATTTAAAAATAATTATTGAAAGATTTGTTAATAGTTATTTTTCACACTATAAAAATCGGAATAAGTTACATTTAATACAAAAAAATATGATATTTTGTTGCAATATTTAGAAAAAATTCGACCAAGTCGCAATTTTTGAAAATAAGACGAACAAATCTCAATTTTCGGAAATTTTCTTGACAAAAATTATTTTTTCCTGACATTTCCCTAACTTTACTGACATATGTGGCCACCCTGGACTTATGTTTTTTTCTTAAAAATTGTTACTGTTTTTAAAATTTTAATTTAAATTAATACTATATAGTTTCAAAATCAATCAATATTTTCATTTTATTAACACGAGACACGATTTTCATATTTGACGAGACCGAGACGAGACTTTAATAAGTCTCGTCTCGTGAGCAGCCCTAGGGGTAATTAAGTCAAAAATGGCGGACTTCCCTAAGTCGAGATTCGATAATAATTTATTCACTGTTTAAATTGTGATTTAAATTGTGTTTGGGGTAATAAAGTCAAAAATGGCAGGCGTCCGAAAGTGGAATCGTATTGATAATGAGTGATATAATTTCTTGTCCCATTTCCTTAAAATTTGTACTGAAAAAATGGTTTAAATGATTTCAAATTTTTTTTTCATTGAATCTTTGTTTACAAGTTTTTTTAGTTTTAGTATTATCTTTATTTTTTTATAAAAAATTGATAAATTATTTTTTCCAGTGAAAAATGAATCTACATGACAAATTCACTTAGATACTTTTTCCACGATGCAAACATTTTTTATTAATTAATTATTGGATTATTAAAATATTAAATATCGAATGGTTTTTAATACTTTTATAATTATTAATAAGTATAAAAATTTCTTTTTAGAAACATTTTATGAAATATAGTTTTTTAAAGAATATTTAATTTTCAATTTATCACTTTGAAACAATTTTCTGTTTTCACTACTGAAATATTTGAAAATTCTTTAAATTCTTATAAAATTAATTTTAAATAAATTTTATTTATTAATTTTACAAAACAAATTATTTAAACATTAAGTTATTTTCTTTTTGAAATTTGTGAATCTTTGTTTATTAACAAAAAATAATTTTTGATAATTGAATACAAAATTTAGGAGATTTTTATATTTTTTACAACAAAATTATATGAAATTTAATAAAAAATGAGTTATATTTTTGGATAAATGGAGCGTTCAAACCTCTGCTGCCTGTCTGACATGCCTGCAGGTTGCCGTGGTAACGTACAAGAGTAAGAGAGTCAGGAAATTCAAATTTATTACACCTTCTCCCTTACTCTTATTGCTTCTGTCTGCGCAGACAGTCAGCCTGCAGAGGTCTGAATGCTCCTTAACTCTCCGTTACACACCTAGGGAGGGATTCCCTCTACAGTTTCAGTATTTTAAATATATATTTTTTCCACGCACAGTAAAAAAATTTTTCTGTAGATCCTGTAGATTTAATTTTGTTCAGAATTTTATAGAAACTTGTGAAAAAATGTCTTTAAAAGTAGTGAATTTAAAATCCCTCCGGTAAAATTAATACTTTTAATGAGTTAATTTTACAATTTTCTGTAAATTTACTACTCTGAAAGTAGGTAATGTTTTTGTCTTTTTATTACCTACTTTCAGAGTAGTAAATTTACAAAAAATTGTAAAATTGCCACATTAAAAGTACTAATTTTACAGAAGGGATTTTAAATTCACTACTTTTAACCTTTAAAGTGCTATGCCGGTCTGACAGACCGCTATTAAAATTTTCTTTGCTTGTAACTTTTTTTCAAAGTATAATAAGAACTTGAACTTTTTAGTAGCTTCATATTTTATGAAAATCTGTTAGGAGACAACTTTTTCAAAAATTTTTATTCGTTAAATTTTGTAATATAAATAAATATTTGAAGTATAGCGGTCTGTGAGACCGGGGTTAGCTTTAAGTGAAAGTATATTCCAGTATATTCCCAAGAGTGACGTCTGCGCAACTTGACGCGCAGCTAGTTCTACTGATAGTTCTCATAGACTGCATTTATAAAATAAATAAAATAAATAAATGCATAATACAGAAATGACTTTTTTTGTTAAAAAGTAAAAAATATTTATAATAGTTGTCTTTTAAAAATTATAAATGACTAAAAAACTGTCAAAAGGGAATAGCGGTCTGACAGACCGGGGTTAACACTGATTCCCTCGATTCCCTATACGGGTGTGTAATGTCGTTCTTTCTTTCTGAACATACCAGTTTCTCGTAGTCGGTGAACTGCCCTACGAATCGTATTTCCGTTTGGATAATGTTCTCGACGAAGCTGTTGCTGATACATTTGAGCTGCGCGCTCTGCATTGCAATTTGCCCTTCCATAGAAAATTATCATTTCACAATAATCGGCAGCTGTATATCGCTGCATTTTAAAAAGCGATAGGTACAGCGATACGAAAAGAACAAACACAGTAATAAAATAAAATTTAAATCAATTTTTAGCAGCAAATATATTCAAGACAACTTCAACCTGTCTTTAACTACTCGACGCAGTGTGAATAATTTGAAGTTAGCTTTAAAAATAAAAAAACAAAAGCTCATCCAAACTATAAACTGAACCTGTCGATAGCTCGAATTTTTAGATAAACACGAAATTTTAATTTTGAACCCAAATAAAATGTAAATAAATAAGAAAATCCTTTAACCAAATGAGAAATTGAGGCATCGGATAATTCAACTTTTTGAACTTTTTTTGACTACTTTCAGAAAAGTCGAGTTTTTTTAAATAATGCGACTTTTTCGACTTTCTTCCAAACATTTCAACGAAATTACACTTTTTCGTATAAAATGATAAAAAATACTTTAATTTTTGTGGTGTAAGAAAATAATTGTAGTAAAATATTTTAAAACTTTTATTTAATTAACTTTTCTAAGAAAATTAAATTTTCAAAATATATAATTGAAAATTAGTTTTTCATTTTAAATTAAAAATTTTAAATAATTGAAATTTTTTTAAATTCTATTTTAAATAATTATTGTACAAAAGTAAGTCTTTCAATTTTTTTATTACACTTTTTCAAGTACTCAGAAAAAAATAACTATTTAAAAAATTAAAATCTTTTATTAAATTTTATTAATAATTTCAAGAATACAATTATTTTCAAAATTTCTAATTAAAATTATTTGATTAGTTTTTTAAAATGTTAAAAAATTGTTGTTAAAAATTTTATTTTATTTTATTTATTGTAAACGGATCTTACCCTTTCATAAAAATTCGATTATTTTTGGAAAATAATATATTAATTATATTCGAAGAAATCAAATTTAAATTTAGAAAAATGTTCTTTATTGGACTTTTTTTAAAAAATCGTATATCTTCATATTTGCAAAAAGTTCTTCAAAAACTTGATTATTTTTTAGTATTTTTCAAAAATTCTTTTAAAGATTCCAAATATTGTCAAAAAATGTAGCTACATTTAAATTGTTTGAAAATTGTTAATTAGAAGTAATTAAAAATCTAATACTATTAAAAAGTTATTTAAAAATATTTAAAAAAAAATTTTTCAGATCAAAAAAGTCCATAGAAGATTTTAAGATTTTGAGTTTGGCTTGTTGGAAATTAATATAACCGATTATTTGCGTTCTGTTTGCAAGCATTTGAGTGCAACGTCCTTAGTAGATCTAGTCCTTAGACAATTAAAATATCTATACGGAGAAAATTACTTGCAGTGAAATTCAACTTTTTCATAATTAATTTAGAAATAAATTCGAGAGGATAATAAATGTGTCTCTTAGACCTGTGCCGGCACATTCGAAATTATATTATTTTCTTCCTTCACGGCAGCCGGAAAGAATGGTTAGTTTTTGAAAAGAAATTGTTTCAAAGAATTTTATTAAGAATTTTTTAAAATAATTAAATTCATTTAAAGAATTTAATGAAAATAATGGAATTCTACTAAAGAATTTTATTAAAATTTTTAAAATAATTTCTTTAAGAAAGTTTATTGAAATTATTATTAAAAATAATTGATTTTCGTTGAAGAATTGTATTATTTATAAAAATAAATGAATATTTCTGAAGTAATTAATTATTTTTGAAAATAACTGAATTCTTCTGAAAAATTGTAATATTCATAAGAATAATGCAATTCTTGCATTATTTTTAAAAATTTTATTTAAAATAATTCAAATTCTCCCAAGAATTATATTATTTATGAAAAGAATTGAATTTTTATAAAAAATGTCATCTTTTTTTTTTAAATAATTGAATATATTTTAAACATTTTTATTACATTTGTAAATCAAAATAATTTGTATTCGTGCGACGAATTTAATAAAAAAAATTTGTGTAATAAATAAATTCATGAGGAATTTAAATTGCCTTGAAAATCATTAAATTATATAAGAATTGTATTATTTATAATTTAGAGAATTAAAAAAAATGACTATTTTAATAACATTTTCCAAAAGAATTTAATTATTTAAAAAAATTATAGTAAAATTGTACGCAAAAAAAACTTATTTTCATAAAATAATACAAATTTCACAACAATTCTATTATTTACAAATTTTTTATAAATTTCTTCACAATCATTCAATTATTTTCATAAATAATAAAATTCAAAATGAAAATTATTTGATTTAAGTAAATATTTATTTGACAAAAAACAAGAAATATTTTTTTTATTCTTTAAAAAAGCTTTAAAAATACGGAGAAAAGAAAGTAACCAGAAAAACTGCGAGAGGGCAGCAGCTGTCAAGACCGTTTTGGTAAAATGAATAAATAATAAAAGCTGTGAGCAATAAAAAATTCGTTAAAATTACTAACGAATTTCTAAAAAATGTTGTAAAAAAAATTCGTTGGTAATTAGCACGAATATCAGGTAAAGTAATCGAAAATTGTTTTAAACAAATTTACAGCAAACATTAAATGTCGAAGTTCTATCGCATTTCTATAAAATTTTTAATAATTTTAACAATTATTCAAATTTTGTTTTTACTTACCTTCAAAAAGTATTTACATTGTGTAAAATTTTTTTTCTTGATAAATTTTTAATTCCACTGAAAAATTTACTTACCTTTGAAGGTTATTGAAATTAAGAAATTTTGATTTAATTTTATTTATTATAAATTTAAAAAGCTGCTTATTCTTCAATAATAATAATAATAATCGATATTATTATTTTCATTAATTAAATTTCATTTGTGTTTAAAAATAATTAGAAACATTTCACTTAACCTTATTTCATTAAAAAAAAATTTCCACAAACATTTTAATTTATTTACCTTTCAATATTGTTACAGAATGAATCGGTCAATATTAATTAATTAACAAAATTATTAATTAAACAAAATTTAATTACATTATTTTAAAATCTACAATAACTTACTCAACAAGACAGAACCTTAACTGATTCATTCGAGAATAACTTAAGTACTCTTCGTGAAAATTTAATAAAATAATTCATTAATTTAAAATAAAGGTAGTGGATTCTTTTCTTGAGTACGCTCTTATTCAGCGGCTCCGATTAGACGGTATTTATGGTAAAAAAAATAGGAAACAAAAGGAAAATTATACTCGGAAAAATAACACTTTTAGTATACGATTATAATGATATTAGATTTATTCAAAATCAATTATTTTTGTCGAAGTTCAACGATATTTATCAGTATTACCATATTTCTATTTAAAATCCCTTGTTATATTGAGTTAAGTTTATAATACAAATATTATCCTCAAAAAAAATATTTATGTCCCTTAGAAAACATTTACTTATCAAAAACAGAAATAACAATTACTGTATATATAATATTCAGCTAATACTCCTTCTGACAAATCTTCTTTTCCCTTTAATTTATGTGTGTGTGTATATATATTTTAGATAATAAAAATTCGACTCACCAAGTCTTATTTATCTATATTTTAGATAGCACAAGTAAAACGCTGATTCAGGTGTCAAATGACCCACACCTGTGAGAACAAATTACAATTTCCTTACTTCTGAATTTCGTTTCCTATTTATTTCTCTTTTTTTTGTTTTATTATTCCTCAGTAATTTATTTTCTTTTTAAAACATGTGATAATCCTTGATCAAAATTGTAGTTCCTTCTTTCAACTTTAATTGTATTAATTTCAAAATTTAAATTTCGGGGTCACCGAACTTAAATTTGTATTAAACCAAGTCAAACTGTACCACAAAACTCTAATAAATATTTCGAAATTGATTTTCGAAAAACTATTTAATATTTCACTTTCACTTATTCAATTTGTAAAACTTATGTGACATTACTCGAAAATAATTAAACACTCTTTATGCTTCGATTAATTACGGAAAAACTCCACCCTTGGAGTACAAAATAATCTCGATCAAAATTGAATCGACTGTCTCGCAGGAGACGCCGATTAATACTCTGTCTTTAATTCAATTGAAATTAATAGTCACACCTTGAAATCATGTAAAATTTCAATAGTGGGGGAGCTGTTGCACACAGCTCATTGAACTTTATAGTTGCCAGGTAAGCTTTTTGCAAGCTTGCAAATTTACGAGGTGGCGTGATATGAGTTCAATGCTCTCTTTTTCCTTTAATTTATGTTGGTGTATGATGTTTACCAATAATTGAACACATACATCCACAGTCTTTCATTAAAATAAATGACCTTTTTAAAATCACTAGAATTAATTTTGAAACATAAATGTTGTTCAATACTTTTCAAATAATTCTACCAAGTATTACAATAATGTGTATTGTTAAAAAAAATGAATTTAAAAAAATGGTTATTCAATTAGAATTTTAAAAAGAAAAATTTATTGTGTTTATTTCTTGGTGAATCGACTTTTTTTTTACTTTAAAGTTCTCTAGTGTTTCTTAATTCTAATTACAAATTCATAGATTATCTTCTTGGCTTTATATAATATAACCCACTTATTATAAAAAAAAATAAAATGGTTACGATTTTATACGTAACAAATACCCCCCTTTTTCTGGCTGACGTCCCTTGGCAGCCTATGTTGAACATATAGTTTATTAGGTTTACATATAATCCTTCCTTCTATGATTTTACAGTATTTTAGGTTGTTGGTTTTGCTAAAAATGAAATTTTTTTTTTAAACAGAAACAAACTTTGGCTGTAGTTTTATTTAATAAAAAAAGAATCGTTTCCTCTTTTTTTTGTTTTAGGAAGATTTTTAGATCTAAAAAGTTTGCGTTTGTTTTATTAATACTAGTCACTATTTTTGCGCGCTACGCATGCCCCTTTTCTTTCTCCTATTAAAAATGGAAATGTTTTTACACCAAAAAGTTTCTAAAGATACACACATAGTTATTAAAAACATTTTATCTTTAAAGGATTAAATTTTATTTTAAATTTTGTGTACGTATTCTATTTTATAATAATATGTTCTGGTAATATAACATTATCATCTGCATCATTTAATTCACCATTGACAACTTTAAGTAAAAAATTTACAAATTCCGTTTCTTGTGGTAAAGCTCTCATATTATCTGTTAATGTGTATTTTTTGAAATATTTCTATAGTTTACTATTTTTTACTGATAAATTTTCTATTTCTGATTTAGTACCCCGTTCTTTAATTGGTAAAATTTGTCAAAAATGTCCGCCTAGAATTACAATTTTACCACCAAAAGGTTCGGTGGAATATATAATCCATAATTTCTAAAGTATATTTTGGAGCCATAACTTGTTCAGTAAAAATTTCATTTTGTATATCTAATAACCCCTGAAAGTCAGTTAAATTATATCCTTCGTTAAATAACATTGTTTTAATATTTCTATAAGCCCTTTGTTCAGCTTCAATGTCGTTTATTTTTTAATAATCTTCTGACATTTGACCATTAAATCGTTCTCATATATAGTTTATCCAGATGTATGGGATGACATTGAATTAAAATTTTTGAGAATAATTGGCGAAGTGAATGAGGCATCATCCATAATGCAGCTTCTTCGATTGTCCTAATCCACTTACTATCATCTTCTACAAGTCCTAATGCCAAACAAGCAGTTGTAAAAGATTCATGAACAACTCCATTAACTGTTTTTAAACTTTCAAAAGAAGTTGCTCCTTTTACTGTAAGCAACAATAATCCAAGATGAAATAACTTCAATTGATGTGGATTAACTGAATACATTCTTCCCTATACTTTTACTTTATGAATTCTTTGCTTCCATTTAAGAGATTTTGTTACCCATGTATAATGCTCTGGTATTTCTGAATAATAATACTTTTGAGCATTACTATCTCGTTGGTTAAGTTTAAAATAATCCAAAAGTTTTGTATTTAAATCGAAAGAAATGCCGTTACTATCTTTTTCTTCTCGAATAATAACATTCTGTTCATCTGGCAAATGTATGGGTAAGCGATTAACGCTATGACTCTTTTTCTCTAAAGGTTTACTTAGAATTCTCCAAACTGACTTAACTGGACCAACATATCTATTTTCTTCATAATGATGTATTTCATTATGATTAACAGTTACCTCACCATTCGCATTTGTGATAACAATAGATGCATCATCATGCCCTTTAACAATATATTTATATCAATATTTAACAGACTTGATACTCGAAACTATTTCTACATTAATATGGCAATTAAAAATTTCTGAAAATTTAGGGCAATACGGAACAACATTAGAATTATCAACAATAAATCCATTTGGTCGTTCATACGCTTTATTATTATTTCTTCGACGACAATGAACATAGCAATTTTCTTCAATTGTAGTTTCTTCTTGGTAACTTTTTGAAATTTTTTTTGAATATATCCCATCAATTAAACACCAATCTCTACATGGTCCGTGAATATTATTTTGCATTATTATTTTATGTAAAATAGGATTGATATTTTCATCAGGAATTTCTGCATAAATATAACGATCAACACTTTCAACTGTTAATATTTTAGAATTTCCTTTCAATATAACTAACAAATGAATGTGTGGCAATCCTCGCTTTTGAAATTTAATAACATAAACATAAGATTTGACTTTTCCAAATAATTTATTATCAACAATAGGTTTAAGTAGATGTTTAACTTTTAATGCAAAAACCCTAGTTACTATATCAGGTCTATCAGCAGCAGTTTGATAGGGAAATAAATTTTCCTGTATCTCTTTCCAATTTGGATTACACGTCATTGTGATAAATAAATCTGGTCTACCATGACGAGCAACAATAGCCATCGAATCCTGATATTGTTGCATCATATTGCGAAGTGATCCTATAAAAGTAGAAGGCAATATAAGCGTTTTTCACTCGTGTACATCATTTTCAAACACATGATTGTGTAAATAATCCATCAGTCCTTTATATCTTTCACTTCTCACTTGAGCTTGATTATTTGCACAAAATCTTAATCTATATTTTTCTATTTTTACATCATTTTTAACCACTCATTGTTGAAACAATCTACCTCCATATAAAAATTGATTAAATTCTTTATCTCTTACAGCAATTTTGTATTTAATGTAGGCAGACCTAGAAAAAGTATGATTTCTAATTCTGTAATCACTATCACTACAAATCAAATTAATATTTGTAACGCGGCATTTTATTTGCCGCGTACAAATTAATATTCCTTAAATAATAGACTTTAAATTTTATTGATTCACGTCAAACTGAGAATCAACAATCATTTTCTCCTTCTGAGAAAACTTACTTTAAAATTTTTTCCACCATTGTAAAATTTAGTTTCTCTTAAAATATTGTCATTTAAAACTGTAATTTAGCGAACCGTCAGATCGCTGGTCAACACAATTTCTGTAAACATAAGAGGGTGATACTCGGTTTTTCATTTCATGTCCACTGTCATCGCGAGATTCGGATTTCCAATCTTCGGGATCACTGCCGAGAGATTGCTTCGTATTCCAACAAGTAATGTTTTTACTTGTAATCATTACGGGTCACACGAAGTGACAAAAAGGCGAAAGTCCATCGACGAGGACATCAGCTGTCAAAACACTGGCTGCAGCCATCTTGCGAATCGGACGTCGTCGCGCAGTGCCCCTCGCGGAGACTAAACGAACTTTGATGAACTCTTTTTCGACGGTCGATAAATGACCTGAATTACTTACTGTCGCGCATCGATTACCTACCGAAAATCTTTGTATCAAGTGCGCGTGAGACTCATCACGAAGCAGAGATGCGCGTCTGCTTCGGCGTCCCCGTCGGCCATTTAATTGATTCTCAATTTGACGTCTGTTAATGTCAGGTCGCAGTGGACCAATTTTGTTATAAAAATTAAATAAAATTCATATTGTGTGTAAACCTCCTGATAAGATGAGCCGAGGAACAATGCGGGGGCGTCGGCGCATCTCCGGTGAGTCTCAAAAGTAATAATGTGTTGTCTCCTGACGGAATATTCGATCAAGAATAAACTTGTCAATTTTCTTTGTTTCACGACATGTCATTTTTGTAACTTTTGAACAGGTCCCGTCTGGACCTGTAATTTCTTGTGATTAAATCAAAAACTAAAACAAACTAACTGGTGATTTCTCTTACCCCGCGCTCTCCTTGAAAAGATTGAGCTAGCGTAAAATTAAATAAATTTTAGGTTTGAATATTTTTCCATAAAATATCTCTGGCATTCGGGCATTAATTCAAACAACAAATTAACGTGTGTTTTATTTAATTAGTTGATCCTGAAGTAAACAAAAATAAATTCTTGAAATAAAATAACCTCATTTAGAGTAATAAAATTCATAGTAATTTCTCAAATAATTATAAAAATAGTAAGACACCCGTTATATATTATAACACTTATTTCCAAGTGGATAAAATATGGGATAAATCCATGGTTCAACATTCGGATCTAAATTACTAACCAATTTTAATTTCTTTGTAGATTTATTATAAACCGTATAATAAGATTCTGGTATTTCTCCTTCAGAGTTTGTATTAAAAATTGCAGCAAATTCATTGGAACTTTGATAACATTGGTCGACAAAAAATAACTTTTTTCTGATTCAAAGATAGGACAAGGATATTCTTATAGGATTTTTATCGCTGAACACGAATCTGACCTCCAAAAGTGCCCATCACGTCGAGATTTTGAGAAAAATGGACTCAAAGTCTCAAAAAACCCTGTTTTTGGCCTTTTTTTATCACGTGTAGAGAATGATGCCGAGGTGCTAGAAATCTTTAATTAGTCTTAAATTAAAGCTTTAAATGTCAACTATAAGAATCAAATCAAAAAAGCTCTGAATCAATCAAAAATTTTCATATAGCACAACGTTTTCATATGCGCGCGCACTCTACTTGCACTCATAAAGCGGTACACAATGGCACACTTACTTATTCATTTTATTTGCGCTATTTATAGTTATTTATCATTTTTGGGGTCGCTGAACGTTGCTGATTGAATGTAAGGTCGTTATTAAAAAATTCAAAATGGCGGTTTCAAAATGGCGGACATAAAATTTTTAAAATTGATGGATTCGACTGAAATGACCTTACATTTAATCAGCAACTTTCAGCGACCTCAAAAATGATAAGTTTATCCCCCATTGGGTTTATTGTTCGGTATTAATTTTGGACCCGAAGCACAAAATGGAAATTTTCCAAAAAACTGAATGGGGTAGAGAGATGGCCGCTGAGTCGAAAATTAAATTTGAGGAGATTTTTAAGAAAGATTACTTCAAGTTAATTGTAAGAAAATTTTAAAATATTATTTGTCTCAACTCATTCAAATTGCATATAAAAATAAACACTAAAAATAAGTAAAATTTAGAGATATTTCTACACTGAGAGAAAAAAATATATCTGAAACAAACATAATTATCTTAGTTTTACGTCAACCAAAAATTATTTTTGAATTAAACAATAATTTTCATTCAATAAAAATATTTTCTGAATGTAATTACAAAAATAATTTTTTAAATAAAAATATATATCTACTTTTGTCTTACAAAAATAATAATAAAATAATAATATCAATAATAATAGATTCCTGTTGAAAATGAACAAATTGTCCATACTAAGGTTAATGGAACAAAAAAAGCACAGGAACAGATTGAGTAATATATCGATTACCCAATTAATGTGTTTGAATTCTTGGGTGCAGTGTTCTTTGACACCGAAAATAAATCTAATTTTAAGTAATTAAAATCAAAATTGTTAAACAATAACAATTTTATATAAGAAGTTAAATAATATATATTGAGTTGATATTTTTTGTTTAGAGTTCAATTTACAGTAATATTTTTGTAAATTAAAAAAAAATTCGAATTTATGAATTGTATAAAATAAAACGTTTTTAATAACCGACAAATTATCCAAACATGTTACATTTTTAATCCCATATATTTTTTTTTAGAGAAAATTTTACTTATTCTTTTACAGTTTTGGAAGAAGTCGGCTATGGCGTTGATACGTAAATAGTTTTTCTTTTTATTAATTATTTACTTATTAAATTGACTCCGATTGATCGAAGAAATCATTAACATTATTAAATATCGCCGAGTGATGAATTTAAATTAATATTATTACTAGCGATGTTGTAATATTATTTTTTGAAAAAGCTTTCTTTTATTTTATTAAATTAATGGCAAAATATTATGTTTTTTTAACGGTTATTTAGATAAAAATTTTCATTAAAGTACATATTTTTAATACTATATTATTTTTAATTAATACAGAAATCCAAAAAAATTTTATAATAAAATCTTAATTTTTACATAAAAATAATAAAATAACTACCTAAAGAATATTACTAGTCCCAATTAATTGAAACCGTCTGTTACTGTTATTTGCTTAATATAATAAATTGAATATTCTCGGTATCGATCGCATAAAAGTGAATCTGTTCAAACGAGACGAGATCTAACGATATTTTTTGACAATTGAACGAGCAAGTGATCGTCCAGGTTATTTATCGAAAACTCTCGCTCGAATGAAACACTATTGATTCCTCAGGGTCATAAATAAATAATTGACCAAAACATGGAACCTCACCTTTATCCGGATATAAACAATGCCAGATTTGGATTTACTATATGTCCACTTTTAAAGTTGACAAATGGTAGACATATGGTAGACATACGGTAAAAGTGGAAATAAACTATTTAGAAGGTGTTATATAGCAAAAGGAAGTATTGATAATGTAAAATTGATATTTAAAGATTCAATTTAATCAAAAATTACAATAAATAAATCTCTAAATAATTAATAATTACTTAAAATTCCTAACAGATTCGATAAACATAAATGTACATAAGTGGTTAGACTTTAAATAGTGGAAAAAAGTTCATCAAAAAAACTAAAAATGTTAGAAAAAGCTCTTATAATTAATAAATTAACTATTCTACAGTCGATTTATTTATTATTTAAGTTGAATTAAATCGTAAATTGTTTAATGATTAATAATAAATATGCAAACTGGGAGACCTGTCAATGTATTGGTAACATGCGTGATTCTTGTAGCAGACTACGATTCACTACGATCATATTCTGAACGGCGGAACGAAAGGAACTGATTTGGATAATTGCGCGAAGTTTTAAAATGATGTGTAAATATAGTAAACATTGAAAAAAATTGCTTTCTTTGATTTAAGAGATATTACTAATAAATCATATCTTTTACTTTTAAAAAAAGTTTTTTTAAAACAATGTGATCAAAAATTAGAAATTTAGCAAAACTTTTTCGATTATTTAAATAAATTAATTTATTTAAATAAATATTAGTCAAAGCTAAAAATCAGTATTTTACTTAGAAAAATAAATTTGAATAAAATTTTTTTAAACAATTTTATGTAAAAAATAAATAACATGAACAATTAAGTTTGATTGAAAAGCAATTATTATTATTAAATTTAGTAGAATATATAAAATAACTCCTCCTACTTTAAGAAACCAATTTTTTTATTCGTTGGTTCAACAGTACAAAGAGGGAGTGAATATTTAATTTTTAAAAAGTTACATTTAGTCTTAACTCATTAAGAAAAAAAGGCTTCTGGACAATAAAAATAAGCACCTCCTATTTTCAAAGTGCAATTTTCTATTTGCTGGTAGAGTTAAAGAAAATGGAGAAAGTAATTAATATTTGAAAAATAACATATATTACCAACCCTTATAGAAAAAATGGATGATTTAGACCAATAAAAATAATAAACAAACTCCTCCCATTTTCAAAATAAATTTTTCTATTTGTTTTGAGTTAAACAAAATGGAGAAAAAATTAATATTTAAAAAATAAATCATATAATTAAAAATTAATTTAATTTATTAGGGGAGAGTGGTCCTAAGTTGGCCGTGGGCCTAAGTTGGCCACCCTGCATTTCTCAGAGATGGTATACTGGACGAATCTATAATTTTGTGGTATGATATATTGATAAACCATGATATAATTTATGGACCTAATTATAATCTAAGATTCTTCTACGCATTGTGAGGACAATAATATTGTTTTTGACCAAAAAAATTTGATTTTTCTTGTTTTTTTGAGAGCAGCTACAAGAGATAAATAATTAAAAATTTCTAAATAAGTGTGTGCGCTAGTTCCTTTATTTAATGTTGTAATAAGAGGTTCTGTTGATTTTTTAAATAAATTTTTTTTATTAGCGTAATAATTTGAAACTTGTAAAAATCTACAGTGGTCCTAAGTTGGCCACCTATTGTTTTTGTTTGTTTTTATTTATGTTTTATTTCTTTTTTGTGTTTTTTATCACGAGAAAGACCGTAAATGTGTAACGTAGGAATTAAACAAAGACAAAAAACAAAAAAAGATGGTTTAAAAAACATTAGAAAAAATGAAGTA
Organism: Leptopilina heterotoma; assembly: GCF_015476425.1. Lineage (NCBI taxonomy): Eukaryota > Metazoa > Arthropoda > Insecta > Hymenoptera > Figitidae > Leptopilina > Leptopilina heterotoma. The sequence goes on from NW_025111066.1 coordinate 147,552, forward strand.
CAAAAACGCCTGTCTCTACAGCCATCCACCACTGTAAATAAATGAAATAAAATATTGCTTCATTTTCTAAACAAAAATAGTTAAATAATGCGTTTTTATTCTCCTAAATGTATCAAATTTGTAAAATTTCTGCGTAATTGAAAAGAATATGCATTTCTTCCTTATACTCAAGCGAAAAAAAGTGGTGGCCAACTTAGGACCAGGGGGTGGCCAACTTAGGACCGCTATTTCTGAAATGTCCAAAATGCAGCTTTTCACGATTTATTGTATTAAGACTACAAAAGTCATTCTATAACGTTCTAAATACCACAAAATTATAGCAAAACGATCTCTGAACACTAATATATACTTGCCGAAGTGATTAAATTTCATTTTGTTACTATTTTTGACCAATTTGCTTAGGCGGCCAACTTAGGACCACTCTCCCCTATAATTTATTATAATTATAATTTATATTCTATATTATAATTTATTTTTATATTAATTAAAAATCATATAAAAAATTAATATTTAAAAAATAAATCATATAATTCCAATCCCCCCCAAAAAAAGTTCATGATTTAGACCAATTAAAATAAAATTTAAACTCCTGCTTCTTAAAGAAAAATATTTTTTATTTGTGGCTTCAATAGAACAAAATAGAGAAAATATTAATATTTAAAAAATATAAAATTTAGTCCCAACCCCCAAAAGATAAAATGGATGTTTCAGACCAATTAAATTAAAATTTAATCTCCTCCCTTTTTATAAAAACTATTTTTCATTCGTGGGTTCAAAAGAACGAAATGGAAAAAATATTAAACTTTAAAAAATATAAGTCTCAACCCCTTACAAAAAAATGCTATTAGCCAATAAAAAAATTAAACTCTTCCTATATTTTTATTCATTGGTTCAGTTAAGCAAAATGGTAAAAAATTTATTATTTAAGAAATAAAACATATAATTCCAACCCCCAAAATAAAAAATGGATGTTCTAGACCAAGTAAAATAAAATTTAAACTCCTCCTTCTTAATCAAAGCTTCTTTTCTATTTGTTAGTTGAGCTAAACAAAATGGAGAAAAAATTAAATATTTAAATTTAAAACATACTATTCCAACTCTTAAAAGAAAAAATGGATGTTCTAGACCAATTAAATTAAAATTTAAACTCCTTTCTTTTAATAAAAACTATTTTTCATTCGTGGGTTTAAAAAGAACGAAATGGAGAAAATATTAAAATTTAAAAAATATAAGTCTCAACCCCTCACGAAAAAAACTGCTATTAGCCAATAAAAAAATCAAACTCCTCCTAAATTTTAATACATTGGTTCAGTTAAACAAAATGGAGGAAAATTTATTATTTAAGAAATAAAACATATAATTATAACCCCCAAAAAGAAAAATGGATGATTTAGACCAATTAAAATAAAATTTAAAATCCTCCTTCTTAAAGAAACCTTTTTTCTTTTTGTTGGTTCAATAGATCAAAATAGAGAAAATATTAAACTTTAAAAAATACAAAATTTAGTCCCAACCCCCAAAAGATAAAATGGATGTTTAAGACCAAATAAATTTAAATTTCTCCCTTTTAATAAAAACTTTTTTTCATTCGTGGGTTCAAAAGAACGAAATAAAAATTTAGGAGGAGTTTGATTTTTTTATTGGCTAATAGCAGTTTTTTTCGTGAGGGGTTGAGACTTATATTTTTTAAAGTTTTATTTTCTCCATTTCGTTCTTTTGAACCCACGAATGAAAAATAGTTTTTATTAAAAGGGAGGAGTTTAAATTTTAATTTAATATTGGACTTAAACATCCATTTTATCTTTTGGGGGTTGGGACTAAATTTTATATTTTTTTAATATTAATATTTTCTCTATTTTGTTCTATTGAAGCCACAAATAAAAAATATTTTTCTTTAAGAAGGAGGAGTTTGAAATTTATTTTAATTGGTCTAACTCATGCACTTTTTTGGGGGGGAAGTTGGAATTATATGATTTATTTTTTAAATATTAATTTTTTTTCCATTTTGTTTAACTCAAAACAAATAGAAAAATTTATTTTAAAAATGGGAGGAGTTTGTTTATTATTTTTATTGGTCTAAATCATCCATTTTTTCTATAAGAGTTGGTAATATATGTTATTTTTCAAATATTAATTACTTTCTCCATTTTCTTTAACTCTACCAGCAAATAGAAAATTGCACTTTGAAAATAGGAGGTGCTTATTTTTATTGGCCAGAAGCCTTTTTTTCTTAATGAGTTAAGACTAAATGTAACTTTTTAAAAATTAAATATTCACTCCCTCTTTGTACTGTTGAACGAACGAATAAAAAAATTGGTTTCTTAAAGTAGGAGGAGTTATTTCTTATATTCTACTAAATTTAATAATAATAATTGCTTTTCAATCAAAATTAATTGTTCAGATTATTTTTTTTACATGAAATTGTTTAAAAAATTTTTATTCAAATTTATTTTTCTAAGTAAAATACTGATTTTTAGCTTTGAATAATATTTATTTAAATAAATTCGTTTATTTTAATAATCGAAAAAGTTTTGCTAAATTTCTAATTTTTGATCACATTGTTTTAAAAAACGTTTTTTAAAAGTAAAAGATATGATTTATTAGTAATATCTCTTAAATCAAAGAAAGCAATTTTTTCAATGTTTACTATATTTACACATCATTTTAAAACTTCGCGTGTTTATCCAAATCAGTTCCTTTCGTTCCGCCGTTCAGAATATAAGGCCGCAGTCCCATGGCAGCGTTTTGCGTTGCGTTGTAATAAGAGATAATGCAGCAAACGTATATTTGCGTCTTTTTCTCTCCCATTACGACGCAACGCAAAACGCTGTCATGGGACTCCACCCTGATCGTAGTGAATCGTAGTCTGCTACAAGAATCACGCATGTTACCAATACTTTTTTACCAGTAACTTTTTCATCTTTAAAATGTTTAGCTTGACAATGTGTGCAGTAATTATTTATCGGACCTAGATAATTTTCAACATTTAACTCATTTTGAATTTGATGCTTTAATACTTCTTCACAATAATTTCTTTGACATCGAGTATTCTTTGTTTTTGACAAAGAACTTGTATCACTATTTTTATTTTTTAATTTAAGGTTCTCAGCATATTCTATTTCGGATGCTTCCTCTGAATAATTTTTATTATCAATTTTAGGTTTTAATTTATGCCTCTCACGATAACTTTTTTGAATTTCAGCCCTACTTTGTTTAAGTGTTGTTGATGCAATATTTCCTTCATTTATTTCATTTATTATTTTCGAGAAAGAAATTTTTTCTTAATAGAGTTTTTAGAAAATTTTGATTCTCGATACTGAAGTTGAATATCTTTTTCATTTAAAAGGCAATTTCAGTCATACACAACTATGCAAGATCTTTAATTAGAAAGTTGTACAGAGGGAAATTTACATAAACTATTGTTTTCGAACATTAACATTAAATGATTTCTAATATTACAATAATAGTAATTGACAGAGTGGGGCAGAATATTACAAAACAACAATGTTGCAAATGCTATTGCATATACTCCATAAGAAAGACTGTATTCTGGTTCTTGATCAACAGTTGTGAAAACTACTGGTGGTTCAAAAGGATATAATCTAATTAAATAATCTATTTGATCATGATTTAAACATTTTTTATTAAGACTATCAAAAATGTAAAGGCTTATTCCATCATAATAAGTACAAATCCAATGACCAGATTTATAAGAGCCACTAAAAAGTATTTGAATGTGCTGCTTACTTTTCTCGACTGGAACTATCAAATCAATTGTTTGTAAACACAAAGTATTTTGCATATTATAAAAAATTTGATTGTCTTCCCAATAGCTTTTGAAATTTATACACATGCTCATTATTTAGCATTGCTCTTTTAGTGACAACAATACTTAAATCATGAGTAGTCGAATTAACAGTTTCTCCTTTGTTAGACATTGTTCTTTTATTTTATAAAATTTACTTATATCAAGGAATTATAATTTTAAAAATAGTAATATTACATTAGAATTTTAACATGAAGTTTTATACATTTAATTATAAATTTTATAATTTCCTTTTATCCAATGTTACCAAATTTTGCCTCTTATAGAAAATAACAACAAATTTACAATTCTCTCCTTATTCAAAACATTCAAATCTTTCTTTCTATCAAATATAATCAATGTCCAATTTTGTCTTTCATCCAATTTAACTAATTTCCAATTTTGTATCTTATCCAATATTTAACCAATTTACAATTTTTCCTTTTCTCTAATTTAACTAACTTCCAGCTTTGTTTTTATATAATATAAATAATTTACTATTTTTCCTTTTATCTAATTTAACCAATTTCCAGCTTTGTTTTTATCCAATATAACCAATTTCTAATTTTGCCTTTTATGCAATTTAACCAATTTCCAGCCTTTTTTATCCAATATAACCAATTTTAAATTTTGCCTTTTATCCAATTTAACCAATTTCCAGCTTTGTTTTTATCCAATATAAATAATTTCCAATTTTCCCTTTTATCCAATTTAACCAATTTCCAGCTTTGTTTTTATCCAATATAAATAATTTCCAATTTTCCCTTTTATCCAATTTAACCAACTTCCAGCTTTGTTTTTATCCAATAGAACCAATTTTGTCTTTCATCCAATATAAATAATTTTCAAATTTCCCTTTTATCCAATTTAACCAACTTCCAGCTTTGTTTTTATCCAATAGAACCAATTTCCAATTTTGCCTTTTATCCAATATAACCAATTTCCAAGTTTTCCTTTTATCCAATTTAACCAACTTCCAGCTTTGTTTTTATTTAATAGAACCAATTTCCAATTTTGCCTTTTATGCAATTTAACCAATTTCCAGCCTTTTTTATCCAATATAACCATTTTTAAATTTTGCCTTTTATCCAATTTAACCAATTTCCAGCTTTGTTTTTATCCAATATAAATAATTTCCAATTTTCCCTTTTATCCACTTTAACCAACTTCCAGCTTTGTTTTTATCCAATAGAACCAATTTTGTCTTTCATCCAATATGAATAATTTCCAAATTTCCCTTTTATCCAATTTAACCAACTTCGAGCTTTGTTTTTATCCAATAGAACCAATTTCCAATTTTGCCTTTTATCCAATATAACCAATTTCCAAGTATTCCTTTTATCCAATTTAACCAACTTCCAGCTTTGTTTTTATTCAATAGAACCAATTTCCAATTTTGCTTTTTATCTAATATAACCAATTTCTAATTTTGCCTTTTATCCAATTACAGACGATTTCGAATTTATAACAAAATTTTTAATTTGTTAATAAACATCAAAAAAATTATAACAATTTTTTTAACTTTATTAATAATTAACATCAAAAACAAAACACAAATCAATTAATTATTTAATGATTAAAAAAATTTAGAAAACAGTATCTTAATGTAATTCTATTATTATTTACTATTCACTTATTATCACTAATTATATTCACTAATACTTACTATTCACTAAAGCACTATTTACTTTTTTTTAAATTTAAATAATTAATCAAATTATTGAAAGCATAAAATTTCTTATTGTTTATGTAGTATTTTAATTTTTACCAGGCTAGATAATATTTGTCTTATTTTTTCGGTGTATAATAATATTTCTGTTTGCAAGACGAAATTCGAAACAATTTATTTGTTGACGTTTATGTTTTTTATAATTTTAACAGAGATTATGTAAATTATTATTAATAATGCGATTAATTAAGAAATTAAACGTAGAGTACATCGAATAGATCTTTTGTAATGAAATGATTTCATAATGTCAAAAACTGAATTTACTGTAACAATTTGTTTAAATTTTAGTACAATTTATAATTCGTTTTTTTTTAAGAATTGCTTATTTTCTGAAGATATTTTTTTTTTGTTTAAAAAAAATGTGTCGCGTCGATTACAAAGTTTTTTTTTTTTTGTTATTTGATCTATTCTTTTTATATTTTAGACAACAACAAGGTAACAAATTATTTCATGCCTTTTTTTTAGATTACTTTGTTTATATTGAATAATCTGGAATTTTGTACATCTACATGAAATGATTTTTACAAAACTACCTATGTGTCACTAATTTTTAGATTTAGTGTGATAAAAATGAATATTCATGAAATTTTAAATAAGTTTATAAGAAACGAAAATCTAAAAATTCTTCGATGATTTGTGTAAGTTCAGAATATTGCAAAATTTTTTTTTTTTTGAAGAAATAATGTTAATTTTTATTAGCTGACATTGTTTCTTTAATATAATTTTTGCAGAAATTATTTAAAGAGAAAAAAAATGACAAACAAAATTAATAAAATTTATTCATACATGGTGTATAAAAAAAATTGAAAATTTCTGATTTTCTACACCTATACCCCCCTTTTTACGCGCTGTCGTCCCCTGACAGTTTTATTTGCTTGATTTTAATATATTTTGTATGAATCATAAAAAAATAATGTTTTTTTAGTCTTCTTGACTGTTAGCATTTTGATGATTTCTGTAATGTAATCTATATTTCCTGTTAATTTGTGCAACGGAGTGTCTGCAGGTTTGCTTTTAGTTGATATTTTGTAGTTGTCTCGTGAAGTTCGGTGATAAACAGTGTTTTTTTTGTTTGTTTCTTTGTAACGAAATTAAAAATGTCGGGAAATAATGTTTTTGATTTTGATACGATGTCAAAAATTTTAACTTATATTGAACGTGGTGTTACTGATGTGTCATCATTTTTGAATTATAAATTACAGGAGATTGAAAATGCTCAGAGAGCTTCTTTTACTTCTGGTCAAAGAGGGTAAGTAAAAAAAAATTTAAGTTTAATAATAAAAAAAAATATAATAAGCATATTTTGATTTTTTTTTATAAGTCTGAAATTTATAAATTTTATTTTACTTAGAGAAAAGAGAAAAAAAAATTCATTGTATAGAAAAAATTTTTTGAATTTGTTAGAGTGAAGGTATGTAAAATTATATTATAGTTAAAAAAATAAAATTTTTTTTTTTTAGGGTTCAGATTTTTATGTCTGACTGGATAGATGCTCCAGTTAGGGTTGGAGAGGGAAAGTGGCCTTTGTTCGAGGCGTCTTTCTTTTTGAAGGATCCCCCTTATAGTGGTGCCGTTTGGCATCAAAAATATAAATGGTCTTGGAGCTCTTCTAAATACCTTTGTAGGACATATTGGGCCCCAGAAAATTTTGTGTTTCCTACGTCACACAAGGTTCCGGAGGAGGAGCAACTTGAAAAAATAATAGGAGTGTTGGGTGTAAATACTGTATTTTTGTAAGTGTTTTTTTTTAATTTTGCTTTTATTGCAATGATAAGGGTAAAGGTTTTGTAAAATTTTATTATATTTTTTTTTATTATATTTTTAAATTTTGAATATTGTGATTATTAGTTAATTTTATTTATTAGAAAATTAAAAAAAAATGCACAAATTGTTATTATTGTTTATTGATTTTTTTTAAATTTTGTGTTCTGTTTAGCCCTTATGGGGATCCCACTTATCGACATTGCAGATCTAAAATGATTAAAAGTCTGCAACGACCGTTTCTTGGAAAATATAAGATATTATTACCTATAAATTTGGAAAACTCATTTTTTATCATGAATACACAAGATGAGTATTTTATTTGTTGTAATTATTTGAAAAAAATTATTGTTAGAAAGTTAAATATGGGCAGTTTCCCTGTAACACATCTTTGACTACTAGCTCAAACTGCAACGACCATTTCTCGAAAACAACGAAACAAAATAATTTTTCCATTTGGGAAATTTAATTTTGTAGGAAAATACGGAGGATGAGACTCATTTGCCATTTAGGAATAAATAAAAACTTTATTTTTTGTAAAGTGTATATGTGACAGCTGTTCGGTGGCACTTGATATTTAATTTACTAGCATTAACTTTTCTTTAACAATTTGAACAAAATAAATGTCTCTCATTGTGTGTCTTTCATCACTAATGAATTTTTACTCGAAAAGAAAACATTATATTTTATTGATGTTAATTTAAAGCTAAAAATAATCAAAATTTGTCAGTTTTGGAACCTTTGGCGCCATCTCTTGGTTCTATGAACTACTAAAAGCTGTCACATGTGTTCTTCTTGTTGTAAATTGCTATACAAAACAGTTTACATAAAAAAAGTAAAGTTTTTTATTGTTGTTTTCATATGTAATGAATCTTATTATGTGTATTTTTTATTAAAATTAAGTTTGCTAAATGGAAAAATTATTTTGTTTTGTTGTTTTCAAGAAAAGGTCGTTGCAGTTTGGGCTCTTGGAAACTGACATATTTAATTTTCTAACAATATATTTTTTTTAATAATTACAACAAATAAAATACTCATCCTTTGTATTTATAATAAAAAATGACTTTCACAAATTTATAGGACATAATTCCTTATATTTTTCAAGAAACGGTCGTTGCAGATTTTTAACCATTTTCGATCTGCATTGTCGGTATGTGGGATCCCCTTATGGTCAACTTCCGTGTACTCCTTCTAGGATGGGTTTCCGTTCTAGGAATGCGTCTTTGGCCTTGGTGTACTGTCAGGAATATAAGTTGGAGTGGGAGGAACCAATTTTGTCTCATTGCGGATGGGATATGGTACGTATTAAAGTTTCTTTTTTTTTTAAATTTTGTATTTATGAAATATTTATAATTGATCTGAATAATTTTGTGTTTTAATTTTGGTAATATATTTAAAATTTGTGTTTCAGCGTTGGAACCTGGACTTAAATACCGTGTGGTTTCCATGTTAATTGCTATTTTGAGTGTGTTTACTATTATGTATTACGCGCATTTCTTCTATGTTTGCCGACTATGTTAAAGAAAGTTTTCTTGCTATCTATAAAAAAAGATAAAAAGAAAATCTCACGTGCCTCATAATGAAAAACAAATAAAATAAAATAAAAAATTTTTTTAAAAAAAATTGGTTATTTTATTTCCTATTTTCTTGTATTTATTTTTTTTATTGACTTGTAATAAAAGATTTATTTTTTATTTTAAAAAGAAAAATATAAAATATAAAAATATAAACTATAAAATATAAAAAAAAATTTTATAGAGGGATTAAACATTGTTTAATTTTATTTGAATTAGCAACTGTAAGACGTAAAAAAAATCTTATCATAATATTATTTTTTTTTAAATGCTATTTTGTTTAATAGGAAAGAGAAAAAATTTAATTGTTATAAAAAAACGAAATAAAAAATGATTTAATCATTTAAGATTCTTAATTAATTTTACACTGTCTACATGCTCTATTGTTACTAATTGTTACTAATAATTTTATTCTTTTTTTTTCATTTGATTAAAGAAACTGGTATATACAATATTGATTTTTAACTTTTTTTTTATAATAAAATAAATATTTCGGTTCAAGTAGGTTAATTTAAATTATGTTAATCGTAATATGAAATATTTTTTAAAATTGAATTTTTATGAAGATTTATCAAAATTTTAGTAATAATTAAATTCTTTCGGCGAATTTTTTTTTTTAAAAAAAATTTAAGAATAAATGTAATTTTCCATCATTTTATTTAAAAATTTTTGAAAAAAATGAATTTTTTTAGACTATTTTTTTTTTAAAATTTTCTTTATATATTTGAATTCTTTCGAGAAACGTCATTAAAAAAAAATTTTAAATAATTGAATTGATGCGAAGAAATCGGTAAGTAATTGAATTCTTGTTAAATTTTTATTAAAATTTTGTTTAAATAATAGAATTCTTTTGGAAAATTTTTTATTAAAACAGTAGATATCAAAAATAATTAAAAGAAGGAAATTTTTTTTTAAATAAAATTTTAAACGAATTTAGATTCATGTAATGATGTTTTTAATTTAATTTTAATGTTTTAAAATATTTGAAAAAAAAAATTTTTTTTAATAAAATGATTTAAAATTAAAAATTTGATTTTCATTTGATAATTTAAATTTTATTAATAAAAATATAAAACTTTTGAATGTTAATTCTTTTTATCCAGATTAAATATTGTTTTAGTTTTTTTTTTTAACAAGATTGTTATTGTGTTACGGAGAATTTGTTAATATTGTTATTTTGTTATAATTAGTCACGGTAATTTAGATAATTTGTAACAGTTAATTGCTGAAATTGCGTATAGTTCCATGATAGAAATAGACACACACAAAAAAAATAAGTCTTAATTGTTAGATTGTGGTACATGGTGGTTGTAAAAAAAATATATATAAAAAAACCTTTTTTTTTAGTTTAAAATGTAATGAAAGGACTCAAAAAAAAATGTTGATGAAGTTATCTTATGGTACTTCTACTGTTTGAGAGGCGATGTATGTTGGTTTCATGTAATCTGGTGTAGTTGGTAATTCTGTTTGTTCTTCAGTTTGTGATTGTTTATTAGTTTCGTTTTCTGTTGTTGGGTTTTGTTCCTCATTTATTGTTGTTACATTTTGGTTAGTGTAAATTATTTTTTCTTTGTTAATTTTTTGTTTTAATTTTTTTTCTTTGGGGTTTAATCGTTTAGTATTTTTGTATTTTTTTATGCAGCTATATGTTATGTAGCCCACAGTTATTAAAATGATAATGCTAGTTGTCCCTAATATCGAATGAGTATAATGATTTTGTCTGTTCTGTCTTAAATAATGCTCGCTTTGTGTTTTTAATTCGTTTTCTAATTTTTCTAATTTCATATCTCCTTCCATCTTTTTCCACGGAGGTCTTATTTTTTCTGATATTGTTTTATCTTGTATTTTGGGGTATTCCTTTAATATGGGTGCTAGATCTTCTAAACATAGAGTTAATTTTGGTTCATATATGTACTCCTGTTTGTTTACTTTTATTTGGAGAGCAGGTAGTTCAATTGTATCCGTTGTTAATTTACACCCTGAAGCTATTTGAACCATTCCTATGCCTGTTAATTTTAAAGGTTGAGTTGGTTGATTGGGGCATGATATATAAGCTGTTTCTTCTTCCGTTAATGAATATATCCAACTTCCGGTGGTGACTATAGGGCTCCAATGGGGTTGTTGATTATCGGTGATTCTTATGTCGCAACTTTTTAGTGTACCCATGTTAATTTCTCTTAGTAATTCTGATTCGCAGCTAGGAACTAACACTGAGTCATATATTACTTGATTAGGATGACAAATATATTTGTTTTCTATATTGTGACATACGTTAAGTTCTTCTTCTTCTAGATAAAAATATTTTCTAATTGCTGCACTCGAGGCCATATATTTGGCATGTGGTGAAATGTAGGCTCTATTTCCGTGTGATGTTGGCTTTTGTGGGGTCGGTAACTCGTGCATTTTGTACAAAAGGTATTTCTCTCTTTCTAGTAAGGGTATATCTAAAGTCATAATTAATTTTTCGCTCTTTATTTGTGAGTTTACTATTGATATTCTTCCTAAAGTGGCTACATTAATTCTATTTAAATTAACTGGAAAGACTAATTCTTCTAATTGTTCTTGAGCTTCTTTAGCTATTGTTAAAAGCTGACTATTAGTTAACATTCTGGGATGTAACTTTCCTTCCTTAGCGCTATACATTACTTGTAATGTCTGTTCTAATGCGTGTTCGTAGATGTCTAGTTGTTCTTCCCAATTATGAGCTGTGGCCTGCATCCAGATGGTATAATTTATGTTGTCTAACCGTCCGTCAAATTTCTTTATCCTGCTTTGTATAGTATCTAATTTTTCTTGCCATTATTCCGAGATTTTGTTCTGTTGTTCTGCCATTGCATTCTAATTAATGATATTCTCCTATTTATCTCGTGAAAATTCATTACTTCTTCACAGCTTGTAGGTAAAAGACGTCGGCATGGAATTTCTGCTTGCCTAACTTTTTCCTCTAAATTTGGTAAATGATTTTTGAAATTTCCGGTGTCTAAAATAATTACTGTTCGCCATGTTCCTACATGTAGGGGTGGTTATAGTTAAACCAAATACCGATTCCTGCACTAGCTTCCGATTTACCGTTTGCCCTACATGCTCCATCTGTGTAAACGTGTATGTATCCTTCGGTGTCGGTTCTAAATCCGGCTTTGTTTTCTAGTCATAAGTAAGCTTTTTTAACTTGGTCCTTATGTTTCCTAAACCTTTTTCCTTCTGCATCACAAAGTATTAAATTGCTATTTTCTGTAATGGAAACTACTTCGTACGGTCCATGGTAATAGGGTTCAAATTTTCCGGTTCTGACCTCTTCTCGTACATCTACCACATCTCCTACTTGTATGTTTAGAGGTCTTGATTTTGAGTCGTATAGGTCCTTTGATGTTTGTTTCGCTTTTATTATGTTGCTAGCTGCTATTCTTCTTATTTCTATTAGACGAGTTATTAATTCTTGAATGTAAGATTCATAAGTTGTTAACCTTTCTTCTTCTGGGAATGCTGTAGGTGTTCTAGCCAGTTTTCCGAAAACTAACTCATAAGGCGTAAATTTGGTGGCTTCATGCACACAAGTATTATATGCGAACATTGCATATGGTAGCAACCTATCCCAGTCGTCCTTAGAACTAGCATAATGTCTAATAAACTCTGCTAAAACTGCGTGACTCCTTTCTAAAGCACCGTTTGTTTGTGGTCGATAGGCTGTAGTCGTTACTTGACTAACTTTGAACAATTTAGCTAGTCTTCTTAATAAATTGCTGGTAAACATTTTTCCTCTATCTGTCAATATGGTTTTAGGGGCCCCATATAAGGAGAATAAATTAGTAGCTATCGCGTGTGCAATTGTAGTGGCGCTAATATCCGGGACTGCGACAAATATACAGTATTTGCTCAGTTGATCCTGCATAGTCAAAACATGACAATTTCCGTTTACTGTTGTTGGTAATTTACCTACAGTGTCGAGTGACACTTTATCGAATACGTCTAGGGGCGTGTCAGTAATTAACATTGGTTCCCTATTTTTTGTTCTGACTATTTTCCTTTGAGCGCAACTACGACATTTTCTAATATATTCCGTGATATCCTGTCTTAATCCTGGCCAGGTATATTTTTCCCTAATTCGTCTGTATGTTTTATTAATTCCTTTGTGTCCGGCTATCAAACTATCATGATATTCTGACACTATTTTGGATCTAATTTCTTTTGGTGGGATAGTGATTTTTCCGTGACACAATTTCATTGTGATATCAGTGTCGCAGAATGTTTTTGCCAGTTTGCCTATCCAAACAGTCCCTAAAGGTTCTAATAGATCCCCATATCTTGATATCCTAAGATGGGTTATTTTGTCCTTAAGTAGTACATATATAAGATTACTAAATATTTCTTCTAAGTTTTCTAAATTTATTCTATCATCATAATTATTTGCTACGATAACGGTATAAATGTTATATTTTCCCCTAGGTGTGATTAGTATTTGTCCTATTTTAGGTTTTTTTGTTTTAATATCTATTAAATCTATACCCCCTATTGCTGCCATTAGTTTGGAAATAGACGTGCTTGGTTCGATGTCTCTTGACATAAAATGTACATAGTTATCTCTTTTACTAGTAAGGGCTTCGCGGTCGTAAGATATCACTTTCGAACTTTCAAACATAAACTCTTCTTTTGTTCTTCTTGGTTTTTCTTGGGAAAAACAGATGTCATTTATTAAAGGAATTGCTAAACCTATTCCTATGTCATTTTGGGTTTTTTGTTGAGGTTTTTCTGTTGTTTTTTCTGTTGTATTGCTGTTCCTACCCACATAGCACAATAGTATGAGGTAAGGTTATGTTGAGTACTAATCGTAAGGCTCATAAGGTTACACGGTTCGAATCCCAGTCCCCCCAAATTTGTTTTCAAAATTTTCTGCTTCATGTCAGGTTTCCAAAATAGAGAAGAGCAACAAACTTAACATTTTAATTGAATATTTATTTATTAATTATTTTTTTAATATTTTCTATAACTGGTAAACTTATCACAACCTTACCTCAACCTTACAACTTAATAATTACCTTACCTCAGCCTTGACATGTAACCTTACCTCAACCTTAACATGTAACGTTACCTCAACCTTAACGTGTAAGGTTACCATGGCCTTATCATATATAGTCACCACACCCTAACATGTAACCTCACCTCCATGGCGGAAGTTTTTAGTTCACCTTAGGTCTACCACAGCAATATCGTGTAACCTTATGTGCCTTACGATTAGTATTCAACATAACCTTACCTCATACTATTGTGCTATGTAGGTATTTTCAATTAGCTTTCTAGGTACTATACGTTCTTTTTTATTTTCCGTTTCCGTAATTGTCTCGGTTTCCTCTAGAGTAGAATCGAATGGGAAAGGTGTTGACTGGGCTTTGGGCTTGTTTAGAAATAGCGGCGTATCGTTCGTAACTGCTTGTCTGTTTTCCGTTACTTTAGGTTCCTTTTCATTTATCGTTACCGCTTCGGTGGGAAACTGAGAGGAGTCTGGAGGATAATTTGAAGGATTTTCGATTTCTTTGGTTATTTCTCGTAATTCAGAATAATGTTGTCCATTGCTATACCTTCCTCTTCTAATCCATTTTTAAGTTCGCTTCTTTCTAAACTTGGGTTTTGTATAGTGTCTTCGTTACTCGTTTCATTGCGCTCAAGCATTTCATTATCCCAAAAATAACTTTGGTGCTCTAATAAGGACGCATCGAATTTTTTAATTGAATTTCTAATATCATCTATCATTTCCTTGTCGGGGGGTTTTTTTATGTCATTCAATTCGCTGATTGTGATGTCATTTTCATCGTCTTCGTCATCTGTTGTGTCTATTGTAGGGCTCATGTATATTCCTATTTCATTTTCTGTCAAGGGGCTACCTATATCGTGAAAAACATCATCTTCGCTTGACTCTTCACTTTCTGTATCTAAACGAGTTTCGTTTAACGAGGGTAAAACACTATAGTTTTGTTTAGGTATAGGTATTTCTTGAGGTCCTACATAGGATTCTTCTTCTTCGCTAGTCTCATCACTACTTGAGATTGTTAGTTCGGGGGGGAATTCTGTAGTTTCTACGCTTGCTACGGGTGTTTGTTTCTTTATTCTCGGTCTGAGCCTAGTTGCTACTGGTCCGTCGTCTATAATGGGGGCTGTTTCTTTGGGTTTGGTTTTTCCTGGTGGCCTACCTCTTTTTGGATTAATTAGTATATCTTTAGTGGGTCCTTTAATTGCCGAAGAGTCTGATGATGCTCTAATTTTACTCGAAGCTGAAACATTTTTTTTACTTTTTGTTCCTTTGTTAGACTATCTACTCTCTGTTTTTCTTTATTTTTGTCTAAAAGTTTATTTAAAACTTGACTTGCCCTTAATTTTGAGCCACTGGCTCCGCTACTTATTGGGAAAACTTTAGTTTCTTTCGTTTCTACTTTTTCTTTTGTTTCCGTATTTTCTAACATAACCTCATTTTCACTACTTTCGCTGGTGGTAGAGCTTCCCTTATTTTATTTTTCTAAATCGCCTAATGTTGGATTTTCCGATAGACCCCTTAACCAACGATTTATTTTGCCAGGTTTACACTCGAAATCGTATTGATAATCCTGTAATCTTAGTAACCATTTAGTCATTCTGGCCGTGGGTTTCCTAGCGTCGTTTATGATTTTTAGAGGTTCATGATCGCAAGATAATATGAATTTTCTTCCATACAAAAATGGTTCGGTTCCCCATTTGAAAGTTATGTCTTTTTTTAACAAGTTATATAGCGGCAACGCTATTTTAGCGTAGTTGGCTATAAATTTCCTATAGTAACCGGTAATACCTAGAAATTCTTTGATAGATTTCTGATTTTTTGGAGTGGGGAAGTCTTTTATAGCTGTTAATTTTTTAGGGTCTGCCCTAATTCCGTTTTCTCCTACAATATGTCCTAGGTACGCGACTTCTTTACATAAAAAATCGCATTTCTCTGGTTGCATGGCTAATTTTGCGAACCGCAATTTTTCTATCATTCGACTAATAGTTTTGTCATGTTCTTCTAAAGTGTTTGAAAAAACTATTATGTCGTCTAAATACACAAATAACTCTGCCCCTTGTAGACCTGAGAGCACATTATCCATTAATCGCTGAAAGGTGGGAGCTGCATTTTTTATACCCATGGGCATTCTTTTGTATTGGTAATGGCCCCGACTATATGAAAATGCGGTTTTATGCTGATCCTCTTCGGCTGTCCCTATTTGGTGATAACCCATAGCTAGATCAAAAACGGAAAAATATTTAGCACCTCCTAAACGCTCAAGTATAGTACTAATTAGAGGCATGGGGTAACTGTCCCCCTCCATTTTTTCGTTAAGGGCCCTAAAATCTATCACTAGACGCCATTTTTTATTTCCCTGCGCGTCCGCTTTCTTGGGAACTATGAGGACTGGTGAGTTATAACTCGAATTTGATTTTACTAATAAATCATCAGCATGCATTTTATTTACTAATTTTACCCCTTCTTGTTCGCACTCGGGAGATTGCCTATACTGTTTGCATCTAATTGGTTTTTCGTCCGCGAGAGGAATATTATGCTGTACTAGTGGTGTAACCGGTAATTTGTCGCCTGGCAATAGAAATCTATCTTGACCTACTCTCACTCATTTTTCTACATAATTTAATTCTTCAATATTAAGATGTTCTAACTTCATTTTACCTAGAATTTGAGTTATTCTCATTTCCTCCTGTTTTTTCTAATTTTCTTGAGTTGCGAAATTTTCTATATTTTCTAAATTTACATACTCAAAAGGTAGAAGTTCTTGTGGCGCAACAGAAATAGTTATAACTCTTTCTGTAGGGTTAATGGCCATAACTTTACAATTACCCTTACGTTGTTTAACTAAAGCTTCCCCTAATAATAAGCCCTTATCTGTTTCTATTCTGGGTAAATATCCCTCTTTTAGATCATAATTACTAACGGGTATATTTACTACATGTCTACTTCTAGCTTTTATTCTTAATATACGTGGGACTGGCTTTACCTCTTTTTTTAATTTTACGCTTTCTTGTTTCGACTCTAAATCTACAAATGGAATTGGATTAGTTGGTTGAGAAGATGTTATCAAAGTGTTATAAAAAAATTGACAATTGCTCTTTCTTGTCGTAGATACGGTCTTCCTATTATTCCCTGTGCCGAAATCGGAAAACTCAATTCAACTACATGGAATAGATGTTCCATATCATTGATACTTATTTCTACAGTACCTAACGTATATACTTTGGTCATAGTGACTCCTGTAAAAAAAATTGTTTCCGATGTTTAGATAGGGGCATCTCCTTTTAAAGCTGTACTTTTAATAATGTTTATGTCCGATCCTGAATCTACAAAAAAATAGCCTTATTTTCAAAAATATAATTTCCCTCTAATTTTACCATAGGTGATTCGGAAGTTATTTCATTTATTTTAAATATAGCTACTGATCGCTGAACCTGACTATTGTCGGACGCGTCAAATTGTTTGAGCTCGTCGTAGCGCCGTTCCGACGAACTGTCTCCCAGTTTAAATTGCTGGATGAGCTTTGTCTAGCAGGCGATACCGAACTATTGGATCTTTGAATATTACCTAGATTATTGCCTTGATTTGTGAAGTTCTGGGTTCTTTGATTGCTGTCATTGGCAGAGTCATTGGGATTATATAATCTTCTATCCGAATAACCCCCTTCTTGTCTTCTATTTTGCTCTATATTGTAACTACGATAATGTTCCCTATTTGGGAACCGGTTACTATCCTGTCTATATGTATTTTGCTGATCCCTCTGATTATAATAATTGTCCCTTCTAGAGCGATTGTAGTCCATTGTATGTTCTACATCCCTATCTTTCGATTGATTTCTCCAATTCTCTCTATATATTCTAGGGTGTGATTCTATACTGTTAGACCGATACGGAGACGCTTCTTGATAGTTGGGACGAATTTTCCTTTCTGCTGCCTTTTTGGCACACTTACGGGCGTCCTTTAAATTGTCTGGATCTTGAAAAGCAACGGTTTGAGAAATGTCGTCAGGTAATGCATTAATGAATGACTTTAATGCTGTATCTTGAAAAATGGGCATTGATGTTGATATTACTGCGGTGGCATAATCGCCGGATAGGGCTGCTTTAATACCTCTTACATAGGATTGTACCCTATCAAAAAGTGCATTGATATCCTCATCTCTTTGCATTTTCAACTCAATAATTTTTAAAAAATAAGTCTCATAGGGGAATCCGGAAGCAAATCTGTCTTTTAAAAGATCTAATAACTCATCTAAATTCGGAAAAAGTTTTCCTTTCGTATAGTTCCTAGCACTTTCTCTTAACTTGCTCAAAACGTCGGTAATTAAATCTGGTTCGCAAATCGCAGGGACTTGGGAAGATGCATGTATCACATCTTGAATAAAATCAGCTACAGAAATGTTGTAACCGTCAAATTCTGGTATTTGCCTAACTGCCCTTTCCAAAAGTTGTGTATTTTTAAACGATTGCGCTATTATAATGTTCGCATTTTCAGCATTTACTGCTTGAGGTGGTCCTGGATTTGCTATTGCCGGTGCAAATACTATATCTGTACGAGTAGAATATAATTGTGCTATCATAGTATTGTTTAAATCTATTTTAAGCCTATTAGGGGGACCCCCTCCTGGTGCCCCTTGTGGTGGCCCTCCTTGTGGCGCGTTACCTCTTGGTTGCCCTGGTGGCGCGCCATTATCTCCTAAATTCATTTTTGTGTTTTTTTTTATTATTATTATTTTTTTTTAATGTCGTTTGAAATTAATAACTTTTCAAAAAAAAAATTTTTATTTAATCCAATCACCTGGCAGCTAGTCTTATAAATGGTGTTCTATCCAACCCGAACTAATTGCTTGTTTCCAACCTATAATAGCTAATTCTTTGTCTATTGTTGTAGTTTGTGTTGTCTCAACAACTTGAAAATAAATTTCTTGTTCTTCTACAATAATTATTATTCCTCCCACTATTCAGTATTCTTTTCCGAATAACGTAACTATTTCTGTAGTACAAGGCCAATATTCGTCTTCTAATAATTCTACTAAGACAAAGTTCTGTTTTATTTCGGTTGTTATAGTAAAATAAGCTACACCCCCTATCAAGTCAGGACTATTTAATTCTATTTCGTAACTTCCCTGGGTTGTTGTGGGTATACATCCGTCTATAAGTACATAAGGCATGGGTAAAGCAAAATTAAGATTTATTTAAACAATCATAATAATAGTTATTTAAATGATAACTTATTCCCTTAAAATGATCTTTCACGAAATTAAATTTTACTTCGATTTTGGTATTTATATTATTTTTTATTTTTTTATTTAAAAATTTTTTTTTTAAATAACTACTGATTCTTTGTAGTTTATGTAATTTCGATTCAATTTATCTAAACAAATTTTAATTATTAAGAATAAAAGAAAAATAAACTGATCCTAATCTTTTATTCCCGTAACGTTAAACTATCTATGTTTTCTATTATTTTTTTAAAAATACTATTTATATTACCCAAATCTTGATCCTGTGAGCCTTCCTTGAACAAGGCTCCTTTTACTAAATTGAGCTTTTCTAGATCGTATTTGCTTCTAACCGGCGCTATTCTATTCTTATCTCCTTGTTTGTTACTATGTTTATATTCTATTTTATTCATTTGAAACTATAAGAATAACTAAAACCGCTATAACGAAGTATTAATTTCCCCAATTTATATATATAAAAAAGAATACAATTAATCTAAATTTTTTGCCTTTAATAGGAATGATTGTGTTTTTGTTTTTTTTTTTAAAAAGCTAACTCTAGATTGCCGATAGAAGGATAGAATTGGTATTTGTTTGTTTTTTGTTTATTTCTTGTGCTCATAGGCGAACTTGATTGAAACGTTCAGTAATTTCTTCTATGTCCTTACCTATTACTTACCTATTATTATCTATTTGCTCCTGTTGGACTAAAAATTCGGATCTCAATTCGTCAATTGCTAATCTGTGTTTGTCATTAGAATCGCTTAATGCAAATAACCATTTAACTAAAAATTTTCCGCGCTTTTCTACTCTATCAATATTGCATTCTAATACCCTACACTGTAATGATAATCTCTGACTGAATTCTTCCACAGCTTCTAATCTTTCCTTCAATTCCGATATTTCATCTCCTGAAAATCCAGAAATTACTCTATTTAACTGAGGAAACATTAAACTGAAAATTAGAATATTTTAATTGATAGTGAAAAAAAAATCGTGATATTAATGATAATTTTAATTCAAGTTTAATAATAAGTGAAATTTATTTTTATTTCTCTTTTAGTTATAACACTGATCTTGACCGACCTCGACTCTTGAAATAGTATCCTCTTTGCGTGTTCAGCAAAATTTTGGTTGCCTTGAACTAGTTTTGTAAGAGGAAGTTTATGTATATAAGAAAAAAAAATTATTTATTTTATTTATTATTATTTTTTTTAAATAATAAAGAATTTTTACATACGATAAAAATTTTAGATTTATTCGTCAAATTTATTATTTTGAATATATATGAAAGAAATAATTTTCTTAAAAGAAAAATACTTATTTCTATAATGTATCAGGTTTCACTTCATGAGTATATTGCACTCTGCTTATTTCATCACTTGCATAAAATAATAGTATTCTATTTTTTTTAAAATCTCTTTTTCTGTATCCCTTTGCCGAAAGTACTGTCTTCCCGGTCTGATTTGGCTCCGGGAATAGCGACTTTTGTGGCTGGCTCGACGGGCTCGACAGACCCAACGAGCGCTCTGATTGGTTACAAGAATTTCAACACACGTACATGTCAGCATAGCAACCACACAGACACGTTACATACACAGCTCACGTTTTGAAAACAACTGACAGTCATCAAAATAATGCATGAAATTTCTTATTTTCTTTTATTATTTTTTAATTATTAAATATTTATTTGTAAAAGAAAATTTCTTGTTTACTATTTTTTAAATTTTACTTACAATTATTTTTTACTTATAATTTTTTTTCATGCCCGCCCCGACCAGCTAAGTCTCGGCTTCGCCTCGACTTTGCAAAAGTCGGGCGGGCAACTTATTGAGCTATTTTATTATTCAAACAATAATTATTTAACGTACTTTAGGCTGGGGATACAGAAAAATTGTATACGACACACGGCCAGAAATTTGGATACCCTAGCGAGCGTGATATATAAAGCCTCGGCTTCGCCTCGGCCTTATATTTCACGCCGGCCAGGAAATCCAACTTTCTGGCCTAGTATCGTAATATACTATTTTTTTAATAACAAGAAATTAATTAAGTTCTTATTTGTGATTTTTAATTATTTACTTAATTTATATAAAAAAAATGAATTAAAGAAAATTTCTTTAAATTAAGACAGAAATAAAAATTCTCTATATGATTACTGTGGAAGAAAACCTTCAACAATTAGAACTATATTTCGTCCTACCTAACATAAAAGAAAATCCTGTTTTAAACTATTTCTCTTTCTAAAAATAACTCCTACTTAACCGTTGTAAATTTTTGTAAAAAAGAAATTATTTAGTCCTCTCACTTGTCCAAGTGGCTACACACTTCCGACAAGGTTGTTTTTTTTAATTGAGGAATTGGGACCGATTTATTAAGGAAACCAGAGCTTGCCGATCGCAAGGGTGGCTACCGTTCAGTAAATTCGACGTTAGCAAGTAAAAAAAAACTTCTAACTACAGTACCGTCCGAAATTGTCAGTCCACCCATTTTTAAAGGAATGAAAAAAATTTTTTAAAATAAAATTCATGAAAACTAAAATTTTTTTTGGTTTATATTTTGAAAGACTATAAAATTTTAAAAGAATAAGACCTCACAGAAGTCATTTGGACAAAATTTGTAGAAGATATTCTTAAAAATCGTCATTTTCAATGTTTTACAAAAATTTGAATAACTTCTAAAATAATGAACGCTTTTTAATAATCTTAGGCTTTTTTTAAAGGTCATTTTCTACGGAATAAGAATTACTTATAGGCATTAACCTATAATTTTTTATTTGGAATAAGCATGACGTCAAAGTTGGACAAAAAAATTGGAAAAATTTGAAATAATATTATTAAAAGAAAAATAATTATTTAAATTCAAACATATTTTTTTATTAAATTTTCTTGAAAAATCTACACCATATCATGTTTTATATATGTTCTAGAATAGTTTTTAGTACAAAAAATTTATTTCAAATTTTTCCAATTTTTTTGTCCAACTTTGACGTCATGCTTATTTAAAATAAAAAATTACAGGTTAATGCATATAAGTAATTCTTATTCCTTAGAAAATGACCTTTAAAAAAAGCCTAAGATTATTAAAAAGCGTTCATTATTTTAGAAGTTATTCAAATTTTTGTAAAACATTGAAAATGACGATTTTTAAGAATATCTTCTACAAATTTTGGCCAAATGACTTCTGTGAGGTCTTATTCTTTTCAAAATTTTATCGTATTTTAAAATATAAACCAAAAAAATTTTGAGTTTTCATAAATTTTATGTTAAAAATTTTTTTTCATTCCTTCAAAAATAGGTGGACTGACAATTTTGGCCGGTACTGTACCCGCACTTTACAAAAAATTGTCTTAAGGGGAGGTTCCCATCGCGGGAGTCAAAAAATTGATTTCTTTTTTATTGTATTTTTTGAAAGCTATATATATGTAGAATATGTGTGTATATCGATTTTTTGATCCGAAGAATATTTTCGATTTTATAGAGTTTTGAACTAACCGATGTCCCGAGCACTAAGTAACAAATGTCAGGCAAATCACATCGATTTTTAAAAATTTTGCAAATCTGACCTCAGAATCGTAAAGAGAGACCCTAAATACCTGTAGATATTTATCATATACGCAAATTAAACAAAGAATTGCAAATAATACAATTATTGCACAAAAATGTTTTTCAAGCTTTAAACGCGTTTTTCTCAAAACAAGATTTTTTAAACTGGTGGGCATCGTAGCGTCTAAACTATTTAATCAATCAACTTCGGGTTTGTGGTTTATTAAAGGTAACTAAATTCTACAGGGGTTATACCTATAATATGATAAAATTGTTAACAATAGAGATTTTTACAAGAGGTCAAATATGGAAAAATAATGCAAAAACGCAGTTTTTTTAAAAATGTGTCCGCCATTTTGTCATTTTGTTAACTTTTTAACTATTTTATAGGTATAACCTATTCTTTAGGATGTCATCTTTATAAAAAATTTTGAGTTTCTGTTTTAGACTAAAAATTGCGCAGTGTAGAATGCCCACCGTTTTCCTTATTTAAAAAAACATTATTTTCTAGATGCGCCATATTGGCCGCCATTTTGCATTTTTTTGAAAATGAAATATATGTTGTAAAAGTTCAAGAATGTATCTTTATTTAGAAAAAAAACTACATCGCTAAGTCATAGCCGTTCTTCGCAAAAAATTGTCAGAGTTTGTGTTTATTTTGGCCTCTGCAATGAGAACCTCCCCTTAAAATGCCATTAACCTGCAAATATAAAAAAAATGCAAGAAAATATTTCACAATAATTAGAATTTATGAAGCAATAAATCAATTCAAAGTATATATGGGCAATTCCACGCAAGATTTACTTATGACCTTGAGAATTCGGTTAAACATATTTTTTTCTCAATCTATATGGAAAAAAAAGAAATACGTAATTTTTTATTTTTGTTTAATCGCCCAAATTTTCGAGTTATGAATTTTCGAAATTTTGGATTTGTAACTGTAGACATATTTTCAGTAGCTTATAAGTCTGAAAATTTTGAGTTTAGAAAAAACTTGTCAAGGAATGAAAGTTTTAGTTTTCTTTCAACTTTTAAGAAATGTAAAAGAAATTTTTTTTAAATATTTTTTATTAAAAAAAAAAATTTTTTTTTATAAACAAATTAATTTTTTTTAACTTCGGACCCCTTTTTTTTTTAAATTTATTTATACCTTATAATATACAGAAGATTTTCCAAAAAGTTTTAGAGTGGGCCGACGCGTTTAATGAGTTGTACAAAATTTTCAAAAATCACGTGCAAGGTGCTCGCGTTCTACGAAACTCCTCACAATGGAATTTTTTTACAATTTACTTCTCAAAAAATGTCTACAGACTAAAATTTTTAATCGATTCGAGTGTTTTTTGTTTTAAATAAAAGGAGAACAATTTCTGAAGATATCTCTCCATGCAAACCTAAAAATCTTCAATTGTTTATAATTTTTTTTAAAAACAAAAAGTTAACAAATTAATTGTGTAGTTTCCTTTAAAAATGAAAGATTATTTTCTTATTTTGCTACTACACATGTCCTAAATCAGATTCAATTAATATAACATACGACCACCAAATAAATAGTAAAACATAAAATAATTTATCTAAACTGTTATAAACAATATTAGTTAACAAATAGTTAACTTTGGTTCCTCTCCATAAAAAAACTTTGTTCTTTCATATTCATATTGTACTTTAGGTTCATTTAATAAATACATCTCCCTTTCGTTAACAAACAATTTTTAATTGTTATAAACAATAATAGTTAACAAATAATGAACTTTGGTTCCTCTGCACCAAAAAGAATTTTTTTCATAGTTTTCATTGAAGTTTATTACAAAGAATATATGTTAAAAAATAGTGAACGTATGAAATAGTTTGTTCAATAACTATAAACAATTTAATTTATATAAATTTGTATTAAATGTTTTTTTTCTTTCCTTGTGTTTTTGAAAATTAAAATAAAAAAATTAATTAAAATAAAATAAATGCAATTAATATATATTTTACATTAAAATGTTTATTGTTTTATTTTGACACAAACATTCTTTGTAATAAACTTCAATGAAAACTATGAAAAAAATTCTTTTTGGTGCAGAGGAACCAAAGTTCATTGTTTGTTAACTATTATTGTTTATAACAATTAAAAATTGTTTTTTAACGAAAGGGAGATGTATTCATTAAATGAACCTAAAGTACAATATGAATATGAAAGAACAAAGTTTTTTTATGGAGAGGAACCAAAGTTAACTATTTGTTAACTAATATTGTTTATAACAGTTTAGATAAATTATTTTATGTTTTACTATTTATTTGGCGGTCGTATGTTATATTAATTGATTCTGATTTAGGACATGTGTAGTAGCAAAATAAGAAAATAATCTTTCATTTTTAAAGGAAACTACACAATTAATTTGTTAACTTTTTGTTTTAAAAAAAAATTATAAACAATTGAAGATTTTTAGGTTTGCATGGAGAGATATCTTCAGAAATTGTTCTCCTTTTATTTAAAACAAAAAACACTCGAATCGATTAAAAATTTTCGTCTGTAGACATTTTTTGAGAAGTAAATTGTAAAAAAATTCCATTGTGAGGAGTTTCGTAGAACGCGAGCACCTTGCACGTGATTTTTGAAAATTTTGTACAACTCATTAAACGCGTCGGTCAACTTCAAAACTTTTTGGAAAATCTTCTGTATATTATAAGGTATAAATAAATTTAAAAAAAAAAAAAGGGGGTCCAAAGTTAAAAAAAATTAATTTGTTTATAAAAAAAAATTTTTTTTAATAATAAATTTTAAAAAAAAATTTTTTACATTTCTTAAAAGTTGAAAGAAAACTAAAACTTTCATTTCTTGACAAGTTTTTTCTAAACTCAATATTTTCAGACTTATAAGCTACTGAAAATATGTCTACAGTTACAAATCCAAAATTTCGAAAATTCATAACTCGAAAATTTGGGCGATTAAACAAAAATAAAAAAACACGTATTTCTTTTTTTTCCATATAGATTGAGAAAAAAATATGTTTAACCGAATTCTCAAGGTCATAGGTAAATCTTGCGTGGAATTGCCCATATATATTATATGCATGAGAGTGTTTGTATGTATGTAATATATTTTTTTGTGTTATTTTTTCCTTTTTTTTTAAATTTTTTTTTCACCATAAATAAAAGAAGATTATCCTACAGCTGCCACCATTTTTGTTACAGAATGAATCGGTAAATATTAATTAATTAACAAAATTATTAATTAAACAAAATTTAATTACACTATTTTAAAATCTACAATGACTTACTCAACAAGACAGAACCTTAACTGATTCATTCGAAAATAACTTAAGTACTCTTCGTGAAAATTTAATAAAATAATTCATTAATTTAAAATAAAGGTAGTGGATTCTTTTCTTGAGTACGCTCTGATTCAGCGGCTCCGATTAGACGGTATTTATGGTAAAAAAAAATAGGAAACAAAAGGAAAATTATACTCGGAAAAATAACACTTTTAGTATACGATTATAATGATATTAGATTTATTCAAAATCAATTATTTTTGTCGAAGTTCAACGATATTTATCAGTATTACCATATTTCTATTTAAAATCCCTTGTTATATTGAGTTAAGTTTATAATACAAATATTATCCTCAAAAAAAATATTTATGTCCCTTAGAAAACATTTACTTCTCAAAAACAGAAATAACAATTACTGTATATATAATATTCAGCTAATACTCCTTCTGACAAATCTTCTTTTCCCTTTAATTTATGTGTGTGTGTATATATTTTAGATAATAAAAATTCGACTCACCAAGTCTTATTTATCTATATTTTAGATAGCACAAGTAAAACGCTGATTCAGGTGTCAAATGACCCACACCTGTGAGAACAAATTACAATTTCCTTACTTCTAAATTTCGTTTCCTATTTATTTCTCTTTTTTTTGTTTTATTATTCCTCAGTAATTTATTTTCTTTTTAAAACATGTGATAATCCTTGATCAAAATTGTAGTTCCTTCTTTCAACTTTAATTGTATTAATTTCAAAATTTAAATTTCGGGGTCACCGAACTTAAATTTGTATTAAACCAAGTCAAACTGTACCACAAAACTCTAATAAATATTTCGAAATTGATTTTCGAAAAACTATTTAATATTTCACTTTCACTTATTCAATTTGTAAAACTTATGTGACATTACTCGAAAATAATTAAACACTCTTTATGCTTCGATTAATTACGGAAAAACTCCACCCTTGGAGTACAAAATAATCTCGATCAAAATTGAATCGACTGTCTCGCAGGAGACGCCGATTAATACTCTGTCTTTAATTCAATTGAAATTAATGGTCACACCTTGAAATCATGTAAAATTTCAATAGTGGGGGAGCTGTTGCACACAGCTCATTGAACTTTATAGTTGCCAGATAAGCTTTTTGCAAGCTTGCAAATTTACGAGGTGGCGTGATATGAGTTCAATGCTCTCTTTTTCCTTTAATTTATGTTGGTGTATGATGTTTACCAATAATTGAACACATACATCCACAGTCTTTTATTAAAATAAATGACCTTTTTAAAATCACTAGAATTAATTTTGAAACATAAATGTTGTTCAATACTTTCCAAATAATTCTACCAAGTATTACAATATTGTGTATTGTTAAAAAAAATGAATTTAAAAAAATGGTTATTTAATTAGAATTTTAAAAAGAAAAATTTATTGTGTTTATTTCTTGGTGAATCGACTTTTTTTTTACCTTAAAGTTCTCTAGTGTTTCTTAATTCTAATTACAAATTCATAGATTATCTTCTTGGCTTTATATAATATAACCCACTTATTATAAAAAAAAAATAAAATGGTTACGATTTTATACGTAACAAATATCATTAATTAATTAATTAACTAACTAACTAATTAATTAATTAAATTATTTTAATTACTTACAAATTAAATCAAGTATTTTCCAATAGAATAATAAAAAAAAATTTTTTGATCGACCGAGACTTGAACGCAGACTTCGAAATTACAAGTCTGAAGCGTTACCACTGAACCATTTCAGAAGATATTGACCATTTTTGTTATTTATTATTTAAGGGAAATTCGTTTTGACAGACTAAAAAAAATTGATCCTGAAATCAATCAGAGGATTGATTTTAGGATCAATTTTTTTAATCTATTAGAAGACTGAAATTAAATTAATATTAAAATTCAATAATTTCTTTGTTGAATACTTTTAAACATAAAAAATGTTTTTAAAGAGAAAAACAATTTGTAATGATAAACAGAGCCACGAGAGGGCAGCTGCTGACGGACCATTAGAAATAAAATTGACAAAATATTATAAATTATTAATTTTATTTAATATTAAATTTGTAATTAAACTTCATAAAATGTAATAAAAAATTAATTTCATAATTACAATAAAATTAACCTTTAAATGATGACACTTTTTTGTAATATTTGTTAATTAATAAAAAAAATCTGACTTAACCTTATTTCATTTTAACGAATTTTAATAAGTATTAAAATTTGTCTTTACTTACTTAGCTTCTAAAGTTATTTAAATTGTATAAAATTATATTTCTTCTATATAAATTTTCAATTTCAGTAAAAAATTTACAATTAAAAATTACTTACCTTTTGAAGTTTATTGAAATTAAGAAATTTTGATTTAATTTCTTTTATAATAAATTTAAATCTGATTATTCTTCAATAATAAGAATAATAATAGAAATTATTATTTTTGCTAATTAATCATTATTTAATTAATTACATTTCATTTGTGGTTAAAAATAATTAAAAACATTTTACTTAACCTTATTTCATTAACCCTTTAACGCCCAAATGGACAAAATTTTGGCATGAAGTTTGAGGACTTATTTCGGTACTTAAAAATCAATAGAAAAATTCACGAATCATCATTTCTTATGTTTTCATATGCACTCTATCGAATGGCGTTAAAAAAAAAGTCAAAAATTTATAAACAAAAAAGTTATTAATGTTTTTTATAAAAAAAGTCCGATTTTTTTCCGATTTTTGTTTAATTTTCAATTTTTTCTACTATAAAATAGCGAAAAAATAATTCCAAATGTTACAAATAACGTGACATAGATATATTACCTAGAAGATAGGACTATAGAGAAAATTAAAAATTAAAATGGCGGCTCAAAAATGGAGTTTGAAGTTCAAATTTTTTTCAAAATTTGATTCGAAAGTACGAAATTGTTAAAAGTGTTTAGATCAGCTTGAAATTTGTTACTTGGGGGTTTTAGGGGTCGCTGATCACGAATCAGAAGTCCAATTTTCAAAATTCAAAATGGCGGATCCAATATGGCGGCTAATTTTTTTTAAAAACTAATTAAATTTGCTTGAAACTTGTTACTCGGGGGTTTTTGGGGTCGCTAATTATGAATATGAAATCCAATTTTTAAAATTCAAAATGGCGGATCTAATATGGCTGACAAATTTTCAAAAACTCATTATATTAGCTTAAAATGTGTTACTCGGGGATTTTAGGGGTCGCTGATCACGAATCTGGAGTCCAATTTTCAAAATTTGAAGTGGCGGATCCAATATGGCTGACAATTTTTCTAAAAAATCATTAGATTCGCTTGAAACTTGTTACTCGAGGGTTTTTGGGGTCGCTGATTACGATTATAATGTCCAATTTTTAAAATTAAACATGGCCGCTTTAATATGACAGACAAATTTTCAGTTGAAATTTGATAATTACAATCTTTAGCCATTAAAATATTAAAAATATTTTTAATGTTTTCCAACTTTCACCGCGTAGAGGTAAACGTGAACTGATAAGTCTTTTTTTAAATTATTTTTTTTTCGATTTAATATATTGATAAGTAAATTTAATCGAATTAAAACTATGAAGAATGATTTTTGAAAGGTTTTACAAGAGCTTCAAGCTGGAGATAAAAAAAATTGTTTTTTTCAATTTGACCCTGAAATAAGTAATGATTAAAATAAAACATGCATTTCTATTTTTTTACCTTTAAATTCAAAAATTATAATAACAAATAAAAAGAAGAAAAATACATAAAAAAATAAAACAGTAAAAAAATATATAAAATTTAAAAATAAAAAAAAAGATTTTCCAGTTCACGTTTACCTCCACGTGGTGAAAGTAGGAAAACATTAAAAATATTTTAAGTATTTCAATGGCTAAAGAACGTGATTATCAAATTTCAACTGAAAATTTGTCGGCCATATTGGATCCCCATTTTAAATTTTAAAAATTGGATATTATATTCGTAATAAGCGACCCCAAAAACCCCCGAGTAACAAGTTTCAAGCAAATTTAATAAGTTTTTACAAAAATTGTCCGCCATATTGGATCCGCCATTTTAAATTTTGAAAATTGGACTTCTGATTCGTGATCATCGACCCCTAAAACCCCAGAGTAACAAATTCCAAGCTAATCTAATGAATTTTTGAAAAATTTGTCGGCCATATTAGATCCGCCATTTTGAATTTTAAAAATTGGATTTCATATTCATAATCAGAGACCCCAAAAACCCCCGAGTAACAAGTTTCAAGCAAATTTAATTAGTTTTAAAAAAAAATTAGCCGCCATATTGGATCCGCCATTTTGAATTTTGAAAATTGGACTTCTGATTCGTTATCAGCGACCCCTAAAACCCCCGAGTAACAAATTTCAAGCTAATCTAAACACTTTTAACAATTTTTTTATCAAATGATTTTAATATATTTTTTTAATTGTTTATTTTAATTCTACCGATTACCGATAAATTTTGCAAGTATTGTTTCAATATTTGTGTACGGAACCCACCATTGCAGTTCGAGTACAACTCGCACTTGTCCAATTTTTTATTTATTTATTCAAGATTGGACTTTACTCAAATTTCTACTGTTTTAATTTATGGCGGGATTTTTAACTTTTATATAAAATAAATTGTAATAAAATTTTCTTTATTCAATTTTTAGCTTAAAAATAATTTAAAATATAGAAATTGATTATTTATGTTATAAATTCTATAATTATAGAAATATTTATGAAAACCTTTTTTTAACTGTCCCACCCCTGAGTCATACCCAGTCTATACTTAACCTAACCCTAACCACAAATAAAGCGGTAATAGAAAGTGGTGCTTCTTGTTTTATAATAAAAATATTTCAATTATGGTAAGTATGCTATACTTGTTTAATTAACATTATTATAGTTATATTGCAGAATCATTTTATAAATAAATTTTTTCTTTTTTCTTTAGGATCTGTGAAATATAACAATTAAATGTTATTGCAAGAACGAGGAATGTCGCTTTCGTCACCTGCAGCGAGAAAACGTGAGTAAAGTGTGGCTTAAAGTGATTATTAATTTATAAATCCAACTTTAAATTAATAAAAACATTTTTAAAAACGTTTTTATTAATCTTATACGTTTTCTCTTTGAGACTTGTAAGTGGAACCTAACCTAACCTGTCAAATTTAAGAGTGAAAATTCTTTTGTATGTAAAGTTTAACTTAAAGTGATTTTCAATTATAAATCTAAACTTAAACTTAGTAGTGAATCTTTTTATAAATATTTTTTATTGCAACATATTTAAGTCAATCTTAACCTCACCAGTCAAGGTTTTATAAAATATCAGACCTTATTTTATTCCAAAACTTATAGTTATATTTGATTCATCCAACGTTATTATATTATTATTTCTATTGACTATAATTCATATGTATACACTAAAGAATATGCTTGTTATACTTTGAGTATGCTCAAAGTATAACAAAAATTAAAAATATTCATATATTCACACTTTTGTTATTAAAAATGAGTAAAAATATGTTTTTTTTATCTATTTATACATATTATAATGTTCAGAATCAAATAAATATAGATCTGGAAAGAATAAGGAATGAAAATAGTATAATAATGATTCTATCACTCGGTTTTCAAATTAATTATGTGTGGAAGTTAACGATCACTCCGAGTCAAGCAAATGGAAAAAATTAAAACAATTCCTTTAACGTTTTCAACAGCAAAGCTGTCCTCTTCAGAAACGTAAAAAATTGCGAAAAATAAATTATAAATACATATTCAAAAATGAAAGAACAGAGGAAACGTCCTCATCTCAACGTATACGATTAGACACTCAATAAGGAATAATACTTAATAAGGAATTAATAAGTTACTTAATAAGGAATGAAGTTTACGATCCAGAACGACCAGATCTTTTTATAAGACCACAAAGCAGGTGGGATTAGCTGCCTGCAGTCAATCCTTTAGAAGAAATTTCTAACGATCTCGTAGAGGAGGTTCTTGGGATGGATGATAATTTGATGGGGGATATCATCCTAGATGATATTCCAATACCATTGGGCCAGGAAGATATCTGAAGGCCAATGGAGGAATTAGAGCAGGAGGCTGGTGCTGAAGGTAATTATATCCGCACCCGCACTCGGCCAACATTGATCGTCAGAACACCACCGGTTGGTCCGATAGATCAACCATTACCTCTACTGGAAGAAGTACCAGTACCAGCACCACGACGCCGAATTGCACACATTCCGCGACAATTGCCACTAGTGCCAGCACCAGAGCCAGGTATTGTGTGGTAATGTACATTAACGTTATTAGCTATATACCATAATTTTTATTTTATTATTTTTTTGTTTTATTTTTTACATTTTTTTCAGAAAACATTTTGTTACATTTTTAAAATGTATTACTAATTATTATAATAAGATTATGCTTGTTTTAAACTGCATTATTATTTTTAGTGAATGTGCATATGTAATTAAAAGCTTTTTATGTTAACGTTTCCTATACATATGTTACGTGAAAAGTAACTCACCTCTTAACATTTGTAGTCCTCGTTTAAAAAAAAAATTCCGAAGAAATCTTATTTGGGAATGAGGAAAAAGAATCAATGTAAAGTCTAATAGTTAATTAAATGAAATTTATTGTGTCAAAATTATATAATGTTTTCTTGAGTTTTCGTTATTGATATCTTTTGCCGAGAGAAGACCAGTTCCTTTCCAATAAACACCTTTAACAAATAGGCGTTTATTAGATATAGAAATTGTAATGAAAAGATATGATGGAAAGAATTAGTTATTTACCTTTATTGCTTCTATTGGAAGCTGGAAACCCGTTCTCCGCTCGTGTGTCTACAGCCAGCACAGATGCACCGCCTTTCCAAATTTACTGCCTTGGAGATTGACAATGGTTCGTTCACACACGAGATGGGTATTACTTAGACTGGAATTTTCGTAGGTTACGAGTATAGATTCGCACTGACTACTGGTACAGAGATGATGTCGATCACTTTGATTTAGATTAGATACTGATTCGATGTTGACTAGATACTGAATTTTGGATCCAAATTTAGGGCCTTATATACCCAGATCACATCCTTGTATCGACGTAATAGGGTTGTAAAAAGATTGCTCATCGATGCGTGTTTGTCAAGTTTGCTTAGTAACAGGTCTGGTCTAAGGTTACTTAAAAGTCACACACGTGGCATGTGACACCTCCCCTCTTAATTCAATCGCACAATTAAAAATTTGCGATTGAAGCTTCGGCAGAAGATTTGTCTAAAATTCTCGATATCGTAGTACATAAGGTTGACTTTCTTTTAAATCTTAGAATCGTAGAAAAAGAATTACAAGAAAACATTATTCTAGTGTTCATTGTGTAGAACAAAATATTTTAGTGAATCGTAGTACAATATGTTTGTTTAAATGTTATTTGTTAGAATTAATTGAAAAATTTTGAACAAATTGAAGAATAATACAATTGTGAAAAATTTTAAGAAAAACATAGTACAATAAAATTGTTTAACATTATTAAGTAAAATCGTTTTAACATTATTGAGAAAAATCGTTTTAACATTATTTGTTAATTGGAAATGTTTTGAGTAAATCATAGAAAAATTTTATATAAATCGTAGAACAATGTAATTGTTTAATATTTGTTAACCTGAATTGAAAAAGTAATTGTTTAATAATATATGTAAAATTGATTAAAGAGTAGAAAAATTTTGAAAAACTGTGTAAATCGAAGAACAATTTTAAACAAAAAATTAATATATATATATACATATATTTAATAATTCCATATTATTATAAGACTTCTTTTTGGACTGGTGTGTTTTGATCAGATATTATTCGGATTGCCGCTGACTATTACCGGATTCTTTGCGTACAGATTTCGGATTATTTTGTATTTGTTTCGAATTATGCTTTTTAATTGGATTAAATTCGGATTATTTCACACAATTTTCGGATACTTAGCATATAGATTTCGGATTGTTTCGGATTATGTTTTTCAATTGGATTACATTCCAATTGTTGCAGACAATTTCCGAATTCATTGCATACAGTTTTGGATAGTTTCGTACTTGTTTCAGAATAGGATTTTGCAACACTTAATTTCAAATTGTTGCGGACTAATATCGGATTTCTTGCTTACAGAGTTCGGATTGCTTCGGACATTTTACGGATTAAGTTTTTTTAACTAGATTAAATTCTGATTGTTGCGGACTTATTCCGTAATCTTTACATTTTGATTTCTGATAATTCCGTACTTATTTTAGAAGAATTCTTCACGGGTCATACCAGGGTTTGTATCTCAAGCTTCCAATATTTTATTTCAATTTAAGTTTATTTTTAAATAGAATTTCACTATTTGTCTGCTCTCTAAAACAAAAGTTAATGAAATTTGATTGAAAATCAGTGACTCTATTCAAGCGATTTGAATCAGTGAAATTTCAGTCATTTTTTATTGATTGACCAATTAAAAAATAACTGAAATTTTCTGTCACTCATATTGAAAATTTAAATTATTTTTTAATTGATTAATCAGTGAGAAATGACTGGAACTTAAATAATTTTTAACTGATCTTTAGTAAAATTTCACTGATTCAAATTACGAAAATAGTTACTGCGATTCTTATTCAAATTTCACTAATTCAAATTTAGAGAGTGCTGTTTAATTTGTAAAAAGTGATTAATTTACATTTAGAGAAATCATATTCATTTTTTGTTCCTAATGCGAATAAGTTTAATTGTTTGTATTAAATAAAAATTAAACTTTAGATTTTAATTAAAAAAGGAAATTTAATTTCAATATTATGTTTTAAACAGAATTACAGAATTTAAATTATAAAACAAAATATACTTGAACAATTTGCAATAAGAAAATTAATTATATA
The DNA here is from genome assembly GCF_015476425.1 of Leptopilina heterotoma. Taxonomy (NCBI): domain Eukaryota; kingdom Metazoa; phylum Arthropoda; class Insecta; order Hymenoptera; family Figitidae; genus Leptopilina; species Leptopilina heterotoma. Next base: position 182,354 of record NW_025111066.1, read on the forward strand.
AAGTCTAAATGGAAAATTTAAATCCTTTATACATATTAGATTAAATTGAAACGAAATAAAAAATAAAAGTTTTAATTAGTCAGGTAGCAGTTAGCGACTCTGAGCCACTCACTATAATACCTGAATGATATTATTCCTTGCAACGGCTCGTTCGGCAGATTCTTTGGTTCAGCTCCTCATATGCATTTTTAGAATTTTCGATGTTCAAACATTTTTTAAAATCATATATTTAAACAATAATATTTTTCTTATTTCCTAGTTTAATTTTCATAAATTTAGTTAAATAAACTATTATATTGGTGATATGTATTAGCAACTTTTCTTGTAATAGTAATTACATACAATTTTATCCTTTCATGAAAAGAACAATATACAATACATAATTATTTTATCTAAATGGATGTGCAAACTAAACTGACAGAAAAATAAAATACCCATTTTACTAATAAATAAGTTGATAGTCTAACCTTAAAATTTCGTAAAATATAAATTTGAACTTCTACCACATTTTTTAATTATTTTTTATTGTCGAACTTTTCATATGCTTTTTTCGCAATACTAAACAATTTTATTAATTTTGATAACATAGAATAACTATAATTAAGTCCGCACAGGAAGCAGGCATGCAAAGAAAGGGAGGTGCAACGTCACATCCAATTAAAAAATATTTATCTAAGCCGTGGTATGGCGGATCTTGCGTGGAAGCGAAGAGGGAAGTGGGGGTGAGACTTAGAAAATGCAAAAACTCGAATTTTGATACTAATGATTTTTTGGAATATAAAATAGCCAAAACAAAATTTAAAAAAATACTTTTAGAGAAAGAAAAAGAATTTCAAAGAACTCTCATAGATTCGATAAACAATTGTCGTGATGCTAAAACGTTTTGGTTCCTAATTAAAAAATATAGACCTAAACTTCACTCTCCAAATTCTATAATTTTAAATCAATGGCACGAGTATTTCTCCCTCCTCTTCCCTCAACGAATTGATTTCTCTGTTCCGCTTTCCAATGAAATTGATCCTTCCATACTGAATGACCCGATTACGCACGACGATCTCCTCCTTGTTCTAAAAAATTGTAAAAACGGAAAATCTCCCGGACCAGATGGCATTAACTACGAATTTTACAAAAACTTACCATTAAATTGGATTTATTAAATTGAAAACTTATTTAACAAAATCTTGGAGGAGGGGGAGGTCCCGCGATCCTGGTCGGAGATACACGCTTCTATGCTCCATAAAAAAGGTGATAAGAATATTCCTGACAATTCTCGTTGCATCTCCTTGGTAAATTGCATCACCAAAATTTTTACACAAGTATTGAATGAGAGATTATCGGAGTGGGTTAATAAAAGTAATTTGTTGCCAGAGTTCCAATCTGGCTTTCGAAAGGGAAGGGGATGCATTGATAACATTTTTATTTTTGATTCAATGTCACAAATTTATTTAAATAAAAATAAAGGAAAACTCTATGTGATATTCATAGATTTTGTCAATGCTTTCCCTTCCATCAAGCATAAATTATTATGGCGAAAATTGTCCTATTTGGGAGTAAGTAATAAATTTATTAAAATTTGCAAGGGTTTGTACGACTACGCAACTATTTCTGTACGTTCACCAGAAGGCCTTTCAGTTCCAACAGAGGTCACAGAAGGCGTTCTCCAGGGAGAAACTTTAAGCCCCTTCTTTTTCTCACTATTTATTTATGACTTTGGAAAATTTTTTAGAGATCGAAACCTGGAAGGCGCTCCTGTGGATCCTAAAAACAACATACTATGTACCGGATATGCGGATGACATAGCATTGTTTGCTGTCAACCCGCACGATTTGAAAAAAAAGCTGAAATGCCTAGAAAGTTATTGTGATACCAATGGCTTAGGAGTTAACATTAAAAAAACAAAAATACTAATTTTCCACAGGGGTAGATTGCAAAGCAAATATAACACGTTCTATTACAAAAAAGAAAAAATAGAAATAGTCAAAAACTTTTGTTATCTTGGAGCGCACTTTTCATGTTCGGGTTCATTTAATTTTGCTTTAAACGAGGTAAAACATTCGGTTCAAGGCGCAATGGCTGCCCCCTTGTCAAACAACCATATCAATAGAGAGAAACACAATTGGTTTTCCCAAATAATTAAAATAATTAGCGCAACTGGTTTAAACGAAAATCAAGAAATTCAACTAACTCCAAACTACATTATAAAAAATAAATAGACTATACTAAACAAACAAATTGAAAAATCCAAACAAAATGATAAAATTAGAATCTTGGAATCTCGCAGCCTCCAGATTTACCCACATTTACCTTTAGAACAAGGACGTCAACCTTATCTTAATCTCAAACTACCATTTTATAAAATTAAAGCAACTGCACAGTGCAGATTAATTAATAATATATCACCCAGAATTTTTACCAAAGATAATGTTTTAAAACTTCGATCGAATGAGAGATGTGAAACTTGTTTTGGTCTTTCGACGGAAAGTATGCTTCATGTATTGATTGAATGTGCAGTTTATAACTCAGAAAGATTGTCTTTGTTTGAGTCACCTAACAATGTAACTGATCCATTTTATTATATAATTGATATACTTGGAGGAAGAACAAAAGAAAATGTGAACAAAATGTATACATTTATTGAAGGTATCACTGTCAAACGTAAAGATAATTGAAATAATTAAAAACACATTATCTGGTCCTACAAGTCAATTTGTGTTCGTGCGAATAAAATTAATTGTAAACAATTCTGTATAATTAAAAGAAAAACATGTATTTTATCATATTAGAATTTTGTTAACTTCGAGACTCGACTCATTTGTAAAGCCTAATGGCTTGAAGCAAATAAATTATATATTATAGTGAATTCTAGTATTGACTAGTTAATATTAGTATTGACGAAAGGCCACTGTCAGAACTAGTTTTAACTAGGTAATACTAGTATTGACTAATTTCGGGGTTTGACGGTAACATATACATACCCATGTGGAAGGATCTCCGGAAACTTTTCGGAAGAGGTTTCCGAAAAATTTCCGCACGGGGAAAAGAGAAACGTTGGGTTAATACCGATTTCAGATTGGATGAACAGTTTTTCGGTGCTGTTTCAACATAGGCGACATCTGTAGTATAATGTATGTTGTATTAATGTCACCTCGTAACTGAGTTTGATTCCGAAAATAACTGTCAGGCGATGGTGTCTTGATTCATTTTACCATTAGCCGTTGAATTAACGTACTAAATCATTTTATACATCAAAATAAATAATATTTAAGAAATAATTATTTAAAACATGAATCACTTGGCAAATCCATTATAAAAGATAATTTCCGCAATCATTAAAAACATTTATGACTATATAAAAATATACGCAGCTGATCAGTCAATTTTCATATATGGCCATAACCTACCTGATCAGTCATAATTACACACGCGCTGCGCATGCGCAAGCAGACATATTTCTGGTCAAGCAAACTTATCGTGGTATATTGATTTAACAGGTGGATCTGTGTTAATTCAATGTTATTGCCGTGAAGTAGGCCCAGTTTGTTAGATCAACGTTTCTCTTTTCCCCGTGCGGGAATTGATTTTTTAACGGAAATTATCCGGAAATTGATTTTTTACGGAAATTGATTTTTTACAGAAATCTTCCGGAAATTAATTTTTTTACGGAAATCTTTCGGAAATTAATTTTTTTTACGGAAATCACATGTGAAACTTTCCGGAAATCTTACGGAAAATGATTTTTTTACGGAAATCTTCCGGAAATTAATTTTTTTCATATTTGTTGTTACATTACTTGTTTACGTATACTTTAACTTATCTACTATTTAACACCTATCAAAAAATAGTTTTAGTAGGCTAAAAATAGAGTTTAACATTTTGCCCCAGTAAAAAAAAAAAATTTTAAAAAGGACATAACATGTATTTTATGCAAAAATATCAGAAAGCTGTACAGGGCAAGTTGCCCTACAATATTGATATACTAATATTTGCATCTAAGCGGATTATATTGTCAAAAAAATCATTTATGCAAAAGGACTCAGCACAAAATGCACTTAAAAAATCTTCCAGTGAAAAAAATTGTTTGAAACTTCGTGGGTATGAAGTTTTAAGAATGCTAAACAAAATATTAAAATCAAAAGTGCCCCACTAAAGGTCAGAAATAGGACTAGGAGCAGGCAAAGGTCAAAAATGACCAAAATATCAAATAATTGCCCTTAGCTAGGGTTCTGGACCAGTTTTAGTATCAGATTGAGGACTTGTTTTAGAAATAGTTTTAGATTCAGACTGAGGACATGTTTCCGGACCAGTTTCAGAATTTAGTTTAAAGTTTTAGGACTAGTTTTAGTATCAGATTTCAGAACCAGTTTCAGAATCATATTAAGGACTTGTTTGAGGACTACTTTGAGATTCAGGTTGAGGACTTTAAGGACCAGTTTTAGTATCAGATTGAGGACTTGTTTGAGGACCACTTTCAGATTCAGGACTTATTTAAGGACCATTTTTAGGATCAGATTGAGGACATGTTTCAGGACCAGTTTTAGAATCAGATTTAGGACTTGCTTTAGGACCAGTTTTAGTATCTGATTGAGGACTTGTTTGAGAATTAGTTTTAGTAACAGATTGAAGACTTGTTTTAGGACTACTTTCAGATTCAGGTTGAGTACTTAGTTGAGGACTAGTTTTAGAATCAGACTGAGGACTTGTTGGAGTATTTTTTCGAGCATCTGATTGAGGACTTGTTTCAGGATCAGATTCAGAGTGAGGTATTGTTTGACGACTAGTTTCAGTATCAGATGAAGAACTTCTTTGATCATCAGTTTTAGTAACAGATTGAGGACGTCTTCTTCCATAAGAATAACTGAATACATAACATAACAAAGTTCTAAGAAATCATTATATCCGGAAATCATTCAAGATAACAAATATATTAAATGTATGTAAAAATAAAAATATTGGTTACTGCGGAGATCATTCAGGAATTAAATTTATTCTGAAACACTTTTCTTGATATAGCATTGATTGGATAGGCCTATTTAAAAACTATTAAACAATAATTTTACAAATTCTGATTAACATTTATGAATGGTAAAGAAATTACAGTCTTGTAAATACATAAACACAATATTTAGGCAGAATTTCAAGTTATTTGATTTTGTAACTAAAAATTTTATATGATTTTATTTATATTCTTTTTCTGACTCAGTTTTCATAAACAAAATAAATAAAATCTTTTACAGGAGATTCATTTTTAATAGATTTTAGACAACTTTCAACTAAAATATTTTTTCAACTTTACAAAATTTAAAAATATTCCTCTTGCAACAAATAGTACTCAAAAATTATGTAAACTTTTGGTTGAAAAGAAATCATTTTTTCACATATTTATCATAAAATTAGGCTGTTTTGAAAGTTAATAATTGAAAATAAATAACATCCACAGATTCTCTGCAAGCAAAAATAAAACGTTACTGGAGCAAAGAAGAGAAAGAGCTTATTTTTGCGAATTTTGGAGACTTAATGAAACTGACAGCACTCCCAAGTTTGAGTAAGTGCAAAGAAATTATACAAGCGAATAAGGTTTTAGAACGTAGAACAGCACAACAAGTAAAATCATGGATTGATAATCAACAACGTGCTGAGTCAAGAAAACTAAACAAACTGTTTTAAAATTTTAATCAGTTATTGTTGGCATGCAGATTATTTAGAGCAGGATGTAGTCAATAATAATACACAAATACGGATGAAATCAGTCGTTTATTAAGAGCTCGTTGACGATCGAGACGTTCACGGTCGAAGCGATATCGAGAAGCAGAAGAAGTGCGTGCGCACACGGTAGTGACGTAAAATCAACTACGTTAGAGTCAAGCGAGATATTAGGCGCGAATATACAATATTTCAACACTCCCTCCCGAGATTGACTCGTTTACAATATAAATAAAAATTATCAATTTTACAAATTTCAAGCTTAAATAATTTATAAGTTTCTCAATTTATTTTAAATATAGTCGTTTCAAGTCCATCCTTTCTCAAATTGAATATTCTGGACATTTCAGCATTGTCGAATTTGATATATGTATAAGTTCTGTAAATCTTAGGACACCTTTCGAACAGCTCATGTACCAATCATTATGTCTGAGTTTCATTCAGTAACTGAAAATTATTGAAAATAATAAATTTCGTCATTTCAGTATATTTATTACCATCGTCAGATATCGTATACTGTCGTGTATTTCAGTTGTTCATTTAAATTTTTCTTAGAAGAACTGTCGTTTAATCATTTGTTTATTCAAACTGTCTAGAAGAGAAACTGTCTTATATATTAGTTGGTTTTTTTGAAATTACCTAAGAGGAATCTGTCGTTATTAGGTATATATATAGTTTTGCATTGAAATTTTATCACACAACTTTGTTGTTCGTTATTATATCAGACAATTATTATGTAATTGAAAAACATTCGATATTTACACAATCGTACTTCACATATTATTTCATACAATCTTGATGAACATCCGTCATGTCATATGCCTTAATTTATTTCGCCAATAGTTTTGTACATATCGTTGCAGCTTTATTATCATACCCTCACAGCACCGGGATATTTTTGTTTTCGGAAGTTTGGATATCTCTGGGATATCCTAGGGACGTCCATGGATATCCAGAGGATAATCCAGGGATATCCAAACTTCCGAAAACAAATCGATATCCCCAGGACGTCTCTGGGATATCCTGAATATCCCGGTGCTGTGAGGGTATTTAACTAGTCGTTGTAAATAAAACTTTATCCAACTTTTTCGTCGGGGATTCGCTTATCGTCATAATTTTGTTAAAATATTGACTTTCATCAATAGCAATATTCAATCTCAAATTTCAATAAACAATGTAAATTTGATTATTTGTATTTCAAGAGATAGTGTCTTGAAACAGTCGCATTACAAGAATCACATCTGAAAAACATTATTTGCTATTAGCAAAAACTTATGTTGAAATTAGCAAACAGATCGTTTCGTCTACTTATGAAGTTCAAATATAATTTTAATTTCAGTCAAACGTTAAATTATTCATTTAATCTTAATTTATAGTTTTATCTACGTGATAGAAAACTAATCAATCGTTATTCGTTAAGAAATATCAAGAGCTTTTTCATAGAATTCCAAACTGTCATTTGTTTCCACGTTCCTTTTGTTCTTGATTTGATAACTGTTCTAATACATTTGTTGATTTTATAAAATTTATTAGCTGATCAGAATTTCGTTTACATTTGCTTCTTGTATAACTGTCATGCTTTTTGTTGTCTCTAAGTCGAATTTTCATATCTAACAGACATTCAGGTTCACATGAGTTTGATTAAGATCGTTATGAGTTATCGTTGTTAACACTGTTCGTATAAAAATTAATATTTAAAGAAGGATGTTGTCACTCAACCTCTTATTTTGAATATGCGCCTGTCGCGAGATATGACAAAAATTCAACTGGAGAAGATGAAATTGCTAAGGAGGGAGTTAGAAGAACGACGCGAAGGAGGGGAGACGAATGTTCGCATAGCTTATCGTCATGGAGCTCCATCACTGGTGTCTACTTCTCGACGATTGAAGCAGTGAACCAGTGTGTGTGTACGTTTCATGATATTGGTGTCAATGAATTGTGTAATTCTGTTGACCCATCCAATGCTTCCCGTGCTGCCTCGTGTAATACATTTTCAGCTGTTCTCTAGTCGTTCTCTGTTTACTATCAGAATGTTAGGGGACTGAGGGGTAAACTAGTTGATCTTCGCCAAGCTTTGTTAACAGTGACTTATGATGTAATTATTTTTTCCGAAACTTGGTTGAATTCATCTTTTCACTCTTCGGAACTTGGATTTTCAAATTACAATATTTTTCGCTCTGACAGAAATGCAAATACCAGTCTGTGTTCTCGTGGTGGTGGTGTTCTTGTGGCATGTTGTTCAACATTAAATGCTTCACTTATAGTCACTAATGACAATTCAGTTGAACATATTTTCGTAAAGTTTTTATCTAACAAAACATTGTATATTTTGGCCACATTTTATATACCCCCTAATTCTACCTTTCATACTTACTTAACTGTTTGCAATATAATTGAAAAAGTATACAATTCTTTCCCGTCAGCAATTTTAATTATTATTGGAGATTTCAACATGCCTTTCGTTTCGTGGCGTTCGCATTCTGATAGCGGACCCTCTTGCTTTTCAAAATTACGTACTTCCAAATCATATAATAAAATTGCCAATCGAATATCTGAATCTTTAGACCTTTTAAAAAAATTTGCGAGCGATTATTTATGATAATAATAACAATGATGTAAATGCGGCCAACTAATTTTTGTAATTAATTCTGTCATACTTTTTTATATACTTAGTACACTGTACGAATGGGCACAGCCCTTATATATATATCTAAATAAATATTTAAATACTGTCGCATAAATTTATTTTAAATAATATAAATTTTTATGTTATAAATGCTGGAATTATTGGCCTTGCTTTCAATTTAAGAGATCTTAAACTGTCGTATTTTCGATTGAAAAACTCATATAAATAAATATTTTGACTTTTTACTATTTTTAACTATCATTAGTTAATCTATTATAGAATATAATTTATACTTTGTCATCAATTACAATTCGTTATTAATTCTTCTCAACCAATCGTTTTAATTTTTAGATTCTATCGTTTGTTTAACAGTCAACTGATTTTCACTAATCTTAATATTAATGTAAAATAAAATTTCTGTGTCTTATTTTCGGTTCTAATGAACTCGTCTTATATATTGGATTCTTTAAAACAATCGCAAATGCAGAAAATTTAGTTTTCACTAATTTAAACTGTTTTCTGACTATATGAGTCTCATAATTTTCTAGTGTGAATTTTATTTATTTATACTTTTGTTCAATTCATCTCCCTTCGTTTCTAATAATCGTTTTTAAGGTTTAGTAAACTGTTCTTTATTTTATCTCCCTCCGTTTTTAATAATTCGTCTTTAAGGTTAACTAAACCGTTCTTTAATTTATCTCCCTCCGTTTTTAATAATTCATCATTGTTTTTCTAAAAATTTACTGTCTTATCAATTTTTATTTTAATGAACCAGTCGTTTAAAGACAAATTTGTTTCTGTAATTGTTCTGCTTTAAGTATTTATTACATCATCTCTTACTATAAACTTTTTTTTTTATTATTGACAAATAATCTAAACATTTGAATCGTTTAATTTCATTTCGTTAAAATAATTGTTTATTATAAATGTACTTAGAGAAATTCGAAAGTTAATTTATTTATCGTATAATTTGGTTAAATCTTTCTAGGATTCTATTTGTCAAGAAATATCGAAATTATCAAACTGTCGTATATATTTTTGCATTGTAAAAACTTTTTCGTATAAATTCTTACACACATATATATATATATATATATATGGGGCATTCCACGCCAAGTCGGACACCTTTTGACTTTTGCATCTCCGATTTTTTTCAAATATTTTTTTTCTTTTAGTGCTGGTTGAAAGGAACTTCCATGATTTTTTTCAAATTTTTTCATGAAGTAATTTAAGAGATCTGGGTTTTTGAAAAATCACGTTTTTTACATAAATTTTTTTTTTAAATGCTTATAACTCGGACAAAAATTGATCAAATTGGACGTTCGATATATGAAAATTTTTGTTTTTACACGTAGTTTTTGATAAAAATATTTAAAAAATTTTTTTTTTTAATTTACCAAAAAAATTTTAAATTTTAAAAATAAAATTTAATTTTTAAGAATGTATGTATCGATCGATTTTTTTCAAAATTTTTTGTAAGAAACTGGTACTAAATTAAGAATTTTTAATCCTTGTCTGATTGTGGGCAAACGATGGGATCTATTTATTTTGAAATTTTTAATTTTTGTAAAACGGTAGGTAGCCAAATGCCTAACTTGCAATTTGATCAAATCTCTTTTTTTTTAACAGTAAGAAGGTTAAGTTCGGAGAGACTCAGTCTGAAAACAGTTTTGGTTTGAAAAATTTGCGTGATTTGGTCAAATGTCAAGTTACGCATTTGGCTACCTACCGTTTTCACTGCGTATACAAAAATTAAAAATTACAAAATAAATAGATCCCATCGTTTGCCCACAATCAGACAAGGATTAAAAATTCTTAATTTAGTACCAGTTTCTTACAAAAAAATTTGAAAAAAATCGATCGATACATACATTCTTAAAAATTAAATTTTATTTTTAAAATTTAAAATTTTTTTGGTAAATTAAAAAAAAATTTTTTTTGATATTTTTATCAAAAACTACGTGTAAAAACAAAAATTTTCATATATCGAACGTCCAATTTGATCAATTTTTGTCCGAGTTATAAGCATTTAAAAAAAAAATTTATGTAAAAAACGTGATTTTTCAAAAACCCAGATCTCTTAAATTACTTCATGAAAAAATTTGAAAAAAATCATGGAAGTTCCTTTCAACCAGCACTAAAAGAAAAAAAATATTTGCAAAAAATCGGAGATGCAAAAGTCAACAGGTGTCCGACTTGGCGTGGAATGCCCCATATATATATATATATATATATATATATATATATATATATATATATATATATATATATATATATATTTATCACTGTAGCTTATTATTGATTATAACCATTTTTTATTTTAAATATTACAACGGAATATTATTTTTAACCTTTTCTTAAAAGTATTTTTATTACTTACAAAGCATAAATTTTGTGTCTAGTAAGAATTTATTTGTTTGTAAATTTATTTATGATTAATTGATCAATTATTATCAATTATTATTTAATTGATAAAAATTTTAATAATAGTTTTTTAAATAGTTTTGTAGATTTATAAAAATGAAGAAAACAGTAGCTCTTAGTGTCACAAATCTAAAAAATGTAAAGTAAATCCTAATAAAATAGTAGTAAACTTATATAGTATAGGTTTTATAGTAGATTTCTGTTGATGTATATTGTTATTTTTCTGAAAAATTTCGACATTTAAAAGTTAATCAAATTTTATTCTGACATGTTTTATATTATACATTATGTGAAACGCATACTATATATGATATTTTCTTGTATAGTGTTTATAATTAATATAAAAAACACTCTTATTTTTCTTAAGATTAAATTATTTCTCTAATAATAAACACTATATCTTAATTTTTTCGACTTACTTTTAAATTCAATCATTGACAACTTTTGTGAATTTATTAGGTACCTATTAACTAATTATCAATTATTCCATTAACTTAATCATATATTAAAAAAGACATTTACATTATACTTTATAAATTTGAATTAACGAAATTTTACTGATTATCCCCAACGACAAGTATGTTACTGATTTAAAATGTGTATTTGTGTAATTAATTAGTGAAATTTCATTAATTCAGTATAAACACTGCAAAATAAGACACCTCTTTTTGCAATGAAATCACTATTTCAGATAATTTATCACATTAAATTTAAATCAGTGAAAAATTACTGATAAAATCACTGAGAATCATTTAATTTTCACTGATTGTTAAAAGGTATTCACTGAGAATTATAGTGATTTACTATTGGTGATTGACTTTCTGCTTTTAAATTAGTAAATTTTACTAATAATTAGTAATTTCTGCTAACTTATTAGTAAACCTTACTAATTCAAAATTAGTAACAATTTTTACTAATTCAATTTTAGAGAGTTGATAAAATAGATTAACTGGTTCATTTAGCAAAAAAATTACTGGCAATCAGTAAAATTCTATACTTAAGAAGCAATGAATTTTTAATGACAATTAGTCATAAAATTAACAGATTTAAATAAAGAAAAATCGTCCACCAAAATGACAGCGAGTCAATTATATTTTACTAACTGTCAGGGGTATTTTATTGATTCAAATTTAAACCCAAGTAGCACGTAATATTGGGAACATTCCAGCAATATGTCACAACATTAAGGCAATATTGGTAATGTTAAGGCAATGTTCCCAATATCGCTGTAATATTACGTGCTACTGGGGAAAGTATAATTCAACTTTTTTTTGCTTATGTTTTAATACAATTTTATTTTAATTGAAATTTATTATTAAATTTTATTATTATAATTTATTTATATATTATAATATTATAACTAATTGTATATTTATCTTACTATCTATTACAGAAATATATATATATATATATATATAATTAAATTTTATTATTGAATAAGTTATTTATTTTGTATATACACTTATATACAGTATAACTCGGTTGTACGTCAGATGGAAAAAAATTGTCCACCTAAATCAACTCTGTTGATTTAGGCCACACCTATACTGCCCAAAAGGCCCGCCTGGACCAACCCAGCACAAGGGGTGGGTCCTTCATCTTCTACAAGGGAAGGGGTAGAGTGCTAATGACACTCAAGGCTACGTTCTGAATTTCAAGTAAAGAATTGCTCAGTTGATCCTCTTGTCCTAGAGCTTACAGGTTATTCTTAGAGTTGAACCAGAAAGCCCTGTTGTGTCAAAGTGTCAGAAGTGTAAAAGCAAAATCAATTTACTTTCAAAAGTTTTTGATGTTACTTTAAAATCAGTGAAAAAATATTGTAATTTATCTCATCTTTGTGGTGCTAAGTTTTGAAGAAGTGTTTTACTTGCATTCATCTGCTTCAAAGAATTCAGAATTCCTGCTCCTACCTTTAGCATCTGCTTCAAAGAGTTGAAAATTTCAAAAGCTCACACACAAAAATTAATTGTAAGTAATTTTATAAATATATGGGCAATTCCACGCAAGATTATCCTATGACCTTGAGAATTCGGTTAAACATATTTTTTTTTTTTTTTTTTCTTAATCTATATGGAAAAAAAAGAAATACGTGTTATTTTATTTTTGTTTAATCGCCCAAATTTTCGAGTTATGAATTTTCGAAATTTTGGATTTGTAACTGTAGACATATTTTCAGTAGCTTATAAGTCTGAAAATATTAAGTTTATAAAAAACTTGTCAAGGAATGAAAGTTTTAGTTTACTTTCAACTTTTAAGAAATGTAAAAAAAAATTTTTTTTTTAATTTTTTATTAAAAAAAATTTTTTTTTATAAACAAATTAATTTTTTTTTAACTTTGGACCCCCTTTTTTTTTAAATTTATTTATACCTTATAATATACAGAAGATTTTCCAAAAAGTTTTGGAGTGGGCCGACGCGTTTAATGAGTTGTACAAAATTTTCAAAAATCACGTGCAAGGTGCTCGCGTTCTACGAAACTCCTCACAATGGAATTTTTTTACAATTTACTTCTCAAAAAATGTCTACAGACTAAAATTTTTAATCGATTCGAGTGTTTTTTGTTTTAAATAAAAGGAGAACAATTTCTGAAGATATCTCTCCATGCAAACCTAAAAATCTTTAATTGTTTATAATTTTTTTTAAAAACAAAAAGTTAACAAATTAATTGTGTAGTTTCCTTTAAAAATGAAAGATTATTTTCTTATTTTGCTACTACACATGTCCTAAATCAGATTCAATTAATATAACATACGACCGCCAAATAAATAGTAAAACATAAAATAATTTATCTAAACTGTTATAAACAATATTAGTTAACAAATAGTTAACTTTGGTTCCTCTCCATAAAAAAACTTTGTTCTTTCATATTCATATTGTACTTTAGGTTCATTTAATGAATACATCTCCCTTTCGTTAAAAAACAATTTTTAATTGTTATAAACAATAATAGTTAACAAATAATGAACTTTGGTTCCTCTGCACCAAAAAGAATTTTTTTCATATTTTTCATTGAAGTTTATTACAAAGAATGTTTGTGTCAAAATAAAACAATAAACATTTTAATGTAAAATATATATTAATTGCATTTATTTTATTTTAATTAATTTTTTTATTTAAATTTTCAAAAACACAAAGAAAGAAAAAAACATTTAATACAAATTTATATAAATTAAATTGTTTATAGTTATTGATCAAACTATTTCATACGTTCACTATTATTTAACAAAAAATTTTTGGTGCAGAGGAACCAAAGTTCATTATTTGTTAACTATTATTGTTTATAACAATTAAAAATTGTTTTTTAACGAAAGGGAGATGTATTCATTAAATGAACCTAGAGTACAATATGAATATGAAAGAACAAAGTTTTTTTATGGAGAGGAACCAAAGTTAACTATTTGTTAACTAATATTGTTTATAACAGTTTAGATAAATTATTTTATGTTTTACTATTTATTTGGTGGTCGTATGTTATATTAATTGAATCTGATTCAGGACATGTGTAGTAGCAAAATAAGAAAATAATCTTTCATTTTTAAAGGAAACTACACAATTAATTTGTTAACTTTTTGTTTTTAAAAAAAATTATAAACAATTGAAGATTTTTAGGTTTGCATGGAGAGATATCTTCAGAAATTGTTCTCCTTTTATTTAAAACAAAAAACACTCGAATGGATTAAAAATTTTAGTCTGTAGACATTTTTTGAGAAGTAAATTGTAAAAAAATTCCATTGTGAGGAGTTTCGTAGAACGCGAGCACCTTGCACGTGATTTTTGAAAATTTTGTACAACTCATTAAACGCGTCGGCCCACTCCAAAACTTTTTGGAAAATCTTCTGTATATTATAAGGTATAAATAGGTAAATCTTGCGTGGAATTGCCCATATGTTTTATTTTTATTAAGGTAGTTCTCTCACTTTTGTAAGAAATCAATTTTGATAAAATATTTTTCAAATTTTTAGTAAATTTTGCTTTTTGCAAACGATGCAAACCTTTTGTCTTGTAAAAGTTTTAGAACCCTTTTTATCGTACTGAAATTAAGATATTTGGATTCAAATCTCAATTTCGGTACGGTAAAGGATTCTAACATTTTTATCAGGCAGATAAGGCTTGCATGAAAGAACATTTACTCAAACATTGTAGAATATTTTATCAACATCGATTTATTCAAGTATAAATTAAAAGAAATATCTTTAATATAATAATAATTAAAATATTTCTAGTAATGACTATTCAATGTGCTATATAAATATAAAATAATTTCCTTTTCTTTAAATAAAAATATTTTAAAGAATGACTTAATAAATATTTGAATATAATATAATAATAATAAGCATTTCTCAAAAACTCTCGAAGTTACAATTACACGCAACATGAGATTTTGTTAAACATCACAAAAACATTTACACAAAGTACAACCCGTTGTAATTTCACAAAAGGGACATTCTTCTTTTTGAATATTTAAATCTAAAGTATTTTAATCGGATAAAAATCTAATTTTATGTAAATAATAGATTTAATGGAATTTAACATTCCTTTAAGTTTCACAATTTGAAGTGAAAAACCTAAGAATAAAACACGGTATTTCTTAATAAATTCCTTTTCTTGGACAAACAGTTTATTGACCCTTTTGAGGAATAGTCAGAAAATATGAAAAGTAAATTGCTCAATATAAGGAGTGGTGCATCTAAGTCACTGAACTCGGATCGCGCCACTGCCTAAATCTGCAAGCTTGCAGAATTGGCTTGGCAACAGTCAAGTGCAATAAACTTAACATACGATTTCCCCACTAAATCGTCTTTCAATAAAATTGATTGACACTGGGAAATCTGGGCAGTTTAAGCCAGGCCGTTGTAGCCGGCAGTTAGCCCGGGCAGTTTGGGCCCGCAGTTTAGTCCAGGCCGTTGTAGCCTGTAGTTGTAGCCGGCATTTTTAGGCCAGGCAAGCCTAAGTCCGGCTATTGGCCGTGTTTGTATAAAAAGGATCTCAGAAGTTTAAAGAAATTAATAAGAAGTTTGTTAAGAAAATTGAATTTAATTGAGAAAAATATAAATAAATAAAAATAAAAAAAGGTTGAATTGAAAAATATATATTTGAAATATAAAGAATAAAATAAAGTGATATAATTAAAAAGATAAAAGAAATAAAAGAAAATATTGAAAATAAAATAAATGAAATTGAATATAAAAATTTATAAAGAATAAACATAAAGGAATTTGTGAGAGTAATATGAAAGAAATTAAAGTGATCAAAGTAAAGTAAAAAAGACTCTTATATCAAAAAGGAAAAAAAAGTAAAGCTATTAAAGTATAAATAATATTAATTTCAAATATATATTAAAAGACAACCTTTATTTACGAGGTTCAGATCTTAAACTTTGTGCAACTTAAAAAGAATATTAAAGTTCCCAGCAAAATATCAATCTAGTGAACCTAGATTTGGTATTTCCTGAATTTTTCGGAAGAACATCGTGAAGCGGGTATAAACACAAAACACATTCATTGGATTCGTATTACCAAGGAAGAATCACCGAGTAGTGAGTAAAGATCTTACGTGTCACAACACACACTAATACTCCATTCACACAGATACACTTACTCGTCTTACACATAAAATTAGATTTATCTGTAATAGGGATTTTTGGCAAAATATATGGGGCATTCCACGCCAAGTCGGACACCTTTTGACTTTTGCATCTCCGATTTTTTTCAAATATTTTTTTTCTTTTAGTGCTCGTTGAAATGAGCTACCATGATTTTTTTTAAATTATTTCATCAAGCGGTTTAAGAGATACAGGTTTTTGAAAAATCACGTTTTTTACGTAAATTTTTTTCTGAAATGCTTATAACTCGGACAAAAATTGATCAATTTTGACGTTCGATATATGAAAATTTTTGTTTTTACACGTAGTTTTTGATAAAAATATTAAAAAAAATTTTTTTTTAAATTTACAAAAAAAATTTTAAATTTTAAAAATAAAATTTAATTTTTAAGAATGTATGTATCGATCGATTTTTTTCAAAATTTTTTGTGAGAAACTGGTACTAAATTAAGAATTTTTAAGCATAGTCTGATGATGGGCAAACGATGGGATCTATTTGTTTCTGATTTTTCAATTTTTATATTTATAGCTAAAAGTATGAAAAATGAATGAATTATCGTAAGAATGCGATAGAGAAGGACAGACAAAGCTCCTGTCCTCTTCTATCTCATTGTTTTGTTATAAGTTCACGTCTTAAGATTTCATTGTGCGTTGGCCTTTTTCTATTTTACGCGCTGCGTTCATCCGCTACATCTCAAACCTTTAAAATATTTAAACGGTCACGAAATTAAATGTTTTTATACATATGCATATGCTTTCTCAAAATTACAATAAAGTAATTAATATCCTGAACGTCTTGTAATTCATTTTTCATACTTTTAGCTATAAATATAAAAATTGAAAAATCAGAAACAAATAGATCCCATCGTTTGCCCATCATCAGACTAGGCTTAAAAATTCTTAATTTAGTTCCAGTTTCTTACAAAAAATTTTGAAAAAAATCGATCGATACATACATTCTTAAAAATTAAATTTTATTTTTAAAATTTAAAATTTTTTTGGTAAATTTAAAAAAAAATTTTTTTAATATTTTTATCAAAAACTACGTGTAAAAACAAAAATTTTCATATATCGAACGTCAAAATTGATCAATTTTTGTCCGAGTTATAAGCATTTCAGAAAAAAATTTACGTAAAAAACGTGATTTTTCAAAAACCTGTATCTCTTAAACCGCTTAATGAAAAAATTTGAAAAAAATCATGGTAGCTCATTTCAACGAGCACTAAAAGAAAAAAAATATTTAAAAAAAATCGGAGATGCAAAAGTCAAAAGGTGTCCGACTTGGCGTGGAATGCCCCATATACATTTAATTGTTATTATCTTAATTTTGTGTTTCAATTCAAACATCCTAATAATTTTCCTATCTTCTCATTTTACTCAAGAGTAGGGTTCTCAACCTCTTAGTTGAATCAATAACTAAGTTGAGGGGGAATCCACTACCTTTACAATTTCTTTTGCCGAAGGACACGTAAATTGAAGTTTTAAAAATTAAAATTAAATTTCTAAATCCTACTTTAACAAACTGGTGGCAGCGGTGGGATTCTTTCTCTTTATTCTTGGGAAATAGAAGATAGTAAAAACAAGTTGTTCATTTCATGACCATTAAGCTTCCTCAATATATATTATTATATATAATTTTAAAAGTTAAATAATTATAATAGTTTATTAAATATAATTAATAAATCTTCTTTTTAATAAATCAAAAAAAAAATTAATGTTATAGAGTTTATCATAAATTTTTTTTCCTATAGTATATATATATATGTTACGGCCGAACTCCGTAACTTATTATATTGTCAAATACCTTTTATTTATAGTTAAATTAAAATCATTTGAAACAATTAAACAGAACACAAGAATTTTGTCAAACATCATAGAAAAAAACACTCACACAAAACAACCCTTTGTAATCTTTGCAATCTCACGAAAGAGAAATTCGTCGTTTGAATATTCTAATCCAATGTATTTCTATTAATCAAAAACCTAATTCTAAAAAATAACTACTTCAATTAAATTTAACATTCCTCTGGGTTTCGCAATTTTTGGGGTGAAAAAAACCTAAGAAATATAGTACAGTATTTCTCAACGAATTCCTCTTCATTGACAAACAGCTTATTAACCTTTTGAGAAATTGTTGAAATAAATTGCCCAATATAAGGAGTGGTGCATCCAAGTCACTGAACTCGGATCACACCATTGCCTAAATCTGCAAGGTTGCAGAAATTGGCTTGACAACAGTCAAGTGCAATGAACTTAATTTATGATTTCCCCACTAAATCGTCTCTCAATAAAATTGATTGACACCGGGAAATCGAGGCAGTTTAGTCCAGGTCGTAGTCACCTGTTGATGTAGCCGGCAGTTTGGGCCAGGCATTTTCTAAGTCCGGCAAGTTAGCCGAGTTCAAAGTTGAAATATTTCTCAGAAGTTTTAAAGAGTGAAATTAAGTAAAGTTTGTTCAAGAAGAAGTGAATTTATTTGAGAAATAGTATATTACGATACTAGGCCAGAAAGTTGGATTTCCTGGCCGGCGTGATATATAAGGCCGAGGCGAAGCCGAGGCTTTATATATCACGCTCGCTAGGGTATCCAAATTTCTGGCCGTGTGTCGTATACAATTTTTCTGTATCCCCAGCCGAAAGTACGTTAAATAATTATTGTTTGAATAATAAAATAGCTCAATAAGTTGCCCGCCCGACTTTTGCAAAGTCGAGGCGAAGCCGAGACTTTGCTGGTCGGGGCGGGCATGAAAAAAAAATTATAAGTAAAAAATAATTGTAAGTAAAATTTAAAAAATAGTAAACAAGAAATTTTCTTTTACAAATAAATATTTAATAATTAAAAAATAATAAAAGAAAGTAAGAAATTTCATGCATTATTTTGATGACTGTCAGTTGTTTTCAAAACGTGAGCTCTGTATGTAACGTGTCTGTGTGGTTGCTATGCTAACATGTACGTGTGTTGAAATTCTTGTAACCAATCAGAGCGCTCGTTGGGTCTGTCGAGCCGGCCACAAAAGTCGCTATTCCCGGAGCCAAATCAGACTGGGAAGACAGTACTTTCGGCAAAGGGATACAGAAAAATACAATTAAATCGAAGTAAAAAAGAGTTGAATTGAATACATATATTTGAATAAAATAAAATAATTGAAGTGCATAATTGAAAGAATTGATGAAATAAAAACATAAAATATTGAAATTAAGTAAAAGAAAATAAATATTGAGAATAGAGAGTTGAAGAAAATAATAAAATAAAAGAGTAAAGAATAAATATAAAGAAGTTGTGATTCATACAAAAGAAGAAAAATATAAAGTAAAGTAAAAAATCTAAAGTCAGCAGAAAGATAAATATAATTCTAATAAATTTAAAGGATTTGTTTTAATTCCAATATATGTAAAGACAACCTTTCTTTACGAGGTTTAAGTCTCAGGTTTTGTGTATTCCTAAAGGAATATTAAAGTACTCAGTGAAAATATCAATCTAGTGACCCTAGATTTGGTATTTTCTCAATTTTCTGGAATAACCGTTTCGAGATAGACAGAGAGATAAAAACATTCGTCATTGGATTCACATTTCAAGGAAAGAATTTATAAGTAGTGAGTAAAGCATTTTGTATAAAATTACATATACTCTTCACCTCATTCACACACATACACATACTATTCTTTCATACACAAGTATAGAATCACTCTTTACTCACACCAATTTAGAGTTACTTGTATTAGGGATTTCTTTGGGTAAAATATATCTTATTTGTTTAATCTTATTTTTGCTTATGATTTAATTATTCCTAAAACTATCCTATCTTCTCTAAATTCAAGGAGTAGGGTTCTCAACCTCTTAGTTGAATCAATAACTAAGTAGAGGGGGAATCCACTACCTTTACAATTTCTTTGTTCGAAGGACACGTTAAGTTAAAGTTTATTTAAAAATTGATATTATTAAATTAATTAATTTAATTTTTCAAATTCGACTCTAACAAACTGGTGGCAGCGGTGGGATTCTTTCTCTTTATTCTTTGAAGGAAAGAGAAGATAGAAAAAGTAAAAAAAAAATTAATTAACAATTAAAAATTTTTTTTTTCTCTAAAGACATATACAAAGTTAAATTTTTACATACAGGGTTACACTATACACATTAATACTAAAAGGTTAATATATATTATGAGAAATTTAGATATATACATATTGAAATGCATTGATTGTCTATTTTATATAAAATTGTCTATCTGTTTCTTCACAGGAGAAAAATATATCAAATTTAAAAAGTGCGGTAAAAGAGATTTTTTTATGTTCACTAAAGTTGAACACAGGGAACAGTAACTACCCTTGCGACGGCAAGCTCTGGTTTCTTTAATAAACCGCGCCCAATTCCTTGACTTAACCTTGCCGGAAGTGTGTAGCCACTTGGGCAAGTGAGAGGATTAAAAATTTCTAAAAACTTTGTTTAAATTACAAAAATTAAAATTCCCAATTACTTACGGGTACTAAAATACAAGTTTAAATAAAGTCATTTTAAAAAAAAATTCTATTAATCAGTTAGGTTAGAACATAGTTACAAATGTATGGGAAATTAGAAATTGATGAGACTAAAAGTTTAGGAATAAAGAAAAACCCTAGCAGAGTAGTGTTGATTCGAAAGAAATACAATAAAGAACTAGTAGATTTAGTAAAACGAGTGTTATTTTCCGAAGAAAAATTAGAACAAAGCGCAGAAAATAAAAATACTGTTCTCGAAAGTATCACAAGAAACTTAGACAGTTTAAGGTTGCGTGAATCAGCATAAAGATTTCATAGGAAAAGCAGAATTAAGTTTTGAGAAAATTTTTTAATCAGATAATTATCGGAGGGTAAGAAAAAAAATATATAGAATAGAAATTTTAATTCGGCCAATTGCAAATAAAAAAAAAATCTAAGAGTTTTTATGAAAAATTATTAAAAAGAAAATAATAAAGAATTTAAAGCTTACTTTGCGAATGTTAACAAAGTGTATCAAAACGTAACTGGGTTAAATTACAACACGCAAGGCCGTGCGTACGCGAGCAGTGAGCATCAATGAAAATTTCATAATGCTGAGTGTAGTTAGTAGATTTCTTTTTTAAAAAGAATATAATAAGGAAAATATTTAAAGGGAAATTCACATCCTAAATTTTTTTTATTCCTCATGAAATCTATTAGTTAAAAAAAAAACAAATAAATAAAGTAAATAAATGCTCCAGAATTATCACCTATCCTTTTTATTTTATTTAACCAAATCCTCAAAGTTACTGAAGTGAGTAATATGTATTTTTAAATTTCTTTAAAAAAAGCATATTTTACCATTCATACGCTCGACTTTCACGGACGCTTAGAATTTATTTCTTCAAGCGAAAACGAAAGTTTCGTTAGCAGTGAATACTCAGCAATTTTGTTCAAAAACGAAACAATACAATATTAATTAAATGTAAAATTTTAATTAATATTGAATTTAATCATACATCTCACAACAGACCACAGTCTCCCCGTACTGTTGTTAGTAGAGTTTGATTTTCGTACTACCTATGCCTAAACAAGGGGCATTTATTTCAAATTCAAAAGCAAATTGTAAAAGTAAAAGAGGAAAAAGAGGAACAAAAAAGATTTATTCTGTTATTGCTAAACACAGAGAAATTTACAATAACTTGGTGAATGCACCTTTAAATCCAAAACCCATATGTAGAGTAGCACCTACAATCCGAGAACCAGAAATACCAAGAGCTCCGGGAGTTATAAATATTAATAGAAATATTATAGAGGTAGATTTAACGATTGAACAAGCTTTAGAAGAAAGAATCATAGCTCATAGGGAAGAAGTACAATTAAGAGAAGAGGTAGTAAGCAACGTAGGATTCACTGACCATTACGATTCTGACAGTGCTAGTATCATAGAAATAGAAATCGACTAGTTTTTATTTGGTCATTTGAATATCTCGACTAAAGCAAAAATTTATTAAGAATAAATTTAAAAGAAAAGGACAAAGAAAGGAAATATATTAAATTCTTAATAAACAATAAAACAAATTTTACATTTTTGTTTGTCGCTCGAATAACAAACTCAAAGTTAAGTGTAGTAAAAAAAAGAAAAAATATTAAATCAATGAGTTAAGTAAAAACTATATCAAATGTCAGTTTCATTTAACGAATTAGTACAAGCTAGTATACCTATTAGAGTTCTAAAAAATATAGTTAGTGAAGATTTTATTGGAGGACAAGCGCAAGTAGTAGTAACCACAGAGACGAAAAGTAATTTCATTTCAGCAGAAATATTAGACTTAGAATATTGGCCTTGCGACGTAGAAATAGGAACGGTATTTGGGGAACAAGTTAGAATTTTGGGTGGCGTATTAATAGAAATAGAAGAACAAGAAGTATATTTTCAAGTTATAGAGCCAGTGTTTCCAAGCTTACAAAATATCAATTTAGCAGTGATAGGTTGGAAAACAGCAGGAGGAAGTGGCTGGATTTCTCACCCATTATTAGACTATTATTTCGGGAGTTTTTCATATAACTAGTAGCCAGCAGAAATCAACGATTAAAAAGGAAACCAAAATGGACGGACAACAACAACCTCCTCCAGAAAACCAAGAAAGAAGAGTGGAAAATGCAGGACCAGGAGAAGAAGAAGAAGGCGGCGGAGAAAATTTGAACGCGACAACATTAGCTGAAATGTTTAGAAATAGAACGGATTTAGGTTTTACTGCAAATCCGGTAAATCTAAGAGAAATGGCGGTAGAGAATCAGGGGCAAGGACAAATCCTCGTACAACAAGCCCTAGCACACTCATTAACAGTGCAACAGGCAGTAAATAATGTTCCTTATTTTGATGGAGAAAATATGAGTGTACAAGATTTCATACAAAATGTAGTATATGCTAGTTCTCCATTAACCCCATTTTATCAACCTACGTTCATAGCGGGAGTATTAGGAAAATTGCACGGAAGCGCAAGGCAATGCACCCTAAATAAACAATTTCCGAGAATAACAGACTTAATGGACTTATTAATAGAAAGATTCGCTCCCGGATTACCATTCCAACACTATTTTGTAGAAATTACAAAATTACGTATGCATAGAGAAGAAGATATTCACAAATTACATGATAGACTACAAGGATATTTGAGCGGCGCAAGAGGAGCAGCACAGAATAAATACCCTGCAGTAGCTAATGCAACTATGGTTATAGTAGAAGACGTAGCTCGACAACAATTCGTTAGAGCACTACCAGAAGAAATTTCAAATATTATTGAAGCTCGACGCCCTGCTAGCCTAGAACAAGCTTTCCTTTTTGCAAAACAAACCCAAGAAGAAAGAGGGGTAAATAATCGACAAGGACATACCTCTTACCCTGCGAAACACAACTACAGTAATAATTATGATCAACCAAGAAACAATACGTGGGGACAAAGGAACCCAAGAAATAGGGAATTATTTGATGGCAGATATAACAGTCAAAACAGATATAGGAACACCTCATTCCAAGGAAATCAACCAAACCCATTCAATAATACACAAGAAAATTGGAGAAGATCAAACTATGGAAATTATAGAAATCACGGAAACAACCAATACAATCCAACTGGATACAGTGTAGGACAAACGAACAGCACAGCCAACAATTTAAACTGGCAGCAAGTTCGTCTGACGGACGCGCCGATGAACTCTCAAAACCAAATGCGTCCAGGGGTGTTACCATACCAAACCAATACAAACTCTACAAATTAGAAGCACCAATAAAAGAATCACCGGTAGCTACGCTGAAAGGAGATCATCTATATAATGGCGAAGCAAATTTTTTCATAGATACAGGAGCTGACATAAATGTAATAAAAGAAACCGCTTTAAAAGGCACTGCGCCTGTTTCAACTGCAAATACATCCCACATTACTGGAATTACAACAGAAAAAGTATACACTTTGGGAACAGTAGATATTGAAATAATGAAAAAAAAACATCCTTTCCATGTAGTAGAAGAGGGTTTCCCAATAGAAGCCCAAGGAATTTTAGGAAGACCATTTTTAAGAGAAGAACGATCAAATATAAACTTCTTTTATAATAGTCTTATAACATCATCAAAGCCCACTGAACCCATACCGTTCATCGATCCTGAATCTAAACAAGCTAATGTAGATTTGGAAGAGGAAGTGAAACCCGTACCAAGGATTACTTATCCTGAACCTATTCAACAAGTCCCCAAAATAAAAAGGGAAATAAAAATACAACCTAAGGTTCTGCGTATTAAAGCCAGAAGTAGACAAGTTGTAGAAATTCCAGTACTAAAAACGGATTTGAAAGAAGAATATTTACCAAAAATAGAAACTCGAAAAGGGATATTTCTTGGAGAAGCGCTTGTAACTCAAAAACAAGGAAAGTGTAAAATAATGGCAATAAATACTACAGAGAGAGACATTACAGTTTCAATTTCCCCACAAGAACTGCTACCCTTCGAAATAGCAGAAGAAAAAGAAATGAAAAATACACAGAGTGAAAGGTTAGCAGAAAATCGAACAAAAACAATTTTAGAAACATTAAAATTAGATTATTTAAATCCAGAAGAAAATAATTATGTCAAAAAATGGGTAAAAATGGGACAAGACAGATTTTACTTGCCAGGTGACAAATTGCCAGTCACACCATTAGTAAAACACTACATTCCTACATCCGACGAAAATCCGGTAAAATGCAAGCAGTACAGACAACCACCAGAATACGAAGAAGCAGGAAACAAATTAATTGATAAAATGGATGAAAACGATTTAATAAAACATTCTAAATCTAATTACAATTCACCAGCACTAATTGTACCTAAAAAAAGTGATGCAGACGGAAATAAAAAATAGCGGCTGGTAATAGATTTTCGAGCCCTTAATGAAAAAATTATGGGGGAGAGCTACCCCATACCTTTAATAAATCATATTTTAGAAAGATTAGAAGGGGCACAATATTTTTCCGTTTTTGATCTAGCGATGGGTTATCACCAAATAGGGTCAGCCAAAGAGGATCAACACAAAACAGCCTTTTCTTGCGGTCGGGGACACTATCAATATAAAAGGATGCCAATGGGAATTAAAAATGCCGCGTCTACATTCCAAAGGCTCATGGATAATGTCCTGTCAGGATTACAAGGAGCAGAACTATTTGTTTACTTAGACGATATCATAGTGTTTTCGAATACATTAGAAGAACACGACAAAACAATATCTCGATTGTTTGAGCGATTAAGAAAAGCAAAATTGGCATTACAACCCGAAAAATGCGAATTTTTACGAAAAGAAGTGGCTTATCTAGGACACATTGTGGGTGCAGAAGGAATCAGAGCAGATCCAAAGAAAATAGAAGCAATTAAAGATTTCCCCACTCCACAAAAACCCAAAACAGTAAAAGGTTTTCTAGGCATAACAGGTTATTACAGAAGATTTATAAAAGACTACGCAAAAATAGCGAAACCTTTATACAGCTTGTTAAAAAAGGATAAGATATTTAAGTGGGACACAGAAGAAAAACAAAGTTTCAAAAAACTTAAGAAAGCTTTGTGTAGAAATCCGATTTTATTACACCCAGATTTTAAGAAGATATTTAGAGTGACTACCGATGCATCTGAGCACGCTGTCAGTGCAGTACTCACACAAGAAAAGGAAGGAATCGACTTGCCTGTAGCCTTTTTTTCAAAAACTCTTATTGGAGCAGAAGAAAATTACGATGAGACAGAAAAAGAATGTCTAGCAGTAATACAAGCCCTACAACATTTTAGACCCTTTTTATATGGTACTAAATTCATATTATCTTGTGATCACGAGCCTTTAAAAATAATTAACAATGCAATTAAACCAACTACAAGAATGGCAAAATGGTTGTTAAGATTACAAGATTATCAATACGATTTTGTGTGCAAGCCTGGTAAAATAAATCGTTGGTTACCAGCCTTATCGGAAAATCCAGTACAAAAAGAAGAAAGCAGTGTAGAAGAAGACGAAACTACCGACACAGATTCTAGCGAATCACAATCCTCGGAAAGTACTGAAGAGGAAGAAGAAATGTCAAGAAAAACAGAAATTAAAGCATTCCCTATAAGTAGTGCCGCAGGAAAATACAATAAAAAAGCAGAAGAAAAACTAGATAAATTAATTGCTGATAACAAAAAGAAAAAAGAAAAGGTGGAACTTTTAAAAACCAAACAAATCCTACTTTTAGAAGCAGGTCAAAATCAGATTCTACCATAAAAGAACAAAAGAAAGTAGGCCCTTTTGAGAAACCGAAAAGAGGAAGACCACCGGGAAAAACAAAACAAAAAATAATAGAAATAGATACAGATGACCGTCCCATTGCAAAAAGACTCAGGAGTCAAGCTTCAAAGCCCGAAGGAATAAATAATCAAACGGAAAATATAGATAAAGTAGAACTTGATGACGTAGACGAAAATTCAACTTCAGAGGATGAAATAACCGAAGACCCAGAACCAGCCCCCATATTAAGAAAACAGTACAGTGTGTTACCTTCATTAATAGATGAACCCTCAACATCAAAAATTTACTCTTCGGAAAGTGAAGAAGATGAAAAAAGTAGAGACGAAAATATAAACGAAGTTAAAGAAAATGAGATAGTCATACCAGTAGATCCCCCCGTAGACAGTTCTGATAGTGAAGAAGAAAATTTTCAGGAAGCTGCGGAAACAGTGACAGAAAGAAATCTAGCCGAAAATCAAGAAAGTAGTGAATCTGAGGAAATAGAAGAAGATACTCTACAACCAGAAGGAGTAAATCAAGACACATTAAAAGGCGTTCTAGATTCAATAAGAAGGTTCGATAAATCGTTAGTGGACCACGAATCATATTTTTGGGACAACGAGATGTTTGAAAATGAAGCAGAAGAAGAAGCGCAAGAAGTGTCAAGAACAGATGAAGAACTCCCAGAGGAAACAAGGGACATGGAAGATATCATAGAAGAATTACGGGACATAGCTACAAAACTCCCAAAACAGGACAGCTATGTAGAAAAAACTCAGGAAAAACCATTTACAGACAAAACAAAAAGAAAATCTGTAACTTTCGAAACCCCTTTACGTTTAGAATTACCTAAAGCTCGATCAACCCCCTATTTAAAGGAAACTATTTTAGAGGAAACGGGATTAAGAGAAGAAGTTGAAAATAGAAAGAAACATGTTTTTCCAAGAAAATTAGTAGACACAAATATGGACAAGAAAGAAAAAGAAACACAACCTCAGCTAGAACTCGGTCTAGGAATTAGTATGCCGTACATCGAAAGTAATTACCCAAAAATAGAGAATTTTACAGAATCTCCAACAGAAAATTCCCTAAACAAATTAGAGGTACTACAGTACGACCGAGAACCAATTACCGTTGTTAAGGACAACTATGTGCATTTCATGGCATCAGATTTGGAACCGAACGACTATACAGCCAAATTAATGATCGCTATAGGAGCAATAGACTTGTTAGAAATGAAATCGAAAAAACCAAAAAAGGGACAAATATTAGTCACTGAATTTGGGAAACACAAAGTCTACACGGTAATAATTGCCAAAAATTATGACGACACTGTAAGTAAAAGTAAATTGGTGAACACATTGGCCAACTTAAAAAACACCCTTCAAAAAGACAATATAAAACAAATACGCGTACCTAGACACGTAGAAATGTTAGAAGAATCAGATTACAATTGGATAGAACAACTAGCAAAAGTCTTTCTAAAAGCAGATATTAAGATAACCGTATGTCACGGAAAAACGATGATCCCTCCAGAGGAAGTTAGAGCAAAAATAATCGCAGAATACCACGATAGTCTGACAGCAGGACACAAAGGAGTCAATAAAACATATCGAAGAATCCGAGAAAAATTCACATGGCCAGGTTTAAGACAAGAAATTACAGAATACATAAGAAAATGCAGAAGTTGTGCAGAGAAGAAAATTGTTAGAACAAAAAATAAAGAAACCATGGTCATAACGGATACACCATTGGATGCATGGGATAAAGTGTCCCTAGACACAGTAGGAAAACTCCCCACCACCGCTAATGGAAACTGTCACATCTTGACGATGCAAGATCAACTTAGCAAATATTGCATTTTTGTAGCAATACCGAACATAAATTCTACAACAATAGCAAATGCAATAGCCACTAATCTAATTTCAGTATATGGAGCACCCAAATGTCTTTTAACAGATCAAGGAAGGTCATTCACAAGTAATCTGTTAAGAAGATTGGCGAAATTATTCAAAGTAGCCCAAGTAACTACAACAGCGTATAGACCCCAAACAAACGGAGCGTTAGAACGCAGTCACGCAGTATTAGCAGAATTCATTAGACACTACGCAAAAGCCTTCGACGATTGGGACAGATTATTGCCCTACGCTATGTTTGCCTATAACACTTCAGTCCACGAAGCGACCAAGTTCACCCCTCATGAAGTAGTTTTTGGGAAAACCGCACGCACCCCCTCTATATTCCCAACAGAAGAAATAATGGAAACATACGAGTCCTATTTGAGAGAATTAGTAACACGACTAATTGAAATTAGAAGAATGGTAGCCAAAAATTTAATTCAGTCAAAAGAAAAGATCAGAAAAAAATTAAGCAACAAAACAAAACCCTTGGTCGTGAAAATAGAAGACTTAGTAGACGTTAATGAAGAAGTAAGAGCTGGAAAATTCTCCCCATATTACCACGGACCATATGAAGTAGTAGGGATCACAGAAAAAAACAATTTGATACTAAGCGACGCAGAAAAGAAGAGGTTCCGAAAACACAAGGATCAGGTCAAGAAAGCATATTCCTGACAGAATGATAAAAAGGGATTGAGAATAGATAAAGACGGCTATGTACATGTGTATACTGATGGAGCTTGTAAGGCAAATGGTAAACCTAATGCACAAGCTGAAATAGGAATCTGGTTTAACCAAGAACACCCCTTAAATATCAGCGACAAAGCATGTAATAGGCAGACTAATAATAGCGCAGAAATGGAAGCCATCATAAAGGCCATAGAAATTCTGAAAAATTTAAATTATAAGAAAATTAGGATACACACCGACTCTAAATTTGTAATATACGGGATAAAAGAGTGGCTACCTAAATGGAAAAATAACGGCTGGAAAACAAGCCGAAAGCGAGAAGTCATAAGTAAAAAGGACTTTGTAAAGATGAAAAGTAGTTTAAATAACCTAGAACTAGAATTAATATACGAACCAGGGCATACTGGAATAATAGGAAACGAAGAAGCAGATAGATTAGCTAAACTAGCAATAGAAAACTAACCAACAAATAGAAATAGAAAACTAAACATATAATTCAATTTTGGTTACAGAAAAAAAAATGAAGAACTATTTCGGGATATGCGTTATAATACTAGGAATAAGCGGGCTCACAAAAACACAAGACGTAAACCCTTTTATGACCATAACGCCTCTAAATAAGAACACAGGACTCTTTTACGAACTTATGCCAAACCTACAACGCATATCAGGAACATGGAGGATGGTAATACTAGTAGACACAGACACTTTCAAAACACATTTACCTAATTTGGAAACAGAATATAGAAAAATAGAAACAGTTTGCCAAAATGTAATGAAATTAAGTTGTGAAGATTTTTTAGAATACAAGATGTTAAATAAAGAAATTACAGTAGCCAAGTTACTACGAGAACAATTATTAAATGTCATAAAAGAATTGCAACAGCAAACATCAACAAAACAAACACTTAAATTTCAAAAAAGGAAGAAAAGAAACACTCCATTAATAGGGTTCATAGGAAAAATCGCAGGACCAACCATAGGAATACTAACGTACGATGATGGGGAAAGATACGAACAACTTTTCACAGAATTAAACGAGGCTCAGAAGAACATATCGCATTTAGTAGGAGAACAAACTCACATAGTAAGAGCAGACTTACAAAATTTATATGATTTAGCACAACGACAACATAACAGTTCCGAAGAAGAAAGAAAAAGATTATATAAACTCGAAGAAGACATATTTGCCGTAGAATCAAAATTAACTACTACAGATTTCATGTTACAATTACAAAAAACATCAAAACAATGGAACGAACAAATAGAAACTTATAAACGTGGATTAGAAGAAACCTTAAACGTCATATTCAAAGCCATAGAAGGAAAATTACATCCAAAATTATTAAACAACGAGCAGATAAAAACAATAGCATCTGAAGCACATAAATTTTTAGAAAACCAGGAATACCCTATGCACATAGACAACCTAAATGTCGCGACAATTGCCGAAATATCAAAAATAGGATTACAAGTAAAAGGAGAAAATTTGATGATAACACTAGATATTCCCCTTTTAGAAAAAGAAAAATATTTACTTTACAAAATTCACGAGCTACCAGTACTACAAACTATAGGAACAAAAGGAAACAGAGCGTACATTACGCCCCACTCCAAATACATAGCCACTAGCATAGAGGGCAGACATTATTTTTATTTAGAAGAAGAACAGCTAAGGACTTGCCAAATAGTGGAAGGAAGATACGTTTGTTACCCAACACAAGGAATTTACGACATTATTTTAGCACCAAGTTGTGAATCAGAATTAATAAGAGAACCTAATAATAACACCTTAAGAAGTTGTGATATCCGGATCACAAAGAATCAACAACCACTATGAGAACCTCTAATCACAACAGGGAATTGGTTATATTCACTAACGAAAGAAGAAACTGCATATTTAATCTGTCCCAAAACAAAAGTCTACACTTTCCAACTAAAAGGAATAGGAATAGTTAACTTATCGCCAAAATGTACCTTAAAAACTGACACAATAAAATTACCTACATTACAGATAATTAACAACCCTCAAGAATATATTTATGCACCTAAAATAGAATTAAAACTAGAAGAAATTTCACCGATACTAAAAACAGCAAACCCTCAAAAGGAGGTAACAACTTCAAACGAAATACGACCAATTTGGAGAAAAATGGAAACCGACGAGAAATTACAAGAAATAGAAAAAGGTCTCGAAATCCAAAGTTTACACACACTCGGGAAAAAGGAACAATACGAATATACAAATTCAATAATAGGAACTTTAACAACAATAATAATAATAATCGTAATCTATTTAATTATAAAACAATGTATAAAAAACCATATAAAGATTCTATGCTGCCTAAGAAGAAAGAAAAAAGACAACGAGACAGAAACGCAACAGATGTACACCATACCTTCTAGCCCTACACAACAAAGACCCAACAACCCAAATACTAGCAATCTTATAAACCAAAAAACACAACCAACCACCTTAACCATCAAACAAGAAATTCTGCAACGAAGCGAACAACAAGAAGAAAACAAACCTACCACCAGCGACAAAATACGAAAAGAAAGAAAAATACAAGAAAACCCTATTTCTAAATTGCGATATATAGAAGCACCAGAAATTAAATACGTGGACATACCCTAAACAAAAAAAGACAAGACCAATTAAAAAATAAAAGAATGAAAAAAAAAGAGGATAATGTATATAGTCTATACTGTAAAAAGCCTTAAATATAATGACTAATCAGCTAAAAAATTTTTTTTTCTTCTCTAACATTAAAATTAACTTAAGGAAAACAGAAAATACTAATCACCCTATAATAAAAAATCAACCCACTAACTAATCCAAGTTAAATACCACATATATTAATAATTAACTAACACCAACTTGTATATAAATACATTCAGACACTAACACACATATACAATAGCAAAATTTAAAAAAATAATATTTTCATATATTAAGTTTTTTTCTAGTTCTAAGTTTTTTTTTAAGTTTTTTTTACGGTCGATAAGCAACAAATCGCCCTCGAACCGAAAAATTGTATCCAATCCTCATGGTTTAGACATAACAGCACTGGAAATCCAAAATGGGCCCAAAAGGACCCGAGAATGAAGCAAAATTCTCCGACGATTTCCATAGGAACATCCCCTCAAATTATCCTCCAGGAAATAGACGAACCAGTTTAGGAGAAAATATATATATATATATATATATATATATATATATATATATATATATATATATATATATATATATATATATATATATATAATAACAAAAACAAAATCTAATTTAAAGAAAAATACAAATAAATAGGTAAAAAAAACAACATAAAAATAACAAAAGATTTTTAAAAAAAACATATTTTAATCTACAAACATGAACATTTTTTTTAAAAAGGGGTTAAATAATTAAAATAACTTTACAATAATTTTATTTTATTTTTTTACTGAATAATACTTTTTAATATTAATATACTATTAAATAATATTTTTAAGCTATTATATAAAAATATATTTAAAAAAAACACACAAAAAGGGGGGCACATGGTACCTAAAAAAGATAAAACCAATGAAACATATATAAATGAACAATACAACATACAATCAAACAATTCATTAACAAACTTACCCAAAATAAAATTTTAAAAGCCAAGAACCTCCACAAATTATAGAATATTGGTAAGCAGGAACCTCCAATTAAAATTCAAATTACCTATAAAAAGAGCCAAGGTTAATAAAAATACAAAAACAGAAAAAACCAACTATTAAAAATATACTTACTAATTAAATAAAACTGGAAAAGATAAAATTTTTAACCCCCTCCAAGATTCCCAAATTACCTAAAAAAAGAGCCAAGGTTAGTAAAAATACAAAAGCAGAAAAAAACCAACTATTAAAAATATACTAATTAAATAAAACTGGAAAAGATAACATTTTTAACCCCCTCCAAGATACTCAAATTACCTAAAAAAAGAGCCATGGTCAGAAAATTTTTTTTTAAATACAAAAAAAATCAAAATGATACTTACAAAAAAACACTAAAACAGCCGCAGACATCAACAGAAAAACCTAAAAAAAAATCTATACACAAAAAAAAATTTTAATTAAAATTAACACAAATTCATTCCTGGTGACAAAAATTAATAAACTCCTCATCAGCATAACATTTTCTTGGTACACAAAGGTAAAAAATAAAACAAACAAACAAACAAAATTATACTAGAAATTTTTCGTTATAAAAATATTCTACACTAAATCGTTAATAATTTTCGCCTTTTAAAAATAACTAACATCAGTGTAAATATATGGACAAACTACACCGAAAACTCAACAAAATAAAGGAATAAACTAACAAAAAAAAGTAATATAATAAAAAAAATATATATATATAAATAGTGTCTACTACAGCTAAAAAAAAATCATTTCAAATCCCATTATCATTAAAAAAATTGCTTATTTACTTTATTTATTGCCATTGCTTATTTGCATTTAAAAACAAATTCATTAAAAAACCATATAATAATTCAAAAAAATCAGAAATTAAATTAAATATCTTAAACACTAAATTGTTTAGTCCTTATAATAAAACAACAAACATATTCTTTAAATATGGGAATATTAAAGACCAAAATAGTGAAGAATAAAGGGATAAAATTTTTTTTTCAAATACTAGTTCCCCTTTGTGCAAAAATTTTAGCTCGAAAACTAACTATAATATGCATGAAAGAAAGCTTGTGGGTGCTCAAGGAAGTGGTGAAACGCCGGGGAGCTGGTAAAGGTAAAGAAGCAAAAAACGAACGTATGGAGCAACGCATTGCTTCGTGACAATCGCGGAGCATGCGGGGCGTATACGAACGTGAGGAAGCGGAGAAAGAGACGAGGAGTACCATGCATAGAGCCTATGCATACAGTACCTCGTATATATATATATGTATAGAGAGAGACTGAGAATCTCGCGCAAAGGAGAATAATTGAACTTTTATTTTTTTTAACTTCCTTCAAAATTTCACTGAAAAATTAAGTAAAATATTTTCTTGGGCGAAATAACAAAATACATTTTTTTTCTTTCGCAAAAATTTCGTGTATAAATTCACGCGCGTAATTATCTAATTTCAATAAATAAACAAAATTTTTAATAAAAACACTAAGAATTAAAATTGTAAATTTTTCTCTAAATATTTTCAATACTAAAATCTCTAAAACGGTTAATGAAATAAATTTAAAAAAAAATCTCTAATAAAAAATTAATAATAATAATTTGATAAACAATCGATAAAATTATGGTAAAAAAAAATAGTAATTAGTAACTAATTTAAAAACAACAATCGTTAGACAAAGTTAAATCAAAGAGTATATAAAAGAAATTCCGGATTGAGAAAATATGCTGACAAGTAAATTAGGGTTAAATTACATACCAAGGCCGGCCACGAAACACAGCAAAATAGAAAAAAATAACTTACAAATCCACTCGAACAAAACATACAAAATTATCTCATTAAAAAAAAACCCAGAAATTTCAAAAGTTGAACATCAAATTAATAATTTCACATATTTTACAAATGCATAAAAAAGGTGATCTCATACAAAAATTAATATTTTGGTAATTTATGGAAATTTTCGTGGTAATTCATGGAAATTTATAGAAATTTTCACTACAATAAACAAAAATATGTAAAATCTAAATCATTATTAAATACTTAAGATTTGGTAATTTATGAAATTTTAGTGGTAATTTATGGAAATTTATAGAAAGTCATAACGCATTATACTAAAAATCGTGACAAAATTAACAATTTAAAAAGAAAATGAATTTAAAAAAAAAAAATATTTTAAGAAATTTACACTGTTATTTACAAAAAATTAATTTTATCACTCATTATTTATCTGAACTTAAAATATTCCTTACACTTAAAATATAAACAATTTTTTATTTTTTATTTTACTCACGTTGAAGCAAGAAACAGGAACTAATCCAAAATTCGAACAATCACTTTAAACAAAAGAAACAAAATCTCAATAAAATTTATAACACCAAAAAAAAAATACACATATAACCACGACGAACTATAGCATAACAACACACGGAAGATACTGACAGACATACCTATACTGCATTAAAACAAAGGGGAAGATAAGGAAATGCAGCGACGAAAAGAATAGATAGAAGCAAAACAATTAACACCTCACCGTGAGATGCTGACCCTACACGACAATTACACTTATTAATTCAAAATTCCACTCTCTTTAAAAATAAAAACAATTCAAAAAATATATAGATAATAGATAAATACTAATGAAATGAAAACCAATTTAACTGAAGTAAGAAATGAAAATAAAACATACAATTTCACCATAAAATATAAAAATTTTTTCATATAATAGAAATTACCAAAGCACCAACAATAAATAAGAACTTAATTTAGTTTTTACAACTGGAATTTAGAAATCTTATCAAACAAAATAAACCAATTTAACAAATGAAACAAATAAATCATAGAACGATTCTAACAAAAATCCAGGAATAAACCAAAATTTAAAGAATTAATCCAAAATGACTAACAACAAAAATGTCAACAAATTTTTCTTTCTCTTTTCCCCAAATAAATTGGAAATCGCCAATAACGAAATTTCAAAATATTTTTGTTCTCCCCTAACAAGTTCTAAAATTTTAAAAATAAATTGCTATATTACAAATATAAATTTTGAGTTTAAAACACAAATATTTTTTATCCTGCTCTCCCTAAACACAACCACCAGTACATTACCAACTTCTCTATAAACTGGCAAGGGACGACAGTTCATATAAAAGGGGGGCAGTAACAACAATTTGGTTGTCACACATCTACAAAATTTTTTTTTAACGCAATTACGAGCTACAATAAACTTTAATAAATCGAAATAAAATAAAACACTTGTATAATTATTATATCTTCTTTATTACGACAGTCGAATACGTAAATATCAAATTAACGTTAAATTTTTATTTTATTTTTTTTTACTTACCTTGGAGTTATACTGACACAAAAACTAGATTTGCGAATTCAACATTTTCACGTTAAATCACAGCTCATTTCTTTTATCGTAATTTATTTTTTTATAATTATTTAATTTTCATTTCCTCTCCTAAATAAGGGAATCAATTAATTTTTTTTTCTTTTTTTCTTCTCTCTCTTTTAACAAATTCACTTACCTTTCAGAAAACCATTTATGTAAAAAAAAAGAAGGAAGAAAATTTTGTAAAACTCGAAAGAGTTATCCAACATCACAATATGCCAAGGACACAACACTGGACCACTACACAAACAACACGCATCCATAGCGGCTGTCAATAGACGTCAGCCTAATAAAAGGGGGGCATTTGTTACGGCCGAACTCCGTAACTTATTATATTGTCAAATACCTTTTATTTATAGTTAAATTAAAATCATTTGAAACAATTAAACAGAACACAAGAATTTTGTCAAACATCATAGAAAAAAACACTCACACAAAACAACCCTTTGTAATCTTTGCAATCTCACGAAAGAGAAATTCGTCGTTTGAATATTCTAATCCAATGTATTTCTATTAATCAAAAACCTAATTCTAAAAAATAACTACTTCAATTAAATTTAACATTCCTCTGGGTTTCGCAATTTTTGGGGTGAAAAAAACCTAAGAAATATAGTACAGTATTTCTCAACGAATTCCTCTTCATTGACAAACAGCTTATTAACCTTTTGAGAAATTGTTGAAATAAATTGCCCAATATAAGGAGTGGTGCATCCAAGTCACTGAACTCGGATCACACCATTGCCTAAATCTGCAAGGTTGCAGAAATTGGCTTGACAACAGTCAAGTGCAATGAACTTAATTTATGATTTTCCCACTAAATCGTCTCTCAATAAAATTGATTGACACCGGGAAATCGAGGCAGTTTAGTCCAGGTCGTAGTCACCTGTTGATGTAGCCGGCAGTTTGGGCCAGGCATTTTCTAAGTCCGGCAAGTTAGCCGAGTTCAAAGTTGAAATATTTCTCAGAAGTTTTAAAGAGTGAAATTAAGTAAAGTTTGTTCAAGAAGAAGTGAATTTATTTGAGAAAAATACAATTAAATCGAAGTAAAAAAGAGTTGAATTAAATACATATATTTGAATAAAATAAAATAATTGAAGTGCATAATTGAAAGAATTGATGAAATAAAAACATAAAATATTGAAATTAAGTGAAAGAAAATAAATATTGAGAATAGAGAGTTAAAGAAAATAATAAAATAAAAGAGTAAAGAATAAATATAAAGAAGTTGTGATTCATACAAAAGAATAAAAATAATTAAAGTAAAGTAAAAAATCTAAAGTCAGCAGAAAGATAAATATAATTCTAATAAATTTAAAGGATTTGTTTTAATTCCAATATATGAAAGACAACCTTTCTTTACGAGGTTTAAGTCTCAGGTTTTGTGTATTCCTAAAGGAATATTAAAGTACTCAGTGAAAATATCAATCTAGTGACCCTAGATTTGGTATTTCCTCAATTTTCTGGAATAACCGTTTCGAGATAGACAGAGAGATAAAAACATTCGTCATTGGATTCACATTTCAAGGAAAGAATTTATAAGTAGTGAGTAAAGCATTTTGTATAAAATTACATATACTCTTCACCTCATTCACACACATACACATACTATTCTTTCATACACAAGTATAGAATCACTCTTTACTCACACCAATTTAGAGTTACTTGTATTAGGGATTTCTTTGGGTAAAATATATCTTATTTGTTTAATCTTATTTTTGCTTATGATTTAATTATTCCTAAAACTATCCTATCTTCTCTAAATTCAAGGAGTAGGGTTCTCAACCTCTTAGTTGAATCAATAACTAAGTAGAGGGGGAATCCACTACCTTTACAATTTCTTTGTTCGAAGGACACGTTAAGTTAAAGTTTATTTAAAAATTTATATTATTAAATTAATTAATTTAATTTTTCAAATTCGACTCTAACAATATATATATATATATATTTTTTTTTCTTCTATATGTCTTTTTTACGAAAATCGAACAAAATTAATTTTTAATTGCATTAGCTATATTTCTCGTGTGATCTACGCGTAAAAATACACGTGTGCCAATTTTTAACTCTCTAGGTAAAAAAATGTGAACGTTATGGTCATTTTCATAATAGTTTTAATAGAAAGTTTCTACCTGGTAAAGTACCCTAAAAAAAAATTAATTATTAAATTTTTTTATTATAGAATAATTATTTTAAAGTATTAAAATAAAATTTCAAAAAATACAAAATTTCAATTTTTTTATGAAAATCTAAAATATTTATTAATTCTATAAATATTCATAAAATATATACTTTATATATATGAATCGATTCGTTTATATGTCAGGAATGCAATTTTGACAAGAATTAATGAAAATTTTAATATAGAAAAAAGATATTTTAAAAAATCCAAAAATTAATTTTTTCAAAAATTAAAAAATTGTTGAAAAAATTTTTTTTTTTAGATATTTTTGAAAATCCTTCTGTCTGATTTTTAGTATTCATGACCGTAATACACCTACAAAATTTTATCAAAATCCGTCAAGACGTGTAAGAGAAAATTTGTCCACAAGAATCGGTGACATACACACGCACACACACACATACATACACACATACATCCGGACATTTGTTTCTCTCGACAAATTATATATACTACACTTAAAAATTTGTAAAAATAATTGATTCTAAAAAATTCGGAAATCGACATCACTATAAGGCTTCCTTTATGAGGAAGCAAAATCCAAAAAATACTAATAACTCAAAAAAAAATTTTAAAAAAATATTTTGATTATACACACAGGGTTACACTATACACATTAACACAAAAGTTTAATATATTTTATGAGATATAAATATTTACATATGTTCATATGCATTGAAAATTCTATTTTATAAAATTGTCTATCTGTTTCTTCACAGGAGAAAAATATATTAAATTTAAAAAGTGCGGTAAAAGAGATTTTTTTTGTTCGCTAATGTCGAACACAGGGAACAGTAACTACCCTTGCAACGGCCAGCTCTGGTTTCTTTAACAAACCGCGCCCAATTCCTTGACTTAACCTTGCCGGAAGTGTGTAGCCACTTGGGCAAGTGAAGGGATTAAAAAAAACCGAAAAAAACTATCGCGTAAAACAACAATTTAAAATAAAAATTACCTTATTCGGTTAAATAAAAGCTTTTACTAAAAAAGAATATAAGTACTATACATTTTTTTTATGTTCAAAATAAAAAAAAACGAAAATATAAGGGCATAATAGAAAGAAAATCACGAGTGAATTTTATTTAGAAAAATTATTATTTTAATATAAGTAATATAAATTGAGAGAAAAAATAGAAACCTGAGAAGCAAAATTAAAATTCAACGAAAATCAAGAAAACAAGCCTCCTTCTTAAAGAGCAACAATGAAGATAAAATTCGGGAAATGACAAAAATCATTTGCGAAATTAATTAAATTTATTTTTATGAGTAAATAAAAAGAATAATTGGAAATAAAATATAGAGAGACAATGTGCTAAATTAGATAGGTATACGAACTCGGTTACGCGACACTGTGTCAGGTTACACTTCAGGTGTGTAGGTCAGTAGGAAGTAGACATCAAAAGAAATGCTTATATAGACAATTAAAAAAAAACTCATTTACTTCTGTATTATTTAAATGAATATATACTTTTTTATTGTTTCTATTTCAATAAAATTCATATTTGACAAATAACAAATAAAATTTTAACGAAATTAAAAAACCTAAAATTACAAATTGAATAAAAATCCTAGTTAAAACGCATAGAAAAATGAAGGAAAATTCAGTATTTTATTGAACTTCGAAAATTAAGAAAACTTAGGCATTTTATTTAAAATTTTATAGCACAAACAAATTTTGCAGATTATGACTTTAGTGAAATCAGTCTACGAAATAGAAGAATGAAAAGTAACATATTAAAAATAAACCTTCATCAGTTGGTAAAACAATAAATAAATTATACTGAATTAACAGAAATACGCAAACAGAGGATTAACGTTTAAAAACATATGTCGGAAGTAAACCGTGGAGAAGACTCTCGAATAGTCAATCAAAGATTAAATCTTGCATTGTCTTTAGCACTATTCGAAAAACAATTAAAATTTTTTGATGGATACAACGTACCAGTTGAAGAATTCATAGATCAAATAACATTTGTAGCATCACAAATGCCAATTACTTGTGAAGCCCTTATAATAACAATTATACTAGATAAATTAGAAGGTACCGTAAAGGCTAGCACTGTTGGCATCCAATTTAAAATTTTGATAGATTAGATCATCTAAAAGAAAATTTTTCTCCAAATGTTCTATTCGACGACTCCTCTTCCTCTAACTACGAATTTTCGAGAACAAATTACAATGCCATTGATCATTATAACACGTAGGGGAATACATGCGAATAAAAATTCCAAAAAAGATTTTCGAAAATTTTGAAAATTTGTGGTTGTTCAGAGTTTTCAAATTTTTTTTTGAAATTTTGAAAACGCAATATCTCAGCGACATATGGATGGATTTTAATAATTTTTCAGGGATAACTTATTATTTACAAACAATAAAAATGAAAAAAATTGCAAAAAAATTTTTTTTTGTTTTAAATAAAAAATTTTAAAAATATTGTTTAAACAAATTTTTTGTTTATAAGCGTATCTTTAATTTTTTTCTAATAGCGATATTTTGATTCCTTAGGATTTCACGAGTATTTTGACATAAAGAAATCGATGGAGACTCTTAAACTTTCGGAGATATTGTATTTTTTGTCTTTGCGCGCAGGGCCAAAAAGCGCACTGAAGCAAAGGCTGTGTGTACAAGGTAACGTTCAAAATTACCTAATACTCGCGTAAATTTCAAACAAATTAAATTCTTTCTTTTTTAAATCAATTAGAAACATTTTATTAATAAATAAATAATAAATGAATAATATTTAAATAAAAAATAATTAAATAATAAATAATTAAATAAAAAATAAAACTTGTAAATTTCAATCGAATTGAATGCTTTCTTTTTTAAATCAATTAGTAATATTTTATGAATAAATAAATAATTAGTTATTAATAAATAAACAAATAATTTGTCTGCGTAAAATAAAATAAACAAATTAATGTAAATAAAAAAAACAGTTCCTAGTAGATTATTTGACTACTTTTTAACTACTCTGATTTGTTCAACAAGTCCTACATTAAATGAAAAAACCTGTTTTAATCATCAAAAAGTAGTTAAAATAAATCAGATAAATAGAAAAATAAAAAAGTAATTTATGATGCAAAAAGTAACATTTTATTCGTTTACATAAAGCGAAGACCTAGTTCGCGAATCGAGTAATTCTTTATATGAAGAGCGCGCATGCGTAGACTCGACTCGGATAACTTCGTTCAGTCTCGTAACGCGACTGCGCGTCTGGAAGAGTGGATTTGTCAAAGAGGGGGTTCTAAGAGTCTCATTTCTAA
Source organism: Leptopilina heterotoma (assembly GCF_015476425.1). Taxonomy (NCBI): domain Eukaryota; kingdom Metazoa; phylum Arthropoda; class Insecta; order Hymenoptera; family Figitidae; genus Leptopilina; species Leptopilina heterotoma. The sequence continues at coordinate 224,021 of NW_025111066.1, forward strand.
ATCAGCATTCGTTCGAGCACCCTCAATGTTTGTAGCAAGTGATAATTGTAGAACTAGGTCTTTTTAATAGTCTTTTTCATAGTTTCAGGTTATATTGCATGTTTCTCAGTGTCATTTTTGTGGTTTAAGGTTTGTTTGTTTGATTTGAGTTTTCTGTTTTTTTAGGTTTAAGTAAATGTAAATAAGTTTCTTTGCGTTTCTTTTTAATTTTTTCCTTAGGTTTGAATTTTTAATTTCTTTTTAACTACGAAAAAGACTATTAAAAACACCTAGTTCTACAATCATCACTTGTTACAAACATAGAGGGAGCTCGAACGAATGCTGATTTAAAAATGAGACTCTTAGAAACCCATCTTTGACAAATCTACTCTTCCGGACGCGCAATCGCGTCACGAGACTGAACGAAGTTATCCGAGTCGAGTCTACGCATGCGCACTCTTCATATAAAGAATTATTCGATTCGCGAACTAGGTCTTCGCTTTATGTAAACGAATAAAATGTTACTTTTCCATCATATATTACTTTTTTATTTTTCTATTTATCTGATTTATTTTAACTACTTTTTGATGATTAAAACAGGTTTTTTCATTTAATGTAGGACTTGTTGAACAAATCAGAGTAGTTAAAAAGTAGTCAAATAATCTACTAGGAACTGTTTTTTTTTATTTACATTAATTTGTTTATTTTATTTTACGCAGACAAATTATTTGTTTATTTATTAATAACTTATTATTTATTTATTCATAAAATATTACTAATTGATTTAAAAAAGAAAGCATTCAATTCGATTGAAATTTACAAGTTTTATTTTTTATTTAATTATTTATTATTTAATTATTTTTTATTTAAATATTATTCATTTATTATTTATTTATTAATAAAATGTTTCTAATTGATTTAAAAAAGAAAGAATTTAATTTGTTTGAAATTTACGCGAGTATTAGGTAATTTTGAACGTTACCTTGTACACACAGCCTTTGCTTCAGTGCGCTTTTTGGCCCTGCGCGCAAAGACAAAAAATACAATATCTCCGAAAGTTTAAGAGTCTCCATCGATTTCTTTATGTCAAAATACTCGTGAAATCCTAAGGAATCAAAATATCGCTATTAGAAAAAAATTAAAGATACGCTTATAAACAAAAAATTTGTTTAAACAATATTTTTTAAATTTTTTATTTAAAACAAAAAAAATTTTTTTTGCAATTTTTTTCATTTTTATTGTTTGTAAATAATAAGTTATCCCTGAAAAAATTATTATAATCTATCCATATGTCTCTGAGATATTGCGTTTTCAAAATTTCAAAAAAAAAATTTGAAAACTCTGAACAACCACAAATTTTCAAAATTTTCGAAAATCTTTTTTGGAATTTTTATTCGCATGTCTTCCCCTACAATTTCTCAAAGTTTTACAAAAATCGGAGAACTGAGGGACAACTTTGATTTGTTAGGTATGATTTGACCCAAAAGATACAAGGACGTCCAGGATGGTTACAGTAAAGATGATCATAAAGACCACAGATATGACAACTACGAAGAGTCTTATATGAGCTTTAACGAAATATATTCTAATATTTATAATTCAATGTGTTTGCAGAACTCGCTCACAGACCAAAACTCTTTTAGAGTTGAAAATCAATTAAATTATGGTGTCTCACCGTCCGCAAATAATCCACAGCTCGCAAAAGAAAAAGAAGAATCAAGCAACAAGATAGCAATTCAAAATGAAGAAAAGTCTCTAGAGGAAGAACAAACAGCAGTGTATATAAATCCTATTATAGATACTTTGGACGATGAAGAAGATATCAGCCTCAATAAAGAATTTCCAAATAAAAAAAATGGTGGACTTAACTAGAAGATTCGATTTGTCATTAGCGAAAAATCAATCTCATGTTTGTGACAGCAAAGTGTTCGAAGGAGAGAAAGAGAATAAAAAGGAATCTTTACAAAAGCAAAATTCGGAAAGAAGCAACAATATAATCGAATCAGAAGAAATGAGTGAATTGAAGAATTATAGTTGTCATGATGACGAAATTTCACAGCAAGAAAATAATATTTCAAAATCTAAAATTAGTCAGGAACTAAACGAGAGAAAACCGGATCAAGAAAGAAGTGAAAGAACAATGGAAGTAGAAGAACGTCAAAAACATTTTTGCGATAAAATTTTACCCAAAACGAATAAGAAAGAGAAAATAAGAAATAAAACAGATATACATAACCCAAAAATGAAAGCAGACATTATAAACACAGAAATAAAGAAGAAGGTAATGTTATTAAACACCACAACTCAGCAAAAATTGTCTACTACGAAAATTCTGCCAACCACACGGGAAAATAATTTAGTGAAGTTAAAATCAAAAAGAAAACTTCGCACTTTACAAATAGGGACAATATTACGAAAATTAGTTAAAGAAAAAGGGGTTCATCTAGTTAAAGAACAAGGAGTTAACCTCAAAGGAAATTCGAAACGCAAGTCAAATGCGCCTCACCTTGAGGAAATCGAAAAATTACAGGATAAAACGTGGAGGAAATTCGTAACAAAAGTTAACTCGGAAAGGTTAGGAATAGGTTAGTCGTATGTAAAATCAAGCAGGAGACAGAAATAATAACAGTGAAAGCACAAAATATCTTCAACGATTTTTTCGGGTAAAATAGTTAATTTACTCGAACTTTACAAGTCTCAAGGGGTGTATTCCACGTCAGTTCAACACAAAAAAATTTTATTAGGTTTTGGGATTCGGTTGAAATCGGGTAAATTATATCCTCTGGTAGTAATAAATAAAATCCCCAAGCGATTTTAAAAAATTTCAAAAATTGGCGGACATATTGGATTTTTAATTTTTTTGTACTTTTTTTTGAAAAATATATATCTCTGCTTGTTCTTAACGGATTTTAGTTTATGACCTCTTAAATTGTTCGTATTGAAATATACTTTTACTTAGAAAATTAAAATTAAGAAAATTATTTAAATTTTTTGTTTAAAAAATTAATTTAATTTTTTGAAAAGCCATAGAAAAAATATGCTACCTTCAATTTTGATCATTTTTTTACCATTTGTAGCCATAAAAGTGTTGAACTTGTCCTGAAATTTTCATCGTGGGACAGCCAGTAAGGAAAGTGATCCGGTTGTGGGCACCTTTTTGTTTTTGCCTCATAACATTTTTTCATGTGCATATTATACAAATATATGTGTACGAATTTAAAGCTAGAGGTCTAAGGTGACTGTTAGTGAAGGAATTAAATTTATTCCTTTAAATAAAAAAGTTTTATTAGAAATTTAGTGAAATGGGAATTTTTTGACAAAAAAATTTTTGTACCCGGTTGTGGGCACCCTTGAAAAATCCGCTAAAAATGGAAAAATATTAAAAGAAACCAACACAAATAAAGAAGAAATGAAAGTTTCTTTATTTTAAGAGAATTTGCCGGGATAAAGAACAAAAATGATGACACGTTTTCACACTATGCTCATCGCTAACAGAAGCATAATGCTTGCATGTGCAGTAGCTAGTACGCATAACATAACGCACTTCGAATGCACTGAACGACTATATTTTGGTTAAACACGAAGGTAAATCACAAAATATAATGACAACACTGCAAAGAAAAAATTTAACCCTTTTTTCTGAACGAATCTACACCCATATGTTGCTCTTTGAAAACAATACAAAATTACTTTTTTATTTATTTAATGCAAATTTTCTTTATCATGCTCACAGCTATTACACAAATGCATATATTTGTTTCGTTATCAATACGAAAAGTCCGTATTGTCAACGAACACGACTTGCAATACTTAGTTCAGTAAAGTCTGCTTGCCGTCGAAGTTTACGTAGGGGTGCCCACAACCGGAGGGTGCCCACAACCGGAGCACTTCCCCTAGTTTTTGAGAAAAAAAATAAAACGTAAATCCTCGCATAGCGCTGTAGCGCTCAGTTTTAATGCCGCACGATTGTAAATGGAATTTTAATGACAGTACGAGTTTTTATTAAACTTAGAACTAAAATATGATTTTTTTATAGACTAACGAAAAACTGGGGTGGTTTGGTACCCCAGATTTGAAACAATTGTAAAAGGTTACCTTTTTTGTAATTTTTTTAATTTGTCAACAATGTGGCTAATTTAAAAAAATTAAACGGATTTTAAAAGGTAAATAGAGACAATTTTATTTTGATTAAGGCAACTTGAAAATTTAAATATTATTTACAATATATACAAATGTTAAATGATTTTAAAATAGAATCAAAATCATTTATTACAAAGGAGGTTTCTATTTTTTACGGGGGAGTTTCCGAGGTCTTACAGTTTTTCTTTATTTACCTTTTAAAATCCGTTTAATTTTTTCAAATTAGCCACATTGTTGACAAATTAAAAAAATTACAAAAAAGGAGAACTTTTACAATTGTTTCAAATCTGGGGTACCAAACCACCCCAGTTTTTCGTTAGTCTATAAAAAAATCATATTTTAGTTCTAGAGTTAATAAAAACTCGTACTTTCATTAAAATTCCATTTACAATCGTGCGGCATTAAAACTGAACGCTACAGCGCTATGCGAGGATTTACGTTTTATTTTTTTTCTCAAAAACTACTGGCTGTCCCACGATGAAAATTTCAGGACAAGTTCAACACATTTATGGCTACAAATATTAAAAAAATGATCAAAATTGAAGGTAGCATATTTTTTCTATGGCTTTTCAAAAAATTAAATTAATTTTTTAAACAAAAAAATTTAAATAATTTTTTTAATTTTAATTTTTTAAATAAAAGTATATTTCAATACGAACAATTTAAGAGGTCATAAACTAAAATCCGTTAAGAAAAAGCAGAGATATATATTTTTCAAAAAAAAGTACAAAAAAATTAAAAATCCAATATGTCCGCCAATTTTTGAAATTTTTTAAAATCGCTTGGGGATTTTATTCATTACCACCAGAGGATATAATCTACCCAATTTCAACCGAATCCCAAAACCTAATAAAATTTTTTGTGTTGAACTGACGTGGATTACACCAAGGACTTAAATGTAATATAAATATTAATTAATTGAGTTTGTCATTCTCTTTCCATTCTACTATATCTTTATTTTATGTTCTCATTTAGAGTAAAATATCTAATATACTTATAAAAATAAAAAATATATAAGATCGATAAAGTGAAATAATAATTAAGTAAGCACACAAATAAAAGATTAAGAAAATATGGAATAAAACAATAGTCCAAAAGAAAAAGGACATACAATGTTTAAAAAGAATATCGCCAACTAAATTCAGTAAAAAAAAGAAAACAAGCTATTATAATATATTTTATAAACACTAGATTACTAACATGTGAAAAAATGTAAGCTTAATAAATGCTATTAGTGAATTTAAAAAATATGATACGCTGCTATAATGAATGAAAATTAACCTCATGAAGGGACGCATTAAAATGTCAAACTAAAATTTTTGTGCCTAATAAATTACAAAAATAAAACTAAGAAAATTCCAAACTAACTACATTAATAAACGTAAAGTACTTCAAAAACAGTAATGCTTTAATGAGTAAAAAAAAAGAAGGTCAAAATATTTATAACAATAAAAATAAAATGATAAATAAAGTAAAATGATAACTAAATCAACACTTAAGTAAATGATTAAAAATATAGAATACAATTATCAGATTGAAAAATGAGACATAAAATGCTAAAAAATTCTCGCTTACTAATTTAGTAAAAAAAAAGTTTTTTTAATGCATTTAATAATGCCTCGAATACTAACACCAAAAATATAAGTCTAGTAAATGCTTCTAATGGAATAACAAATTTAATAAAATGGAATATATATGTTATAATAATAAACTAAAATTATAGTAATGAATGAAAACATTAAAATGTCAAACTAAAAAATATTTACTTGAAAAACAAATTTCAAAAAGGAAAGTTAAAACATTTTTATTTTTAAAAAAATGTAATTGCACATAATTTTATTATTATTAACCAAATTAACTAAATCCATAAACAAATAGTATTTCAAAAATTAAAGTACTGCAATGATTTAAAATAAATAATAGTTTTCGTTGAAATACTCAAAAATTTCGTTTCATTGATGCTCAAAACATATTATGTGAAATTTTTAATTAAAATACGCTTTAAATACTTCTAGAATCTGCGACTATTTTTCTTATAACTCCTTAAAAGACATGACGCACTAAATAATATTAATGGGAATGCTTAAATTTCGAGCATAAATGAAACTGTTGTAACACCAATAACACTAATATAAATTAACAAAGTTAACACCCTTAAATTATAAATATGAATAAAATACACTTTGAAAAGATTAAAAAAAAGAACAATTTATCTTAGAAAACGTAAAGCCATTTTTAATGTTTTTTTTCTAAAAAAAAACATAAAAAAACATAAATCAATGGAAACATAAATATTGAAAGACAAATTCTTAAAAATATTTTAAACAGCCATTTTTGATTAAAAGTGCAGTTTATTTCTTCTTTTTTTTAAAAAAAAAGTTAAAGTATGATAAACAGCATTTTTTGGTAAGCATTTTTTTATTATGCTTTACATTTTCTTCGTCTAAAGAAAATAACTTATTCAATTTACACTATTTCTAAAATGAACTAGAAAAGAATGACAATTTTTAATACAAAGCACTATATTTAAATGCTCTAAATAAAATTTTAAAACGGATTTCTATTAGTAATGAAATTAAAAAATTAGAATGTTCCGTTTTTCTATAAATTTTCAATACTGTTTACCAATTTCTATTTGATACAGCATAAAAATGTAATAAAAAAAAAGAGTTAAATTTATATAATTTAACATTTTTTCTTTTAATGTTGCACGTCTTTTAAAAGAACTATAAGACATTCACAAAGGCTAAATCTATAATGACTAAATCTACTTATTTTGATGACAAAAAGTTTCATAGTTAAAAAGACATTTTTTTCAATAAAAATCTATTCTCGCTACCACATATTACAATAATTTAATGATATGAAGATAAAAAAACATTTTATTACAATTCAAAAAAAAATATTTTAAATAGAATGTTTTTAAGAAAAGTATGAAAACTCACAATATGCCATCCTATGAAAGTATTTTTTTGCGAAAATAAAATTTTTATCTTATTATTGTGTAATAAAAATATTCTGCAACCTATGTAAAATTATTTCATAACGGCATTAAGAAAAATTGAAATGAAAAATAAATTCGACAATCTTCGTTAAAAAAAGTTTATAATTATAAATTTCTAGCAAAAACAATTTGTTATGATAAATTCAAATTTTGATACTATGAAATTATGTTTATTCAAATCAATAAAAGTAAAAATATTTAATGTATTCTTCGTTTCAAATTAATAGCACCCTAAATAAGTTGTATACTAAAATTAGCTATAGGTTTTATAATTTACAATATACATTTAAAAATAAGGATCAATTAGAAAATACTTGAAATAATAAACGTTGTCACTCAAATTTTATAAAAAAGTGAAATGGAAATTTAGAAAAATTACATACCTATCTTGAAATAAACGAATGCCTAGATTAGGAAAAATGCTATTAAAATATAAACCATTAAAATTCTGTTTTTTTAGTAATATAATTAAAAAGACATGTTTAAGAAAAAAAAATAAAGCAGTTTTTTTTACCACTCTAGACCTTAAAATATTTAAAATGTGTCAAAATAAATACAAAAATAATATGCAAATCAACAAAAATATTAAAAATATATTTTTTATATAAATAATAAAATTAATCATGCTAAATACAAAAATAACTTGTAAACCATTGAATAAAAGTTTTGTTTTTGCTTCTATTGTAAACTAAACTTGAAACTAAACTAAAACTCACAACAATAATTTACCTCTATTTATAACAAATCTCTACAACGCGAAAAGAATTAGAAAAATTGGAAAGAAAAGAAAGAACAAAAGCATTTAGAAATGGCTGCCAAGGGACGTCAGCCTAATTAAAAGGAAGGCATGACAACAGAATTGTCGTCACAATTTTTTTTTCTTCTCTTTTCGAAAATAAAAAAAAAATTTTTTTATTATAACAATCACATATAAACGTGACAATAAAACTTAGGTAGACATGGTTACGTTAATTCATATGATACTAGTGAAAGACGTCAGCGTTTAAAGTCATATTCGACAAAATTATTTTAAAATTGTATAATTGAGGGGCTGGATGCGATAATGTGTTACGCGCCATTCACTTAACATGGCGCGTAACACATTATAGCATCCAGCCCCTCAATTATACTAAAACACAATGACTTGTATAACCATTTTTATCAACGATAAAATAAAAACATTGTAGAAAAACAATTTCATCAAAGAACTTAGGCATACGGCATGTTAAATCGCATTTCATTTTGAACATGTTCTATAAATGAAAAAATATTAAAATTTGTAAGGCTAGTTTTTAAGAAAGATTAACATAATCACTCTTCAACATAAACTTTTGTAAAAAAAAGATAACCAGGAAACGATTTTTTGTAAAACTCAAACGAGTTATATCTACAAATTTTAAAAGAGGATCTTCGATAACGCATTCATAGCAGCTGACAAGGGACGTCAGCCTAATAAAAGGGGGGCATTTATTACGGCCGAACTCCGTAACTTTTTATATTGTTAATACCTTTTTTAATTATATTTAAACTAAAATTACATGCAACAATTACACGCAACATGAGATTTTGTTAAACATCACAAAAACATTTACACAAAAAACAACCCTTTGTAATTTCACAAAAGGGACATTCTTCTTTTTGAATATCTTAATCCAAAATATTTTAATCGGATAAAGATCTAATTGTATATAAATAATAGATTTAATGGAATTTAACATTCCTTTAAGTTTCACAATTTTTTAAAGTAAAAAACTTAAGAATATAATGCAATACTTCTTAATACATTCCTTTCTTTCACAAACAGCTTATTAACTCTTTTGAGAAATGGATAGAAATTATCAAAGGCAAGCAAATAGCTCAATATAAGGAGTGGTGCATCCATGTCACCGAACTCGAATCACGCCACCGCCTAAATCTGCAAGCTTGCAGAAATCGGCTTAGCAACAGCCACGTTAATTATGAATTCTCCCACTAAATCGTCTTTCAATAAAATGGATTGACACAGGGAAATCTGGGCAGTTTAAGCCAGGCCGTTGTAGCTGGCAGTTAGCCCGGGCAGTTTGGGCTCGCAGTTTAGTCCAGGCCGTTGTAGCCTGTAGTTGTAGCCGGCATTTTTAGGCCAGGCAATCCTAAGTCCGGCGATTGGCCGTGTTTGTATAAAAAGGATCTCAGAAGTTTAAAGAAATTAATAAGAAGTTTGTTAAGAAAAGTGAATTTAATTGAGAAAAATATAAATAAATAAAAATAAAAAAAGGTTGAATTGAAAAATATATATTTGAAATATAAAGAATAAAATAAAGTGATATAATTAAAAAGATAAAAGAAATAAAAGAAAATATTGAAAATAAAATAAATGAAATTGAATATAAAAATTTATAAAGAATAAACATAAAGGAATTTGTGAGAGAAATATAAAAGAAATTAAAGTGATCAAAGTAAAGTAAAAAATCTGTCCGCGCAAGCGCGGACACATTCTCATCCGCGCTTCGCGCGCAAATGGCTCGCTTCGCTTGCGGCGGTCTGCAATTGTTGTGCATTATTTGTGTTCTTGTTCTTGTTTCCTATTATATGTTTCGTAAAACATTTTTTTTTTCTTAAAGTTACTACGACTTTAAGGATTACATTCTCATCACATGTTTTTGTTTGCTGATGATTGCGAGATAAAGTGGATTTAAATGTATATTTTTGGTCTTGATGATTTAAATTCTGAAGTTATTTTTAATTATACTAACTCTTAATAGAAATATTATTTGCAGAAGCAGATAAAATATTCTTAAAGTATTAGTATCAAGGTTTTTGTGTAGTGTAGACCGGAGCGTAATGGCTAACTTTTCACTCTTTGTTGATTTACACGGACATTTTTGTTTTAATTAAGTGTTTATCTCCTAGAAAAGTTACTCTAGTACCTCAGCTTTCTTTTAAAAAGTCGAACGTCCCTATATTACGCTTACTTTTTTTTCTACAATGAACGTACACTTCGTCGGTATCGTAGGTATTGCTCTTTCCCGTGTAGAAATTTGTCGTGGCCTTCCTAGAAATAGACTACAGCTAGATAGCATTTGTCGTGGAAAATTATTCTGAATAAACTGTCCTGGCCCCGAAATGTTAATGTACAGTTTTCCCCTTTATTTTCTTCGCTATGAAGACAGTCTAGAATCTGGCTAAAATTTGTCTAGGATACTGAATTGAAAATTCAGTACAAGTTCGTATAGCAGGTTGTCCAAGAATTAGCTGGGCACTGTCTAGGACGCTGACTTAAGAATTTAGTACAAGTTCGTGGAGAAGGTGGCTCTGAGAGTCTACTAAGCTAGCAGACGAAATCAGTTCTTGACGTAGTGCTTGATGAAAAGAAACCAAGAGTCTACAATTGTAACTTATCTTGTTTTGAAGATAAAATCAAATTTATAAATCTAGTGAAAAGTTTTCAGTTTTCCATTTTTGAACAGGGACAGTGTACAAGTTTAAATATATTACAGCGAAAAAAAGATTTATTAGAAAAAGGACATGTGATGTCATCATTAATAGTCTAGATTGTTTTTCATATTATAATGTTCATAATAAGTAATAAAACTTTGGTAATTTTAAGTAAATTTTTTGTGATTGCAACAATATAATATACAATTAATTTTATTATCGGTATACAAGTACGAATCTTTATAGTGAATGTGTTTGTGTTTTAAAGAAAAAATCCAATGTAGCAAAATATGTTACAATTAATTTCAAAAATAATTGTAAGAGGAATTGTGATAATAACAAATACTTTTGTATTACTGTTTTGTTTGTTTAAAAGTTAAACAAACAAAATAGTAAAGTTGAAAAATATTGTTCTATTATTTATAAACCTAACAATTATTCCCAGTATGTAGAAACTGCTTATTTTAATATCCAGGAACTGGCTAGGAATGATTTATTTTACTAGACAAGGACTAGACAAAATAACTGTACAAAATCTTGACGTTGCTAGTGTTACATCCCTCGTTCAAGCCTGTCCATTTTTCCCATCTAGTTGCTAGATTGAATCTAGCGCAACTGGACAGTTTCTCATACACTTCCACGGTAAATTTCTACACGGGTTATACATAGCGTGTTGCATTAGCCAACACGCCCTAGGGGTACTTAGGAAATATTTTGTAATTTTTATCAATACAGTAAGTGTGAATCAAAAATCTAAAATTGACCCTCAAAAAATGTTTCAAGCTTAAAACGCGATTTTAGTTTCTTTTTTAAAGTTATTTTAAAAAAATTAAAAAGAAAAAATGAAAATTTTGAAAAGCTACTTTCATATGTGAAATACAGATTTTCTACTATATTTCTTACAATAGTTATTGAATAATAAATAATCAACCTTTGTAGAAACTTGCAGTACATCAAATTGTCTTTGGAGTGAAATCATTTCGATTTACGATTTTTAAATAAATTACAATTATTCATTACGCCCCTTAGCCATTATGTCCCGTTTTCCCTATATACGTGATTTGTAAATATATATCAAGTGTATGATTAAAAACATGTAAATTTGGATACAGTGAATGTGATATTTACCCATCGTTTTAACAAGCAAAAGTAAAACACCTCCACTAAGCTGAGACAAAAAGTCAAAAATTCGAAAAAAGTTTTTAAAAAAATTAAGTTTTTCAAAAGTTATCGTCGGACAGACAGACAGACAGACCTACAGACAAACGTAATCGACAGACCATGTTTCTTGGAATCAGGGCACCTCAAAACGCAAAGATTTCATAAAATTAGCAAATAGTATATTAAGCAACAAGGTACCGTAAAGGCAGCCTTTAAGTCCCGTGTAACTTACGATATTTTTTATTCCAAAGGCACAAAAGTGGCGATTTAAGATAGCAGACGACAGGGAGTAAAACTCATTCACTTGTTCGACTTCTATGAAAATGGCGGCACTTTTTTTCCATGAACAAAAATAACGCATGGGACTAGCTGTTTTTTTTTGTCCATGGGGAAAAAAGGTCGCCATTTTCATTCAACCTGAGGTATAAAAAGTCAATTTTTCATCAAATCTAATACCTCCTCATGTGATTAGAATGTAAAAAACCATTTCCAACAAGATAGGACCAAAAATTAAAATGTAAAAAAGGGTCACACCAGCCAAACTGCATTAAAAAAATTTCATTGACTTTCTAAAATGTTAAAACTTTTATGAATATATTTTAGTTATAACATTTTAGAAAATCAATAAAAATTTTTTAACCCAGTTAAGCTAGCCTGACCCAAAAACTTAAAAAAAAAATTAATTTTCTATGAAAAAATGTTGTAGAGAAAAGTTGTTTGTATTTGTCTAATCTAAAGTAATATAAAGTTAAAAATAATGAAATTTAAAAAAATTGAATTTTTAAAATTTTGAAACTACTGTAGTTTGTGTAGTTTTTGACGAAAATGGCTGGCTAACGAACTTGACCTGTATTTTAACACTAACTTTGTGCATGCAAAGTTGCAAGTTGATGCAATAAGTTTTTCAAGAGTTATCGTAGGGACACCATTGTGTCTACAGAAAGACACGAAGACAGACATACGGACAGACACTTTTTTTGGACCATGTTTTTCGGACTCAGGGGACCCCAAAACGTCGAGATTTCATGAAATTAGCGAAAGTCAATTTTTGACCAAAACTAATACTTTCTCATATGATGAGAATGTAATAAAAAATTAGTTTTTTGCAAATAAGTCGAAAAGTTTTAAGTTTAGTAAAAAGTTGTCAACAGCAAAGTTGTAGCTGATGGTAAGACGAGAAAAAAAGTCTGTAGTAGCAAACTTCCATAGGCAATAGTTTTTGAGATAATTGAATCGGAATATGGATTTTTTGTTAAAAAAATGATAAAAATATATATATACGGTGGTTTTTTCAGAAATTACTAGTTTTTGGTTAATGTGAGCATTTTTTGAGTACAATGGGGTGAGAATATGTGGAAATTAATGTAATAATTTTTTTCTCTTTGAGAAATTTTGATTTTTAGCGTTATTTTAGGATTTTTGAGTATTTTTTTACTATTTAAGAGCCTATAACTTTGAAATTTAACTTTCTATGAAAAAATGTTGTAGAGAAAAGTTGTTTGTATTTGTCTAATCTAAAGTAATATAAAGTTAAAAATAATGAAATTTAAAAAAATTGAATTTTTAAAATTTTGAAACTACTGTAGTTTGCGTAGTTTTTGACGAAAATGGCTGGCTAACCAACCTGACCTGTATTTTAACACTAACTTTGTGCATGCAAAGTTGCAAGTTGATGCAATAAGTTTTTCAAGAGTTATCGTAGGGACACCATTGTGTCTACAGACAGACACGAAGACAGACATACGGACAGACACTTTTTTTAGACCATGTTTTTCGGACTCAGGGGACTCCAAAACGTCGAGATTTCATGAAATTAGCGAAAGTCAATTTTCGACCAAAACTAATACTTTCTCATATGATGAGAATGTAATAAAAAATTAGTTTTTTGCAAATAAGTCGAAAAGTTTTAAGTTTAGTGAAAAGTTGTCAACAGCAAAGTTGTAGCTGATGGTAAGACGAGAAAAAAAGTCTGTAGTAGCAAACTTCCATAGGCAATAGTTTTTGAGATAATTGAATCGGAATATGGATTTTTTGTTAAAAAAATGATAAAAATATATATATACGGTGGTTTTTTCGGAAATTACTAGTTTTTGGTTAATGTGAGCATTTTTTGAGTACAATGGGGTGAGAATATGTGGAAATTAATGTAATAATTTTTTTCTCTTTGAGAAATTTTGATTTTTAGCGTTATTTTAGGATTTTTGAGTATTTTTTTACTATTTAAGAGCCTATAACTTTGAAATTTAACTTTCTATGAAAAAATGTACTAAAGAAAAGTTGTTTGTATTTGTCTCATCTAAAGTAATATAAAGTTAAAAATAATGAAATTTAAAAAAATTGAATTTTTAAAATTTTGAAACTACTGTAGTTTGCGTAGTTTTTGACGAAAATGGCTGGCTAACGAACTTGACCTGTATTTTAACACTAACTTTGTGCATGCAAAGTTGCAAGTTGATGCAATAAGTTTTTCAAGAGTTATCGTAGGGACACCATTGTGTCTACAGACAGACACGAAGACAGACATACGGACAAACACTTTTTTTAGACCATGTTTTTCGGACTCAGGGGACCCCAAAACGTCGAGATTTCATGAAATTAGCGAAAGTCAATTTTCGACCAAAACTAATACTTTCTCATATGATGAGAATGAAATAAAAAATTAGTTTTTTGCAAATAAGTCGAAAAGTTTTAAGTTTAGTGAAAAGTTGTCAAAAGCAAAGTTGTAGCTGATGGTAAGACGAGAAAAAAAGTCTGTAGTATCAAGCTTCCATAGGCAATAGTTTTGGAGATAATTGAGTCGGAATATGGATTTTTTGCTAAAAAACCGGACAAGTGCGAGTAGAACTCGTACTAAAACCTAGGGTTCCGTACCCTCTATAAAAACTTCTAATTTTCTTTCTTATAAAAATAAATATATATCAATTCCAATTCAATTTGAAGTTACTCTGTTTTAAAAATATAAACAAAATCATATTTAATGATTGTATTAATAAAAAAACAAATTTAATTTTTAAATAATTTTATAAAAAATAATTTTTAAAAAATAGTGAATTAATAATGATTACTAAATATAAAACTAAATCAAATAAATTTTCTGTTATTGAAGTTAAATAAATAAATAATATAAATAAATATAATATAAATAATAAAATGAATTATAATTTAATTTTATAAATTTGATTTTAAAAAGCATTAATACATTTCAACAGGAAATATTACTTTTTATGAAAATTTTAATTGAATAAATATTAATTTAATTTTCAATAAAAAGAAATTTGTACATATTGACAGAATAGTATATTAAGCAACAAGAGGAGAAAGGCAGCCATTTCTTTACGGTGATTTTTGTGACACGAGTGGAGGTCGAGGGCGCCGTAGGCGCCCCGAGACCGGAACGAGTGTCACAAAAATCATCGTAAAGAAATTGGCTGCCTTTATTCTCGTGTTACTTACGATATTTTTTATTCCTAATGCACAAAAGCGGCGATTTCAGATAGCAGACGACAGGGAGTAAAAGTCATTCACTTGTTCGATTTGTATGAAAATGGCGGCCGATTTCTCCCTTGGGCAAGAAAAATGCATGTGAACAGCTAATTTTCTTGCCCTTGGGAGAACACGGCCGCCATTTTCATACGGTCGAAGAAATGAATGACTTTCCTCCCTGTCGGCTGCTATCAGAAAGCGCCGTTTTTGTGCATGTGGGATAAAAATAATAATAATAAAAAGTTTATGTAAAGATAATTTAGAATAATTTAGAATAAAGATTTATTTTAAAGAAACAATAAATTCCAACACAAAATAATATTTTTAGTTAAATTTTGATTAAATAAATGTTTTTTTAATTTTCAATAAAAAAAATTTATATTTACAGAAATAATAATAAAAATTTTTTATTAAAGATATTTTTTAATAAAAATTTAATTTAAAAAAAAATAAATTTCAACAGGAAATACTACTTTTTATAAAAATTTTTATTGAATAAATATTTTTGTTACGTATGACTTCGTAACTATTTTTAATTTTTTCATTAATTAAAAATTTGTTATATTGTATAATTTCATTAAAAAATTGGAACTTTTGTAAATAGAATTAAGTACTCAATAGACATATTATCAGGATATAAGAGGATTTTTACTTAATTAACTCATCAATTAATTTGTCTTAAAACTATTTTTTCATAATTAAATTATATTTAAACTTAAAAAATAACGATAATCATTCTTCAATTGTTTTCATTCCCAATAATATTCAATATTATTTTTAAAATTATTATTCTAAAATTGATTGAAAGAATATGAACATCACTCTTATTTCAAAAGGAATTTGTCGACTTCATTAAAAATTATCACCTACAAAAAGACTTTTAAAAGTATTGGTAAAATACTGGTAAGGAGAATACACATACACATGGGCAATATAGAATAGAGAACATCGAACTCTATCACGCCACTTTTCAAGGAATTTGCAAGCTTGCAAAAAGCTTCCTTGGTAACAATAAGTTGGCGGACCGTGTGCAAAAGTTTCTCCCACCTTTAACAATTTCAGTCGATTTCCAGAGTGTGACTGATTTTTCAGGTGGAATAATCGGAGAGTCCGAATTTGTTCCTCCCGCAGTAAAGCTGCGTAGAATTAAGTGTTCCTCCCGAAAATCGGTAGAGTGTTAATTTGTTTTTCCCGCAAAGCGGATGATTTTATATTTTTGAGTCTTATTTCCCGCAAAAGGCGGAGGTTTTATATTTTGTCCCCAAAATAAGGGTTGATTTTAATCAAATTGAGTTGAAGTGAATTGATAATTTATATGATTTTTTGATTATATATAAAAAAATAGGTAATTTTAAAGAAATAAAGTGAGAAAAGTGATTTACCATATCATTAAAAAGGAATAAAAGTTAAAAAGAAGTTAAATTAAAAAAAAAAGAATTGTTTAAAGAAAATATTAGGGGAACATAGTCTAGGTCGGCCACCTTTTTGACTTTTGTTTATAACTTTTTTTTAAAAATGAATTTGGACAATTGAAGTATATGGTTGGAAAGTCCTGTTTAATAGGAACATTTTTTCTGTACAAAGTAAATTGACAGGTTTAAAAATGAAAAAGTTATAAAGATTTAAAAAAAAAAAAATTTGTAGTCCAGGTTGGCCATTACAGTCAAGGTCGGCCATGTTTAAAATTCAAAGGGCATTAATCGTTAAAAAATAAAATAACATGTTTGGAGTTACGGAAAATTGATTCTTTATTGTTTACAGTTTGTAACTTAATGAAATAACAAAATAATAACAATAAACAATATAAAAAAATAAATATAAATAAAAAAAAGTTTTGCACTAAAATATTAATAAAATTAAATAAAAATATTAATAAGATGATCAATTATATTATGAGTTATACAGAATTGCAGTTTTTGCAAATGAAGTAGCTCGTCCTCATCTTTGCGCATTTTAAACACATAGTGGCCGACCTTGACAGTAAGTAACATTACCGAATTGTTGTAACCATAAAGAAATACGTTTCGGGATTCGATTTTTTACTTTGTTTTCCTTTCAACCATGAGTCCCACAAATTTTCTGCATACTTGCCTTGACGATTCAATTTGTTTTTTATCTTTTATTAATGGTTTTTCACATTATGCACAAAACTTTTTTTGAGCTTTTTTTGTACCGACGTCACAGAAAACACAATTTTCGATCCTCCGAAAATGTAATTGAACAAAAAGTTAGGTTTTACTAAGACAAGCTTCGACAAGCATGCGCGTAGGTGGCGCTAGTGAACTTGTCCAAAAAATCGCGATGGCCTACCTAGACAGTAGACCAACCTTGACTACATTCCCCTACTATAAAAAAAAGTGATTATTAAAAAAATAAATAAAAGTGATTTATTTAAAAGGGAAGACAGAGTGTTAAAATTTCGAACCTCTATCTCGCGATTATAAAAGCATTTTTTTGTAATTGTCTTTACTGCAAATATCAGAGTTGATTAAAAGTTCGAAATCGGTGACCCCGATTTTTGAATATTAAAATCAATTTTGATATAATTTTGAATTAAGATAAGCAAAGAGTCTTATACTGAACATAAATAATTAAGGAGGAATAAAAAACTATTGAAGAATAAAAGAAATAAAAGAAACAAGGAAGAGAAAATCTTGATAAGGAATATACTACAGGTATGAATCTGAGTGATTCACCTATAAAGAGTAACAGGAGACTTTTCTGTCTCTAATATAAATAAAAGATTTATAAGTTGGTGAGTTGATTATTAATTATTACATACTTTACACATTTATACACTTTTACACATTACGATTTGTATTAAGACATAACAATTATTATTTTATAAACAAACAAAAAATAACTATTGGATATCATTAATGTTATATTATTATTACGCATAAAAAAGAATTTTCTATTGTATTTTATAAAAGGAATATTTCACAATACTAACTATTATGCAATTATAAACACAAAGAATTTAGAATCTAGTAAAATTCTTGTTTTGTATAATATTTTTTTAAATGAATATTTTAATCATTTAGAATTGAATAAACGAGAGCATTCTATATTGAATCATATTGCAAGTAGTGTTTTATTACGGTTTTCTAACTGTTGTCACCTAATCCTTTTTTTACTTCTTTCAATTAAAATACCGTCTAACCGGGGTTATTGAATTAATAATAAACCTAAAAGAGGGATCCACTACCTTTTGAATAAAAATTTTGTTCCTGAAAAGCAAATAACGTTTACCTTGGGATGATAAGTTTTGAGTCTTATTCTATTTAACCTTTTGAAATTATCTTCAATACAGTTAAAGTTGAATTTGCTCAAAATAAAGATTTGTTTTTATTTAATAATTAATCAAATTCATCTTTAACAATTTTATTAATTTTCAATAAAAAGAAATTTGTATTGACAGAAATAATAATAAAAAGTTTATGTAAAGATAATTTATAATAATTTAGAATAAAATTTTTTTTTAAAGAAACAATAAATTCCAACACAAAATAATATTTTTGGTTAAATTTTGATTAAATAATTTTTTTTTAATTTTCAATAAAAAAAATTTATATTGCCAGAAATAGGCTTCCGTTTCCGGTACCGTTTCGGTGTACACGCGCTTGGAAAGAGTTAAGAGTTTTTTGAGAAATATAAAGGATTTAAAAAAGGGTGGGTAGTGTAGAGTGCTGAGTGTGTAGTGTAATTTGCGGTAGTGTAAAGGAAAGGTATGTTTGTATAGAGTAGTGAATGTATAAGTGATAAAAAAGGTAAAAAAGAGAAGTGTGTTTTGTAAGGTTAGGTTGCTTGAAGTGAGAGAGAGGAGAGAGAGACAGTGGAAAAATTTTGAGCATTTGAGTGATAAGGTAGATTTCTGGAATGGCTGAGTTTGACTCAAGTAGTGTTAGCGAGAATGAGAAAAAGGCGCGGGTATTTGAAAGGGGAATAGGAAAGAATGGAAAAAAGATGACGTGTGAGGATTGCATGGATTTGTTAGAATTAGTATGGATGATGAAGGACGCGATGGATGAAGGAGCGAAGAGAGTGAAGGAAAATTTGATGGATATATGTGAGGATGGGGAATCAAGGGACAAAGAGATAGTGGAAATTGAAGAGAGGTTGGAGAAATTGCAGGAAATGTGGAATGAATGAGATAGTATGTGGAAAAAGGATAAGGAAAGCATGTGGACAAGAATGAATGGATTAGAAAAATTTATAAAGGAAGTGAATGAGGGGACAGAGAAAGTTGAGGGAAGTGAACATGATAGGTTGAAGTGGAAAATGGCGGATTTGACAAGGCGAGTGGATGTAGTTGAAAAGGAGAAAAGAAAAAAGAATGTAGTGATCAGAGGTATGAATGTAGGTGTGTTGGAGGGTTAAAGGGCAGTGGAAAAAGTGTTGGCTTGGGTGGGGGTTAATGTCTCGGTGAAAATGGTACAAGCGTTAGGAAGGGGTGAATATGGTTTGCCAAAGTTATGGTTGGTGGAGTTAAGTAGTGAGGAAGAGAAAATGGAGGTGATGAGGTTGAAAGGAAGACTGAAAGGAAGTGTAATAAGAATAGATGAGGATAGAAGTTGGAGAGAGAGAAGAATGATATGGTTATTGAGAGAAAGAGCGGGGACGGAGAGAGTGATTGGAAAACAGGTAAGAATGGGTAAGGATTGTATTTGGGTGGATGGGGTAAAGTATGTTGTGGGGGAGGATATGGGTGGAGTGATGGAAGTGTGTAAAGTGTGATAGACAGGGATAGGCTGAGAATGAGGTGAGAAGATTTTGCTTGGATGGATGGATGGATAAAAGTGGATGACTGGAGCGTGTAAGAGAGGTGAGAAAGCAGGTTTTTGAAAAAGGGTGGGCGAATTGGGTTGAAGCCAGCATGGGCATAGAAGGAACTGGAAACGGAAGCCCGGCACTGGCGATGGGTTAAGAGCGTAAGGTTGAGAGCGTGGAGAGAGTTGCGTTTTAGGTTAAGTTGTATGTAGAGAATGTTTAGTTGTAAGGATTTTTGTAAATATAGGTTAAGATTATTATGTATGTACTTGGGAGTCTCAAACCCTACCTATTGTAGGGAGAGTAAATAAATAAATAAAAAATAAAAATAAATAAATATTGCCAGAAATAATAATAAAAAGTTTATAGTAAAGATATTTTTAAATAAAAATTTGATTTTAAAAAACATTAATAGATTTCAACAGAAAATATTACTTTTTGTAAAAATTTTAATTAAATAAATATTTTTTCAATTTTCAATAAAAAGAAATTTATATTGACAGAAATAATAATAATTAAAAGTTTATGTAAAGATAATTCAGAATAAAAATTTTTTTTAAAGAAACAATAAATTTCAACACAAAATAATATTTTTGGTTAAATTTTGATTACATAAATGTTTTTTTAATTTTCAATAAAAAAATTTATATTGCCAGAGATAATAATAAAAAGTTTATAGTAAAGATAATTTTGAATAAAAATTTGATTTTAAAAAACATTAATACATTTCAACTGGAAATATTACTTTTTGTAAAAATTTTAATTAAATAAATATTTTTTTAATTTTCAATAAAAAGAAATTTATATTGACAGAAATAATAATTAAAAGTTTATGTAAGGATAATTTAGAATAAAAAATTTTTTAAAGAAAAAATAAATTCCAACACATAATAATATTTTTGGTTAAATTTTGATTAAATAAATGTTTTTATAATTTTTAATAAAAAAAAATTTATATTGCCAGAAATAATAATAAAAAGTTTATAGTAAAGATAATTTTAAATAAAAAATTGTTTTAAAAAACATTAATACATTTCAACAGTAAAATAATATAATTTAGTAAAACATGTTTCAAGCAATTGATTAAAATGTAATATTACATACTATTAAGCGTATCTTCTTTCCAAAGTTTTATCACAAACTTTTTTAATATAGTTTTATTCTATATTATTTTATTTTCTTGAAGTTTATTAATTTGCGATTGTTGATTATCAAGAATGTATCAATTATTGATTATATGAAATCAATGGTTATATGACACTTTTTCAAATATTTTTCTTAGTTCAACTTAAAGTTGGCGTAAAAAAATTGAAATCTCGAAAATACAATTTTTTCATAACAATACAGTACCGTCTGAAATTGTCAGTCCACCCATTTTCAAAGGAATGACAAAAATTTTTTAACATAAAATTCATGAAAAGTAAAATTTTTTTTGGTTTATATTTTGAAAGACGATAAAATTTTGAAAAGAATAAGACCTTACAGAAGTCATTTGGCCAAAATTTGTAGAAGATATTCTTAAAAATCGTCATTTTCAATGTTTTACAAATATTTGAATAACTTCTAAAATAATGAACGCTTTTTAATAATCTTAGGCTTATTTTAAAGACCATTTTCTACAGAATAAGAATTACTTATAGGCATTAACCTGTAATTTTTAACTTGGAATAAGCATGACGTCAAAGTTGGACAAAAAAATTCAAAAAATTTGAAATAATATTATTAAAAGAAAAATAATTTTTAAAATTCAAACATATATTTTTATCAAATTTTCTTGAAAAATCTACACCATATCATGTTTTATATATGTTCTAGAATAGTTTTTAGTACAAAAAATTGATTTCAAATTTTTCCAATTTTTTTGTCTAATTTTGACGTCATGCTTATTCCAAGTTAAAAATGACAGGTTAATGCCTATAAGTAATTCTTATTCCGTAGAAAAAGACCTTTAAAAGAAGCCTAAGATTATTAAAAAGCGTTCATTATTTTAGAAGTTATATAAATTTTTGTAAAACATTGAAAATGACGATTTTTAGGAATATCTTCTACAAATTTTGGCCAAATGACTTCTGTAAGGTCTTATTCTTTTCAAAATTTTATCGTCTTTCGAAATATAAACCAAAAAAAATTTTACTTTTCATGAATTTTATGTTAAAAAATTTTTGTCATTCCTTTAAAAATGGGTGGACTGACAATTGCGGACGGTACTGTATTTTTTATGAAATTTACACGTAAAAACAAATATAAATGCCCAATGCCAATATCCACTCAATTAAAAATTTATGAGGATTAGCATAGGTATAATTATTAGGAACAAATTATAAAAAAAAGAATATATGTTTTCGCAAAAATCACAATAAAGATTAATTCTAATATTTCTTATTTTTTCTAAAATCTACATGTGAAAACACATAAGTGTACCAATTTTCATCTCTTTATGTAAAAAAAGGTGAGCGCTAGGGTAAAATACACGCTTATTTGAAAATCTTTTTTAAAAATTTGAGTTTTTCGCTAAAAAAAATTTGAAAATCATATCCGATCATGTTTGCTATATTTTTCCTAAAATATGCAAATGAAAATATATAAAATAAAAAAAAATGCAGTCCAATAGATCAAAATTTGTGAAAACCAAGGGGGTACACACTTTTTTTATAAATCAAAAAAAAATTTTTCAGTTTTTCGTAAAAAAAAGTATGAAGATGAACTCCAATAATTTTTTCTGTATGTTGGTTGAAAACTACACGAAAAAATAAATAAAAATGTATAAGGGCGATCCACTAGATTAAGAATTGCGAGAACCAGCAAGGGTTAAAGTATTTTCGAGCTTGCAAAAAGAGATTTCAGTTTTTCGATGAAAACACCATGAATATCAATTCTAAACACTTCCGCTATATTTTTCCTGTAATCTACGCGTAAAAATACATAAGTGTACCAATTTTCATCTCTTGAGGTAAAAAACTGTGGGCGCTATAGTAAATAACACGCATTTTTGACGAAATTTTTAAAAACTGACTTTTTCACTGAAAAAAATATGAAGATAAAATCCAATCAGGTTCGCTATATTTTTCCTGAAATCTACTGACGAAAATACATAAAATAAGCAAAACTGCAGTCCAATAGGCTACTTTTTTTTACTTTTTTTTTTACTTTTTTTTTTAAAACGAAAATTTTTTTTAGTTTTTCGCAAAAAAAAATATGAAGATGAATTCCAATAATTTTTTCTGTATGTTTTTTGAAATCTACACGAAAAAATAAATAAAAATGTATAGCGACAGTCCACTAGATTAAGAATTGAGAGAACCAGCAACGGTTAAAGAATTTTCGAGCTTTCAAAAAGAGATTTTAGTTTTTCGATGAAAACATCATGAAGATCAATTCTAATCACTTCCGCTATATTTTTCCTGTAATCTATGCGTAAAAACGAATAAGTATGCCAATTTTCAGCTCTTCAGATAAAAAACTGTGGGCGCCAGGGGAGGGGTACATGCATTTTTTTCGAAATTTTCAAAATTTTTGACATTTTCGATAAAAACAGAATGAAGATCAATACTAAATGTGTTCGCTATATTTTTCCTTTAATCCATTTTTGAAAATACATATGCATACCAATTTTCAACTTTCTTGGTAAAAAACTGTGAGCGCTAGGGGGGGGTACATGCCTTTTTTGCGAAAAATGGACAAAATTTGATGTTTTTCGACGAAAACTCCATGAAGATCAATCCCAATCACGTTCGCTATATTTTTTCTGTAATCTACGCGTGAAAATACATACGTGTACCAATTTTTAGCTCTCTAGGTGTAAAACTGTGAGTTCTAGGGGGGGGGGGGGTACATGGTCATTTTTGTAACCGTTCCAATAGGGTTCCTACCGGGTACGGAACCCTAAAAAATGATAAAAAATATATATATACGTTGGTTTTTCCGGAAATTACTAGTTTTTGGTTAATGTGAGCATTTTTTGAGTACAATGGGGTGAGAATATGTGGAAATTAATGTAAAAATTTTTTTCTCTTTGAGAAATTTTGATTTTTAGCGTTATTTTAGGATTTTTGAGTATTTTTTTACTATTTAAGAGCCTATAACTTCGAAATTTGACTTTCTATGAAAAAATGTTGTAGAGAAAAGTTGTTTGTATTTGTCTAATCTAAAGTAATATAAAGTTAAAAATAATGAAATTTAAAAAAATTGAATTTTTAAAATTTTGAAACTACTGTAGTTTGCGTAGTTTTTGACGAAAATGGCTGGCTAACGAACTTGACCTGTATTCTAACACTAACTTTGTGCATGCAAAGTTGCAAGTTGATGCAATAAGTTTTTCAAGAGTTATCGTAGGGACACCATTGTGTCTACAGACAGACACGAAGACAGACATACGGACAGACACTTTTTTTAGACCATGTTTTTCGGACTCAGGGGACCCCAAAACGTCGAGATTTCATGAAATTAGCGAAAGTCAATTTTCGACCAAAACTAATACTTTCTCATATGATGAGAATGTAATAAAAAATTAATTTTTTGCAAATAAGTCGAAAAGTTTTAAGTTTAGTGAAAAGTTGTCAACAGAAAAGTTGTAGCTGATGGTAAGACGAGAAAAAAAGTCTGTGGTAGCAAGCTTCCATAGGCAATAGTTTTGGAGATAATTGAGTCGGAATATGGATTTTTTGTTAAAAAAATGATAAAAAATATATATATATACGGTGGTTTTTCCGGAAATTACTAGTTTTTGGTTAATGTGAGCATTTTTTGAGTACAATGGGGTGAGAATATGTGGAAATTAATGTAATAATTTTTTTCTCTTTAAGAAATTTTGATTTTTAGCGTTATTTTAGGATTTTTGAGTATTTTTTTACTATTTAAGAGCCTATAACTTTGAAATTAGACTTTCTATGAAAAAATGTTGTAGAGAAAAGTTGTTTGTATTTGTCTAATCTAAAGTAATATAAAGTTAAAAATAATGAAATTTAAAGAAATTGAATTTTTAAAATTTTGAAACTACTTTAGTTTGCGTAGTTTTCGACGAAAATGGTTGGCTAACGAACTCGATCTGTATTTTAACACTAACTTTGTGCATGCAAAGTTGCAAGTTGAAATTGGCTGCCTTTATTCTCGTGTTACTTACGATATTTTTTATTCCTAATGCACAAAAGCGGCCGCCATTTTCATACGGTCGAAGAAATGAATGACTTTCCTCCCTGTCGGCTGCTATCAGAAAGCGCCGTTTTTGTGCATGTGGGATAAAAAAGAATATTAAAGTTCCCAGCGAAATATCAATCTAGTGAACCTAGATTTGGTATTTCCTGAATTTTTCGGAAGAACATCGTGAAGCGGGTATAAAGACAAAACACATTCATTGGATTCGTATTAACAAGGAAGAATCACCGAGTAGTGAGTAAAGATCTTACGTGTCACAACACACACTAATATTCCATTCACACAGATACACTTACTCGTCTTACACATAGAATTAGATTTATCTGTAATAGGGACTTTGGGCAAAATATATACATTTAATTGTTATTATCTTAATTTTGTGTTTCAATTCAAACATCCTAATAATTTTCCTATCTTCTCATTTTACTCAAGAGTAGGGTTCTCAACCTCTTAGTTGAATCAATAACTAAGTTGAGGGGGAATCCACTACCTTCACAATTTCTTTTGTCCGAAGGACACGTAAGTTGAAGTTTTAAAAATTAAAATTAAATTTCTAAATCCTACTTTAACATTATTTTAAATTTATTTACAACGCAATATTTAAAAATTCTGGTTTTTATATCGATACCTCCGTGCGAAAAAAACCACTCTCACGTTGGTTCTCTAAAGTAACGACTCTGTATTTTTTCTCATAACCTGGTAATATTTTGTTTTATACATTTTTTATTTAAAGGTTATTATTTGCAAGAAAATCTAAACACAATTTATAATCAGTCACTATTGATAGAGTATAAATGTTTATTATATTTCATTGTAAATATTTTATATTTTTAATAAAACATGAATGAAAGAGAATATGGTGAGTAGGTTAGGAAACAAAAGCAGTTCTAGTTACTTTAGAGAACCAACGTGAGAGTGGTTTTTTTGCACGGAGGTATCGATATGTATTTGTTTATAATAATCTTTAAATCTGAATAATGAACTATTATACTTAATAAATATTATATGTTGCTCTCTCATTCAATAAGTATATTAGAGCTGTGCAAAATAATTCGAACCAAACTGTTCGAATTTTTTCGCCTAGTTCGAATGTCGAAAATTCGACATTCAAGATAGCTTAGTTCGAATGTCCAAAAATCGACATTCGAACTAGCCCAGTTCGGATGTAGAATATTCGACATTTCGACGCCCCAAAACCGAACAAAACTCGGTTCTAAAGCTCTAAAGTATATGCATATATGAAGCACTCTATTTGAAAACGACCATTTTGGTAAATAATTAAATTGCTGATGGAAGCTTAAACTTTTTCTAGAAAAACAAAAAATAATTTTTTGAGAAAAAATTAACAATCAAAATATTTATTTATTTTTATACAATTTACAGATTATCAAAATTTTTTTGTCATATCGCCTCTATTAAATTTTTAAAAAATATTGACTTTTTTAAACAAATAAACATATTTTTAACATTATTTTTATCAGGGAAAAATCAGGGATTTTTACTGGAAAAAATTAAATATTTACAATTTATAAGAACATTCTAAATTTTTGAGTCTTCTTGTTTGCTCCGTAAACTATGAAATTCGAAAATTACCACGAATTCTAATACAAAACCTTCAATTTTTTATATTCCTGGCCATAACTTTATTTTAAATAACTTAATTCTTGAAGAACTATCATAAAATTACTTTTAAATTATTTAATGAATAATTTTACTTAAATATTTCAAAGTTAATTGAATTTTAAAAGAGTTGCGTTTAGAAATTTCATGAATAAATGAACTTTAAAATGTTTCAATTTGAAATTTTATAAAGTTTCAATTTTGAATTATTAATTTAATTGAGCGCACAGTGGCGAAAAATATACTTTTTCGTTTCAAATCACTACAGTAGGTCACAATTTTTTACCAATATGATTTTTCTTTTTTTTTAAATCTTCGTAATAAAATTCTCTATTGATCTCTTGAACCCGATTTTTTGATTTTTGTTTTTAAACATTTTTTTAATA
This sequence comes from Leptopilina heterotoma, assembly GCF_015476425.1. Classification (NCBI taxonomy): domain Eukaryota; kingdom Metazoa; phylum Arthropoda; class Insecta; order Hymenoptera; family Figitidae; genus Leptopilina; species Leptopilina heterotoma. Next base: position 251,129 of record NW_025111066.1, read on the forward strand.
ACAATAGGTAAGTATTAATAAAATCATAAAGTCGTAAAAAATATATTATTTTAGCTTCATTAATTAAGAAGATTAATCAAAAAACCTATTAAAATAATGTTTGATTGTTTCTGATTTATAAAAAAGTATAAAAATTGAATAAATTGTTTAAACAATTAATTGCTGTTATTTTTTTTATAAACTGCAATTCGGGATAGAAATTTATAGTTTTTTCTCAACTGTGCAATTTGTCACGAGTAAAATATCTACTGATGATAAAAAATAGAAAATTATTTAGAAAAAACTTCTACTCATAATATGTGCACTTTATGAAAAAAATCATAGCAGTTTTGAAATAAATTATTTTTTATTTTTTATCATCAGTAGATATTTTACTAATGAAAATTTCCAAATTGAGAAAAAGCTAAAGAAATTTCTAACCCTAAGTATATTTCTAAAAAAATAACAATAATTAATTGTTTAAAAAATATTTAATTAATTTATTTTTTATCATTAGTAGATGTTTTTCTCCGGAAAAATGGCACAATTGAAAAAAACTAGAATTTTCTAACACAAAAAGAACGCTTTATGAAAAAATAACAATTAATTGTTTAAACAATTTAATTTATAAATTATTTTTTTTATTTCTATCATTAGTAGATGTGTTTTTCCTGAAAAGTTATACAATTATTCTGCCGTCCTTTTTAAAAAAGACACTATCTACATTTTAGCTCAATCGGAGATATTGAAGGAAACGCGTTTGCATCTAGATCTCTTAATAAAATTTAAAATTTTGTAAACAAACTTATGTTTTAGACTAATTCGGACACGCCCTTTTCATTGGTGCAAAAAAAATTATTAATTTTAATTATTTATTAATAAAACTGTAGATAGTGCACATTTTTTATCCGAAAAAAATGGGAGCAAAAGTAGAATAAGTGACTTGAGAGAAAAAACGGGTTAAAATGATTATGTAATTTCTTGATAAATTAATTATATTAATGCTTAAAAAATATTGTCAATAATAAAAAAACTTATTTTATTTGAATTCATATTTTGTAATTATTATAATTAATTTATCAAGAAATTACACAATCCTTTATTTCTGTTATATTTTCATTATTATTTTATATTTTATTTAATATTATATTAAATTTTGAAATTTTGAAAATACCGAACGAAAAATCACTAACAATAGAGGGGCTGATAGTAAAAATGGTTTATAATAATAATAATGGGAGCAAAAGTAGAATAAGTGACTTGAGAGAAAAAACGGGTTAAAATGATTATGTAATTTCTTGATAGATTAATTATATTAATGCTTAAAAAATATTGTCAATAATAAAAAAACTTATTTTATTTGAATTCATATTTTGTAATTATTATAATTAATTTATCAAGAAATTACACAATCATTTTAATCTGTTTTTGCTTCTAAGTCACTTATTTCACTTTTGCTCCCGTTATTATTTTAAACCATTTTTACTATCAGCCTTTCAATACATAAATTTTATTTAGCATTACAACTTTATTTTATTTTATTATTATGTTCTGCATTAAAGTTTTATTAAATTAAATGTTAATTTTACAAAAAAAAATTAAGATTTTTTTTTAATTTGCATTAAATATATGTGTTAATACAAAATAAAAGCTTTATTTGCAAATTATTTTATTATTTTTATTTTATTTGCATAATTAAACTTGTAGATAGTGCTCTCTCTCGCCGAAAGTTAGCCAAAGTTCGAGAAAAATATGTACGAAAAACGTCACTATGTACATAGTTCTCTACTTTTGTAACTTTTGAAATCAGTTCACTGATTAACCTATGTACATAGTGCTCGTGAATCAGGATTTCAGGGGTCAAGTGGGTTGAAAATCCTGAAAATTTTGTAGATAGGTCGTCTCCTTCTGCAGATAGTGACACTTTAAAAAATATTTCTCGAAAATCTCTGTAGATAGTTTAATTAACAGCTAATTATCTTCTAATCTAATTATAATTTTCAATTACGAATACGACTATTAGATTCGCCTTTTTATTACGAATCCAACATTATAAAGAACTCATTTTTCATAAAATATGTAGATAGTGCCTTTTTTAAACTGGACGGCAGTATTGAGAAGACACTAGAAATTTCTAGTCCTAAGTATAGTTTATGAAAAACATAACAATTAATTATTTAATCAATGTTTAATAAATAATTTTTAATTTATTATCATTGTATATATGTTTTACTCATGACAAATTGTAAAATTGAGAAAAACTTGAAATTTCTAGCCCTAAGTACAGTTTATAAAAAAATGACAAATTGTTATACTTTTTTTCATAAATCAGAAACACTCAAACATTATTGTAATAGGTTTTTTGATTAATCTTCTTAATTAATGAAGCTAAAATAATATATTTCTTATGATTTTTTAATACTTATTGTTAGTAAAAAAATGTTTAAAAACAAAAATTTAAAAATCGGGCTCCAGAGATCGATAGAGAATTTTATTACGACGATTTTGAAAAAAAGAAAAATAATTTTGACTTGTAGAGTGATGATTTGAAACGAAAAAGTACATTTTTTGCCACTGTGAGGAGCTCACTGGATACTGAGTCACTGCTCGAACGATTATTGCGCTAACACGCTCAATTAGAAATTTTAAAAAACTTAGATTTTTGAAATATTTTAATCATTCAAATTCTTCTGAAATTAATTAAATTTTTTAATATATATTTAATTGATGATTAAAAATAATAGATATGTAGAAGAATTTTAGTTAAAGTCACTAAAAAAATTGAATTTGTAGAGATGTTACAAATCATTGCAGAAATTCAATTATATTCAAAAGTAATAAAAGTTTTCACAGAAATTCAATTATGTTCAAAAATTGAAAAAAAATTCTAACCTAAATTTCAATTATCTTTATAAATAATAAAATTCTTCTCCAAAATTCAATTATTTTCAAAAATTTAAATAAAATTATTGGCTATTATTCACTTTCAAGAAATCTTTACCTCAAAAAGGAATACATAGGAATTGGACAGAAACGGAATTCAAAAAAATTGATAATTTAACATTTTCTGTAAAAATTTAAAAATGTTCAATTCTTCTCAATTCCTTACTTCTTACTGGGCACTATTTGCACACATTTGTTTATAACCTTTGAAATTCTTGTAGAATTTATTCAATTTCTCAAAAAGAAAGACATTTTTTATCTCTATCTAGTTAAAAGAAAGAAGTAAAATTGGTGAAATTTTCATATCTAAAAACTCTAAACACTACAAGGTTTCTACAAATTTCTCCTTATAAAATTCCAAGATTTTTCCATGATTTCCAGGCGATAAATGATAAAATTCCCATGACACATTAAAACAAAATTTTTGTAAGTTAAGTCAGGTAAATGTCATGAAAAAAATTTTTTGTCAGGAAAAGTAAGGAAATTGAGACATTGTCGACTTATTTTCAAAAATTGTGACTTTTCTTCCAAACATTGCAACAAAATATCACAATTTTTAGTAAAAAAGTGGAACTTATTTTGATTTTTATAATGCAAAAAATAACTATAAACAAATCTTTCAAAAATTGTTTTTGAATAGTTGAAATTTTGTAAAATTTAATTAAAAATAATTTTTTTATTTTAAGTATTTTGTTACAATTTTTGAAAATCAACTTTTGAAGAATTTCAATTGCAAATTTTGAAAATAATTGAATTACCAAAAATTTTAATGAAAAAGCTTTAAAGGTAAATTTAAAAAAGAAGATAAGCTTCTAATTTTCAGGGTGTCTAGCGTCCGGGAAAACCGGGAATTTTTCGGGAATTGAAAAAATATCCGCGAATTTTTGGAAAGTTACGCTAATTTATTAAAATCTATAAAAAAAATTTCAATTTAAGGTAGTTCTCCGGCTGCTACTCTTGTAAAAATTAATTTTGGATAGATTTTCTTCAAATTTTGAGGAAATGTTACTTCGGATGCCCTTTAAATAAGGTAAAAATTTCAAAACCCTTTACCATGTCAAAAAACGAGATAATGTAGTTGACATTTTTAATTTTTAACATAATCGCATGTAAAAGTAAAAGTTTGAACTTGAATAAGTCAAAATTTATAACATCGCAAAGGGTTTCGAAATTCTTACCACATTTATAAAGGACACCCGAAGAAACATTTCCTCAAAATTTGAAGAAAATCAATTTTAAGAAGCGTAAAAGCCGGAGAACTATCTTCAGTCTTATATTTTTAAAAAATTTTAAAAAGATACATTATAGGTATATATAGGTAATTCCACGTTAAATTACAGTCCACATTTTCAATTAGGATGAAAATATATCTCGAAATATATTGTAAATCTATTTTTTTCATTTTTTATAGGTAACCAAATTATTGTATTTTTTTTTTTATTTTTAAAAGTAGACTTATTATGAATTATCTATAACTCTAAAACTATTGAATTTAGAAAACTGTGCCAAGAACATGTTTAGTTTTTTACTTATCTAATACACACTTACAAATAATAAGAATAGTTTGCAAAAAATATTATTTTGGTCCCCTAATAGAATAGAAAAATAAAGGATACGTAAACTTTTTTTCTTAACGGAATAAATAAAAAATACTTGTGACGTAGAATTGATCGTATATTATTATTATTTAAATAATTGTTGCATAAGTTTTTAACATTTTAAAGTTTTAAATTGAAAGTTTAAATATAAATCCTATTATTTTTAACTTATTGCAGTTGAACTTCAGTGATTTTTAATGTAGGTAAATATCTAAAAGAAGACATAAATGACATTGAATAGTGCAAAATAATTTCAAAACAATCAGTTTTTATCCACAAATATAAAGAAAATAATTGCAATTTTTATTATCCGAACTTTTGATTATCTGAACCAGATCATGCCTGGTCCGGGAAATCTGGTATTTTGCCGGGAATTTGAAAATCATAATTCGCTAGATATCCTGAATAATTTTTTAAAATTCAATATTTTTAATATTTTCAATTAGGGTAATTTGGGGTAAATGTAAACGGAATATCTATTTTTCACGAAAAGCATTAGTTTTTTTGTTAAAAGGTAAAACGGACGGATTTCTTTTGCATGAACTTGTTACTTTATTTCCCTAGAAAAATTTGATGAGGTACAAAAGAATATTGATGCACCTAAATCGCCTAAAACTGACTGTTTACATTTACCCTGAGATTTTAAAATTTTCCTAAAAATTCGGGGTAAATGTAAACACCACTGTAGTTAAGCGAGGTTTAAGAAACAAGTTATGTCAAGTATACTACTGTTTTAAGGGATGGAAAAACTGAAAAAAAATCCTTCGTAGATGTATAGTAAATCAACCAGTTGACTGATAATGAGCAATTCCACGGGAAGTGATCTGAAGAATTTTCGATGATTTTAGCAATATTAATAATACATACTAAATTTGTTCCCTCATATACATGGAATAAAAATGTATAAAAATTTTCAAAATTTTTTGAGTTACCGCTTACTCAAAATTTTGGTCGGTTTTTCAAAAAAGGCACATAACTTTTTTCTTTGTTAACCGATTAAGATAATTTTTTTTGGAAAATACTCATAATAAGAAGCACTTTAAAGAAAAAAATAAAAAGAAAAAAAAAATTTTTTTTGCCCGAAAAAATTTTAAAAAAATTTTTTAAATCAAAATTTTGAAAAAAATACCTCTTCGATTTGAAATTTTTTTTTGTAGTTATTGTCTATAAAGTCAAGAATACTTCCTATAAATTTAATTATGGGACAACAATAACTTTACGAGAAAAAAAATAAAATGTCCAGCGCGGCATGCCGGGACTCGTGCATCTATTCGCTTATGGCGGCGCAAGTTTCGTTCCAAATCACTCTACAAGTCACAATTTTTTGCCAAAACGATTTTCAGCTTCAATCATTCAGAAAATTAATCAAAAAACCTATTAAAAGAATGTTTGAGTGTTTCTGATGTATAACAAAAGTATACCAATTTATTAAGTTGTTTAAACAATTAATTGTTATTTTTTTCCTAAACTGTACTTGGGGTTAGAAACTTCTAGTTTTTTTTAATTGTGCATTTTTTGTAACTAAAACATTCAAGAATAAAAGAAAAACTAAAAATTAATTATTTAAACATTGTTTAAACAATTTATTTTTTGTAAAGTTCTCAATTTACTGAACTTAAAACTAGAAACTTATTATTTAATTTATAGTTTTTTATTTTTTAATGAATTGTACTTTGAAAAAACTAGAAACTTTAGCCCTAAGTGCAATTTATGAAAAAATGGCAACAATTCATTGGCTAAACAGTTTTATAATAAATAATTTTTTATTTCTTATCATCAGTAAATGTTTTACTCATGAAAAATTGTAACAATTGAGAAAAAACTAGAATTTTTAAACCCTAAGTATATTTGTTGGCATGCAGATTATTTAGAGCAGGATGTAGTCAATAAGAACACACAAATACGGATGAAATCGGTCGTTTATTAAGAGCTCGTAGACGATCGAGACGTTCACGGTCGAAGCGATATCGAGAAGAAGAAGGAGTGCGTTTGCACACGGCAGTGACGTAGAATCAACTACTGTTAGAGTCAAGCGAGATATAAGGCGCGAATATACAATATTCCAACACTCCCTCCCGAGATTGACTCGTTTATAATATAAAATAAAAATTATCAATTTTACAAATTTCAAGCTAAAATAATTTATAAGTTTCTCAATTTATTTTAAATATAGTCGTTTCAAGTCCATCCTTTCTCAAGTTGAATATTCTGGACATTTCAGCACTGTCGAATTTGATATATGTAATTTCTGTAAATCTTTGGACACCTTTCGAACAGCTCATCTACCAATCATTATGTCTGAGTTTCATTCAGTAACTGAAAATTATTCAAAATAATTAATTTCGCCATTTAAGTATATTTATTACCATCGTCACATATCGTATACTGTCGTGTATTTCAGTTGTTCATTTAAATTTTTCTTAGAAGAACTGTCGTTTAATCATTTGTTTATTCAAACTGTCTAGAAGAGAAACTGTCTTACATATTAGTTGTTTTTTTGAAATTACCTAAGAGGAATCTGTCGTTATTAGGTATATATATATAGTTACACATTGAACTTTTATCACACAACTTTGTTGTTTGTTATTATATCTGACAATTATTATGTAATTGAAAAACATTCGATATTTACACAATCGTACTTAACATATTATTTCATACATTCTTGATGAACATCCGTCATGTCATATGCCTTAATTTATTTCGCCAATAGTTTTGTACATATTGTTGCAGCTTTATTATCATATTTAACTAGTCGTTGTAAATAAAACTTTGTCAAACTTTTTCGTCGGGGATTCGCTTATCGTCATAATTTTGTTAAAATATTGACTTTCATCAATAGCAATATTCAATCTCAAATTTCAATAAATAATGTAAATTTGATTATTAGTATTTGAAGAGATAATGTCTTGAAACAGTCGCATTACAAGAATCACATTTGAAAAACATTATTTGCTATTAGAAAAAAAGACTTATATTCAAATTAGCAAACAGATCGTTTCGTCTACTTATGAAGTTCAAATATAATTTTAATTTCAGTCAAACGTTAAATTATTCATTTGATCAAGTTCCACTCGTTTCCAGTAAGATTATAATATAAATTTTATCTTAACTTATAGTTTTATCTACGTAATAGAAAACTAATCAATCGTTATTCTTTAAGAAATATCAAGAGCTTTTTCATAGAATTACAAACTGTCATTTGGTTCCACGTTCCTTTTATTCTTGATTTGATAAAGGTTCTAATACATTTGTTAATTTTATAAAATTTATTAGCTGATCAGAATTTCGTTCACATCTGCTTCTTGTATAACTGTCATGCTTTTTGTTGTCTCAAAGTCGTATTTTCATATTTAACAAACATTTAGGTTCACATGAGTTTGATTAAGATCGTTATGAGTTATTGTTGTTAATACTGTTCGTATAAAAATTAATATTTAGATACTGTCGCATAAATTTATTTTAAATCATATAAATTTTTATGTTTTAATTACTGGAATTATTAATCTTGCTTTCAATTTAAGAGATCTTAAACTGTCGTATTTTCGATTGAAAAACTCATCTTAAATAAATATTTTGACTTTTTACTATTTTTAACTATCATTGGTTAATCTATTATAGAATATAATTTATACTTTGTCGTCAAATACAATTCGTTATTAATTCTTCTCAACCAATCGTTTTAATTTTTAGACTTTATCGTTTGTTTAACAGTCAACTGATTTTCACTAATCTTTAATATAAATGTAAAATAAAATTTCTATGTGTCTTATTTTCGGTTCTAATGAACTTGTCTTTTATATTGGATTCTTTAAAACAATCGTAATTTCAGAAAATTTAGTTTTTTACTAATTTAAACTTTTTTCTGACTATATGAGTCTCGTAATTTTCTCGTGTGAATTTAATATTTACTAGAACCAAAAGGGCGCGCGTTGCGCGCCCACTCCTGGTCCTTTAACACACAAAATAAAACCTTAATGTAACCTTAAATTAAATCTTAATTTAATAAAAACATATGTTTATATTTTAAAAATTATTTTTCAGTTAATAAGATTGTTTAAAAATTTTTTATTTTTTTTAATCTAAGTTTGACGAATTGAATTTTTTATAAAAAATTACACGTTAATGCCTTTAAAAAATTCTCATCCTGGAGAAAATCACCTTTAAAATAAGCCTAAAATCATTAAAAAGCATTCAGTATTTTAGAAGTCATTAAAATTTTTGTAAAACATTGAAAATTATCATTTTTTAAAAATGTCTAAATAAAATATTGATCAAATGACTTGAAAAATTATGTACAAACTCCAAGGATTAATTTAAAAAAAGAAAAATCAGTAACTTTCTATATTATAGAAATTGTGTAGATTTTTCTGCCAAAATACAGGCGAAATTTTTTTAAAATTAATACTTGGAGTTTTGCACATTAATACAGGGCAATTTAATTTTCCCAAAATATTGAGAACATTCTTGAATTTGGGTTTTTAATTTTCCAAAAACACGTTTTTTGCCCATAACTTTAAAAAAATGTTAGGACACCTATAAATTTTTTTCCATAATTTTGTAGAGTTTTTTTTAACGCATCTTTTGAGTCCTAATTAAACATTTTTCGTCCATATTAACCAGAGATATTAAACTTTTACAAATCATAAATTTTGGAAAAAAATATTTTTTTGAAAATTTTGTTAAAAATGTAGAAGTAATTTTAAAATTATCGTTACCAACTTGTAGAGCATTATAAAACGATTCGATTGACTTATTTTTGAACCTAATTCGATAATAAATTTCGAAATTATTGGTATTTTAAAAACCAAAAATTGTGGAAAATGACATTTTCTCAACTTTTTTGTTTGAAAATTTTTGTTTAACTATTAAACTATTATAACTATATTGTAGAGTATTTAAAAATACATTGATTGACCCAAGATTCAATCACTTTTACCATATTTATAAATAGTTATTCATATATTTTCCTATTAGTATTATTATTTCTATGAGGAAGCAAAGTGTTCATGAAATGAGCGCACCAAAATTATAAAAAAATATACAACTTGGCAGCGGTTTCTTTATTTGTTTCAAAGTAATAATAACATGAAAATAAAATGATCTAAAACTTTAACACCAAATTACATTAATAATAAAATTTTTTTTTTTAAAAGTTTCCCTTATTGGGAAAAAATGTTTTTTTCCTTATTGGGTCGAAACCCATTATTAAAACATCAAAGATGTTTTTGTTGGGATTAAATTATTCTCTAATTAATGATATATTACCATTTATTAAATCAATTTTAATTAATTGTACACTATCTGCAAAAATTATGTAAATGCTACATTTTAGTGCTATAAATAATTTTTTCATTTTGCAAAATGTATTAATTAACATTTTTCCCGTCTAAGACACTAAAACTCAATATAAGTATTCAAAAATTAAACTTAAAAGTGAAATTTAATTAACTTTCCAAAATCATTAAAAAATTTCTTGACTTTGTCTTGTTTAGTAAAATTAATATAATTTTGGAAATACTTTACATGTTTTAATGTTCTTTGGATAAAGCTGAAATAAGCATTCAGTTTATTTTAATACAATTAATGTTAATTGTATTAATTAATGCTAATAGTATTTAACATTAAAATCTACAAGTAAATATGTAAATGAAAAAGCCAAACATGACAGAATTTTATGTATTATTCTAACTTAAATGCTTGGCCATTTCTGGTTAAAAAAGTATCAAGCTAAAACAAAAATTGTCTTTTTCAAAACATTTACAATATAAAATTTTTTTTAAATTTTTCATTTTTACTCATAGTAATCATAATAATACAACACTATTCTTCCTAATTTTTTTACACAAAAAACATTTTTATAATAAAGTTTAAAAATTAAAAAATTATATTATTTATATTAATTTATTTTTAAATTTAAATTTATAAAAAAATACAAAATTTTTATAAAATAAAAAAAATTGAATATTAGTCAGTTAAGGGGGGAAACCACATTAAAACGCTGTTTTTTTGCCGTTTTTCGCGAATTTTTTTTTAAAGTAAGAATTTTTTTGAATGAAATAAAACATTTCCACTATGTTGTTCATTTATATTTAACTGTAACTCATATTTTTTATAAGCGTTTATATCAAAAATCTTCCAAATTGGGAGCTATTGCATATAGAGCTGCTCCGCCGAAGTTCATGACTGCCGTGCAGTCCTGAGCCCACAAATTTTGTCCGAAAGCAAAAAATCAAGTTTATTCATATTTTATAAATATTTTATTATTTAAGTGAATTAACTTTTAAGTGAAAATATTAAAAATTGAAAAATTGACACTACTTAAAAAAAATTCGATTTTTTGCCTACTTTTTTGCAACTTTTTTATTTTAAAAGGGAATAAAAATTTTTTTTCTTTTTAAGTTTAGTTCCCTTAATAATAAATTTAATAACGAACAATTTCCAATTTTTCATTTTAAAATCGGTCAATAACTTTTTGAGTTACACTGCACGGCAATTTTAAAAATCCTGTTTTGAGAAAAACGCATTTGAAAAAATAGTATCAAAAATTGATATTTATACAAAAAATTTTTTTAAAGTGATTACACTTTAATCGGCTATTCCAACACTATATATGAGGCATTTTAAGTGAAATTTTCTAAGATGAAATTTCAACTTCTTGAAAAAAATTGAAACTCGAGGAATTTGTTGTTCAATCAAGTAGAAATGAGACCCAAAAAATATTTTTGATTTTTTCGAAAAATTGGAGGGGGTAGAGGGGGGGGGGGGTCAATTTGACCAATTTTGCCAACACCGGCTACTTTGTGAATTTTTTTTGAACATACTTGTAATGGGAAAAATTTTTTAGAATATGTTTCTGAAAGGTTTTTTCGTCCTCTTTCCAATGGTGACCGCGACGCAATTTATTCTTTGAAATTTAATAACTCAAAAACAAAAAAAGGGCATTCTGAAAATTTACATGCCGATAGGAAAAAACCTCAGCTTTCGTTTGCAATAATTTATTTTCAAAAAAACGGACTGATTTTTGGGAAATTGAAAATTAATTATTAATTATCAAAAATTAGGGTAAATTTTTAAAATATTAAAAAATAAAATACACCAAGGAAAGAGGACGAAAAAACCTTTCAGAAACATATTCTAAAAAATTTTTCCCATTACAAGTATGTTCAGAAAAAATTCACAAAGTAGCCGGTGTTGGCAAAATTGGTCAAATTGACCCCCCTCTACCCCCTCCAATTTTTCGAAAAAATCAAAAATATTTTTTGGGTCACATTTCTACTTGATAGAACAACAAATTCTTTGAGTTTCAATTTTTTTCAAGAAGTTGAAATTTCAACTTAGGACATTTCACGTAAAATGCCTCATATATCCTTTCATGTGCTTCATAAGTAGCATCTAAGTCTAATAATTCCTCTTTTCGTGACTTTCTGCTCTCCTTAGTCTCAAAAATGCTACGCTTATTCTACTAATCTACGGTAACATAGAGCGCGCTCCGTTCATCGCTAGTACAGCTAGGACTTCGAATTTTGCTTTAAAAACTTTGTCAGCCTATTTTTGAATACCTTAACGAACAATTTATGCAAAACAGAAAAAATCGATTTTTTCAGACGTCTAATGTGGTTTCCCCCCTTAAGTAATTTTTAGTTTTATTTAAGTATTTTAACATTAAATACTATTATAAAAATACTTTGAAATTAACAGTACAGATGGTCACTCTAAGCTTTAAATTTTTACCAATTTTTAAGAATTTAAAGTTAAAAATCACTAATCAAAATTACTTTCAAAATAAGTCAAAAACATGATTCTGAAACTGGCACCTTATTATTATGGCACCTTTTTATTACCTTCAAGACTCTAATTTTGAATTGAAATAAAAAATATTCTTTTTTTGTTTAAAACATAAACTTTTTTATAATAAAAAACTGGGTACTTGTTTAAAATTTATTAAAAAAATATTAAACCATGTAAAGTATTTCTGAAATTATATTAATTTTTAAATAAACCAAGGCAAACTCAAGGACGAGATCAAGCATTTTTAAAATGATTCTAGAAAGTTATTTAAATTTCTTTACAAGTTTAATTGTTGAAAAAATATATAATGTTAGTGACTTAGACGGGAAAGTTGTTAATTTATTACTTGCATTTCTTAATTACAAAAAAGAAAAATCATTTTATATCATTATTAAAAAGTAGTATTTTACACAATTTTTAAAAACTTACCTCCATATCCTTATTTTTAATCACAAAAATTTTTTTTGTCTTATTTTATTTAATTTTGAAAAGAGAGAAAAAGTGTTCTTCACATTGCACTTTTATTTTTCTGTATTATATACTGCAAAAATCTGTTAATAAACTGTAACTACACTGTAAAAAAAGAGAGTTAAATTTTAACTTCCCAGGGGATTCTATAAAAGTCGCACCCATTGGGGAGTTAATGCCAGGGGAGTTAAATAAAGAGAGTTAAAACTTCACATCCAAATGCTAACTCCCCAATGAAAAAATAACTCGCGCGGGTCTTGAATGAAGGGAGTTAGAATTTAACTTTCTTTTGGAGTTGATTTTTAACTCGAAAAATTTCACTCCAAACTCCCGAGTCCGTTAACTCCCTAAATTTTTTACAGTATATATATGTATACTCAAGTATAAAATAGACTACCAATGCAACACTCTCTCTCTCTCTCTCTCTCTGCTCACTGGTCACTTAATAGACTGCCTACTGGTTGAAAGAAACCCTACAAACAATAGGCTAGGTACTCGAGCAGGCCTTTCGTTTCTCTTTAAATTTTATATATATATATATATCTTTTAAATATCTTTCTGTCTTCTTTTTCCAAATAAATAACATAAATCGGTCCCTGTTTATAACGCAGAAAATCTAACGCTATTGCTTTCTTCCACTTTCTAAATAGAAATAACATAAATCGGTCTCTGTTTATAACGCAGAAAATCTAACGCTATTGCTTTCTTTCTCTTTCGAGGATAAGTAACATGAGACTGTCTCTCTTTACCTAATTTGCATATCTACTCGTTTCATATTAAGGATTTATTTATACTATTGTTCAATTCATCTCCCTCCGTTTTTAATAATAGTTTTCAAAGTTTAGTAAACTGTTCTTTATTTTATCTCCCTCCGTTTTTAAGGTTAACTAAACCGTTCTTTATTTTATCTCCCTCCGTTTTTAATAATTCATCATTGTTTTTCTAAAAATTCACTGTCTTATCAATTTTTATTTTAATGAACCAGTCGTTTAAAGACAAATTTGTTTCTGTAATTGTTCTGCTTTAAGTATTTATTACATCATCTCTTACTATGAACTCTTTTTTTTTATTGACAAATAATCTAAACATTTGAATCGTTTAATTTCATTTCGTTAAAATAATCGTTTATTATAAATGTACTTAGAGAAATTCGAAAGTTAATTTATTTATCGTATAATTTGGTTAAATCTTTCTGGGATTCTATTTGTCAAGAAATATCAAAATTATCAAACTGTCGTATATATTTTTGCATTGTAAAAACTTTTTCGTATAAATTCTTACATATATAAATACACACACATATATATATATATATATATATATTGTGACGTATTAATTTTAACTCATTTAATTTTAAGCTAAAAGTTCTGCTTACGTCAGGCAAAATCTGACGCTTTCAACAATAATAATTTGAGAAATTTAATTTAATAAATTTCGCCGTCAGGCGCCAATTAATTTTTAAAGATAATTAATAAACTTTTACTCGACTAATGACAAAACAACTCCTCCGAATTTACTCTCTCACCCAGAGGAAATTCTGCTCGAACGATTGGCAAGCAGAAAATACCAACGGCGAGACACGACTGGCACAAGACTGGTAAACGACTTACCCACGACGACTCGGCTCAATTTGTTACTCCAGTTGAGTTTCCTGGTCTCGTTTCCTTGGTCTCACTGACGTCCGATGGTAATCCGTGAGGGGACTTTGGGAAGGAAAACACAAGAAATCTCAACTTATTTTCACTATAAACTTTAGTATTTATTTGTAATAAAATATTTGAACTTCACGTTCCACTCTCAACACTCGAAAGTTACGGCTCGAACAACAAGGTTTCTCTCAAACAAAAAAAACAACGATCAAAATTGTGTCAACTGCGAAGGATTTGTATACCGGCGCGGCAAGACAATTTTTCCACAATGGTGGCGAAAGCATTCGACACCTGTAGCGTCTCGAATTTTCCTCACATGGCTCCTCTTCTTCTTCTCGTTCTCTGAAAATAGTACTGGCCCCGCCATCTATCACTTTCTCCGGTAGCCAGCCGCGCGACCCACTTTCGCTACTTCTAGTAGGTCAGCCGGCGGTACTGGTTTTCTCTAATTACCATTGATCACTGGGCCTGTTGATTCGGGGCTTTTTCCGACGGATGGCGCGACGATTCAGAATTTTCGACAAGAATTTGACAAGTGAAAATTTACATCGTCACAATCCCCTCCCCATGACCGGTACTATTTTATATAGGACCGTCATCCTTATGATGATTATAGTACTGCTGATGGCTCTCCTACTCTTCCTGGCTCTTCCTCTTTATCTGGCTCTCTTATTTTGTCTGGCTCTTCCTCTCTCTGGCTCTATTACTCTCTCTGGCTCTGCTACTCTTTCTGGCTCTTCTACTCTCTCTGGCTCTTCGATTCTTTAGTTAATTCTTTCTTCTGTCTCCTCTCATCCAACAACTGTCGAACTGCCAAGTCAATTGTTGACGCTGGGAGTCCTGCCAACGCTTTCGTTAGTTGGAGGATTTTCTCCACCAAGTCCTCTTCTTCCTCCTCCACTTCGGCGCTTGGTTGGGCACCGCTGGCTACCTGGTCTACAATTGGTTCTGGCTCGGGGATTTCCATCTCGTTGGTTGGTACTTCTGCCTCTATTTCTCCTTCGGCTCCATCGTGGTAATCTGACTCCGATGAGATCTCGCTATACGACTCGTTTCTTTCTTCCGCTTCTCTGGTCTCCAACACTGGAACGTGATCTTCCATGTCGTTCTCTCTATACCACACGATACCTGCGTGGCGACGGTACGCCTCTGCACATCTTGGGCAATTCTTGACGGTGGTGTACCTGCGCCCGCAATTACTGCAAAAGTTGCACGTTACCGGTTCTGGACAATCCACTGCCCGGTGTCCCCTTTGCCAACAGTTAAAGCAACTGTATGGTGGTGGGTCTAGTTCTTCGGACGTTGGGATCTCTTTGAGTCCCCCAAAAATCACACCAGTCTTCCTAGTCCTCCAGGCGTGTTTCTCTTCAGGGTCTCTTCTTCTCTCGCTCGTTCCTGGGTATTCCTTCGGTCTGGCGCCAGTCCCTTCTACTCGTCGTACTGGTGTACCTGGGTGTGGTGAGTGCGATCTTTGGGCTCGTTTCGCCGGTTCCTGGCTCTCGATGTCCTCTTTCCTCATTACGTGTTGTTTGCGTCTTTCTCTTTCTCTACGTTGCTTGGCTCGAATTTTCTCTAGGGCCACTGATGTTAGTGGCTCCAGGTTCTGTACGAACCGTTCCAGTTCAAATTCGGCAAGGCGGCTCTCGTATTCCTCCATGCTTTCTCCTACTTTCCTGTCGGCGGGCCAGCGATAGGGCACTACTACCTCTGCACCATCGGGCCTACCTCCTTTCACGGCTCTTGGTTTCACTAAGTTCTCTAGGCCACTTAGTTCGGCCCAATCATTCGGGTCGGTAACCGGCTCGAATTTCCCTCCAACGGCCCCTTCTTCTTCTCCATTGCCTCTTGCTTTCGGCTCCTCTTCAGGTGAAGTTGTTTGGGCTCTCAGCGGCTCTTCTGTTACCCGTTCTATTATGGGGAACGACAAGTATGATGGGCGTTCTCTCACCACATCCCCTATGTCGAATTCTGGGAACGGTTGATGCCTTGACTGTGGGCGTCCACGTCTCTCCATCCTGGCTCTTTCACGTCCTAGTTCCTCGGGCTGGCGACCACCTCTTTCTCTGGCTCGTCGGCTTCCCGGTGGGGTGTACGGCATGGCTCTTTTCTTCTTCTTTCTCTCGATACTCCTCCTCTCTACTCGGCTCTTCGTTCGATCTAAAACAATATGGTTAATGTACAACAAGAACAATAGTGATTTACAACGGTGGGTTAGGTAAGTATGGTTTCAGGTCGGTTATGTGGACTTTAGGTACTCGGCGGCTCTGTTCGTCTCGTAAGATGAAAACAGTTGGCGATAAGACCTCAATGATCTCATATGGACCTTCGTATTTCGGTGCCAATTTAGTCGCGAACTTTTGTGCCCCACTGGACAATTTATGACTTTTTCGCAACACTAAATCTCCTACTTTGAAAGTTATGTCTCTCCTACCTTTATCATAATACTTAGTTTGTCTCGCCCGTTCTTTATCAATATGTCTGGCTACTATGTCTCTTAACGCGTCTAATCTCTTTATTCGGTCTACCCAATCCGCCGGCTCTATCCTAACTATTTCTCTCTTGTTCTCTATTTCTCTTCGCAGGCTCTTTACTGGCTTTGGATGTCTTCCATAATTCAGGAACGCAGGAGACGTTTTGGTCGCCGCCTGTGTCGCTGTGTTCACCGCATGACGGAACTCATGCACATGAATATCCCAATTCCTATGATCAGCACCAATGAAGGTGGAGATCATCGTTTTAAGAGTCCTGTTGCTTCGTTCGACTGGGTTGGCTTGTGGATGGTAAGGAGGGGTCGTGATGTGTTTGACTCCATATTCCTCAAGTACTGACTTGAGTAGTTTGTTGTCAAATTCCTTGCCGTTGTCGGTTAGCAAGTACTCTGGCGTTTCCCATCTAAATAGGACCAACTCCTCGAATGCTCTGGCTACCGACTTACCATCCGCTGACCTCAGTGGCTTCACCTCTATCCACCTCGAGAACAAGTCCTGGAACACCACCAAGTACTTACAATGACTCTTACTTGGTGGAAACTCCATTGTATCTGCGGCTACTACGGCCCAGGGCCTCTCGACAATTCTTTGGCCCATCAGTCCGACTGGTCCGGCTTGAGATACTTTATGTATTTGGCATTGAAGACAGTGTGTCACATAATTGTGCACATCGTTCCAAATACCTGGCCAGTAGTACTCTCGTGCTATCCGATCATAAGTTTTCTCAATCCCCAAGTGTCCGGCTGATGCTTGGGCATGTCCGTCTTCCATAACTCTCGCTCGATATTCTTTTGGCACAACCAGCTTCCAACCGTCTTCATCTCCGTTTATCGGCAATAAAAGTGGGTCACTTCTATGACGATATAGGTTTTCGTTCTCGACGATCCACCCTGGAAACCTCTGAGGATGCTGGCTCACTAACTCTCGGCGTTTGAGGTACCACTGATCCTCAATGGATTCAAACGCGGCTACTAACTCTTCTTCGTCTTCTTGAAGCCTGGACAATGCATCAGGGACATGATGTTGTGCACCTCGTCTGTGAACTATGTCGAAGTCCCATTGCTGCATTTCCAAGGCCCATCTGGCTAAACGGCCTGTAGGATCTTTTAGGTTCCTGAGCCATTTTAGGGCACTGTGATCCGTAATCACATGGAATTTGTACCCTTCAATGTACGGCCTGAACTTCTTGATCGACCACAATAATGACAGACACTCTTTTTCTGTCACACTGTAGTTTCTCTCTGGCTCCGTCAAGACTCGGCTGATGTAAACTATTGGATGCTCTCCGTCTTCAAACTCTTGCGTCAGTACGGCTCCAATGGCATAGTTGCTGGCGTCACACTGAATTGTGAACTTCTTCGTGAAGTCAGGTCGGGCTAAGACTGGCGCAGATGTCAGCTTCTGTTTAAGCTGTTCAAACGCTTCTTGTTGCTCGTCCTCCCACTCCCACGTCCGGCCCTTATGTAGCAACTTCAACAGTGGTAATTTGATTTCACTGTCGTTTGGGATAAAACGAGAATACCACCCGACCATGCCCAAGAAACGTCTAAGTTGTCTCACGTTCTTCGGCTCTGGATAGTTTCTCACCGGCTCTGTCTTATTCGGGTCTGGCCTCAAACCTTCTCTGTCCAATAAGTAACCCAGATAAGTCACTTCGGAACACCCGAACTCACACTTATCTGGATTCACTATCAATTTCGCCATGTTCAATTTCTTGAGGACGAACTCCAACCACTTAGCATGTTCTTCGAAAGTGTCTGTGACTACTATTATGTCGTCCAGATAACCGAAGACATGCGGCTCTACTTTCGGCCCCAGTAATGCGTCGATTAGACGTTGAAACGTCATCGGCGCGTTCATAAGTCCAAAAGGCATCCGGCGAAACTGCCACAGTCCTGACCCAGGTATGGCAAAAGCGGTATATTTCTTACTCTCTTCGGCCATTGGTATTTGGTGATATGCCAGTTTGAGATCTACCTTCGACAAATATCTGGCTTTTCGGAGCTTATCCAAAATATAATCAATGGATGGCAGTGGATACCCATCTTTGATCGTAACTTTGTTGACATCTCTGTAGTCATTACACTGTCGAAAGTCGTTCTCTCCTCTTCTCGTTATTATTGGCGCGCTCCTCCAACGGCTGGCAGATGGCTCGATGATCCCTAGCTTGTACAGTTTGGCAGCATTACCTTGGGCCCAGGTTAACATGGCTGGCGACATCCGTCTGATGCCATGTTGTACTGGCGTTTCGTCCGTAACACGTATATGATGTTCCGTCAAGTCTGTCATTCCGTGTTCTTCTGACTCTGGCAATACCCATTTGTCTACTAGGGCTTGAATGATACTCTTTTGTTCGTCATCGAGTGCGGAAATACCGGCGCATTCGGCGAATATTAGTTGTTCGTCCTCTTCTCTCTCTTTTGGCCCAAACTCATGCCATTCTCCTCTAAAAACTCTCCACAGTCCTTCTTTAAGCTTCACTTCCATGTCCCAGGCCTTACAGAAGTCGATGCCCAAGATGATGTCCTGAGTCAAAGTACTCATTACTTTGACTGCGAATCCTTGTGCGTAACCGTCGACCACTATGTTAAGGTCCAGGATACCGGCTGTTTCTGTGATACCTCCTGTTGCACTTCTTACAACTGTACCACATGGCTTAATTCGGCTTTTAAATGGCTCTGCGACTCTGATGTTAATTACTGAAATCATAGCACCAGGATCGAAGAGTGCCTCGTAATGTTGGTCGCCGATAGTCATGTCGAAGAAGTATCTGTTCTCCGTTCTAGATCCGTCGATGTCCTCTTCATTACTTAAGTTCGGGTCAGCTGTGACTCTCACAGCCTCTCCCCTCCCCTGGACTATAGGTACCGGGATCACATCCGTACCTTTTGTCCCACACTCTTCGGCCATTTTCTCTGTTTCGTTTCGGTAGAGTAAGCTCTCCTCACTCGACCGCTCTTGTTTAATTTCTGGCATAAATTTGAACGCTTTGTCCTCTGTTAGGTCGTCCTTACCTATGACTGGCTCTAAGTTTTTCTCCACTTCTTCTCCTCTCTCTAATTCTAATTCTCGCTCAGTTTTTACCCAACTACAACTAGGCGCGAATTTGTCTCTACACTCGTTATTTCTTTCTACCCTACATGGCTCAAAAATCTCGGCTCTCATCTCTACTATACTCGGCTCATTAAATTCGGCTCTACATTTTCCCCACTACTACTTAACCTCTGACTTAGATCGCTCTCGGCTTCGGACTCACTCGTAGAGTCATCTAAGAACGATCTTCGGCTCTCCCCCACTCTTCTTCCTACTCTACTTCCTTTATCCGCTTTTCTGCGGTTTTTCCTGTCCGGTTGTTCATTGTCCTTACTGCTACAACTACATCTACTATTTACACGGCTCTCTTCACTACCAGCTCTCCATTTCGTGGCACTCTTTGTTGAGTTACACTGTCTTCATTCACACTACGTCGGCTTGACTGGCTTCTAGGGGCGGGTGTGGGCCTCACTCTATCATTAGTATGATGTGAGTGCGAGGTCTCGGCTACTGGAGTTTTGGCATGTGGGGAAACTATGCGCGATTGTTGGTGGTGGGTCAATTGGTACCCATCCGCAATCTCGGCCCTACATTGGCTTTGCTGTAACTCCCACACTCCCATAGAATACTGACGATCCATTTTCTCGGCGTACTCCATAATCTTCCTTATTTCTGGCGACAAACCTAAACGCGCAACTGAATCTCGAAGGCTCTGGACATTCGGAGCCATTGTGGCTGAGGTGATGGTGTGCGGCGATGTCATGACAGTGCTTGTTGTCATACTTAATTGAGCACTGGTAGTGGTGGGAGAAACTGTCGTCATACTGGCTGTTGACATGACTGGTGGTGGGGGTGTGTAATTTGGTGTGGACATAACGTTGGTCGGACTAGGTCTACTGTACGGTGTTCCAATTTCCGATTTACTTCCCCCACTCCCGAGAGTTTTCCTGTCACAAATCCGCTCAAAAATCTGGCTCGCCCCACTGTCGGATTCATCATTATCCCCCGATGACAACTGGCCACCCCTTTGTCGCGTAACAAAACGAAACGGGCTAGATTCTGGCTCTGGGAAGGCTTCCAATAAAAAGATTTTATCGGAATTTCCAAGGTCATACCGGTCGCTAAATGGCACATCGACTTCCTCACTTAGGGCTAATCTCATCTCGGCCCTCAACAGTCTCTCTCTTAAGACTTGCGACGTTCCACTGATACACAGTTGGTGTCTCAGTAGGCTCGTCACGACTTGTCCTACTTGCATGGCGCTAATTATTTCCCATGCTTGGCTAACGCGTGGAATTTTAATTAACTCGCGCATGCGCCTCTTGTAGTCCCCCATCTCGCTGATTGCCTTTGCCAAAAAAAAAATCAAAGAAATTTTCTAAGTTCGAAAATTTTAAATTTTTAGGGGGGTGCACAATTAGTATACACGGCCCTGTGCTGTCTTGAAAGCAACGACGTACCTACTCAAGGAGGGCCCCCTTTTAAATTTTTCTTTTTCTGGCAGACTGGTGACTCGACTTTCTTTCTGTCTCTTCTTCTCGTTCTCTCTCTGGTGTGTAGCCGCTATTACTACTACTACTGGGCCACTCTTTCCTGGCGCGCGCAACTTTCTCTCGGCTGTCGAAATTTTTAAATATCCCGGCGCGTCGTTTCTCTCGAACGTCCGGCGCACTATTTACAGTCACGTGACTAATTCGAATTTTATTTCCGGTCTAACATGTGCTCGGCATAAAATTTTGGGGAAAATTTTTGATTTTGCACAAGTTTTTGGGGAATTTTACTCGGAATTTTCTCACAAAACTGGCTTTCGACAAACAAAAAAAAATTTTAATTGTTGAGTTTAATTTTTATCGCGGCAGGAAATTTTTATGGTCTCAAAAGAAAAAGGAAATTCTTCAAATTACATGGCAAAGGCACTCTACAATTTTAATTTGTACGATTTTTGGCAATAATTTACTCATAAATTATGACTGAATAAATTTTGAGCCTTAGCAAAATAAATTAATAAACAATTTGGCAAATGGAAATTTTGAATTTTCTTGACAAGAACAACTAATCTTGCCTGACTATGTAAATTTTGAAAATTCAAAACTCTGGCAATATAATTATAATAATACACAAAGAAAATGTTCTGGCAATCAATAAATTTTAGTCGTGTCTCGGTTCGAGCCTGGCCCCACGTTGGGCGCCAAATTTTGTGACGTATAAATTTTAACTCATTTAATTTTAAGCTAAAAGTTCTGCTTACGTCAGGCAAAATCTGACGCTTTCAACAATAATAATTTGAGAAATTTAATTTAATAAATTTCGCCGTCAGGCGCCAATTAATTTTTAAAGATAATTAATAAACTTTTACTCGACTAATGACAAAACAACTCCTCCGAATTTACTCTCTCACCCAGAGGAAATTCTGCTCGAACGATTGGCAAGCAGAAAATACCAACGGCGAGACACGACTGGCACAAGACTGGTAAACGACTTACCCACGACGACTCGGCTCAATTTGTTACTCCAGTTGAGTTTCCTGGTCTCGTTTCCTTGGTCTCACTGACGTCCGATGGTAATCCGTGAGGGGACTTTGGGAAGGAAAACACAAGAAATCTCAACTTATTTTCACTATAAACTTTAGTATTTATTTGTAATAAAATATTTGAACTTCACGTTCCACTCTCAACACTCGAAAGTTACGGCTCGAACAACAAGGTTTCTCTCAAACAAAAAAAACAACGATCAAAATTGTGTCAACTGCGAAGGATTTGTATACCGGCGCGGCAAGACAATTTTTCCACAATGGTGGCGAAAGCATTCGACACCTGTAGCGTCTCGAATTTTCCTCACATGGCTCCTCTTCTTCTTCTCGTTCTCTGAAAATAGTACTGGCCCCGCCATCTATCACTTTCTCCGGTAGCCAGCCGCGCGACCCACTTTCGCTACTTCTAGTAGGTCAGCCGGCGGTACTGGTTTTCTCTAATTACCATTGATCACTGGGCCTGTTGATTCGGGGCTTTTTCCGACGGATGGCGCGACGATTCAGAATTTTCGACAAGAATTTGACAAGTGAAAATTTACATCGTCACAATATATATATATATATATATATAGGGCATTCTTTCTGAACAGGAGACCCCTATCCATCCAAAAATAAATTTGACCTAGAGAGTTATATTTGGTATTAAAATTTAGCTCTTTGTGTCTACTTTTGAATGCAAAGTGGCCAAACACGAAATTCAAGATGGCTGACATAATATGGCTGAAAATGTAATTAGAATTCATAAAATTTATTTTAAATTCCTATGCCAAAAAGATTTATTTTGACGGAAAAAGTTGTACGAGGTCTCAAAATTTAGCTGTTAATGTCGACTTCAAAATACAAAATGAAAAATTAAAATATTCAAGATGGGGGCCACAATATAGCGGCTAATTTTTTAAAATTGCTTAAATTCACTCAAAACTTATTACTCGGGGGTTTTTTTGGTCGCTGATTACGAATCTTTAGTTAGTTTTCAAAAAATGCAATATGGAAGATCCAATATGGTAGACGAATTTCTGAAAAAACTCACGAATTCGCAAAAAAACTCGTAATTCGAAAGTTTTTTAGGTCGCTGATCACGAATCTGCTCATTAATATCAAACACTAAAAACAGCGGATCTAATATGGATAGTTAAGTTCAGGTTTGTTAAGACAAGACTAGTTTCGGGCCAATAAGCTAAGGTAAATTAAGATCAGTGTCCAGGCAGTCAAATCAAGACTAGTATGGGTCCAACCAGCCAAGGTAAGACAAGGTCAGTGCCTAGGCAGTAAAGTCAATTCTAGTTTAGGTCCAACCAGCCAAGGTTAGACAAGATCAGAGCCCAGGCAGTCAAGCCAAGACTAGTTTAGGTTCAACCAGCCAAGGTGAGACAAGATCAGTGCCCAGGCAGTCAAGCCAAGACTAGTTTAGGTCCAACAAGCCAAGGTTAGACAAGATCAGTGACCAGGAAGTCGAGACAAGACTAGTTTTGGGCCAATCAGCTAAGGTAAGACAAGATTAGTGCCCAGACAGTCAAGCCAAGACTGGTTTAGGTCCAACCAGCCAAGGTTAGACAAGATCAGTACCCAGGCAGTCAAGCCAAAACTAGTTTAGGTCCAACCAGCCGAGGTGAGACAAGATCAGTGCCCAGGCAGTCAAGCCAAGACTAGTTTAGGTCCAACCAGCCAAGGTTAGACAAGATCAGTGATCAGGCAGTCAAGCCATTTTTTCATTTTTTGATGGGTATCAAATTGGCTTGACAAACTTGGCTGCCTGGGCAATGATCTTGTCTAACCTTGGCTGATTGGACCTGAACTAGTCTTGGCTTGACTGCCTGCGCACTGATCTTGTCTAACCTTGGCTGGTTGTTCCTAAACTAGTCTTGGCTTGACTGCCTGGGCACTGATCTTGTCTAACCTTGGCTGGTTGGACCTAAACCAGTCTTGGCTTGACTGTCTGGGCACTAATCTTGTCTTACCTTAGCTGATTGGACCTGAACTAGTCTTGGCTTGACTGCCTGGGCACTGATCTTGTCTAACCTTGGCTGGTTGTTCCTAAACTAGTCTTGGCTTGACTGCCTGGGCACTGATCTTGTCTAACCTTAGCTGGTTGTTCCTAAACTAGTCTTGGCTTGACTGCCTGGGCACTGATCTTGTCTAACCTTGGCTGGTTGTTCCTAAACTAGTCTTGGCTTGACTGCCTGGGCACTGATCTTGTCTAACCTTGGCTGGTTGGACCTAAACCAGTCTTGGCTTGACTGTCTGGGCACTGATCTTGTCTTACCTTGGCTGATTGGACCTGAACTAGTCTTGGCTTGACTGGCTGGGCACTGATCTTGTCTAACCTTGGCTGGTTGGACCTAAACTAGTCTTGGCTTGACTGCCTGTGCACTGATCTTGTCTTATCTTATCTGGTTGGACTTAAACTAAAATTGACTTGACTGTCTAGGCACTGACCTTGTCTTACCTTAGCTGGTTGGACCCATACTAGTCTTGATTTGACTGCCTGGGCACTGATCTTGTCTCACCTCGGCTGCTTGGACTAAAACTAGTCTTGGCTTGACTGCCTGGTCACTGATCTTGTCTAACCTTGGCTAGTTGGACCTAAACTAGTCTTCGCTTGACTGTCTGGGCACTAATCTTGTTTTACCTTAGCTGGTTGAACCTAAACTAGTTTTGGCTTGACTGCCTGGGCACTGATCTTGTCTAACCTTGGCTGGTTGGACCTAAACCGGCCTTGGCTTGACTGTCTGGGCACTAATCTTGTCTTACCTTAGCTGATTGGCCCAAAACTAGTCTCGTCTCGACTGCCTGGTCATTGATCTTGTCTAACCTTGGCTTGTTGGACCTAAACTAGTCTTGGCTTGACTGCCTGGGCACTGATCTTGTCTCACCTTGGCTGGTTGAACCTAAACTAGTCTTGGCTTGACTGCCTGGGCACTGATCTTGTCTAACCTTGGCTGGTTGGACCTAAACTAGAATTGACTTGACTGCCTAGGCACTGACCTTGTCTTACCTTGGCTGGTTGGACCCATACTAGTCTTGATTTGACTGCCTGGACACTGATCCTAATTTACCTTAGCTTATTGGCCCAAAACTAGTCTTGTCTTAACAAACCTGAACTTAACTATCCATATTAGATCCGCTGTTTTTAGTGTTTGATATTAATGAGCAGATTCGTGATCAGCGACCTAAAAAACTTTCGAATTATGAGTTTTTTTGCGAATTCGTGAGTTTTTTCAGAAATTCGTCTACCATATTGGATCCTCCATATTGCATTTTTTGAAAACTAACTAAAGATTCGTAATCAGCGACCAAAAAAACCCCCGAGTAATAAGTTTTGAGTGAATTTAAGCAATTTTAAAAAATTAGCCGCTATATTGTGGCCGCCATCTTGAATATTTTAATTTTTCATTTTGTATTTTGAAGTAGACATTAACAGCTAAATTTTGAGACCTCGTACAACTTTTTCCGTCAAAATAAATCTTTTTGGCATAGGAATTTA
The DNA here is from genome assembly GCF_015476425.1 of Leptopilina heterotoma. NCBI lineage: Eukaryota > Metazoa > Arthropoda > Insecta > Hymenoptera > Figitidae > Leptopilina > Leptopilina heterotoma. The sequence goes on from NW_025111066.1 coordinate 277,093, forward strand.
AAATGAATTTTATGAATTCTAATTACATTTTCAGCCATATTATGTCAGCCATCTTGAATTTCGTGTTTGGCCACTTTGCATTCAAAAGTAGACACAAAGAGCTAAATTTTAATACCAAATATAACTCTCTAGGTCAAATTTATTTTTGGATGGATAGGGGTCTCCCGTTCAGAAAGAATGCCCCAATATATATATATATATATATATATATATATACATATATACATATATATATTACAATTTAAAAGACTGTCGTCAAAAATTATTTAGATTTTAGGCTTTTATTTTATTTCTATTATATTCCTCTAACTTTCGTAAATAACCAATAGTCACTTAATCAGTTTGTATACGCTACAATATAGCTTTATTTGTTTTAACAAAATCGTTATGAGAATAATTTGAATTCATCTAGAATATTGTTTACTTACGTTCGTTAATTTTCGCTTTATTATTGTGATGTAAAAATTTGAACTTTTGCAATTGCTGACATTTTGGAAACTTTCGTTAACCATTTTATCATTGTCCTTTTGTAAAATTTGGTAAAAATGTCATTTTTAGAGTATTAATATATTTTTCAGTTGTTTTCATCAAGTCATTTGTTGTACAATCGTTATTTCGGCTTTCACTTATTTTTGAGAATTTCGTTATTTTGATTCGCTTTTTATTGTGATCTACAGTAGTGTCAAAAACAATACGAAGTATCTGAAGTGTTAAACCTATAAAGTTTTGTATATATAAGTTTGAAGCAAACAATTCATTCGTTTTAGGATTAAAACTATTCATATAAATATCGTTTAAATAAATCGAAAAACCTGTCTAAAATAACAGTCGAAATGATTACTGTTTCTTTGAGAACATAAATTCGTGTATTTATATTTTTAAATCAATCTTGTGATTACTTTAGGACAAACTAATCGTTTATTATTATTTTTTTTTTATTATCGAAATAATAAATAATATTGTCGAGACATATCGTTATAATTATTGCTGCATTTATAATCGGACTTTCTTATGGTTGAAGAAATAATTAGGTGAATTATATTTTTCTACCAAGGTGAAAATATTATTAGGCATTGGCGGAATAATGATTTGATTTAACATATTTACACTTCGGTTCTGATGTTCTGTGAAATCAATTTTTAGTTCTCCATTCGTACTTGTTTGTGTCTTTCGTTGTTGAGTTTTTAAAACTGTCATTTTATAATCAAATTGTTTTAATAGTTGACTGTCGTTACTTTTTTGTAAATGTGTTTTTAGCATAATATAATTACAAGATCATTCAAATAGATCAAAATTAACTTTTCCGTTATAACATTTAATTTTTAAAACTGTCTTTCATTATTGGCTGAATCAGTAACACTTAGGCTTATTATTTGAGCCTCTTACCGGTAATACCTCTTTGTTTTCCTAACGTTTTTTTAAAATTAATTACACAGGCACACAAAAAAAAAAAAAAGTCAAACCCCAGAGGTCACACCCCCCTATCCCCATGTTTTTGGGGTCGCTGAAACCGAATATGACCATGAAAAATTTTTCTCATCGGCCATTTTCCCGCTACCACCCCCTTACACCTGCTCCCGGGGGTTGGAATTTCAGTTTAAAAAGAAGTGGAGTAGGGTGTCTATTCCTATGTTTTTTGGGTCGCTAAAACCAAAAAAGACTACCAAAAACAAATTCTTCCCTCCCTTAATCCCTTACAATCCCCTTAACACCCGAAAGGTGGGGGGTCGAAATTCGAATTTTCACGAAAAGTCGATTACGGTGTCTAAACCTACGTTTTTTGGGTCGCTGAAACTAAAAAAGACTACCAAAATCAAATCCTTTCCACCCTCGACCCCCTACAACCCCCTGCAATAATTTTTGATAATTAATATTTAATTTTCAATTTCCCAAATATCGGTTCGTTTTATTTGAAAAAAATTATTGCAGGGGGTTGTAGGGAGTCGGAGGTGGAAAGGATTTGATTTTGGTAGTCTTTTTTGGTTTCAGCGACCCAAAAACGTAGGTTTAGACACCGTAATCGACTTTTCGTGAAAATTCAAATTTCGACCCCTCACCCCAGGGTTGTTATGGGAGTTGTAGGGGATCAAGGGAGGGAAGAATTTGTTTTTGGTAGTCTTTTTTGGTTTAAGCGACCCAAAAAACATAAGAATAGACACCCTACTCCACTTTTTTTAAAACTGAAATTCCAACCCCCGGGAGCAGGTGTAAGGGGGTGGTAGCGCGAAAATTACCGATGAAAAAAAATTTTTAATGGTCATATTCAGTTTTAGCGACCCCAAAGACATGGGGATAGGGGGGTGTAACCTCTGGGTTTTGACTTTTTTATTTTTTTGTGTGCCTGTGTTATTTTTTAATTTTTTAATGAGCGACAGTCGTCATAGACTGATGGCAGTCTTATAAAAAGTAAAGCTTTGACATTCGTAAAAATATTGTTTTTGAATTCTTGATTCTTTCAAGAGCAATCGTTTTTCTTTTTGTGACTTATATCATTTACTTGAACATTTCGTTTTGTTTAAGTTTCAAGTAATTTAAAATAATTTCTGTCACTTTAAAATACAAAGGATTTTAGTAAACTGACAGTATTCGATTTGTTTTGGGCCAAAACAATAGAATTTTAAAAACAATTAATACTTTATTTGTTATTAAATTAAAAAGAGTTTCGTCTATTTTTCATTATTTAAACCTTTTAAAACAAGAATTGTTTTTCTTCTCTTCTCGTTTTTTTGTTTTTATAATTAGAAATAAGTTTCTCACGTCGATCAAAAAGAAAATTTATAGAATCTCATTTCGTATCATATTTAATTAATTATATTTGTTTCAGTTGCACTCGTTAAATTTTATTTCGCATCGTTTCTTTAGTTTACTTAAAGTTTCGTTTTTATCGCAAGTATATATGGGTGATTCTCCAAAAACCGGTCACTTTTAAGTTGATAAAATTTTTTTTTAATGTTTAAAAATTGAACTTTCTTTTATTAATTACTGTTCATTGGTATTTAAATAAACTATATTTGAAGTAGGTACGCTACAAAACTATTTAAAGTTTAAAAATCCTTAATATAAAATGAGTAGATATGCAAATTAGGTAAAGAGAGACAGTCCAATGTTGCTTATCCTCGAAAGAGAAAGAAAGCAATAGCGTTAGATTTTCTGCGTTATAAACAGAGACCGATTTATGTTATTTCTATTTGGAAAGAGGAAGAAAGCAATAGCGTTAGATTTTCTGCGTTATAAACAAGGACCGATTTATGTTATTTATTTAGAAAGAAGAAGACAGAAAGATATTTGAAAGATATATATATATATATATAAAGAGAAGCGAAAGGTCTGCTCGAGTACCTACCTTATTGTTCGAAGGGTTTCTTTTAACCAGTGGGCAGTCTATTGTACATGCACGTTCAATAATATATATATATATATATATATATTCCGGAAAGAGTGAGATTTGTTTTGTTTTAAATTCGGTAGAGGATAGAAACAGAAATTTTCTACTCATCTTATACTTTTTTCGTCAGCTCAAAAGATAGTGAGTTTTTCGAAGTGAAAGTAAATCAGTGAAAGTGAATTTTTTTCAATTATAGAAAATTAATTTTTGTTTGATTTCAAAGTAATATATTTGTTTAATGTAAGTGATTATATAAGTGACTAAAAGATGTAAAGATTATGAATATTTATGTAAGTAAAATATGTATCGAGTTTCTATGTAAGTAATGTTTTTATTATTAAAAAATGTTTTTTTTCAAATTTTTTTGAAATTCAAGTGGCTTTGAGTGAAGGAGTTTTTTTTCTGTTTATTCATTTTGTAAAATTATTATTAAAATAATGCTATTCGTAAGGAATAGATATTAAAATGTAATTTCTTTAAAATACTATATTTTTAATTTCGTTTAAATAGTAAAAAGTTAATTTTTTCTTTTCATTTTGTTATTATTATTATTAATATTTTAAAAAGTTATTCGTTAGGAATAGATGTTAAAATGCAACTGTTATAAAAAATTAATTTTTTGTTTTCGTTTAAAAATAAAAAAGTTATCTCCACATAGTAAATTGAATTTTTTCCATTTATAGATAGTAAAATTTTCTTTTCTTGCAGTTTTTATTTTTTTCTATGATAAGAAAATTGTCTATGGATATATTTCATAAAAGTGATTTACATTTTGTAATTTGAAGTTGTATTAATTTGGAAATGAATTGTTGAACGATGGAAATTAGAAATGGAAATTAGAAATCGAAATTAGAAATGGAAATTAGAAATGGAAATTAGAAATGGAAATTAGAAATGGAAATTGGAAAAAGTTGTATTAATTTGGAAATGAATTGTTGAACGATGGAAATTAGAAATGGAAATTAGAAATGGAAATTAGAAATGGAAATTAGAAATGGAAATTGGAAATGGAAATTGGAAATAGATATTGAAATTGGATACAAGGGAATTGAAAATAAAGAAAAAAGGCAGAATTGGAAATAATTTTAGTTGGAAATGGAAATGGACATTTTGAATTAAATTGTACTAAATTCTTCATCTTTTTTTTTAAATAAAAAAGACGTTATATTTATTTAAAAGTAATTTTCACTATATTGGTCAACATTACCAAATAGAACCATGGCTAATAAAAAAGAATTAGTTAATTTAAGTGATGAAAATTATGATATAATAGATAATAAAAATGCAATGTTGAATAATGATCATATGCATGAATTTCAAAAGCTTTTAGAAAGACAATCAAATTTGTTTTATAATATGCAAAGCACTTTATGTTTACAAGCGCTTGATCTGATAGTTCCAATCGAAAAAACTAAGAGGCACATTCAAATACTTTTTAGTGGTTTTTTCAAATCTGGTCACTGGATTTGCACTTATTATGATGGAACAAGACTTTATATTTTTGACAGTCTAAACAAAGGCTCTTTAAATGAGGATCAAATGAACTATTTAGTTAGATTATATCCATTTAAACCACCAGTAGTATTTTCAAAAGTTCATCAACAACCGTTAGGCAGTGTTGATTGTGGAGTATTTGCTATAGCATTCGCAACATCTTTATTTTTTAATGAAATGCCGAACACTCTTTATTATGATTATTGTCAAATGAGAAATCATTTGAAGTTAATTTTTAAAAACAATCATTTAAGTCGTTTTCCGACTAAAAAAAATTGTGTTAATCCACGTTTGATTGTTAAGTATGATTGGGAGTGTCTTTTGAGTGATTCAGTTAAAGAACTCCTGTGTAGAAAAATAAACCCTAATAAAATTATTGATCAAGAAATTCCTTGTGGAAGAATTTTAAATAATGCAAAGGTAATTAATAATTCTTTAAAGACGCAACAATATAGTGCTAAACTCAAATCCAATAGTAAAATTAAAAATATATTTCATTCAGATAAAGTAGACGTTTCCTCTAAAAAAATTCAAACAAGTCAGTTTGAGTTCCAACAACAACATTCGGATACAAGAAAGAATGTAGTTATAAATAATGAAGTAGACTCCTATCAAAATGGAAGTAGTGTACAATGTCAAAAAGAAAATAGAGGATTACTGAAACATACTGTACGAAAAAGTGCAGTGGAAAATCAAAGAAATTATCGTGCCAAACAAAAATTGAAAAGAAAAATTAATATTATTAATCATTCAGACGAAGTAGATGTTTCATCTGTAAAAATAAAAAAGAGCCAGGCAGAATACCAAAAAAAATACAGGGAAAAAAAGAAATTAAAAAAAGAAAAGGAAATAAGCTCTTTATTTGATGATATGAAAAATTTTAATTCTAATGAATTAAAAAAGGAAAATGAAATAAAATCTTTGTTTGATGATAAAAATTTGATTAGTCAAGTTAATGATTCAAATGATGATAACATGAATGAATCTGTTAATTTAGAAAATATCTTTGCTTCTATTTCTCCAATAACGAATGCACATGACAGTGCAAACGAAACAAATTCTTTATTTAAAACTGTCCGAAAAAGTGCAGTGGAAAATCAAAGAAATTATCGTGCCAAACAAAAATTGAAAAGAAAAATTAATATTATTAATCATTCAGACGAAGTAGATGTTTCGTCTGTAAAAATAAAAAATAGCCAGGTAGAATACCAAAAAAAATATAGAGAAAAAAAAAATTAAAAAAAGAAAAGGAAATAAGCTCTTTATTTGATGATTCGAAAAATTTTAATTCTAATGAATTAAAAAAAGAAAATGAAATAAGCTCTTTGTTTGATGACTCTAAAAATGTTAATTCTAATCAATCTATTGATTTAATAAATACATTTAGTTCACAAAAATTAATTGTTCCTCTGCCAAGTATATCAAATGACAAAATTATTTATGAATCAAATTCTAATGAAAATTATCTGGGAATAATGAATTATTATTGTAATAATTGTCAAGCAAAACATTTTAAAGATGAAAGAGTTAGTGGCAAAAAAGACAGTTTTAATGATTGTTGTGGTCATGGCGGTATTATATTGCCTTCTGTGAAATATCCAGAAGACTTAAGAATATTGTTAGAAGGACTTCATACAAAATCAGGTCATTTTAAAAAGAATGTAAGATTGTATAACAATTCTTTTTCTTTTGCATCTTTAAATGCTAACGTAATTAATTTTAATAACAGAAGAAGAGGACCATTTTGTTACAAAATTCAAGGTCAAATTTATTACCAAATTAATAGTGCTTTATATCCTGATAAAGGTGAAGACCCATGTTTTGGTCAATTGTATATTTACGATCCTGAAGAAGCAATTCGTTATAGATTAAAAAGTAATGAAAATTTGGATGAAGAACTTTTACAAACTATAGAAAATATTATGAGAACTTCTAATGCATACACAAAATCTTTTATGATGATGTCAGAAGTAATTAACATAGAAACTGAATTAGCAAGACAAAAAAATGAAGAAATTCCTGAGTTACAATTGTTGTTTACGTTGAAAAAAGGTTTTGATAAAAATAGATACAATTTTCAAAGTTTTAATGAAATTGCTGCTATTTTTAATACAAATTCTGAAGGAGAAATACCAGAATCTTATGTAACGGTTTATAATAAGTCTACTAAAGAATTAAAATCAGTGAGTAATTTAGATCCGAATGTTGAACCGTGGATTTATCCCATATTTTATCCACTCGGAAATAAAGGTTATAATATTAATATGATTCGTAGTGATAGTGATTTTAGAAGTAAAAAACATAATATTTCTAGGTCTGCCTATTGTAAATACAAAATAGCTATTAGAGATAAGGAATTTAATCAATTTTTATATGGGGGAAGATTATTTCAACAATGGGTTGTTGACAATTATGTAAAAATAGAAAAAGATAGATTACGATTTTGTGCAAACAATCAAGCTCAATTGAGAAGTGAAACATATCAAGGGCTAATCGATTATTTACAAAATCATGAGTTAGAAAATAATGTACATGTAGGAAAAACGGTTATATTGCCATCAACTTTTATAGGATCACCTCGTAATATGATGCAGCAATATCAGGATGCCATGGCTATTGTTGGTCGTCATGGTAGACCAGATTTATTTATTACAATGACGTGTAATCCAAATTGGAAAGAAATACAAGAAAATTTATTGCCTCATCAAACTGCTTCTGATAGACCTGATATAGTAACTAGAGTTTTTGCCTTGAAGGTAAAACATCTTTTAACAGTTATTGTTGACAAGAAGTTATTTGGAGAAGTGAAGTCTTATGTTTATGTTATTGAATTTCAAAAGCGGGGATTGCCACATATTCATTTGTTAGTTATATTGAAAGAAAATTCTAAATTATTAACAGTTGACAGTGTTGATCGTTATATTTCTGCAGAAATTCCTGACGAAAATAGCAATCCTTCTTTGCATAAAATAATTATGCAAAATAACATTCATGGACCTTGTGGAGATTGGTGTTTAATTGATGGTAAATGTTCAAAAAATTTTCCAAAAAGCTACCAAGAAGAAACTACAATTGAAGAAAATTGTTATGTTCGTTGTCGGCGAAGAAATAACAATAAAGCGTATGAACGACCAAACGGATTTGTTGTTGACAATTCTAATGTAGTTCCATATTGTCCTATACTTTCAGAATTATTTAATTGTCATATAAATGTGGAAATAGTTTCAAGCATCAAATCTGTTAAATATTTATATAAATATATATTCAAGGGTCATGATGCTGCATTTATTATTATTACAAATGCCAATGGTGAGGTGACTGTTAATCATAATGAAATTAATCATTATGAAGAAAATAGGTATGTAGGTCCTGTTGAGGCAGTTTGGAGAATTTTAAGTAAACCATTAGGGAAAAAGAGCCATAGTATTAATCGCTTACCCATACATTTACCAAATGAACAGAATGTTATTATTCGCGAAGGGAAAGATAATAACAATGTTTCTTTTGATTTGCAGAAAAATACAAAATTGCTCGATTTTTTTAAACTTAATGAGCGTGATAGTACTGCTCATCAATATTATTATACACAAATACCAGAACATTATACGTGGATACAGAAATCTCTTGAATGTCAAAAAAGGATTCGTAAAGAAAAAGTATTGGGAAGAATGTATTCAGTTAATCCACGTCAATTGGAATTATTACACCTTAGATTATTGTTGCTTACAGTAAAAGGAGTAACTTCTTTCCAAAGTTTAAGAACAGTTAATGGAGTTATTCATGAATCTTTTACATCTGCCTGTTTGGCATTAGGACTTATAGAAGATGATACTGAGTGGATTAGGACAATGGAAGAAGCTACTTTATGGATGATGCCTCGTTCACTTCGACAATTATTTGTAAGAATTCTAATTCATTGTCATCCTGTACATCCGGAAAAACTCTGGGAACAATTTAAGGGACAAATGTCAGAAGACTATTCAAGAATTGACAATATTGAAGCAGAAAAAACAGCTTATAGAAATATAAAATCACTGTTATTAAATGAAGGATATTATTTAACTGATTTTCAGGGATTAATAGATATAGATGAAAATTTTCCTGCGCAGGTTGATGATATAAATATTTTTGAACATATAAAAATAGGAGAGCAGAATTATACTAAATTAAATGTTAAACAAAGAAATATAGTTGATTATATACTTGAAGGCATAAAAGATTCTTCTTTTAATAGTTCTAAATGCTTATACATTAATGGTTGTGGAGGGTCTGGAAAAACTTTTTTATATATTACCTTATGGCATTTATTAAAAAGTAAAGGAATAAATGTTTGTAACATGGCATTTACAGGCATAGCTGCCACACTGCTTCCTACCGGGAAAACTGTACATAAAGTCTTAGGCTTACCTGTTCCACTGTACAGTGATTCATCTTCAAATATTAAAGTTCAGTCAAAAGAAGCACTCTTTTTAAAAATATTGATGTTTTTATTTGGGATGAAGCACCAATGGCTCCAAAATATGCCTTAGAAGTTATGGATAAGTTATTAAAAGATATAATGAAATCTAATGAAGTTTTTGGTGGAAAAATTGTAATTCTAGGAGGAGATTTTCGACAAATTTTACCGATAAAAGAACGAGGTACTAGATCAGAAATAATAAATTTATCAATAAAAAATAGTTACTTATGGAAACATTTCAAAAAATACACATTAACAGAAAATATGAGAGCTTTACCAGAGGAAACAGAATTTGTAGACTTCCTACTTAAAGTTGGCAATGGTGAATTAAATGATAAAGATGATAACGTCGAATTACCAGAACATATTATTCAACAAGGAAATATAGATATTGCTGAAGAAATGTATGGTCATTTGATACAACAGAAAAAATTTAAGGATTTGTCAATGTGTGCAATTTTAGCACCAAGAAATGTTGACGTTGATGATATTAATAAGAGGGTGGTAAATCTCTTAGATAGTAAAGGCGAAAAAATATATAAAAGTATTGATTCTACTGAAAATTGTGATAATGGAAAATTTTCTGAAGTTTTATTACCAGAATATTTGAATACTCTCTCTCCACCTTCTTTACCACCACATGAATTACATTTAAGAATTAATTCTGTTGTAATGCTTATTAGAAATCTTAGTATTAATGAAGGATTATGTAACGGAACAAGGTTAATTGTTTTAGATTTATCACATAATGTTATTAAATGTCAAATATTAACGGGAGATAAGAGTGGAAACATTGTTTTTTTACATCGAGTAACCTTATATTGTGAAAATTTATATCCATTTACTTTTAAAAGACGACAATTTCCTATAAAATTGGCTTTCGCAATGACCATTAATAAATCGCAAGGGCAAACATTTAATAAAATATTTATTGATTTAAGAAGAGACGTTTTTAATCATGGTCAGATGTATGTTGCATTATCAAGAGTAAAATCATTTGATTCCGTAAAAATATTTTTAGGAGATAATAGATGTATTATGTATATAAAAAATTATGTTTATAGTGAAATTTTGGACTCTACTTAATTCAGTTTGTTTTCCTAAAAAATTTAATATTTTAGGATTTTATCATTTTTTGTAAAACAGTTTATTACAGTTTCAAAACATTTTATGTATCTGTGAAGTAATTTTTTACACACTGTTATATAGGCAAATCTCTGGAAACTTTAACATTTGAATTTTAATTTTTTTAAACAAATTTTTTGTGTGCACAATTTTGATATTTTTAGTATTACATCTTCGACCAAAATAAATTTCATTTTTATTATTGTACAACCATTATTTATTTGCCTTCTATTTTAAAATATAAATTTTTGTAAAGAAAATGTTAGGTTATCTAAATCTGTAACAAGATACACATAAACATTTTATCTCCTACACTTAAGTAAGTTATTTCTCAGTATCACAAAAACATAATTAAACATGAAAATAAATATAATAAACGTCTAATACAACTAATAAGAACAAAATTACAAGAAAAAAATTAATAAAAATTTTTTACGTATAATTATTTGAATTAGTAACATGAACTGAGGGGCCGGATGTATCAACTGCCGCTACGCGCCATCGTAAAGGACTTTACCAGTCAGTGAGCAGTGAGAGGCCCAGAGGCGCTCACTGCTCACTGACTGGTATAGTCCTTTACGATGGCGCGTAGCGGCAGTTGATACATCCGGCCCCTCAACTTTTCTAATTATTTGATTGGCTGAATTGTTTTGAAAAAATATCGAGGATTTTAATATAACTTTGAAAAAACACTAATAGTTTCATGAACGTTTAATAAAAAAATAAATAAATATTACTTAAGTGCCTTCCGTTGATAAATTTTCCATTCAGCGTTTCCTTTTTTTCGCTTTTTTTTGTTTTCTTTGATTTTCTTTCATTTTGTCACTTTTTATTATATTTTTAATTACTTCGTGATAAATAACATGAAACATATAAATGCGAAACTTCAGATTGATTAGAAAACGATTGATTTGACCAAGCGACATATTTGACGAGCGACAATTTGAATATTTACGTAAAAAAATATTATAATAAATAAAAACATATGCACAGTTTTAAATATATCTAAAGTAATATGTACCCTAATTTTGAAGCAAATTAAATAAGAAACTGGAGAAATTATAGATTTGACCAGTGACATATTTTTCGTACTACACCAGTATCACAAGTATCCAACAATTATTTTGCTTAAAATATAGTTGAAAATAAAATAAATCACGCACATAACATTTGAATTACAATTAAATTGTGCCTTTTATTTCAAATTTTTTCATTTAGTTTTTTAATGTTTATTTTATAAAACCATTTTGATTTGACCAGCGACACAAAAACTGAGGGACACTTTTTAGAAGATTATATCTTTTATAATTTTTACTTTTTATTTTTTTTAAGTTTGTTATGGAATTCTTAAGATATTTTTAAATAGTTTATAACAGTAAAAAAACTTGTTTTCCAAAAAAATCTTATTTAAACAGTTAAAATAGTTATAGAAAAAGTGAAAGTAACACTTGCAAAATCATGGTATTGTGAACTTTAATAAAGAAAAACATAGAAAAAATGAACAAAATAATTTATATCAATGGTTAAATCGTAATCCTTATTTTCTTTTTAAAAAAATGTTAATATTTAAAAATCATTAGTTTTTATATTTAGGCTGTTTAAGTTAAAAAATAATGTGAGGGACATAAAGGTTAAAAGTTCCAGAGATTCGCCCATATAAATAAGTACTTTACACACAGTAATTTATTAATTCATTTATTCTCTTTGTAAAATTTCTTTTTTAATTTACAAATGAAACAGCCATATTTATATATTTCTTCATGATGTATCATTTAGTATCATCTGAAAAATAAATAACGATATTATTATAATGTATGATGAACCATTTCAATATCTAACAATATTGTAAAATTTGTATTTTTATTATTCATGCGTTTTAAACATAAATTATATTTTTTGTTAAATAACATAGGCACACAAAAAATAAAAGTCATCTGTTTCTTGAACCAGTCCTACATGTCTTATAATATTTTTGCCTGCTGAGAACGAATATAAACTCAAAATTGCTCTATCATCCTTTGTTTTTTTAATCGAAAAAAAACTATCCTTAAATGTACAAATTAAAAGTTTAAAGTAAAAAAAAATAAATAACAGATTATGTTGTAAAACAGAACTACAAATTTATGAATTTTTTTTACAACAACTCAGAAACAATGTCAAAATTAAAATATTAACCTTTTTTTTTTAAACCAAGAATTACGCTTAAATGTATAAATTCAAATTTTTTAGTAAAAGAATGAAACAATAGTTTTTTTCTTTAAAACTGAACAATACATTAATGTACTTTTTTACAACAACTCAAAAAAACTGCAATTTTTGTTTAAATAAAAGAAAACTACCCTTAAGAGGATAAACTCAAACTTGGCAGGAAAAAAATTTAAAAAATAATAACTTTTTAAATGGAACCATACTTTATGTATTTTTATTTTCATAACTCAAAAAATCAAATTTTTTATATAAAAAACTACCTTAAAAAAGAAGAACCCAGAGTTAACCAGAAGAAAATAAAAGAAAATATTTTTTTAAACAGAAACTTGCGATTCTACATTTTTGTTCTCACAACTAAAAAGCAGCGACGGAATTAAATCATCACCCTTTAATTTTTTTAAATCGAAAAAACTGCTTTTACATATAGATAAACTTAAACTTAAAAGAAAAGCAATTTTAAAGTAAGTTTTTTAAAAAAACTATTAAAACCATTAAAAACCATATATTTCTGTGTATTATTTCCAACTCAACACTCACCAATTAATTTTTTTTTCTTTTATGTGTATTTGTTTCTATCCTTTAAAATAAAATAAAGTTTATAAACAATTTTTTTTTTAATTTCCGTTTGAAAAATCGAAATTTCACAACTTTAAAGGTAGTTTTTATTTCTTTCCTGTTAAGCATGGTTAATTTTAACAAAAACATGAGGTGATGTTTTAATTCTGACATTGTTTTTGAGCCGATGAATAGAAGTATATAAATTTATTGTTCTGTTTTAAAGTAAAAAATAAATAAATAACAGATTATGTTGAAAAACAGCACAATAAATGTATATGTCGTAGCCACATTGTGAAAAACCGCACTTCATGAAACGTCTAGGCATTTCATGAAGTGCGGTTTTTCACAATGTGGCTATGACATATATACTTCTGTTACAATAACTCAGAAACAATGTTAGAATTGCTCCATCACTCTTTGCTTTTTTAATGGAAAAAATCACCCTTAAACGTGGAATTTCAAACTTTAAAGAAAAAAATTAAATAAGAGTTTGTTTTTTAACCTCCCTACGGTTTAACCCGAATATAGTTAGGGTGTATCTTTAATTTATTTATTTAAAAAAATTTAATTCGAGAGTCATATAAATAAAACTCGCAGTGTAACTTGAAGCTAAATAAAATAATTATAAATTTATTTCCTGCAAAATTGAAAAATCATAAAATCGTAGGAGGGTTAAATTTTGAATTTGTACATTTAAGAGTAGGGTAAGAATTCCTGAAGTGGCCCCCAATTTTCTTTAGGGTAAGGAACGTAAATGATACCTAGTGTTTTTCATAGTCCATGACGGCACTAAGAAACCCCTAAAACGATTTTTCAAAATTTTAATTTTTTTAAAAGTTATAAACAATTAAAGTTTTTTGCACTTTTTTTTAAAAATTGAATATCTTGAAAAGTTCTGGACCGATTTCAATAAAATTTATATTTTCAGAAAGCTTAGGAAACGTACTTTCCATAAATATATGAAATATAAATAAAAAGTGTAATTTGTTTAAACAAATTATATTTTTTATTGTTAATTTTATAAATAAACAATGTTCTCGGTCGATTTTACCAATTTTTTTTATAGAATCATGAAGAGGGACTTTTCATGATTGTAAAGCAAAAATAAAAAATTAGGATTCTCTAAAAGTTTAGAAGATTCAGTATTTTTAGTCCCGCCGCGCGCGAGCCGTCCGAGTTGATCACGCTCTCAGCGCAGCGCGTCTCTCGCGCCTACAGACTACCCCAACCCAAGAAAAATTTCTAACTACAATAGTTAATTAAAAAATTAGTTACTTATTTTATAATACGTATATTATTATAATTTTTATAATAATAATAATAATAATAATAATAATAATAATAATAATAATAATAATAATAATAAATATTATTATTATTATTATTATTATTATTATTATTATTATTATTATTATTTATTAATTAATAATTCTGCATTACAAAATAAAAAAGTCTATAACCCTAAAGCAAATGTTAGTTATAGACTTTTTTATTTGTAAAGTTGAATTGTAAGTCTATCTATTGTATTCATAAATAGTATTAGTTTATGTTTTTAAGGGCATGTGGAATCAGCAGTTTTCCTGTGGTCAGTTTACCGGTATGCAGTTTAACTTGGACGGTTTTTAAATTTATTTTAATGATTTTATTTTTTAAATCTGCTTGTATACAGTTTTCCCTTGTGCACTTGAACGTGTGCAGTTCTCCTGTATACATTTGAATTTTGGGCAATCGATACCGCCCCAATAAATTTATATTTTGCTATTTAAACATTCATTTTTTTCAATGACAATTTTTATTCGATTGTCTTTTCTTTTCGAAAACTATCAAAAAAATGAAACTTTGAATAAAAAAATATAAATTTATTCATTTTTTTAAATGTTAATTTGTGTTCTTTTTTTTTCTCGAAAAATATCAAACTTTTTATTCAATGAAAAATAATACCTATTTAAAAACAAATTTTTGTATTAATTGGACTAGAGATCCAAGTCTCAATAAATAAAATATTATTTTTCTTATATTTTGTCAAGATTTATTTAATATTTTTTAAGAAAACCGGTGGGAATATTATTACATGTATTAATTGAAGTTGGCTGATTTCACATGCCCTTAAAAACATAAACTAATACTATTTATGATGTGACGTAGGATTTAAACTAATTAGAATTTAGTTTAATAGTTTCTGCTTTACGTCAAGCAAAATCCGACGCTTTCAACAAAATAATAATTTGAAATTTAAGTTAATAAATCTCGCCGTCAGGCGCCAATTAATTTTAAAGATAATTAATAAACTTCTACTCGGCTCGGCTACCAACAAAATTCAACTCCTCTAAACTTACTCTCTCACTCAGAGGAAATTCTGCTCGAACGATTGGCAAGCAGAAAATGCCAACGGCGAGACACGACTGGCACAATATCGGCAAAACGACTTACCCACGATGATCACTCTCTGGCTTCCTTGTGTCCCCGTGATTCGGCTTATCGGCGATTATCTCCTCGGAGAGTCGGCTTAATCCAGAATTTAGGAGGAGAAAGGGGAAGTCAGAAATCCACACACACAACAATCCAAATTACTCACAATTTATTGTTTTAATAGTTTTGAGCTTCACGCTCCACCTCTCAACACTAGACACTATTCGGCAACTCAAAAAAAGAACTCCAACAACTAACTCAACTACAACAAAAATGAAAATTAAATTGTAACGACGGACTATAGTACCGGCGAAAAAGTATCAATTTTCGTAATGGCGGTGAAAGTACAGGACACCTGTCGCGTCTTGGCTTTTTCGCTGCACGTGGCTCGTCTTCTTCCTCTTGTGTTCTAAAAATAGTACTGGCCCCGCCATCTATCACTTTCTCCGGCGGCTGGCCGCGCGACCCACTTCCGCTACTACTAGTAGGTCAGCCGGCGGCCTTTACTCTTCCTAATTACCATTGAACGCTGATGTTAGTTCGGGGTTTTTCCGACGGATGACACGACGATTCAGAATTTTCGACAATTTAATGACACAACGAAAATTCACTTCGTCACAATCCCCTCCCCATGACCGGTACTATTTCATATAGGACCGTCATCATATGATGATCTCGAAGACTGGCCTTATAAATTTGTCCGGCTCTATATTAGTTTGTTCAGTTCTTATCTTCTCTCGTTCGGCTCTCCTCCTTCCTTCTCGTTTGGCTCTACTCCTTCCTTCTCGTTCGGCTCTTCTCCTTTCTCTAGTTCGGCTTTACTCCTTTCTTTAGTTCGGCTCTACTCCTTTCTTCTCGTTCGGCTTTACTCCTTTCTTTAGTTCGGCTCTTCTCTTTTCTACTATTCTTTCGGTTTCTTCCTCTGTTTTCGCTCTTCCAATAATTGACGGATTGCCAGGTCTAGTGTTGAAACTGGCAACCCTTCAAAGATTTTAGTGAGCTTGATAATCTTCTCTACTAAGTCATCGTCTTCTTCTTCTTCGTTCGTTTCTACCCTCTCAGTGCACTTCTTTGGCCCGGATGACTCCTCTGCAGTTTCACCTGTCTCTTCGTTCATTGTTGGGGTCTCCGTCGATGCCCTCGTCTCGTCTTGAGTTTCCTCTGTGCTAGACAACACTTCCTCCGTGTTTGACATTACTTCCTCCAATGTTGACACTGCTTCCTCCATGTTTGACACTGCTTCCTCCGTCTCGCACTCCTCCGTTTCCACAGAGACGAGGTGGATTTTTCCAGTGAAACTAAGGTATGCTTTTGCACATCTTGGGCATTTCATAACTAGGACATTTCGTCGACCGCAATTTTGGCAGTACTGATGTAGGATCGGGTACCCACAATCAGTAGCCCGGTGGCCTCTCCTCCAGCAATTGAAGCAACAGTACGGTGGAGGGTCCAGACCTTCCACCGTAGGAATCGCTTCTAGCCCTCCGAATATTATCCCTCTTAGGCGTGGCTTATAGGATGTTTCGGCAGTTCTGGTTTTTGATTCGGCTGGGGCTATTCCTTTGGACATTGTTCTTCGTTCTTCATTCGGCTTGTTCGGTGGCCCGGGGTGAGGCGAGTGAGAACGTCTTTGTCTAGGGGTTGGCTCCTGGCTCTCCAAATCTTCTACGCACAGTATCCTGCCCTTCCTCTTCTGCATTTCACGGCGTTGTTTTGCTCTAATTTTCTCCAGGGCTACCGACGTTAGGGGCTCTTGCAGGCGTAAGAACTTATCAAGTTCGTATTCGGCTAATCGGCTCTCGTAAGATTCCTCGCTCTCGTTTGGTCCACGGTCGGCTGGCCAGCGATAGGGTACTACGACTTCGGCTCCATCTGGCCGTATGTTGGCTTTCGGGGTTTTTCGAATCTCCTCTAGGACACTTAGGTCTTCCCAGTCCTCTGGATTCAGTATTGGCTCGATTGCTCCACCAACGGCACCTTCCTCTTCTTCAGTGACGTTTTCGGTTTCTTCAACTGGTCTTCTTGTCTCTTCTTCCGGTAACGTACGACGAACTCTTAATGGGTCTTGGAGAACTCTCTCCGTGATTGGGAAAGATAGGTATGAGGGGGCCTCAGTTTCGACATCTCCTAATCCGAATTCAGGGAATGGACGGTGCCTCGGTTGGGGTTGCCCTCTCCCTTCCATCCGGTGTCTCTCCCTTCCTGGAGTTCTCGGTTGACGCCCACCTCTACTTCTACTTCCAATTCTAGGGTAAGGCATGGCTCTTCGTTCTTTCTCTCTCCTGACTCGTTCTTTCGGCTCCACTACTCTCCTTCGATCTGTAATAATTGGGTTATTTTACCAAGGGGAACATGGTAATTTACAAGTTTGAAACAGGTAAGTAAGGTTTCAGGTCTGTAATATGGACTTTGGGGACTCTTCGGCTTTGTTTATCTCGTAAAATGAACACAGTTGGCGACCGGACCTCGACGATCTCAAAAGGACCTTCGTATTTCGGTGCTAGTTTCGTCGCGAACTTTTGTGCCCCACTGGACAGTTTATGGCTTTTTCGCAACACTAAATCCCCAACTTTGAAAGTTACGTCTTTCCTACCTTTATCATAATACTTGGTTTGCCTCGCCCGTTCTTTATCAACGTGTCTGGCCACCATGTCTCTCAGCGCGTCTAATCTCTTAATTCGGTCTACCCAATCTTCTGGCTCTATTCTAATTACTCCTCTCTTGTTCTCTATTTCTCTTCGCAGGCTCTTCACTGGCTTCGGATGTCTTCCATAGTTCAGAAACGCTGGAGATGTTTTCGTTGCCGCTTGGGTTGCTGTGTTCACGGCGTGGCGGAACTCGTGAACATGCATGTCCCAGTTCCTATGATCAACACCAATGAAAGTGGAGATCATCGTTTTGAGAGTCCTGTTACTTCTTTCGACTGGGTTGGCTTGTGGGTGATAAGGTGGTGTCGTGATGTGTTTGACTCCATATTCCTCAAGTACTGACTTGAGGAATTTGTTGTCAAACTCCTTACCGTTGTCGGTCAATAAGTACTCCGGCGTTTCCCATCTGAATAGGACCAACTCCTCGAATGCTCTGGCTACCGACTTCCCATCGGCTGACCTCAGTGGCTTCAACTCTATCCACCTCGAGAACAAGTCCTGGAACACCACCAAGTACTTACAATGACTCTTACTTGGTGGAAACTCCATTGTATCTGCGGCTACTACGGCCCAGGGCCTCTCGACAATTCTTTGGCCCATCAGTCCGACTGGTCCGGCTTGAGATACTTTATGTATTTGGCATTGAAGACAGTGTGTCACATAATTGTGCACATCGTTCCAAATACCTGGCCAGTAGTACTCTCGTGCTATCCGATCATAAGTTTTCTCAATCCCCAAGTGTCCGGCTGATGCTTGGGCGTGTCCGTCTTCCATAACTCTCGCTCGATATTCTTCTGGCACAACCAGCTTCCAACCGTCTTCATCTCCGTTTATCGGCAATAAAAGTGGGTCACTTCTATGACGATATAGGTTTTCGTTCTCGACGATCCACCCTGGAAACCTCTGAGGATGCTGGCTCACTAACTCTCGGCGTTTGAGGTACCACTGATCCTCAATGGATTCAAACGCGGCTACTAATTCTTCCTCATCTTCTTGCAGTCTGGACAATGCATCAGGGACATGATGTTGTGCACCTCGTCTGTGAACTATGTCGAAGTCCCACTGCTGCATTTCTAGGGCCCATCTGGCTAATCGGCCTGTAGGATCTTTCAAGTTCCTGAGCCATTTTAGGGCACTGTGATCCGTGATCACATGGAATTTGTACCCCTCGATGTACGGCCTGAACTTCTTGATCGACCACAATAATGACAGACACTCTTTTTCTGTCACACTGTAGTTTCTCTCTGGCTCCGTCAAGACTCGGCTGATGTAAACTATTGGATGCTCTCCGTCTTCAAACTCTTGCGTCAGTACGGCTCCAATTGCATAGTTGCTGGCGTCACACTGAATTGTGAACTTCTTCGTGAAGTCAGGTCGGGCTAAGACTGGCGCAGATGTCAGCTTCTTTTTCAACTGTTCAAAAGCTTCTTGTTGCTCGTCCTCCCACTCCCACGTTCGGCCTTTGTGTAGCAACTTTAATAATGGTATTTTTATTTCGCTGTCGTTTGGAATAAAACGGGAATACCACCCGACCATGCCTAAGAAACGTCTGAGTTGTCTCACGTTCTTCGGCTCTGGATAATTTCTCACCGGCTCTGTCTTACTCGGATCTGGCCTCAAACCCTCTCTGTCTAATAAGTAACCCAGGTAAGTTACTTCGGAGCACCCGAACTCACACTTATCTGGATTCACTATCAATTTCGCCATGTTCAATTTCTTGAGGACGAACTCCAACCACTTAGCATGTTCTTCGAAAGTGTCTGTGACTACTATTATGTCGTCCAGATAACCGAAGACATGCGGCTCTACTTTCGGCCCCAGTAATGCGTCGATTAGACGTTGAAACGTCATCGGCGCGTTCATAAGTCCAAAGGGCATCCGGCGAAACTGCCACAGTCCTGACCCCGGTATGGCAAAAGCAGTATATTTCTTACTCTCTTCGGCCATTGGTATTTGGTGGTATGCCAGCTTGAGATCTACCTTCGACAGATATCTGGCTTTTCGGAGTTTATCCAAAATATAATCAATGGATGGCAGTGGGTATCCATCTTTGATCGTAACTTTGTTGACATCTCTGTAGTCATTACACTGTCGAAAGTCGTTCTCTCCTCTTCTCGTTATTACTGGCGCGCTCCTCCAACGGCTGGCAGATGGCTCGATGATCCCTAGCTTGTACAGTTTGGCAGCATTACCTTGGGCCCAGGTTAACATGGCTGGCGACATCCGTCTGATTCCATGTTGTACTGGCGTTTCGTCCGTAACACGTATATGATGTTCCGTCAAGTCTGTCATTCCGTGTTCTTCTGACTCTGGCAATACCCATTTGTCTACTAGGGCTTGAATGATACTCTTTTGTTCGTCATCGAGTGCGGAAATACCGGCGCATTCGGCGAATATTAGTTGTTCGTCCTCTTCTCTCTCTTTTGGCCCAAACTCATGCCATTCTCCTCTAAAAACTCTCCACAGTCCTTCTTTAAGCTTCACTTCCATGTCCCAGGCCTTACAGAAGTCGATGCCCAAGATGATGTCCTGAGTCAAAGAACTCATTACTTTGACTGCGAATCCTTGTGCGTAACCGTCGACCACTATGTTAAGGTCCAGGATACCGGCTGTTTCTGTGATACCTCCTGTTGCACTTCTTACAACTGTACCACATGGCTTAATTCGGCTTTTAAATGGCTCTGCGACTCTGATGTTGATTACTGAAATCATAGCACCAGGATCGAAAAGTGCCTCGTAATGTTGGTCGCCGATAGTCATGTCGAAGAAGTATCTGTTCTCCGTTCTAGATCCGTCGATGTCCTCCTCATTACTTAGGTTCGGGTCAGCTGTGACTCTCACAGCCTCTCCCCTCCCCTGGACTATAGGTACCGGGATCACATCCGTACCTTTTGTCCCACACTCTTCGGCCATTTTCTCTGTTTCGTTTCGGTAGAGTAAGCTCTCCTCACTCGACCGCTCTTGTTTAAATTCTGGCACGAATTTGAACGCGTTGTCCTCTGTCAAGTCGTCCCTACCTATGACTGGCTCTAACTTTTTCTTAACTTTCATTTCTATTTCTAATTCTACTTCTCTCTCAGTTTTTACCCAACTACAACTGGGCGTAAATCTATCTCTATACTCGCTATTTATCTCTACTCTACATGGCTCAACTATCTCGGCTCTCCTTTCTACTACACACGGCTCACGTAATTCGGCTCTTGTCTTTACGACACTCGGCTCACGAAATTCGGCTCTACACTCTACTATACTCGGCTCACGTAATTCGGCTTTACACTCTACTATACTCGGCTCACGTAATTCGGCTTTACATCCCTCAACAGTATTATTTACTGTCCTGTTGGGTTTGAGGGGGGTACAGGGCTGCTCTGTGCCCCCCACACACCGTTTCCCAAAGCGGCTCTGACTGACACACAATTTGGACAATTTAGGAAATTGCATCCTGGCCTCTTACATACCAAACACGCTTCTGTTTGGGCTGGCTTCAGAGGGCATTGATTTGAATAATGCCCTTGTTGCTGGCAAGAAAAACAAGTTCTCTGAGGGCAATCTCTGGCTCGATGTCCTGTAGTTTGACAGTGAAAACATGCCCCAACGAATTCTTTAGGGGTATTTGGGGTTTGTGTACCATTTTGCCCCGGTTTGGGTCCTTTAGGGCCATTTGGCCTGGGGTAATTTGGTTTCATTTCAGGCGGAAACATCCCTGGGTAAATCATTGGGTAGGCAAATTGCATTGGCATTTGCATTGCTTGGGGTGGCGTAGTACTGGCAACTTGGCCCTGGGACATTGCTGGCTTCTGGCTTGTTGTTGCTGGACTAATGGCTTCGACGTTCTCTTCTTCTGGTTTACTGTTTTCTTTCTTACTCTTCTTACTCTTCTTCTTCTTTTTCTTCGGCTTCTCGGCTTTAGTGGAGTGATCGCTTTCACTCGACTCAGGCTCTTTCTCCAAAGCGGCCACTTTTTCGCTCTTTACGTGTTTGTGACCATTCTTCTTTTCTTTTACGGCCGCTGACGGAAAACGCATCTTTTCCTTAGGTGGGGGCGGGGCGTATCTTTCGTCCAAGTCCTTTGCCTTCTCGTAGTTCCTTAGGATCTTCTCCATTTGGCTCAATGACTCGAACTGCAGTCTCTCCAGTTGGCGTCTGTAGGCTGGAGTCAGGCCTTTGTAAGCCACCTTGATTTGTTGTTTCTGGCTCAAAGGTCGTTTCATATGACCTAATATTAGTCGGAAACTCGTCAGGTATGGGGAAATTTTCTCTCCCTTGCCCTGAGTCCTGGCTCTTAATTCGTCTATGACATCATCATCGTCGACCACAACCAAATACTCATTTTTAAAGGCTCTTTGGAATGACTTCCAAGAACTTATTTCACGGCGCAGTGACCTGAACCAACTACTGGCGGATTTCTGTAAGATTATCGGCAGTACTTGTAAGATCTCTTGATCTGAGAAACCTGAGTTGGCTCTACAGTCTTCCAGTCTCTCCAGAAATTCTTCGGCATCGTCTTCATCTCCAAAGAATTTTAGGTCCCAGTCCTTAAGGGTTTTGATCACTTTTGACCTCCGGCCGGGCTTAATTTTTTCGCTTTCTCCCCCACTACTTAGGCGTTGACTCAAATCACTCTCAGAATCGGACTCACTCGTAGAGTCATCTAAGATTGATCTTCGGCTCTCCTTTGCGGCTTTCTTCGGCTTTCGTGTTTTTCTCTCTTTTCGTTCGCTTTTTATACTCACTCGGTTTTCGCTTCTACTCTCACAACTACACTTTTCACTTCCACGGTTCTCCTCGCTATCATCATACTCGATTCGTCTCTCTACCTTGTCTCTTTTACCCCTTCTACTACTCGCGCTATCATTATTTTCAAATTCCGTGATCGGCTCTCCATTTTTCGGCACTCTACGATGAGTGACATCAACGTCACTCACACTATTTCGGCTAGAATGGCTTCTCGGGGCGGGTGTGGGCCTCACTCTATCATTAGTATGATGTGAGTGTGAGGTCTCGGCTAGAAGGGAATTTCTTTGAGGGGACACTAGTCTCGATTGCTGGTGGTGAATCAGATGGTGCCCCTCTGCAACCTCAGCCCTACATTGGCTTTGTCGTAGCTCCCACCCCCCTCCCGAATACTGGCGGTCCAATTTCTCAGCGTACTCCATGATTTTTTTTATTTCGGGTGACAAACCCAAGCGCGCGACTGAATCACGGAGGCTCTGGACCACTGGGGCCATCGTGGCTGACTGAATGGTATGGGGTGCTGTCATGACCGTGCTCGTTGTCATGCTCAGCTGAGCACTCGACATGGTGGGGGAAAACGTCGTCATGCTGGCGGTTGTCATGACTGGGGTTGGGGGTGTAAAATTTGGGGCGGATGCTACGCTGGTCGGACTGTGCCTACTGTACGATGCTCTGTCCCTTGTTTTACTTTCCCCACTTCCTATGTTTTTCTTGGCACTAATACGCTCTATGACTTGACTTGCCCCGCTGTCTGAATCTTCGTCATCTGCCGATGACATCTGGCCACCCCGACGATAATTCACAAATGGAAATTTTTCCATTTCTGGCTCCGGAAACGCTTCCAACAAAAAGATTTTGTCGGAATTTCCTAAGTCATACCGATCGCAAAATGGCACGTCGCTACCGTCGTTTAGTGCTAATCTCATTTCCGCTCGTAGTAGCCTCTCCTTCAAAACTTGTGGCGAACCACTGATACACAGTTGGTGTCTCAGTAAGTTCGTCACTATCTGGCCAACTTGCATGATTTTAATTTTTTCCCATGCTCGGCTTACGCACGGTACTTCAATTAATTCACTCATGCGTCTTTTGTAGTCCTGCATATCATCAATTGCCTTTGCCATTTTAAAAAAAATATTTTTAAAGAAAAATTTTCTAAGTAAAAAAAATTTTTTAATTTTCAGGGGGGTGCACGATTTGTATATACGGCACTGTGCTGTCTTAAAGCAAGGACGTGACTACTCAACGAGGGCCCCCTTTTGAAATTTTTAATTTTCTGGCGGACTGGTGGCTCGACTCTCCCTCTGTCTCTTCTTCTCGTTCTCTCTCTCTCTTTCTCTGTGTAGCCGCTATTACTACTACTACTGGGCCACTTTTTCCTGGCGCGCGCAAACTTTCTCTCGGCTGTCGAAATTTTTAAATCTCCCGGCGCGTCGTTTCTCTCGACCGTCCGGCGCACTATTTGCAGTCACGTGACTAATTCGAATTTTATTTCCGGTCTAACATGTGCTCGGCATAAATTTTTGGGGAAAATTTTGATTTTGCACGAGTTTGTTGGGAATTTTACTCGGATTTTTCTCACAGAACTGGCTTTCGACAAACAAAAAAAATTTTTAAATTGCTGAATTCAATTTTTATCACGGCAGGAAATTTTTACAGTCTTAAAAGAAAAGAAATTTTCAAATTAAATGGCAAAGGCACTCTACAATTTTATTTTACGCAGTTTTCGACAATAATTTACTCATAATTTATGAATAAATAAATTTCGGCATTGGCAAAATAAATCGGCAAACAATTCGGCAACTTAATTTTTGAATTTTCTTGGCAAAAAAAAAAAAAATATATATTTGGCTCAAAAAAAAATATATAAAATTCAAAAATTTCGGCTTTTGGCTATTGAATTCTGAACTTTCGGCTTTTGACAAGAACTTGTCGGCTTTGGCAATTTTAATGTTCAGAATTCTGGCAAAAATTTGGTACAACACAATGTCAAATTTATGTTTATAGTCGTGTCTCGGTTCGAGCCTGGCCCCACGTTGGGCGCCAAATTTTGTGACGTAGGATTTAAACTAATTAGAATTTAGTTTAATAGTTTCTGCTTTACGTCAAGCAAAATCCGACGCTTTCAACAAAATAATAATTTGAAATTTAAGTTAATAAATCTCGCCGTCAGGCGCCAATTAATTTTAAAGATAATTAATAAACTTCTACTCGGCTCGGCTACCAACAAAATTCAACTCCTCTGAACTTACTCTCTCACTCAGAGGAAATTCTGCTCGAACGATTGGCAAGCAGAAAATGCCAACGGCGAGACACGACTGGCACAATATCGGCAAAACGACTTACCCACGATGATCACTCTCTGGCTTCCTTGTGTCCCCGTGATTCGGCTTATCGGCGATTATCTCCTCGGAGAGTCGGCTTAATCCAGAATTTAGGAGGAGAAAGGGGAAGTCAGAAATCCACACACACAACAATCCAAATTACTCACAATTTATTGTTTTAATAGTTTTGAGCTTCACGCTCCACCTCTCAACACTATACACTATTCGGCAACTCAAAAAAAGAACTCCAACAACTAACTCAACTACAACAAAAATGAAAATTAAATTGTAACGACGGACTATAGTACCGGCGAAAAAGTATCAATTTTCGTAATGGCGGTGAAAGTACAGGACACCTGTCGCGTCTTGGCTTTTTCGCTGCACGTGGCTCGTCTTCTTCCTCTTGTGTTCTAAAAATAGTACTGGCCCCGCCATCTATCACTTTCTCCGGCGGCTGGCCGCGCGACCCACTTCCGCTACTACTAGTAGGTCAGCCGGCGGCCTTTACTCTTCCTAATTACCATTGAACGCTGATGTTAGTTCGGGGTTTTTCCGACGGATGACACGACGATTCAGAATTTTCGACAATTTAATGACACAACGAAAATTCACTTCGTCACAATGAATACAATAGATAGACTTACAATTCAACTTTACAAATAAAAAAGTCTATAACTAACATTTGCTTTAGGGTTATAGACTTTTTTATTTTGTAATGCAGGATTATTAATTAATTAATAATAATAATAATAATAATTATTATTATTATTATTATTATTATTATTATTATTATTATTATTATTATTATTATTATTACACTGAGAGAACATTATACTTAATTCAAATAGAA
This sequence comes from Leptopilina heterotoma, assembly GCF_015476425.1. NCBI lineage: Eukaryota > Metazoa > Arthropoda > Insecta > Hymenoptera > Figitidae > Leptopilina > Leptopilina heterotoma. The sequence goes on from NW_025111066.1 coordinate 303,284, forward strand.
AAATAATTTTAAATGATTTTGTTTAATTGAAATTAGTTTGTAAGGTTAATCCCAATATATAAAAAATATCTACTGCTTTGATTCAAAAATATTATTTGTTTGAATAATTATGTTTAATTCAAACATATTTTCTGTTTTGATTTAAACAAAAATTATGTTTAAAAATTTTGTGTTTGATTCAAACTTAAAATTTTATTATAAATAATTTAAAATCAACCTTAACTTATGTTTGAATTGAATATATTGTTTCTTTAAATGAACCAAAAAATATGTTTGAATTAAACTTAAATATGTTTGACTGTATAGCAAAGATATTTTAAGTTTGATTTAAACAAAATTTGTTTGAACCAAATAATTCGTTTTCTGAGTGTATTATTATTATTATAAAAATTATAATAATATACGTATTATAAAATAAGTAACTATTTTTTTAATTAACTATTGTAGTTAGAAATTTTTCTTGGGTTGGGGTAGTCTGTAGGCGCGAGAGACGCGCTGCGCTGAGAGCGTGATCAACTCGGACGGCTCGCGCGCGGCGGGACTAAAAATACTGAATCTTCTAAACTTTTAGAGAATCCTAATTTTTTATTTTTGCTATACAATCATGAAAAGTCCCTCTTCATGATTCTATAAAAAAAAATTGGTAAAATCGACCGAGAACATTGTTTATTTATAAAATTAACAATAAAAAATATAATTTGTTTAAACAAATTACACTTTTTATTTATATTTCATATATTTATGGAAAGTACGTTTCCTAAGCTTTCTGAAAATATAAATTTTATTGAAATCGGTCCAGAACTTTTCAAGATATTCAATTTTTAAAAAAAAGTGCAAAAAACTTTAATTGTTTATAACTTTTAAAAAAATTAAAATTTTGAAAAATCGTTTTAGGGGTTTCTTAGTGCCGTCATGGACTATGAAAAACACTAGGTATCATTTACGTTCCTTACCCTAAAGAAAATTGGGGGCCACTTCAGGAATTCTTACCCAGTAGTTTTTTTATTAAAAAACAGAGGGTGATGGAGCAATTCTGACATTGTTTTTGAGTTGTTGTAAGAAAAGTGCATTTTATGGTTTTGTTTTGCAATATAATCTGTATATAGACCTGGTTTAATAAATAGACCACTTTTATTTTTTAGTGTGCTTGTGTAATTCTTGATATTGATGAACTATGTACCGTCAAGACGGTTAATAGACTTTTCTAAATTTAATTTAAAGAAGATAGTTTACATACATTTAAATCAGAGAGTCAAGTAAATGCGTCTTACGGTACTTTAAATTTTGATTTATTTAAAATTAATTTTTAATAAAAAACAAGTTTTCATAAATATTTACCAATGGCATTTAAAACTCATTAATGTGTTGTCCAATAGAAGTAACTGTAGTATCCATCTTTACGTATAATAGAAAATGAGCATTTCCTCTTTGATATTCAGGTTTTCCTAATGGATGTGCAACAGCACCCTTTATCTGTAATATCTGTATTTTAAATAATTTAAATTTAAATATTTGTAATAATACCAAAATTTATAAGTAGCTAATAGACATAAAATTTATAAAATATATAAGTGATGATAGTTAAATTCAATGATTTGTGTAAATTATAAAAATTAATTTAATTTAAATGATTTTATTATATATAACATGATAAAAGTTTTTTTTTTTTTTTTATTTTGCATGCTTTATTATCTATATTTTCTAGGAGAGAAGGCTCCAAGATAGACATGGTTTAATGTTCTAGAATCCAAACCGAATAATGTATGGTAAATTGTAATATACTGAATAAAAACACAATGTTTTGGTTATCTTTTAGGCACAAAAAAAAATTTTTTTTGAACACACATTTTTGAAAGTATTTTTTTAAATTGTCAAAGTTTTCGATTTAAAAAAATGGCCTGAAAATGATGCTACTTTATACCAAAATTTCAAACGAAATTTCATAAATATTTTTATTTAACTTAAAAATTTTTTTTTATGATGCTGTCAACTTACTTTATTTTTAAGAATGATAGAATGAAGGCGATTAACATTTTCTGTTTCCCAAGCGACGCAGGATATTTTTCTTCCTTTTCCATTGGCTAGAGTAAATGCCAGTAATTCCTGATTCATAACACATTTTTTCGACACATCCACAATATAACCAATTACTTCTCTAAAACAATAACAGATGTATGATATAATATGATATTCACGTTAGAGTTACATGAAAATATTAGTTTTAAATAATATTTGTAATGTTATATAATATAGGTAATACAGAAACATACATTGCTGAGTCAAACATTTCAATTTCATCAATAGTTGCTGATGGTGTCATTAATAAATTCTCCATTCTGTATTAAAAAAAGTGATATTTTAATAAAATTTTAGAATATATTAAAAAAGTTCATCTATCTTAAATTCAGCTGTTAATTACATTTCCTCTTTGCAATAAACAATTTTCTGACTTATAAGTAAGAATGTGTAAATAATGAAAAAATTTTACATCAATGATCAGAAGTATTAAAACTTTATTAAAAAAATTAATTTTTTTGAAAGTGGTAACAAATATGTTTAAAGCATTTTTTAAATTTCTTGTGACTATTTTGAGATATTAATAGGATGAATATGCCAATATATTTCAAAGTAAATTCGTAAAAACTTTTCCAAGTTTGTGTATTTATAACAAAAATGAGTCAACATCCCCAACCAACTCCAATTGGAGTTGGTAACAGTTTTTTATACTTTTTAATATTATTTTCTTATTATTATATTTTAAAAATTTTATTTTATTAATTTTATACGGAAAAAAATCTTCAACTATTAAGATGAATTTACAAATTCCAATTAGAATTGGTAACAGTTTTTTATACTTTTTAATATTATTTCCTTATTATTATATATTTAAAATTTTTTTCATTAATTTCACAGTGCAATAGAATTTTACTTTTTTATTATTTCTGGAATCGCATAGGGTGATTATTCAAGAATTGTTCCATCACCCTAGGTTTTCGAGAAATTTGACCTTGAAAATTGAAAAATGAAGTTTTTCGGGTACTTTTTGATTTTTTATTACTTTTTTAAAGAAATTGTTGTATTTTGTTTATAAAACTGTTATAAACAAATTATTTTCAAGAAGGTAATTTCAATTCAGTGATTTCATTTTTACAACTGTAGTCTGTAATTTTTGGTGATTCTAAACAGACCGAAACCACCTAATTTGTTTAAAAAATTGTTATAACAAAAAAAATGTTGCGACGCGAATTTTAAACAAGGATAATTAATAAAAAAATTGATATTTTTAAAATGTTAAAATTGGAAATTATTGAGGAGGATATAAGCTTTTGGACGCATATCATAAAAACCATAGAAAAATTTTTGTACCTTGATAAAAAACCAAAAAGTACCTCAAAAACAGAATTTTTTAATTTTCAAGGTCAAATTTATCAAAAACATAGGGTTACAAAACAATTCTAATTACGGATTTGCGCTTAGCATCAAAAAATCTATAAGAATCACCCTATCCGATCTCAGAAATAAAAATTCTGTTGCACTGCGTGCAACTTAAAAAATCGTTCGTTGATAATCGTTGATAAAAAACGGTTAAACTGCTACCAACTCCAATTGAAGTTTTTATACTTTTTAATATTATTTCATTATTGTTATATTTTTTTAAGTTTTAATTTTTTCTTTATTAATTTTAGTAACTTTATTAATTTGATTAATTTTATTATCTTACATGGAAAAAAATCATTAGCTGATAAAAAAACAGTTTTTTAAAAAATTATCGAATACTCTACAAAAATATACAATGTGGAATATTTACAAAAATTTCGTATGAAATTTTTTTACGGAATTCCGTAGAATCGTTTCACGTGGAACGTGTACACTGGGATAAACACAAACAAACATCTGAGTATTCAATTAGGAACTTATATAAGTTATGTGTACAGATATAAAATGTTTTAAACAAGTTTTTAATAAATCTATACCCACATAGTTCAACATCTAAGATCAATATTGCTTACGTTGCCCGGCAATGTTGCTTTAACATTGATTCTGATAACATAAACGCAATATTGCCAGGCAATGTCTACAGGGTGGACATATTCAATAATGAAGCAACATTGGTAATACTGCTGTACAAAATTTAACTCAAATCTTGTGTTACTTTTAGGCTTATTTAAAATAAATATTTGACAAAATATTAAAAAATTTGTTAGTCAGAAAATTATGTATCACATTCGTCAATTTATAATTCAATGTAATTTTTTATATAAAATATATATAACATACCTTTTTAAGTATTTTAAAAATCCTTTAAGAAATAGCACACTTCTTTTTATTAAAGAGACGTTATTTTAAAATAAAAATTCAGGTATCATTTATTCACAATTTAACCAAAAATAGAACCAAAATGGTGCCTAAATGGATGTATAATATATACTGATAGAATGTAGTGGTTGAGTGATGAGAGGATTGAAGGTGAAGAAGAATAAATAGAGGGGTTGCAAAAGAGAAAGTAATGGATCAGGGGCGTAATGAATCACTTTAATTTCATGAAAATGTTTAAAGTTTTAATTAAATATGTTCCATTTTTAAAACTCTTTGTTATAAATGTACAATAGAGACAAAAATTGTCAATATTGTAATAATATTTCATGGTCTCCCATAATTATTTGTTTTTTTGTGAATTCTAACTACGGACCCGATAACATCGAGTTTTCTAAAAAGTAGCTGTCGTTTTGGATCCGCAACTTTTTATTTTAAAAGACTGACATCATAAATGTAATCATCAATTTTAATAATTTTCTTGTGACAAGTTTTAAACGAGTCAGATTATTTTTTTTTAAATTGAAATTTTTGATTCGCCATTATTTTAAAAAATATACATCGGATTTTTAGTTAAAAAATTGATTTTTAAGCTTCAATTGGCATTAATTCTTTAAATTTCCAATATAAATTATACTTTATATGGACCTATCGGTTCGTCTTCATGCAAAAAATACAATTTTGTCTCTCACATTGACATTTCACTTTGACTTTTATTTTATTTCACTAAATAACAGAATGCGACCTTCTGCGCAAATTCTGTACCATTATTATAGCTCGAAAATTTTAATTAATACAGTAGATGTTATAAATAATTTGTCAATTTTTCGATAATACATTAGTATTAAACTATTATAAATGTTTTAATTTAAAATATTTATTTTTACAAAAATTTATTTTCTTAATTTTAATTTTTATAAAATGTTGTTTTAAGTTTAATATTAAACTAAGATTCTTTTTGAACACATGAATTAATTAAACAAAAAACAAATTTTTAATCTATTCACATCTTAAAGAACATCTACATAATCATAATTAAATTGCACGAATTATTACACTTTTAAAAATAATTTAGTCTTTTAAAAATAAAGTATGTCATAACAAGTTAATGCAGATTATAAGAATTTAAAATACACACAAATACAAACCAAATTCTAAACGTAATTAAGACTTGATTGCACCAAAATACTAACCTTACAAATTTTATAAATTTCATGAAATATTTTATTGATCATAAATTTCTAGATCTGAAACTTTCAAAACGAAAGTTTCCAATTGAAAGTTACGACACATTGATAAATTAAGTGTAAATTTATCATTAAAAGATTAAAAAAACATAAGGGGAATTTTCAAAATAGGGTCAAAATTAAAGAGTGAACTTTTTGGGAAATAGAAGACAGACTGTAAAGTCTAAATAACAAATTTACTGAAGAAAGTTTGAAAGGATATTTTATAAATAAAATACAACAAAATTTTATTTTTATTCAAATAGTAGTCGGATATAACTATTCAAAATTACTATTGGAGTAACAATTTTTATGAAAATTTCATTTTATGTATTTAATACATAAAATTAATATTTATTCGTCGTTTTAATTTTTTTAGTAGTTTTTTTTAGTTTTTTTTATTTTTAGTGGATTTATAGAATTTAAGAGTAGACTAAAGTATTTAACATAAACCGTACTATTTGATTCATATTAGAGTAATTGAACGAATAAAATCTTTTTTAAAATGCTAGAATTTTTGCAATAAATATTTTAAAAAATTTAAATGGAAAAGCAATTTTTAAAACTATTAATGGTAATCAATTTTACCAGAAATATCACAAACATTTTGTGAGAGTACATAATTCTTTTGAACAAGTTGTATTTTCTTTAAAAAAATATTTTATCAACATATAGGTAATATTGTATGAAAAATTTCAATTTACAACTAAAAAGTAGGTAATTTTTAAGATCATTATAAATCAAATAGTTACTTTTTTAAAATACATTTAAAGGTCATTATTTAGTCAGTCACTTATTCAAAAAAAATTATTTTACGTAAGTATTTTTGCTAAGAGAAAAATGTTTATTATTTTAGTCGACTTTAAAGTAAGTTTAGAAATAATCAAATTTTGAAGATTTCTTTTAAGAAATAATACATTCTTAAAAATAAATTAATTTTTTGGCAATGAAGACACAACTTTTTGTTCAGTTTTTTTTATTTTTACATACTCTAAAATGTAACGACTTGAAAACTTTCTTATAGAAAATATTCTTCATACAGATTGTGGACATAAAAAATGCTCTTGCATTTCCGCCGAATATACCAAAATTAAGTAATGGAAAAAATAATAAATTTATATTTAATACAATTAAATATTTAATTTTAAATTTTGACGTCGAAAAATAAAGTTTTTTGTTCAAAAATTACCAAATTAAATTTCGTCTATTAAATTAATAATTTTTTAAATTTCAGAAAATGTGACTACTTTCTCAAAAATTGCATCTGCACTTACAAAATAATGAAACTGTTTTACAATTATTGAATAATTAAACGTAATTTAAGTATGTGATAATTTTCATAAAATTAATAATTTTATAGTTAAAATCTTTTATAAATAGGTGTTTATACAAAAGATACTTCAAAATTCATAAACTTCATATTTTGGTAGTTAAATATTAAAAAAAATATTTGTTTTTAAAAATGTTGTCATTAATTTATGAAAATTTTAACACAATTGTAATTTTATAAAATTTATGTAATAATTTTTGACAATCATTTGGATAAAAATAGGGAATCATTTGGATAAAAAATATATTATTGAAAAATTATAGCATTAAGATATTACAATTTCTTATTTAAGGCACTTAAAATTTTAAGTCATAACACTTTCCTGGTTTCTTCCTTTATCCCCTCTTTTCATATAATGTGATTCACTTCTTTTGGTCTTTCCTACTACTGGCATTTTCAAACTGTTCTATCGTTCGCGAACTGAGCTGTAGAAAGTACGTTTAAGGGACTATAAGCACCCTGTTGCTATAAGAAAAGAATTGTGATCTATTTCAAAAAAGTGTGTGTTCCATTTCAAGAGAAATTTGAGGTAAGTTTTGTGTTTGTTTAAATAATTTTGTGACATTGTACTATTTATAAACCAAGTATTAATATTTTATTATAAAGTAATATTTTTTAACGAAATATAAAGACGGATGTAAGGAAATGAATTTGTTTTGTACATTTACTATTTTATTGAACGCGATTTCCGTTATATTAGAGAAGTAATAAAATTATTTAATTTAAAAATAGTAAATCAGTAACTATTATTAAATTGAGTAAGAACATCTATTTTAAAATAAAACTTTAATTTCACTCTAAAGGTTAAGACTCTCATATTCATGTAAACATCAGTTTATTTACTTTTCTTATCTTCTTCAAAAGCCTTATAAATTTAATTATCCTTTACAAAATTGAAGAACGTATGTTGTGAAATGTGATATATTTCGAATAAAATTTCATTCTAATTCCAAAATTATATTTCTGTATAAATTTAAAGACATTATTGTTACCTGGCAGTACAGATGTGTTACATTAAGAAATAATGTTGTATTGCTTTTATTATTTTGTTTCATATTAATATATATATTGTTTATTTCAAAAGTAAATTAGTGTACTGCTATATTGCCATATCGTTATTAATATAACATACATACATACATACATACATACATACATACATACATACATACATACATACATACATACATACATACATACATACATACATACATACATACATACATACATACATACATACATACATACATACATACATACATACATACATACATACATACATACATACATACATACATACATACATACATACATACATACATACATACATACATACATACATACATACATACATACATACATACATACATACATACATACATACATACATACATACATACATACATACATACATACATACATACATACATACATACATACATACATACATACATACATACATACATACATACATACATACATACATACATACATACATACATACATACATACATACATACATACATACATACATACATACATACATACATACATACATACATACATACATACATACATACATACATACATACATACATACATACATACATACATACATACTATCATACAGACATACATACATACATACAGAATCCATACATTACATACATACAATACATACATACAGACATACATACATACATACATACATACAAATACATACATACCATCTACTACATACAGACAGACATAACATTACATACATACATACAGACATCTACATACATACATACATACATACATACATACTACATACATACATACCTAACATACATACAGACATACATACACATACATACATACAAATACTACATACATACACTACAGACATACATACATAAATACATACACCTACATCATACATACATACATACATACATACAGACTACATACATACATAATACATACATACTACATATCATAGCATACATACAACAGACATACAAAATACAACATACTACATACATACATACTACAGTACATACATACATACATACATACATACATACATACATACATTACATACATCTACATACATACATACATACATACATACATACATACATACAATACATAATACATACATACATACATACATACATACATACATACATACATACATACATACATACATACATACATACATACATACAACATACAATAGCATACATACATACATACATACATACCATTGTTATATGCCCACTAGTACTGTTTATAACTATCCAACTTACTTTATTTATAGAAATATGGAAATGTCAACAAATGAAGCTATAGATGCGGTGGAGTTTTGGGACAAAACAGTGTATGTATCTTAAATATTTATTTCTATTGTAATGTATAATTTTTGATAAGATTAAATATGTTTCATAAATAGAGAATTACTTTCTCTGAAAAAATTCTTTTTGCAGAAAAATATAAACGTTTTTACGGAAAATGAGTAAAATTTATGAATTTTATGAATTTATAAAAATTAAAATTATAACTCTTCCTGAATTCAATTATTTTTAACAATATTCAACAAAACTTCATCTCTAAATCAATTAATTTAAATAATTTTCCAAAAGTTCTTCTAGAATTCAATTATTTAATTACAAAAACTCAAGTTTTTATAATAATTGTAACTCTCCATAGTTTTCTCTTAAGTTATTAATATATACAATTTTAAAAAAATAAAGAAATTTTTTAAATTAATACTTTTTAATATTTAAAAATAATTTTTGCAAGATAATAGTTTTTCAATTTTAAAAATTTTTTAAAGAATTAAAATTTGGTATAATCTTTTAGAAATAATTAAATTTTTTAAAAATATAAATAAAAATGATTAAATTTTTGAAGAATATTAATTATAAACAGGACCATGATTTCTCATAAATTTTAATGAGTCTAAAAAGTAAATTTTCAAAAAATTTTATTTACATTAATCGAAGATGATTCAAGCTTAAAAAATTATTATAAAACAATTCTAATAATTGGTTTTGAAAAATATTTTAATGTAAATTTTCGAAAATAATTTAATTTCTTAAAATAATTTTTGTGTAATTTTAAAAAAATAATTAATATTTTGATAACAATAATTAAAAATCTGAAACATGATTGTTTTTTCCAAAATGTTAAAAATAGTTCTAAAATATTATTTTTGTATGTATTTGAATTTTTGGGAAAGATGTAATTGGAAATTCTAAAAATATTGAATTTTAAAAAATTAAAAGCTAATTTTCAATAATTTTCATTTTTAAATTTACCTTTAAAGATTTTTTATTAAAATTTTTGAAATTTCAATTATTTTCAAAATTTGCCATTAAAATTCTTAAAAAATTTATTTTCAAAAATTGGAACAAAATACTTAAAAAAATTAATTATTTTCAATTAAATTTGACAAAATTTCAACTATTCAAAAAGATTTTTATTATATTTGAAAAATTTAATTATGTTAAAAGAGAATTCAAAAACAATTTGAATTATTTAATAATTTGAAAGATTTGTTTATAGTTATTTTTCACATTACATATAAAAATCAAAATAAGTTGCAATTTTTCACTAAAAATTGTTGTATTTTGTTGCAATGTTTTGAAAAAAAATAAAAAAAAGTCGCAATTTTTTAAAATAAGTCGAAAAAAGTCTTAATTGTCTTAATTTCCTTCACAAAATTTTTTTCCTGACATTTTCCTGACTTTACTGACAAAAAACTTGTTTCCCTGAATGGCGAAAGTTTTAACGTTTAAAATTTTTTTAAAATAATAAAAAAGAGACATATTATTTTTAGACAAAAATTCACATTTATTTTGCATGAATTCTTAATAATATACAAAAAACTAAAGTTATGCTCAGTTTAAGAAGATTATGCGATTATGTGACTTGCATAAAGTTCGGGTCTCTATTCATAAATATTCGTAAGCTGAATTTTTTTCAGTATACGACAAATTTTTTCAAATTGCGGAACCATAAAATAATTATTTTTTCAGAGAATTGATTGGATATGTATCAAGCGTTGTGCCCAGAAGATCTGCCGGCAAAACCGAATGTTTCAAATTTTATTTAAATAACAATTATGGAAGGAAAATCCAATGCGTTGTTTGGGGGAAGGATGACATTGACGTCTTGCAAGATAAAATTGGAAAAAATGCGGTTAGTATGTTATATCAAATTATTACATTCATCAATCTTAAAAAATGTTTGAATTTCTTTATTTTTTCTAAAAATATGTAAATGTTAGGTCGCATGATTCTCGCTATGTTCATTTTTACACTATTGTTTTTGTAGATTAAGGGGGAAAAAGCAGTTGTGAGATCCCATTGAAATATGCCTATTTTTAGGTACCATTTTCTGTGCAATTTTGAAAAAATAATTACAAAAAAAAGAGTAATTATTTTTTCAAAATGGCACAGAAAATTCAAAAATATTTTTTTTTTATCAAACGATCAGATTTTAGTTCTTTGTATATAAAATCAGCATAAAAAGAGTATGATGGAAAATAATCATTTGGAGCTGAAAAAATGGTACCTTAAAATAGGCATATTTCAATGGAATTTTACAACTGCTTTTTATCTTTAATGAATGGATTCCTATAAAATATAAAGAAATATAAATACAAAGTACAGACATATGCAAAAATATTAATGTACTAAATTAATTATTATTAATTATTTGGAAATGTGTGGTTATATGTGACGTCACCATTTGAATTCTCTAAAAATTTCTAATTCATAATTAATTTAACAAACATCAACGTTTTTGCATTTCATTCTACTTCTTAATTATATTTTTAACTTCTTAACAGGCTATTATTAAAATTTACTTACCAATTTCACAGGTAATTTAGAAATTTTTGTTAATATTAATTTCTAAATATTTCAGATTCTCCACATTGATGGAGCTTGTGCTCGAGTTCCAGCAAAACCAGAGTACAACTATGGAAATGTCAGATTTGAACTACAATTATCTGCTAAAACAGTCATAAATCAAGTAGGGATGCATGCAATTGAAGATGTTGAATCGTTCGACCTTAATGTAATATTACTCGCAGATGTTATTCATCACGAAGGAGAAAGATTAAGTAAGTTACTTTTATATAAAATATGTGAAATATTTAACTGTTGTATCCCTTATATTTTATTTTTATGAATATTATATTTGCATACAGTGCCGCTAAATTCTTTTTTTTAATGTAAAATCAACATTATTACACATGAACTTGCAATAATTTGTTTTAAACTATTAATGAATTATTTGTTCAAATATTATTTTAGTTTTTTCATAATTAATGTGTTTATTATTTTTTTCAGAAGTTTTCGGATATCTAAAAAGTAAATTCGTGGAAGAAAAAGTAGGCACTCTTAAAAACATTGGAACATACGGCTGTGGATCTATAACGGATGGGGTGTACAAAATGGAAGTCCGTATTGCATCCTTTAAAAACACATTAAAGTGTAATAAAGGAGATCCTTTGCATTTAATTGGTCAGATTAACACACAAGGTAATTAAAATTAAAAACATAATAATATTGATTGACTTGGAGGATTGATAACTTCTTATACATAATAATAATAATAATAATAATAATAATAATAATAATAATAATAATAATAATAATAATAATAATAATAATAATAATAATATCTGTAAGCAGATTTCCCAAAAGTCCCTAAGCAAAAAAAAAAAAAAAAAATTATTATATAATAATAATAATAATAATAAAAATAATAATAATAATAATAATAATAATAATAATAATAATAATAATAATAATAATACATTATATTAAAAATACACTGAGAAAAGAAATTATTTGATTCAAACAAATTTTTTTTAAATCAAACTTAAAATATCTTTGCTATACAGTCAAACATATTTAAGTTTAATTCAAACATATTTTCTGGTTCAGTTTAAGAGGTATAATATTTTTTCAGTGCATGAATATTAATAGTGTATATTTTAAAATAGAAATAATTTTTTTAAGGGGCAAGAATTTTTCTACAACTTCAAACAGAAGACGACATTGATGTTTTAGAAGAAAAAGGATTATCTCTTTCTCAAGTTATCGGCGGATTTAGAGAAATGAAGAGAGTCAACTCAGGGCAAATCACGAAAGAAAATGCAGAAATTGAAGAAAAGTTATAATTTTTTTTCGACATCAATTCAGTAACTTTTTTTATCAACTCAGGGCAAATCACAAAACAACATTCAGAAAATTAAAAAAAATTTATAATTTTTGTTTAATTTGATATGAGCCAAAATAAGTGATTTTTGGTAGATATATAAGTACATTTTTTTCCCTCTACAATATTTTTCAAAAAAAAATTATTTTTGAAGTAATCAGGTGTTGAATTTTTGGGTCATTTTATTTTCATTTTCTGATTACTCTAAAATGAATAAAGATAATTAAGTGAATTTTTTTTAAATTATAGCTTAGAGTCAATACTTTGAAGATGAAATAAAGCAATTGCATAACAATAAAATTTTTTAATTGCTGTTAACAATTCTTTTAAAAATTGCAAATTGAAGAATGTTCTAAATTTGTTTGATAGATTAAATTTCCATGTATTGATGTGCAAAACTATAAGGATTAATTTAAAAAAAGAAAACTGAGTAACCTCCAATATTATAGAAATTGTGAAGATTTTTCCGCCAAAATGCAAGCGAAAATAGACTTCTGATCTTGAAAATCCGCTTAAAAGCGTGAAGTTTTTAACAAAACAAAAGAAGATCTCTTTTATTCATTTGCAATTTTATCTGTTTACAGGAACATTTTGTCAGAAAAATTTACACAATTTCTTTAATATTGGAGGTTACTCAGTTTTCTTTTTTTAAACTAATCCTTATAGTTTTGCGTATCAATACATGGAAATTTAATTTATCAAAAAAATTCAGAACATTCTTCACTCTAAGCTTTAATTTAAAAAAAATTCACTTAATTATCTTTATTCATTTTAGAGTAATCAGAAAATGAAAATAAAATGACCCAAAAATTCAACACCTGATTACTTCAAAAATAATTTTTTTTTTGAAAAATATTGTAGAGGGAAAAATGTACTTATATATCTACGAAAAATCATAGATTACTTGAAAATTGGAAATCAAAGTTTTTCAAGTGGTTGGTTTCACTTATTTTGGCTTATATTAATTCAGTAACTTTCTTTTTATTTATAATTGTTGATTTGCATAAAAGAAACTTATTTTTTTTCGCTTTATTTGATTATTTTCATTTTTGGGTTATAATTATAATTATTATAAACATTTGTACTTAATAACAGTATTATTAAAAGATAGATTATTAATTTAATTGAGGATATACATTTTAAAATGGCAAACATATAAAGTTATAAATTTCGACTAAAATTCTAAATGTTTGTGTATTAAGGGGTCTACCCACTCTAGACGCGCTAAAAGAAGTCTATTTTTGAAATTTTTTTTTAGGTTTAAATTCTAAATAAATATTGGCATGTGAAGTTTTACACATAAATAAATACAGTCTCGAAGTGCAAGAAATTTTTTTTAAATATTGTTTTTTTTTATTTAAAATAATTAATGAAAAATATTTTTAAAAAAGAAGTGGGTGTGCGCTGTTGATGAAATTTTTGACGTGGATGGTCTGAAACAAAATATCCAAACGATATTAGATTCAGTATGTTAATAGCTATAGTGCATATCATACGATTTTTGTTTTTTGCAAAATTAAAAAATAGTGTACATTTTTCGAAAATTATATTAAAATTTTTTTATTTTTTACACTGTTTTGGGTCCTAAAAATATATTTAAAATCAAAGTTTTTTTAATTTCTTGATATGCGCTGTAGCTATAAATCTAATATAATGTATAATATATATATATATACATATCTAATAACATCCTGAATCTAATACTGTTTTGATTTTTTATTTTAGACCATCCATGCCAAAAATTTCAACAATGGAGCACTTTTCTAAAATATTCTTCAATAATAATTTTAAAAAATATATATATTTGAAAAAAATTAAAACTGTTTTTTTCTTACATTTCGAGAGTGTATTTATTTATGTGTATTACCTCACACGTTAATATTTACAATTTAAACCTGAAAAAATTACAAAAATAGCCTTTTTAGCGCGTCTAATGTGGATAAACCCCTTAAATTACACATTTTCAATAAACATGTGCCATTTTAAGATCCTCACCCTTCACTTGGAGACTGGAATTATGTGATAATTTTATTTAAAAGACATAATTCATGCAACATATTATATTGCATATAAAAATATGTTAAGTTTACGAAAATATTATTTTTATTATGTTATTTTTTTTACAGTTTCATTACATTTAAGAATGTATTCAATTATTATTTACAATTCGATATTTCAAAATAAAAAATTATGCAAAAAGTTGCAGAATAATGCTTCTAATTTAAAATCCTTCTATAAAACGAGTAATTATAAGAAAAGTATTATATTATTATTATTATTTATTATATTGAGTTTAGAAAAACCTTTTTAAAGAATGAAAGTTTTAGTTTTTTTTAACTTTGGGCACGATTTTTTTTAATTTTTTTAAAATTTATTTACACTTTACAATATTGAGATTTTCCAAAAAGTCCTAGAGTTAACCGATGCGTTTAATGATAATATGACCTCCAGATTAAATAGTAAATCATAAAATAATTTAGCTAAACAATATTAGTTAAAATTAGTTAACTTTAGTTTCTCTCCATCAAAAAATTTTGTTCTTTCATATTTATATTTCAATTAGTCAAAAATAAAAAATACGTATTTCAAGTTTTTTTATAAATTATTAAAAAAAAATATGTTTATCCGAATTTTTTAGGTCATAGGTAAATCTCATGTGGAATTCCTCATATATAATAATTAAAGTTAATACTAAGAACAGACTTTTTGAAATTGTCAGGTATTATATTTTATTAAATATTGAAATATAAAATAAGAAACAGGTAAAGAAAATTCGGTTATTTTAAAATATTTAATCATCACAATGGTTGTAATAGATGGTACCTATAAGCTACAGTACCGTCCGCAATTGTCAGTCCACCCATTTTTAAAGGAATGACAAAAATTTTTTAACATAAAATTCATGAAAACTAAAATTTTTTTTGGTTTATATTTTGAAAGACGATAAAATTTTGAAAAGAATAAGACCTTACAGAAGTCATTTGGACAAAATTTGTAGAAGATATTCCTAAAAATCGTCATTTTCAATGTTTTACAATAGTACATTTCGTAACAAGTGTGAACTGATGGCGTTTTTGAAACGAGCGCAACGTTTTTGAAACGAGTTGTAGGCGAGGCGCCGAAGGCGCCGAGCCGGAAACGAGTTTCAAAAACTTGCGCGAGATTCAAAAAGCAGTTCACGCAAGTTACGAACGATACTTTTTATAATAAAGTCATAAAAAAATGCGTTAAAAACGAGACACCCAGATTTGTCACCAAACTAGTTTACCGATATACATTCAAACGTACAAAAACGTTTTGTCGCGCGGGGGGGTTCGGGGGGTCTCCCCCCGACGGGGTCCAGGGGCGGAGCCCCGGCCGGGGGGTTCGGGGGGCGGAGCCCCCCGACCACAAAAAAACCAACTTAAAAGAGTTAAGCCCCCCGTTCTCAAATAGCCATCTTAAAATTTTAATTATTCTGATATTTGATAAAAAAAAAAGTGAGGTTATGTTGAGGAAATGTTTTGACTAGTTTACCGTTTTAAACGGTAATAATAAATAATAATAATTTCAATAATAAAGTAGATATTATTTATTAAATATTTATATTGTTTATTAAATATTTTATTTTTATTTATAAAACTTTTTAACTTTAAATACTGCAACGGCATGTAATTATAACTTACTTTAAGTAAATAACAGTCTTAAATTTTTTTTTAAACATTATACAATTTTTTATTACTTATTATAATTTATAGTTACGTTGCAATTGTTGAGAACGAAAGATTTTTCCATTGACTCTTTCACATGGTCAAAAGTTTCCAAAGAATCATCCTTTTTTAATTTTTTGGGAGCTTTTTCGGAGTCACATTCTGAGGTTTTTTTTGTCGATCCTAAAATGGATTTAGTTATCTTTTCCGCCGTCGCTTCTTTGTGCTTAATCGATTCGTCAACGTAGCTTTGTGCTACTGTAGCGGATTTCCATCCTCCGAGTCGCTGTAAGTCTAAGGTCGTAGCTCCGGTGTCAGCATAAACGGTAGCGGAAGTCCTACGAAACGAGTGCCCTGTGAAATTCTCCGGATTTTCCAACTTCAGGAACTCAGCGATTTTTTTCGGCATGTTACCGATGGTATTGATACCAATTACTTGGTTGCTGCACTTGCCTTTATGATACTGTACAAAAAAATTGTCCCTCTTTGCCTTTGGAGGACGCAGCGCTTGATACTTTTCTACAAGTGGTACAAATCTCGAATCAATAATAAACTTGCGAGGAACTTTGTTTTTAGTGTCGGGCACGACAACTTCAAAAAGTTCTCCTTGCTTCTTAACGTGATCGACTTTTACTGCATAAATTTCTCCTTTGCGACAACATCCACTCACACCAAAAACGACGACAACCTAAAAACCAATAAAAAATGGTAGTGTATATATATAATTTTCTGAACGAAATTTTAAAACATATTTTATATTTTTTTAAACTAAAATAGTATTTACCTTATAAGCAAGATAAATTTCATCCGGTGCAGTTTCCAAAAACTGATTGATTTGTTCCGACGTGAAAATTTTTGATTTTTTGGCATGATAACCGCGTGAGTTTTGACCAATTAGTGCTGCCAGTTCCTTAAAGTTCTCGATGGAAATATTTTCGTGAATTTGGATTGTTTTTTTTAGTTTGGAATGGATGGACCAAATCGTAGTCGGTTTATATTTTTCCATGAGTGTCTTAAAGTACACTTTTAAGCAGTTTTCGGAAGTAATAGCTTTGTTCGCGCTTTTCCATTGCACAAATTTTTCGTATGTCTCTTCGTAGGCTTCTTTGGAATCTTTTGGCAATAAATCCTTCGAAATTTCCTTTGCTGCTTCGCGCATTTCAGGCGGAGTGCAATTTTCCTCATCATCCGACATTTTCTAAAAAAGACCATATTTTGTTGAAGATTAATTATTATTATTAATTATTAATTAATTATAATACTTATTTTAATTATAAAACAATTCTGTTTTAAAATTTTTTGCAATGAATATTTCATATCATAACCTAAAAATTCTAAAAAGCATTAAACAATAAAAATACAATAAAAAATCCCAAGTAAAAATAAAATATCTTTATTCAGCAATTACTCACATTTTTAATTATAAAATAAGCATGTAATTAATGGATATAAAGTTTAGATTAATAATTTTAGGTTATAATCTATGTCAATTGAGTAACATTGAATTTTAGTAAAACACTTACCTTCCAATCTAGCGCCAAATATTACAAACGAAAGTTTAAAATGTTCAATTTAACCTATTATTGTTGTATCCTCGATATTAATTAATAAAATATTTAATTCACGAAATTAAATATTAACTGATTAATGCAATGAAATTACGAGAAATGCGAGAAATCAAGGCATGCGCGAAAGTGTGTAAACGCGTTTTGTGCTACTATAGCTACTACAGTCGTTAAAAACATTGACTCGATCTGTCTTCTGTGCTCGTTCTCAATAAGCGGCATTCAATGAGTCGCAAGCGTTACATTATTTTTCTTGTTCACACTCCTCCGCACAAATAAGTGGATTCCTAACAGTCCGTTCAAGAAAAGGCAGTTTTCTACTTATCTCCGGAGTACCAAAAAACGCCGTTTTTATGACTGAGTTATAAAAAAATTTAAATAACTTCTAAAATAATGAACGCTTTTTAATAATCTTAGGCTTATTTTAAAGGTCTTTTTCTACGGAATAAGAATTACTTATAGGCATTAACCTGTCATTTTTAACTTGGAATAAGCATGACGTCAAAATTAGACAAAAAAATTGGAAAAATTTGAAATCAATTTTTTGTACTAAAAACTATTCTAGAACATATATAAAACATGATATGGTGTAGATTTTTTAAGAAATTTTAATAAAAATATATGTTTGAATTTCAAAAATTATTTTTCTTTTAATAATATTATTTCAAATTTTTTGAATTTTTTTGTCCAACTTTGACGTCAAGCTTATTCCAAGTTAAAAATTACAGGTTAATGCCTATAAGTAATTCTTATTCTGTAGAAAATGGTCTTTAAAATAAGCCTAAGATTATTAAAAAGCGTTCATTATTTTAGAAGTTATTCAATTTTTTGTAAAACATTGAAAATGACGATTTTTAAGAATATCTTCTACAAATTTTGGCCAAATGACTTCTGTAAGGTCTTATTCTTTTCAAAATTTTATCGTCTTTCAAAATATAAACCAAAAAAAATTTTACTTTTTATGAATTTTATGTTAAAAAATGTTTGTCATTCCTTTGAAAATGGGTGGACTGACAATTTCGGACGGTACTGTATTTCATTCATAATAGTAGTTAAAGTTAAAAATCACAAAATAGGCGCGCGTCGCGCGCAAAAATTAGTTCTAGTAATATTAAAATTATTTAAATTTCACCAGGATCATTTTGAATTTTTTCACGTCGCTCTTTTTCGACATTTGCTTTTTTCTGTTTGTTTAATTATTCTTTTATGTTAGACAATCCATATCAACTATATGTTTTTTAAATTACATTTATTAATAAACATTAGTTTTCGTGTAATTAGCACTTTTCGCGTAATTGAAATGAGATGTGAAAAGTAATCAGGAAAACTAACCTCATCAGAGGCGTATCATCGAGGGGCACTGAAATTCATATTTTTTCTATATAGGTATTATTAATTGAATTAAATGATTTATTTTTATCATTTTTAAAATTATATTTAAAAATATATGAAAAGATTAGATAAATTTCAACTTTATTACCTATTTTAAAAAAAGTTTTAGGCACGGGCACACTTTTTACTTGTCTCGCACCTACCACGTGCAAATGTTTTGACACGACAAAGGACTCCACGACAATGGAAATGTGTACGAAATCCATTAATACATATTTTAAACAAAAGTAAATAAAAAAATGGCTAGGTATACACTTTTGTCCTACCAAACTGTAAGTTTTCATCCGTTTTTTATTGATATTTATATTGAAATATTAAAGTTATGACAGCGCACGACAAAGGAATGAATAAAAATACGCAGTGTTTTTCTAGTGTTTTTTTCTTAAAAATATGAAAAATATAATTTATTTTCCAATTTCTCTTGGAGATTTTAAAAGTGACATGTTTTTTCTTTAATTTCCAATTGATTTTTATATAAAAAGTGCACGTCTTATAGTTTATTTATACACGTTTATCCTTTGTCGTGCCAGCATGGAGATTTTTAAAGACACTTATATTTTAATAATTATCAATAACTATATTGATGTATTAAAAAATTTCATCGATAAAAATTGAAGCTTTTGAGTTAATCTTTTATAATATTTATTGAATAATTAAAGATAGTTCTTTTTTTATAAGTAATAGTACTTTAAAGTTTGGTACTCAGAGGTAAAGACTTATTGAATTGCTGTTTTCCAGCTGTTAAATGTTGTTTTCCACTAAATTTGTGTTAAAAAATTATCGTTTTTTATAAAGGGTATAATAAGTGATGTTTAAATAATATGTTTGTCCAATGTTAATATTTAAATGTTAAGTTGTTTAGAAGATATAATTCAAAGACATGAAATTGCCCACTTTCAGGAGAATCACCCATATATAAAAAAAATACCATACAGTGAACTATACTTATTCCATTTATAAGAATTGCTTGCAATTTAAATTCGTTTTTCTTTTTATTTATTTTTAAAAGGAATTTTAAGGAAATAACTGTCGTATTTAAAATATGAAACAAATCTATCGTTTGTAATTTATCCGCCAACAACTCGTAAAAATACACAAAAGGTTGTAGATTAATTTAAAGTTCAATTATTTGTTCGTTAACAATTAAATTAATTATTAAATTAAAAACTAATTATAATTTATTGAAACCATTATTAATTATTAAATAATTAATACTTTACTGTCGTTACTAATTCGCTAATAAAAATTTATTTTAAGTTTTCTCTGAAGCGAATTCATGGAAGATCAGTCATTTGGTTTAAAGTTATTATTAGTAATTTTCGTTTAATTTTTCGTTAACAATTCGTTTATTTATGTACCTTTTTTTAAATTTATTTATTTTTTAAACTTCGTCTGAATTAAAGGAACAGTCATTATCTTAGAGTACTGGACAAATAGATTTATCTATAATTCTAAGTCGCTTCAGCTATTCATCATCGTTCATTCGTTGCTGAATCTGTAGTTTTTTTTATGCATCGTCAAGGTCATATAAAAAAAGGGGGTAAGATTCAGTCAATTTGAGTCAGCACTATCGTTTATATTCAAACTGTCATTTATGATTAAAAATTAACAAATATCCTTTCGTTATTGCCTGATTTTCCGCCTTTTTCGTCTCTGATTGATCGTCAATACTGTCTTTCAACTTATCGTGATCACCATCGTCTTTATTAACAATACTTTCGTTTTTTTTTATAAATTTATATTGCATATCATTTAAATTATGAACATTCGTTTTTTAATTTTCTTTATTATTTACTGTCTTCATATAAACTTTCGTATTTATGAACATTCTTTTTTTAATTTTCCTTATTATTTACTGTCTTCATATTAACTTTCGTATTTATGAACATTCGTTTTTTAATTTTCTTTATTATTTACTGTCTTCAGATTAACTTTCGTATTTACTGTCTTCCTATTGTATGACATTGTTTAATTTATAAAAATTATTAATTATTATTATTATTTAATTAACAATCGTCTCTACTGTCGTTATAACACATGTCGTTTTATAATTTGTTGTTATAACCGTCTTTGACAGTGTTGTCTATGAATAACAGTCGTTACTAATTGTCTCAGTTTCGTTCTGAGAGATCAAAATATCAATCATTTCGTTAATCAATTTTCTTCGTAGTAGCTGCTTCTAGGACCTCTACTTTCTTCTGGTGACACATTAACCAGACAAATTAAAAAGTTTATATAAAACAGTCATTTAAATTTATGTTGTCGACAACCCACTCGTACAGTCGTTAGATATTAATAAATCGTATACACAGTCGTTATTCGCATACTGTCGTAAACAATACGTTTTCTATTCGTTTACCAATCGTTTATCACCTGTAGAAATTATAAAGTCATTTATAACATTCTGAATTATCGAAACAATTTGTTTCCTTGATTGAATCAGAAAATAAATTTTCCGTCAACCTTCTCGCATATTCAGACTTATTATTTGTGGTAAGATCCACTAAGTTTTAAATTCCCAACGCTATTGGACGTCGCCGCCAACTGGATTTGACCTTTTATTTCCGCACTTATCTATTCGTTTTGTAATGTCCAATTCGCTGTTCAAGTGAATGGTACCTTAAAAACAAATTGTTAATTATATTTTAAAATAAACATTCGTTATTTGTCAAAAACTAGAAAAACTGTCATTAAATATTTTTCGTGCTTAAAGATTGTCTGCTCCTAAACCATTAAAACAGAACACATGCTAAAATGATTTGGAACTGATTCATTTTTCCAACCCTCGTTACTATCGATTGTTACGAAAAACAAACCTAGTTGTTTCAGTTTATCGGGAATGAACACAACTCCGTCCAAAAAGAAACAACCCAGAAAAACGGTTTCATGTGTCTCAAAATTTTATAAATGAAATATAAAGAGTTTATAACACATCGTCATTAAATACTGTCATTCTGAAGAAAATAAAACTTTTCGTTAAAAAATAACCTCTAGTTTCGGTCCTTCGTTCGTTGTAGCGTTTTATTGTTAACGACGTCAAATAATAAATTAAATAAATACTTAAATATTTATTTATAAAGTACTTTTTGATAAACTATATAGTTATAATAAAATTAATAGAATATAGAAACATACATTCATTAAAACGTATAGCCGTTAAATGTGTATTCTGTCACATTTTAATTCTTTTCTACACAAAAGAATTTTAACACAGTCGAACAGTCGTAATATTTTCTAACTAAAACATCGTTTTGTATACATGTATATTATTTGATCTCAAAATTATTTGTGCACTATATTTTATGTTTAGATGTTGATGTATCGATACATTTTATATTTTCAAAAATTTTATTATAAATAATTATTATATATATACAAATTATATAATATTATATTATAATAATATTATAAATATATTAATATTAATAATATAATATACATTATATATATACAAATACATTTTTATTCCATGTATATATGGGAACAAATTCAGTAAGTATTATTAATATTGCTAAAATCATCGAAAATTCTTCAGATCACTTCCCGTGGAATTGCTCAGTTGCATAAACATTCTCCTCCATATGATTTTATTTAAATAAGTATATTTATTATTTCTTTCAATAATTTTTTAATGTAAAATTTCTAATTTTTGTAGTAGGGGAGGATGGAGCACGGATAGTTAGGTAAGACGTTTTTGGATCTAGCGGTCAAACCTGAATATGTATCTGATCAGTGGCGTAATAACGAATTAAGGGGCTCTAGACAAAAAAGTTCGAGGGCCCACAATTAATCTTTAGTATATACTGCAATTTTTATACATAAATATGTTGTTCCTTTGTCATTTATTATAATGATAACCGGTAACAATTCACGCTCTGAAGCGCGCGGTTAACTTTTTTTGTAAAATATTTTATGCTTCTTTTTAGAAAGGATGTCCAAAAGCCTGAAACTTTAAAATTTTTTTGTTATATTTTGTACTCACGTGGAAATTTTTAGTAAGGAATATTATATAAATGCACAATAAATATTCTTTTATATTTATATTTACTTGTTTCAATTAGAAATTTATTATGAATCTTTTTTTGTAACAATTTTACTATTTTTTCTTGCTTATTATACTAAGACTAACTTATTCATGAAATATAATATTCAAGAATTTATTTATTGACAACTTTGAAAATATTAATTGATTAAAATTTTTGATTGTACAAAAAATTTCCGCTACCCTCAAAATTTAGGTTAATTTTGAGGGCAGTTTTGACCTACGCATCAAAATTTGACAAAGAATTCCCGCTACCCTCAAAATTTATGTCAAGTTTGAAGGCAGTTTTGACCTAGACGTCAAAATTTGACAAACAATTTCCGCTACCCTCAAAATTTAGGTCAATTTTGAGGGCAGTTGTGACCTACGCATCAAAATTTGACAAAGAATTCCCGCTATCCTCAAAATTTAGGTCAATTGTGAGGGCAGTTGTGACCTACGCATCAAAATTTGACAAAGAATTCCCGCTACCCTCAAAATTTAGGTCAATTTTAAGGGCAGTTTTGACCTAGACGTCAAAATTTAACAAAGAATTTCCGCTTTCCTCAAAATTTAGGTTAATTCTGAGGGCACTTTTGACCTACAAATCAAAATTTGACAAAGAATTCCCGCTATCCTCAAAATTTAGGTCAAGTTTGAGGGCAGTTTTGACCTAGACGTCAAAATTTGTCAAAAAATTTCCGCGCGCAGACTTAATGATGAGGTGAAGTTTGCCATCTGACCTAACAATGTAAGGTAGTTTTAAAATTGTGTTTGCTCTTACACCTATCATTTTGACCTAATTTTGACGTATTATTTTTACTCTCTCATTTAGTTACGTCATAATCTATGTGTAATTTGACATTTATTTACCTACAACTTAAAAAGGGACAATAAACGTATCTAGGATACGTCAAAATCTATTTAAAATTTATCGTCAAAATATATGTCAAAGTTTATTCTAATTTTTGACATATAGATAAAAAAAGGTTCATAACGATTGTTACATTGCGTCGAAATCTATGTGTATTTTGTCATATATGTATTGTATGTAATTTATTAAGATGCATTCATAAAGAAAAAATTACTTTAAATTTATAAAAATTAAAATAAATATAAAAATAGAGGTGGGGGGGTTGGCGCGCGAAGCGCGCAGGGGGGCGAAGCCACCTAGTATATATATATATATATATATTTAATTCAAATATACGTATATTTGATGTGTAAATGCACATGCGCGGTTCGCGTTACTAGATCGTGTGTTAAAATGCCGTCTGGTATGTTAATTTAAGAAGCCAAATAAATAAACAAATCCGCAAAATCTTCCTTACAGGTAAGTTAAAACCATACTTTTATTATTATTAAATGAATTTAATTTACTGTATTAATACTTAAATCATTTCGTTGGGTGTTTTTAGTATGCCCACAGATATTATACATTCATTTATTAGAACACGTTTTTAACACGAGGCTTTGGTAATTGATCAATTTTTTAAATTAATAAATACATTGGAAACCGGGTCAAATTTTTTTTAAATAGAATCCAAAAATTAATTGATTATTATTTGTCATTTATTATTTTCCGTGAAAAAACTTTTGTACAGTTTGTAGAAGAACGTAACCTCAAAAGTGTAATGTGTATAAGGCTGTTTTCGGCACTCGCCCCGAGTTAACGGTGATTGGTTAGACCAACAGAATGTTTTTGATGATTGGATAATATTTAACTCGGGGTTAACCCTGGGTGAGTGCCGAAACCAACCAAGGAATAAAAATACCTAAAATTCTGTCGTGTATGTAATCGTCATAATAATTCCAGTGCCGAATCTTAAAGTAAATTTTTTAAATTTAATTTGGATTATTGTGTTATTGTGATAAAGTGATTTTAAAGACGCTGCACGGTGGGAAATATTTAAAAGTACGCATAGGCGTAGCAAGCGATTTCTCCTCAACTTCCACTCTTTTCATTTCTCTTGGTGCAATTTTTTGACTTTGATAATTAATTAATAAAAATCCAGATTGAAAATGAAAAAAAGGGCGATTTAAGGAAAAATAATATTTAATAGTGAATATAAAACAAGTTTTCTTATGACGATTAGATGTTTCTATAGGCGTGAATATCAATCCGCGTTTTACAAAACATAGCAAACTGACAGCTCAATATGGGAGGTTAATCATGGCCGACTATATCAGGTTGCACCGTTTGCGTAGTACAGTAGGAATGAACGTGAGGAACATAAATATTAAATATCAATTACACTTATTGTTTACTATTATATTTATTATTTGTTTATTTATTTATTATTGTTATTATATCTTATTATTATTTATTATTATACTTACTTTTTAAAAATATTATTATGAAAAAGTATTAAAACAATAAAGGAAAATTTTTTATGACAATATTATTAATAAACATAAATTTAGTAAACAAAAAAAAATAAATAATAAAAAATTATGAAGTGCATAATTTTTTAAATTTTTTATTGTTATTTTTATTATTGATATTTTTAAGTAGGTATAAGAAAAATATAATTTAAATATTCGACAAAATTAGTTTTAAAGTAATTTTTTGTAAGGAATTCAACGGTCATAAAATAAAAGCGGAAAGAAAATATTTTGACCCTTTTTCAATTTTCATTTTGCTTAAAAATTGGTGGATTTCGAAACACACGCGTAATTTGGTAGAAAATATGTTTTTAAATCTATAAAAAAAAATTCCAAATGAAATCGATGATTTTCATAATTACCTAAAAAAGTATTGTTTTGAAAAAAATCTTTGTTTTTAAACTGAAAATTCTAAAAATAACATTGTTATTCAATTTTTCTATATGGAAAATTATTTGTTTATTTATTTAATATCTGATGAAAATTTGATCTTAATTTTTCTGTATTTTCTATTTTTCATAAATAAAAATTATGATATGAAATTATTTAAAAAAATAAATTTAAAAAAATGCCCTTTTTAATAAAAAAAGCAGTAATGTGTTGAAAAAAGACGAAAATTTAATAATCGACTTCAAAAATTGTTAGCAAAAATTTGCTTTCTTATGACGATTAGATGTTTCTATGGGCGTAAATATCAATCCGCGTTTTACGAAACATATCAAACCGATAGCTCAATATGAGAAGTTGGACATGGCGGACCATAACAGGTTGCTCCGTTTGCGTGGTACAGTAGGAATGAACGTGAGGAACAAAAATATTAAATGTCAATTACTCTTATTGTTTACTATTATATTTATTATTTATTTATTTATTTATTTATTATTGTTATTATATCTATTATTATTTTACTTACTTTTTTAAAAAAAATTTTTAAACAAAATTATTTCAAATACCAAGATTAATTTTTTTATAGACAATAATATATAATATTGACATATTTAGAAAAATTAAATTTTAATGGATAATTTTTTTCTTTATTCTTTATCAACTATAGTTTATTCCTAAAAAGACTATTTTTAGAGAAAAAATTTGGTTTTTTTATTTCTAATGATTTAAAATTTTATGCTTCTTTTCCCAAATTTTTCACTTTGATAATTTATTTTAAAAAATCCTAAAACATTTTTTAAAAAATTGGCTTTTAGAAATAAACTACAGTCAATAAAAAATGTTTTCTTTAATTATTTAATGTTTCTATGACCGTCAATATGAATCCGGGTTTAACAAAGCAATACAAATAAATTGCTGTCTCTATATAGAAAACGTCCTTATATATTTAATTATCACTTCAATGTAAACGATAGTAAACAGACATAGGATAAGTGCGCTAATTATTGCCGCAGATGCTTAAATTTCTGCGCGTTTGTGAAATAAGTCATTATTTATCACTTAAGAAAATATTAATGTTTTAAAAATGTTGAGAAAATTATTTTGAACAATTTTTAATACAATTTTCTTTAAAGCTATACATTTAAAATAAAAGTACTTTATTTTAAGTTGCTATGGACAAAATGATATTTAAATGCATATTATTTTGGCCTCAGAAACTGAACGCGCTCGCACAGCTCTACTGACTGCAGGTAGTCATGGTAACACATAAGAGTAAGAGAGTCAGAAAATTCATATTAAATGTTTTTTCTCCCTTACTCTTATTGCTCCTGCCTGCGCAGGCAGGCAGGCAGTAGAGGTGAGAGAGCAGAGCTGGGTAAAATGGTTTTTCATATCTATTTAAAATACAAAACGCCAAATAGGTTCATAAAACCTATTTAAAATGGAAAATGATTTTCTGTTTCTTATTTAAAATGAAAAATGCAAAATGTGTATTTAAAATAGATTAACATAAAATGCAAAATGGTTTTTTAAATTTTTATTATAAAATCTGTATTATGTTGACAGTTTAAAAAAAAATACCGTACCACGGTCAAAATTGTAAGTCCATCCATTTTCAAGAAAATAAAAAAAGTTTTTAAAAATAAAATTTATGAAAACTAAAATTTGTTTCGACATATGGTTTGAAAGATGATAAAATCCACGTGAAACGATTATACGGAAACCGCTCTACGGAAATTTCATACGAAATTCCGTAAAGAATTCCGTAAATGTTTCCGTACGGAATTCCGTGAAGAATTTCCGTACGGAATTTGCGTTCGTAATTTCTGAAAATATTCTATATTGTACATTTTTAAAGAGTTTTAAATAACTTTTAAAAAACTGTTACCAACTCTAAGAAAAAAAATCTTTTAATATTTTCCTGTTTAATTCAGAATGTTATTTACGATTTTATTGAGTTTGTAAAAATTACTTTGAGATAACTTTATGACACAATTTTAATTAAATGTTTAAATAGTAATTAAACACATTTTACAAAAATAACATTATTTATTGCATTAATTGCTACTTAATTAATTACACCTTACTTTTAACTTTTATATCTTAACATTTATTAATACACAAAATAACAATATATATATATATATATATATATATATATATATATATATATATATATATATATATATATATATATATATATATATAACAATATATATATATATATATTAATTTAAACCAAATTTGCATCATATTGAGAAAAACATTTACATATTCTGTCGAATTACAAATAAAACTTGAAAGTACATTTTTATCTAATTTGTTCATCAGTCAGTTCCATCACTGTTCGTAGGGTTCTTATATCGTTATTTGTTAGATTATATTGTGTTGGAGGTCCCATCAGTTCAGGTTCGTTAAACTTATGCGGTCTTTCTGTGTTTATTAAGAATCTAATTGTTTTATAGGCATTTACAATTTTAATAGTATTAAATAGTTCAACGTCAATTTTGTTTGACCCATGAGCTAAACGAAGCAATTCTCCAATTTCCATCTTCAGAAGAAAATGCTGACCAAACCCACAATGGACCCCACAATCTTACAAAATGAGTAACGTGGAGAAGTTGGTGCACGTTGTACAAACATCTATTACGGCCATAAAGCTTCTCCATATCCAGTACAAAAAGATAAAGTAAAATTTCAGCCAAATTTAACTCTTCGTGAGTGATTTCACTTTTACATAGAATGTGCACAGCTTTTGAAAGCAATAAGAAATGTTCATAATAAACCATTACCAATCTGCCCTTTAGTACAATTGGTCCATAATAGAGCAAGAAGGCTCTAAACTGTGAGGCTTTTCAATCACTTAACCGGTTCAGTTTTCCTGGTGTTCGAGTTATATTGTCTGGAGGTGATATTGCTCCTAAATCTTTGTCGATGGTAGTTAAGATCTCTGGTTTTAAATAGTAATCTTCCTCGTGATTTTTGCTCGAACACCACAGAAGTAAAAGCAATTTCATCACTCCTAATAGAATGGCACGCATGTACTCAGGCACAAATCCCGTTGCCCTATCAAAGTGTGGTATTTCAGAAACAATTGATTTCCCCTTGACACCTCTAAAATTAATTAACTGATAGAATCTACTGACGATGGTTTCCTGTATTTTCATGCGATCGTTTGTCCGCAAAGGTGGATCTTTTGCAAGTATAGGAAATACTTTATTAGTTCCCGAGCCAACTTCAGTTGTTTCTCCTGGGTGCTCACAAGCAGCGCAACCGTATTCTCCATTGTACTGCATTGTGTTTTGTACGGAAGCCTTTGCAGGAGCATCTAAGCAAGCTATAGGAGCAATAGCTTTACTTCGAATTGTTCGTTTCAATGTCGGATGATACCATTCTATTCCATTTGCGTACAAGTTTTGCATAGCCTTAGCAAAGGGAAGTAAGTATGAATTCATTAATGGTTTTTGATTGGTACGGTTGCAGTAATATAACCCGCGTACGAACTAAAAACTCCTTCTGTGCTTCTCCTTCTGTGTGTGACTTCAAAAGCATCTTTTAATATTGATTCCAAAGAGTACTCCAAAAAAAAACTTTGAAGATCATCACTATAACATTGTTCACATCTCTCAGCTGAAGGTTCTTCCAACCACACCCCTATGTAATTGCAGCATTGAGAGCAAATTCGATGTTTAATGACAACGTTCTCTTGTGAATGAGGTAATATTTTATCTACTATTTTCAGAAGCATGTGTTTCGATTTTGGAAGAATATGATCAGCAGGTAGAAGAAAATTTAAGGTGTCTAATACATAGCTTAAAGCTTTCTTTGTCATTTTATTTTCAACATAAAGTTTCAGAATTCGCAGCAAAGCATCTCCACCACTCACAGTAGAATTTTCATAAATCGGTTCCGTCAGAAATTCGTGTGTTATGTTAAATTGATCATTATGTATATCGTCTAACGAAACTGATGAAATCGATGAAACGTTTGATATTTCGTCATCAGTTGTAATGTTGACGTTGTCAACTTCGAAAGGCACTAATGACAACGATGAACCGAATTCGGTAGATGATGAAGGTGACAACGACAGTAATGATCCTGTACTTTCATTTGGCTGACTCGAAGATGATGAAAAAGTATCGGACAACGATGTCTGATATACAACTTGGTCAGAAGTTGAAGGCAATGATGACAACGTCAGCAATGATCCAGTAGTTTCATTTGATCCAGATAATGATACTAAGGAAGCAGCGGATAGCGATGATTCAAATACATCAGAAAACTCCTCAATTTCTACATCATCAGTTTTAACATCAGACTCTGATATCTATAAAGACATTTTTTATGTGAAGAACTTCTATGAAACAATCCAAATATATGTAGGAGAGCGTTCGCAAATGATGTCACGCAGTTTTTTGAAATTTTCACCCCCCCTATGTCATGCAAAATCATACGTGAAAAATACACTGTGTCACATTTAATAGAGACCCCCTACTCCCAAAAGCGTGACATAATTTGTGAACGTTATCTATAGATATATAACGTATCGTCAAATCATCTATTTCCATTTCTTCAATGTTATCTTCCATATTGATAAAAGTTCCAAACTTGTATCCATGTAATCTAATTAAAAATTATATACATATATTTATGAGAATATTAGATGCAGGTAGCTATTACATTATAATTAATGAATATATATTGAATTATTTATTATTAATTATTAAGTATTATTTATTTAATTTTTTGACTTGTTTCGCTTTTTATTTAAAAACTTCTGACTTTTTAATTTCTTATGAGAAGAAAAAATATAGTATTATGTATATTTTGTTAAATCTTGCAAATAACTAAAAAACGAAAATAATTTAATATTAATAATTAATAAAATATTTCTTAATCAAAATTATAGTTTTCTAAAAAGTTCTGGAATAATTGTAAGGTTTAAAAATTATGCATTGATTAGAAAAATTAAACTTTTATAATTTATACCTTAAAATAATATTTCGATAATAAAAATGTAGCTTTTCTTATATTGCGTAATTTCACAGATTATTAATCACGTTTTTTTGTAAATGGAAGAATAGATTTGACATTCGATACGAAATAATCAATTCATATAAAAAATGAAGTTCTAAAACTAACTTCGTCTTATTGAAAACACTAATAGTTGTCATTTTGCATTCTAACCAACTGACAACAAACATTTTATCAAAATGTCAGATACTTTATATTTAATAAGTGCAGTTGACGGTTACTATTACATAGTGTTAAAATTATCGATTTTGGTAACAGAATTACCGGAAATTGAAGTCGGTAAAGAGTTTCAATTCATATATCCTGAAAACGCGGTTAATACAAAAATTAGAAAAGGCAAAATCATAATGGAATCCGGTAAGTTTAATATTTATATATATATATATATATATATAAATGTATGTAATATAGTATAATATAAATAAACAAATAAAAATTGTAATTAAATAATAATAATAAAACATGTAAATACTTGCTATTTATTTTTCAGAAAGTGAGCAGCTATTGATATATGAAATGAATAAATTGTGTTCCTCTCAAAGTAAATCAAATAAGAAAGTAGTTAAGAATATGCATAATTTGTCAAAGCATAGTAAAAAAGAAAACAAAGAGGTAAAATTCTGTGACTCCTATTTTTCAAAAATAGTCTTAAATGAATAATAATTTTCTATTTTGTTTAATTTTACTTAAAATTAATTTCTTTCTGCATATTTTTATTAATCTAAATTATTTGACAATAATAATTTATAAATTATTATTTTTTGCTTATTTATTTAAAATTATTTACAATTTTTTATTTATTTACAATTATTTACAATTTATTTTTTATTTACGCAATTATTTACAATTTATTATTTATTTACAATTAATTACAATTTATTATTTATTTTCAATTATTTACAATTTATTATTTATTCACAATAATAATTTATAAATTATTGGTGTTACAGAAAACCGCAATAAATTTAAAACGAAAGGCAAACATGGAATTGGCTACGGAATTGATAGGTGATATAGAAAAAAAGAAAATTTGTGAAAATAATTCAATAAAAAATGTGAAAGAAGAAATTAATGAACTGCGTAACATAGGGTTATCCTTGTTAGACAAAATTGCAAGAATAAGCCAGGTAATGTTTTACTTTTCGTCGATGATTTAAATAAAATTTTGTAATTTAAAAAAATTAAAAATTAAAGTTTTCCACCAGGAAGTAAATTAAATTCATTTAATAAATTAAGAAGTAAATTAAATTCATTTAATAAATTATTTCATTAATAATAATATATTATTAATTCAAAGATTAATTATTTGCACTTACCTTAGATTTGTTGTATTAAAAAGTAAAATTACATTTTTATTAATTTTTATAGGCAATTGAGTCGATGGAAAATTATGGTACAAACTTGAATAACGAAAAACATGAAGAAATATCAGAATCTTCAAAAAATTTGAACATAAGAATGGACACACCAATTGATTTAGAAATAGAAGATATTAATGCAGTTGCAAATGATAATGATTCAATTCAAAATAATGAAAGTAAAACTAGTGACACAAATTCGTCGTTGGTTGATGATAGTCAGAAAATTACAGCAGATAATATCGAAAAAGGAAGTAAAAGTAAAATTTCTGACAAAAATTCGTCGTTAGTTGATGATAGTCAAGAAATAATAGTAGATAAAATCAAAAAAGAAAAATTATGGATGATGAAAGTGACAGCGAAAGAGTTTCAAGAAAATAAGGCAAATAATTCCTGATTTTATAATTAAAATAGGCATTTTTTATTTAATTTTTAATTTTAATTTCATTTGAGTAAAATAAAATTTATTCAATAACTATCTATCTGCAAATAAATTGCTAATCTATTAATTCAAAATATGTTATTTTTATATCAGCAAATATAATTCCTTTTATTTATTTATAAATTTGATTGATTCTTATCATTTAATTTATTATGTAGGCAGTCGAATTAGTCAAAGAAAGTGGAGTATTTATATTAAAAACGGATAGAAAAGCAGCTGAAAACAAGTCTACAAGTCCGACTAATCTTTATACATTTCAACAAAATTGCTACATATTCTAATGTTACTTATATGTACTATTGTGCTGAAATAATAAAAGTATTATAATTCAATAAATGTTTGCAAAGAATGCTAAATTGAATTTATTTAATTAAAAATAATTATTTTAGTGCATCAAAATAGATTTTCTTACCATAATTTTAAAATAATATACGAGAAAAAAATCCTCTCAAATGAAGACCTAAGAAATAATACCACACATACGAGGAAAATTGCATAAAATTTTGAAGAATACCCTGAAATATTAGTTAATGATAATCGGATAAACACTAGGCTCTTATACACTCAATTATATCATAAAAAAAATTCTGGCGTAACAGTTTTTTAAAACTTATTAAAAACTCCAAAAAAATACAATGTGGAATATTTTCAAAAATTCCGTACGGAAATTCTTTACGGAATTCCGTACGGAATCATTTACGGAATTCCGTATGGAATTCTTTACGGAATTTCCGTACGGAATTTCCGTAGAGCGGTTTCCGTAGAATCGTTTCACGTGGGAATTTGGAAATAATAAGACCTTACAGAAGTAATTTGGCCAGTATTTTATTTAGATATTTTTAAAAAATAATAATTTTAATGATATGGTGTAGATTTTTTAAGAAAATTTAATAAAAAAATATGTTTGAATTTTAAAAATTATTTTTCTGTTGAAAAGATTGTTTCAAATTTTTAAAAATTTTTTGGTCTAACTTTGACGACCTGCATTTTCAAAGAAAAAAATTATACGTTAATGACTATAAATAATCCTCATTCTGTAAAAAATGACCTTTAAAATAAGCTTAATATCATGAAATAGCGTTCATTACATTAGAAGTTATTCAAATTTTGGTAAAACATTGAAAATTATTATTTTTAGGGTTCCGTACACCTACGTTGTATCGGAGGAACCCTATTGGTGAGACTCTTGTGTCCGTAGCCAAATTGTGCCCCCCCCCTAGCAGCTAAACTATTTGACCTAAAGAGCTCAAATTTGGTCCAGATATGTATTTTCACTCGTAGATTACAGGAAAAATATAGCGCATGTGATTGGACGTGATGGTAATAGCGTTGTCAAGGAAATAAGAAAATGTTTGGCCAAAAATGCATAAAAAGTCACCATTCCCCCCCCCATTAACTTCTAAACTATTCGACATGGAGAGCTGAAATTTTGCAAATCGTTACTCGAGAGTTTTTGGGGTCGCTGATTACAAATCCGACGTCAGTTTTTCAAAATTAAAATAGAGGATCCAATATGGCGGATGTCAAAGATAAAATTAATTTAAATCACTTGCAAATCGTTACTCGGGGGTTTTTGGAGTTGCTGATTACAAATCCGATGTTAGTTTCTCAAAATTTAAAATGTCGGATCCAATATGGCTAGCCACAGTCGGCTAGAAGCCACGCAAAATCAGTCAAAACTAATATGATTATCTGATTTCTTTATACAAACTGATTAAGGGCT
This sequence comes from Leptopilina heterotoma, assembly GCF_015476425.1. Lineage (NCBI taxonomy): Eukaryota > Metazoa > Arthropoda > Insecta > Hymenoptera > Figitidae > Leptopilina > Leptopilina heterotoma. The sequence goes on from NW_025111066.1 coordinate 338,369, forward strand.
TTTAAACAAGTAATTAAAAACATCGGGGTGCTTTTTGATGTGAGTCCCCTCGCCTCTCACAAACAAGAGTAATATATAAAAACAAGTAATTAAAATCATCGGGGTTTTTCAATTAAATAATTCACGACTAAATCGACATTCTTTAATTCTTGAAGTTTTAGAAGTATCTCCCTTTTACTAAATTCCCCCATTTTTTTACATTTACAATCAACTTTTAACTAAACAACACAAAGAAGTTTAATAACTGTAAGAGATTTTACCATAAAGGAGAATACAAAACCAAAACTTTCTTTTAAATTCGAAATAATTAAATTAAATAATAATTAGACAATTCTCATATCTTTAAAACGTACTTTTATAATACTTTTATTAACTGCTCCAACAGAGAATATACAATAAAATGTGACGTTTCTATATGCAGAGAGAAATAAAAACAAAAGAAGGATAAATAAAACGAAAGAGCATCGACGTACGTAGACAAAAATTTGCCTTTGTAAAAAATGATATCTAAGGAAAAATTTATTGCCTTATTTGTATATAACTCCACCAAATTTTAAAATGGGCAAAAATGGGCAACTTTAATGAAAAGTACATTTAATTTAGAAGACTTTCCACGTTTAGTTTGTTTTATATCGCGTGGAAGTTAGAGGAACTCACAGATAATAACAAGTGCATTTCAAAAAAATTAACATTTTCCGACGTTAAAAGTGCTATATTTTTTAAAATATAGTATTTTTGAATTTATTATAAATATTTTTCATAACAATACATATCATTTAAAAGAAATAAAATTTAAAAGTAAGAAAAATAATCATTTATAGAAAAATAAATAAATATTTTAGTCAGCGGATAACTTAAAATTTTTTAATCAAACTTTTTAATGAACATACAACCACCGCTATAATATTTGATAAATAACTATAATATTCTACAAAAAGTTACATAAAATACTATAGGTTAAGATTATTATATCTAAAGTTTATAATTCTAAAGTGGACTTTTGACCGCTTTTTGATGCTTCCTGGCCCACTGTGCGATGTGTGTATGTGTGTGTGTACTGAAATTACATTTGCCTCAATATCTCAGAACGAGAAAGAGCTAAAGGCCTCAATTTTTTTTAAATTGTAGGTCTCCATGTGGGACATAAAATAAGAGTATTTTTATCCCGATTCATGAAGTTTAACTATTTTTTTGCATTTTTCATTTAGTAAAAAAACGTTTTTTAGACATAACTTAAAAAAATGTTAGGACACTTTTAAATCTTTTTCTTTAGTTTTGTAGAGTTTTTTCACACGCATCTTTTGAGGCCTAATTGAACATTTTTCGTCCATATTAACCGGAGATATTAAACTTTTAAAAATCAAAAATTTTGGAAAATAAGACTTTTTTAAAAAATTTTTTAAATATGTAGAAGTTTAGTTTTGTATTTAGTTTTGTAGAGTTTTTTCAGACGCATCTTTTGAGTCCCAATTGAACATTTTTTGTCCATATTAACCGAAGATAGTAAACTTTTAAAAATCTAAAATTTTGAAAAATAAGACTTATAAAATTTTTTTTTAATTATGTAAAAGTAACTTAAAAAAATTATTACCAACTTAAAGAGCATTAAAAAACGCTTCGATATACTTATTTTTGAACCTGATTCGGGCAGAAATTATGAAATTATTGGTATTTGAAAAATCAAAAATTGTGGAAATAGTACATTGTACAACTAGTGGCGAAAGTGTGATTTTTCGAGAGTGAAGTTTGCGGCTCGAGCGTAGCGAGAGCAGCAATCACTCGAGAAAAATCATTCTTTCACCACGAGTTGTGCACTACGTTTTCTCCAACGCCTTGCGAGGAAAGGTTTCTTCGTGAGTTTTGTATAATTTTAATTAAAAATGTTCTTATGTTTAATATAATAAAAGACGAATGTTTTGAGTGGGGAAGAAGTTAGATACAAAATAAATCTCGGTCAAAGAACAAGAAAAAAGAATAAATTCATGATTTACTTTCGCCACGCCAAATTTACTTTCGCCACGCTAAAAATTACTTTCGCCACGCTCTTCAGAGCAGTTGAAAAAAGTTCTACTTTCGCCACACTTTTCTACCAAGAAAAGTACTCCTTTCAGAGCAAGTGTTGGAGAAATATCATTTTTTCAACATTCTTGTTTATTAATTTATGTGTAATTATTAAACTATTATTACCATCTTATAGAATATATAAAAACACATTTTTTAGACCAAGATTTAATGTTTTTTAACCCTTTTATAAAAAGTAATTCTTATATTTCAATTATTATTATTTCTATGAGGAAGCAAAGTGTTCATGAAATGAACACCAAAATTATAAAAATGTACAACTTGGCAGCAGTTTTTCTTAATATGTCAATATTATATATTATTGTCTATAAAAAATTAATCTTGGTATTTGAAATAATTTTGTTAAAAAATTTTTTTTTTAAAAGTAAGTATAATAATAAATAATAATACATATAATAACAATAATAAATAAATAAATAATAAATATAATAGTAAACAATAAGAGTAATTGACATTTAATATTTTTGTTTCTCACGTTCATTCCTACTGTACCACGCAAACGGAGCAACCTGTTATGGTCCGCCATGTCCAACTTCTCATATTGAGCTACCCTGTAAAAAAAAAGAATTGGGTGGTCCGGGATTTCGAATTGGGATGTCGTTTCTTGAATTCGAGAAAACGACTTTTTCGAATTGGACTGATTTCTGAATTCAGAAATGTATGGTTCCGCGATCAACCCAATTCGACAGATATTTTAAAGATAAAAATAAAGAGTTTAACACTTCACTGGTCATTGAACAGTAGTTAATTGAGACGGTGCACGTTATTCACGTAGGTGAATACATTTCCCACATAGCACAATAGTATGAGGTAAGGTTATGTTGAATACTAATCGTAAGGCTCATAAGGTTACACGATATTGCTGTGGTAGACCTAAGGTGAATTAAAAACTTCCGCCATGGAGGTAAGGTTACTTGTTAGGGTGTGGTAAGTATATATGATAAGGCTATGGTAACCTTACACGTTAAGGTTGAGATAACTTTACACGTTAAGGTTGAGGTAACGTAACACGTTAAGGTTGAGGTAACATTACACGTTAAGGTTGAGTTAAGGTTAGATGTCAAGGTTGAGGTAAGGTAATTAATAAGTTGTAAGGTTAAGGTAAGGTTGTGATAAGTTTACCAGTTATGGAAAATATTGACAAAATAATTAATAATATAATAAATAAATATTAAATTAGAAAGTTAAGTTTGTTGCTCTTCTCTATTTTGGAAACCTGACATGAAGCAGAAAATTTTGAAAACAAATTTGGGGGGACTAGGATTTGAACCCGGGATCGACGCGCATAAACCTAACATCCTAACTAACTAAGCTAAGTGGAGAACTGGTAGCAAGAAAATTAATTTTGCCTTTAAGGAGTTAATCATATTCTTGCTTCACCTTAAAGGCAAAATTGATTTTCCTTCTGACAGTTCTGCACTTAGCTCAGTTAGTTAGAATGATTGGTTTATGCGCGTCGATCCCGGGTTCGAATCCCAGTCCCCCCAAATTTGTTTTCAAAATTTTCTGCTTCATGTCAGGTTTCCAAAATAGAGAAGAGCAACAAACTTAACTTTCTAATTTAATATTTATTTATTATATTATTAATTATTTTATCAATATTTTCCATAACTGGTAAACTTATCACAACCTTACCTTATCCTTACCTCAACCTTACAACTTAATAATTACCTTACCTCAACCTTAACGTGTAACGTTACCTCAACCTTAACGTGTAACGTTACCTCAACCTTAACGTGTAAGGTTACCTCAACCTTAACGTGTAAGGTTACATCAACCTTAACGTGTAAGGTTATCTCAACCTTAACGTGTAAGGTTACCATAGCCTTATCATATATACTTACCACACTCTAACATATAACCTTACCTCCATGGCGGAAGTTTTTAGTTCACGTTAGGTCTACCACAGCAATATCGTGTAACCTTATGAGCCTTACGATTAGTACTGAACATAACCTTACCTCATACTATTGTGCTATGTGGGTTCTTTAAGCAATAATGTTAATTTTCAATAAAATAGAGAGAATTAAAAATTTGATGTGGTCTTTGTTTACAATAGAAAAAGTTTTCTACTTTTAGGGTTATTAAAACAGCTTACTTACCGACAGCTGAGAAGTATTATAATAACAAATCAAATGATGATTTCTATACGAAAGTATCATTTACGTCGGTAATTGAATATTAATAAATTAATTTTAAATTTTTAAACAGATTAAAAATTTTTTATTAAGAATATTTAAAAAAAAATTTACAATAATTACTGTAATTAATATTTTCTTCAAAATATAATTATATGATTGTTATAAAAATAATAATTTTAAAACAATTTATTTGAATCAACAAAAAAATAATTTCTTTTCTTGATTTTCATAATTAAAACGTTTTTAAATTATTTATTCTTCAATTTTATAAATTAGGATTAAATTAAGTATAAGTAAATAATGTTAAAATATTTCGTTTATTTAAAATCTTGTTAAACAATTAAAATAACGTTTATATATAAATTTAAAAAAAATTTCTGCATAAAATGTTAATTCATAAATTTTCTCCTTCTGGTTCCTGTGACACTGAAGTTTTATAAAATTAAATTCTATTCAGTATGAAAAAAATATTTTATTTTAATACATTTCGATGACAACAATGATGCTCTCTTAAATATACTTAATATAGATGATTCCTAAATGTAAATATTCACAAGAGAAATAAAGAGTAAAGAAAAATAATTCTGCTTTAGCCTCATTTATTTTCATGATACAATTATTGTTATTTGCTCCATTTGAACTAAAGAGAAATTTATATTTAATTTAACATTTCTTGATTAACATAAAAAAATCAAATCAAGCTGTACAGTAAAGCCAATTCTTTTTAAAAAATAAGCTTTTGTTAATCAAATTTAAAAAAAATTATGGAGACTAAAATGAGCACCAAAGTTGAAATCGAAATGTCCTAGAACAACAAACCTTCACGGAAGTAAATTTCTTTTCATTATTTATTCAGAAACAAAACTAAAAATGTTGAAAGAAAAATTCCTCGTAAAGTAAAATAGACTTTTTTAAAACTTGCATAGCAAACTTGTTGACTTTTAAATACATTTAAAAAACAAAAATTTAAAATTAATTTATTAATATTCAATTACCGACGTAAATGATACTTTCGTATAGAAATCATCATTTGATTTGTTATCATAATACTTCTCAGCTGTCGGTAAGTAAGCTGTTTTAATAACCCTAAAAGTAGAAAACTTTTTCTATTGTAAACAAAGACCACATCAAATTTTTAATTCTCTCTATTTTATTGAAAATTAACATTATTGCTTAAAGAAATGTATTCACCTACGTGAATAACGTGCACCGTCTCAATTAACTACTGTTCAATGTCCAGTGAAGTGTTAAACTCTTTATTTTCATCTTTAAAATATCTGTCGAATTGGGTTGATCGCGGAACCATACATTTCTGAATTCAGAAATCAGTCCAATTCGAAAAAGTCGTTTTCTCGAATTCAAGAAACGACATCCCAATTCGAAATCCCGGACCACCCAATTCTTTTTTTACAGGGTATCGGTTTGATATGTTTCGTAAAACGCGGATTGATATTTACGCCCATAGAAACATCTAATCGTCATAAGAAAGCTTGTTTTATATTCTCTATTAAATATTATTTTTTCCTAAATCGACCTTTTTTCATTTTCTGTATGGATTTTTAAAAATTAATTATCAAAGTCAAAAATTACACCAAAAGAGGGGAAGTTTTCGACTTTGATAATTAATTTTTAAAAATTTAGACAGAAAATGAAAAAAAGGGCGATTTAAGGAAAAATAATATTTAATAGAGAATATAATTCAAACTTACTTATGACGATTAGATGTTTCTAGGAGCGTAAATATGAATCCGCGTTTTACAAAACAAAGCAACAGCTCGATGTAGGACATGGCCGACCATAACAGGTTGCACCGTTTTCGTGATGAAAGTGTTTACGCTATGGTAGTGTAGGGACGTAGATGATCAACAAAAATAATAAGTCATTACTTCTATTATTTAACTAGCCAAATTATCCGCGCGCGGGAATGTTGTATTGCAATGTTTATTGTAAACCATTTCAAACCATTTTAATTTATGTAATTTTTAAAGAAATACTTATTATGACACATAACTAAAAAACTAATAATTAGAATTAAATTTTCAAATTATATTATATTTTTAAACTTTAAAGTACATAAAAAAAATTTAACAAATTTTGATACTAATTTTAAATTTTACATCAGATTTTCAAAATTGAAAACTTCTTGTACGAGGTAAATTGAATTTCGAAAAAATTGATATTAGTAGTAGAGCTAGGCGGGTTCTGGCCCAGTTACCGACCGTCGGTAAGGTAGATTTCCTAATAGCTCACTTTCAGATGGGTTAGAAGGGATGTTCTGTTTTACCGACCGAGTTTTTAGTACCGGCTGCCACCGCTAGATGGCGCCACTTTATTTTTTGTTCAATTTAAACCCCCTTAGAGGGGTATTAAAATTTTTATTTTTGAATTTTCAAGTGGGTTAGAAGGGATGTTCTGTTTTACCGACATCTATGTTCAGGCTGCCACCGAGAGATGGCGCCACATGTGAATTCTGACCCCCTTGGCGGGAAATTTAAATTTTTTATTTTCAAACTTTCAAGTGGGTTAGAAGGGATAATTTTAAATTTCGCGCCACATGTGAATTTGAACTTCCTTGGCGGGATATTTAAATTTTATTTTAATAATTTTAATCCTGTTTGTGTTAGGTGATTTTAAATTTCGCGCCTAAATTTCATGATTTCAAACCCCTTGGCAGGATATTTTTAATTTTTATTTAATAATTTCAAGTCTATTGGTGGTTAATTATTTTAGGCAGCCACTAACAGATGGCGCTACTATCAATTAGAAAATAACACTAAAATCTTTTAATTTAGTCTGCAACTATTAGATAAAACCATTTGTTTTTAATTGTTTAAATTTTTTTTTTAGAAATTAAACTTTTTGAATTTTCCCGCCAATAAGTTTGGCCCTTAATCTGCTACATGTGATAGAACTCTTATGATTGGAAAAATTGAAATGTATAGTTACTCAAATGGAAAATGAATTTTCCTAGATTTTCAATAATACAAAGTTGGTAGCAGCAAACAGTGAATAATACTCCTCTGTATATTCTTTCTCTATTGGACCTCTTCCTGAGAGCACGTGGATTAAATCTAAAAATTTTCATCAGTGCAAATAGAGGTTAGTTTTATTTAAAATATTAATTATTGTTTTTAATATTTAGTTATTACATAAATAATAATTATATATTATATTAAAAAAAAAATTTATTATTATATTTTATAATTAATAATTATTTATGTAATAATACATATTTATTTTCCCATTAAATATTCATGTGTTCTTATAATAAACCATTTCTTTTTCTTTTCTAAGAAATTCAAAAATGATAAGATTTTGCGGGCGATGTTGCTTTTGCTTATACATGGCATCAAATCCTTTTGTAAGTACTATTCTTCATTATACATTTGTTAAGAAAAATTATTATTAACCCCTATTTTATTATCTAACAATTAAATTACTTTCTATTGTTTCTCCTATTTTTTAAATCGCTTTAAAAATTAATTAATCTATTTTTTCTTATAGATGATGGGTGCATTCCAATGCACTAGAATGCAACCTCCACAAATTGAACCTGTTCACTTGCAACATCAACCTGTTCACTTGCAACAGCAACCCCGACCAGTGCACCATCAACCTGTTCACTTGCAACAGCAACCCCGACCAGTGCACCAACAACCTGTTCACTTGCGACAGCAACCCCGACAAGTGCACCAACAACAGCAACCAGTTCACTTGCAACAGCAACCCCGACAAGTGCACCAACAACAGCAACCAGTTCACTTGCAACAGCAACCCCGACAAGTGCACCAGCTACAGCAATTGCATCATCGACAGCCATTGCAAACTAAACAAGTCGACCAGGTAAATTATAAAAATTTAATTAAATATCAAATTTATTTACAATTAATTTACATCTTATTTACATTTTTTTATTTATTTACCATTAATGTACACTTTATTTACATTTTTTTTATATTTACAATTTATTTATTTCTTTACAATTTATCTACATTTTTATTGATTTATTTACATTTTTTTATATTTACAATTTATTTATTTCTTTACAATTTATCTACATTATATTTATTTACACTTTATCTACAATTTATTTATATCTTATTTACATTTTTTTTTAAATATTTATTTACACTTTATTTACACTTTATTTATTTACAATTAATTTACACTTTATTTACAATTTATTTATTTATTTACATCCTATTTATAATTTTTTTTATTTATTTTTACTTTTTACCTTTTTATCTGCGTTTAATTATTAATTTATTTAATTATAATTATTTTATACTTAAATTTGTAGGAAGAAAAAACGGACTCCAGTCGACAAAAAAACTCTAGATGGGGTCCAATAGAACCTTATGTTCCACCGTCCACATCATCATCATCAACAACAACAACAAATAATGAAGAAGAAATTTACATTCCAAAACCTATAAAAAAAGAAATAAAAATTGAAGATCAGCCCAGCTTACAAAAATCGTCTTCATCATCATCATTATCATCTTCTTCCTCAAGTTCATCGTCATCATCCTCCTCTAAAAGTTCAGCAACAGTGACAGAATTACCAATTTTAAAATCATTGCCTTCTGTTGAAGATTTGTTCTCTGCAGAAAAAATTTCAACGTCGATTAAACCTACGGAAAAAGTTCCAGGGTCTGTTAAACCCACGGAAAAAATTTCAACGTCGATTAAACCTACGGAAAAAGTTCCAGGGTCTGTTAAACCCACGGAAAAAATTTCAACGTCGATTAAACCTACGGAAAAAGTTTCAGGGTCTGTTAAACCCATGGAAAAAATTTCAACGTCGATTAAACCTACGGAAAAAGTTCCAGGGTCTGTTAAACCCACGGAAAAAATTTCAACGTCGATTAAACCTACGGAAAAAGTTCCAGGGTCTGTTAAACCCATGGAAGTAAAGCCTGCGAAAAATTCAGAGTCCAATGATGAAATTCAGAGTCCCTATGTTAGAAAAGTGACGAAACCTCAAACGGTAACTGGAAAAAGGAAGAGGTCTGAAAAGGAGAATAAGGATGATAATGAGAATAAGGAGAACAAGGATGATAAGAGTAAACAAAAAAAACCTAAAAAAATAGGTGATATGGAAGATTTTTATTTTGAACAATATAGAGTTTATTATTTAAAATATAAGTTAAAGAAAGGGCTGTCACAAGGAAAAAAAAATTTGATTTTGATTTTACTTTATTTTCATTATTTTTTATTTTCATTTTACTTTTATTTTCATTCGTTATTTTTATGTCAGTTCCTTACTTTTATAATTTAAACGTGAAACATGTTCGATTTTGATAGGAGAAACTTCTATTATATAAAATACAACTCAGTATTACGGTGGTTTTACAAATGTCTTCATTGTAAGAAATTGAAAGTAAAAATGTTGTATATTTTTTTAAAAAAATCTCTATTTCGTTATTTTTTATCACCAATATGAAATTGGTTGTATATTAAGAATATATATGTAAAAAAAAAGAATATTATTTTGAATAAAGTAAATGCTTCTTCTTTGTTTTAATTTTCAATTTATTTTTAAAATACATACTCTTTTCCATTGAAATTATTTTTAAATAATATACTTTGGAATGCAAATTCTATTATGTAGTGTGTGGAAAGAAGTTGTATAATTTTGTAGTTGATTTTACTATTTTTGACATAGTTAAAAATACTAGTTCAGTTGACTAAAAAAGTAGTTGAATTTCAAAAACAAAAAATTGATTTCCAATAAATTATTATAAATTTCTCATTAAAAAAGAAGAGAAAAATTATATTTATTAAAACAAAATTTATTTGTATAATTGACAAAATTTAACCTAAAATTAACTTATAATTTGATTAAATAAACAATTCAAACTTTATTTTTGAATATTTACCATAAATGCTAATGTGAATATTACTTACATAATAATAGAACCAAAATTGGTAGTAAATTAGTCCTTTTCTTTTACAGTGTTATTTAAAAAAAAACAATGATTATTAAAAGAAAAACAATATTCTAAATTCTTTAAAAATATTAAATTAAACATTAAAATATATTTTTAATCTAAAAATGAAGACGAAGTTTCAAAATTACTTTTTATCATACATAGTGCTGAAATTTAAAAATTGTAAATGCATATAATAAGAATAATTTTAAAGAATTTATAATATAAATCTTTGCAAATTAAATGTATGGAAGATTTGAAGTTCGCGCCAATACAAATAATAGTTACGGAGAACCGCCGCATAGAGATGCTGCTTTCACTACTGTAGCGATGCATAGTGGGGAGCGCCGTGGTGGGGATCGCCACAGTGAATGAGTGCGGTGCGCCAGCCACCACACTCATTCTACTTTCAGATTGCATCGTTGTAGGTTTCTCTTCCTTACAGGTCTCTTCCCTCCAGGTCTTTCTCTTCACTAGGTCTTTGTTTCTTTCTCTTCTCCAGGTCTTTCTTTCCTCCAGGTCTTTCTCTCCTCTAGGTCTTTGTTTCTTTCTCTTCTCCAGGTCTTTCTTTCCTCCAGGTCTTTCTCTCCTCAAGGTCTTTGTTTCTTTCTCTTCTCCAGGTCTTTCTTTCCTCCAGGTCTTTCTCTAAATTTTTTCTTTCTCTTCACCAGGTCTTTCTCTCTAAATTTTTTCTTTCTCTCCACCAGGTCTTTCACTCTAAATTTTTTCTTTCTTTCCTCCAGGTCTTTCTCTCTAAATTTTTTCTTTCTCTTCACCAGGTCTTTCTCTCTAAATTTTTTCTTTCTCTCCACCAGGTCTTTCTCTCTAAATTTTTTCTTTCTCTTCACCAGATCTTTCTCTCTAAATTTTTTCTTTCTCTCCACCAGGTCTTTCACTCAAAATTTTTTCTTTCCTTCAGGTCTTTCTCTCTAAATTTTTTCTTTCTCTTCGCCAGGTCTTTCTCTCTAAATTTTTTCTTTCTCTCCACCAAGTCTTTCACTCAAAATTTTTTCTTTCTTTCCTCCAGGTCTTTCTCTCTAAATTTTTTCTTTCTCTTCACCAGGTCTTTCTCTCTAAATTTTTTCTTTCTCTCCACCAGGTCTTTCTCTCTAAATTTTTTCTTTCTCTCCACCAGGTCTTTCTCTCTAAATTTTTTCTTTCTCTTCACCAGATCTTTCTCTCTAAATTTTTTCTTTCTCTCCACCAGGTCTTTCACTCAAAATTTTTTCTTTCCTCCAGGTCTTTCTCTCTAAATTTTTTCTTTCTCTTCACCAGGTCTTTCTCTCTTTCTCGTATAGATCTTGTTTCTCTTTCACTCTTACAGATCTTTTTTCTGTTTATTTTAATTTTTTGTTTCTAAAATTAATTTTATTCTTTATTAAAAAAAAATTTCTTTTCTTTTAGAAAAAAAATAATAATAATGAATCCATTTAATCCTCCATCCAATTGTTAAAATCAGCTAGAGGAAGAAGAAAATGAAATTAATATTTTTGACGATAGTAGTCATGATGAGGATGATGATGATGGTGATGATGATGCGTCCATGATCATAATTTATGATGAGTATGACCATAACAATTATGAGGATGACGACGACGACGACAACGATGACGACAACGATGACGGATACGACAGTGTGGGGGAGACAATCATCATTAGTGATGATGATGACGACGACCACGACGTTTTAATTATAGACATCGATCCGGAAGAAGTTAGTTGATACTTTTTATTCTATTTTAAATTAACTTAAAAAAAAAATATTACTTTCATTTAAATTAACTTTAACCATATTTTTAATTTTTTAGATGTCGGAGTATATTGAAGATTATCCTGAAAATTATTAAATTTTATTTTAAATAAAAAGAAATATTTTTTAAATTAAAGCATTAATTTTATTTCCTTAAATTTTAGCGCGCATGGTGTAAGCGCATATTAAGGTGGGGATAATTTGCGTGCGCAATCAAAAATGTAGTGGGGTTAGAGAAAGAGTGGGGATTGCAGCAATATAAGGCGAGTTTCAAAGCCACCAAGTCATTATTATTTCAGGTTCTTGAATTAGCAGTAAGTATAAACATTAATCTATTTTCTAAGTTCCTTTTTTCAGCTTGATTTTCTAAGTTTCATTTTCAGCTTTATTTTCTAAGTTTCTTTTTCAGCTACATTTTTTCTAAGTTTCTTTTTCAGCTTTATTTTCTAAGTTCCTTTTTCAGCTTTATTATCTAAGTTTCTTTTTCAGCTACATTTTTTCTAAGTTTCTTTTTCAGCTTTATTTTCCAAGTTCCTTTTTCAGCTTTATTTTCTAAGTTTCTTTTTCAGCTACTCCGTAGGGCGTTTTGAAGGTTACCTGCCGACGAAGCCGCTAGCGGAATTGATGAAAGATGGACTGTACTACGTCTCAAAGATGAAGAAGGTCCAGACCAAATATGGACCAAGGATCATTGTCGAAATTGATGCTGATTTCGTCACATACTTACCAACAAGATTCATCAAGCTCTTTGAGGATGAACCCACCACCTTGGACATGATGAAAGAAGCTGCGATATCGAAGAAACTTCAAATGAAGTATCTTGGAGGACCGTATAATGTTGTTGAATAATATTATTTTTCAGAATTAGAATAATTTTTATTTTCAGAATTTATAAAAGAATTTAAATTAAATTTTAAAGGAAAGGTTGTTTTTGAAATTAAGAAGCATTGTTTCAAATTAATAACATTTATTTTTGATAACTTAATAACTAAATTTTACAAAAAAGATTCACAATTTTCATAGAAAGATTTTAAAGTAGAGTCAACTTCATCAATTCCATTAGAAATAGCACTTATATATTGGTTTGGTGGTTCCAAAAACCAATCGTTTTGCTTAGAACAATCAATAACAATTAGAGGAAATAGACTTTTAAAAATATCCTTTGTTAAAATAGGTTTTGAATCTTTACCATAATAGGATGATTGAAAATTAGCGTACATTTCATAAAGTAGAGAGTACTGATTTTGATCAAAGTTTAGATTTAAATTTCCATAAGGATAATATTGTGAGTTTAAAAAGAGTTTAACATTTATAATATTACAATGGTCAAAATGACAGGCATATTTTTTTCGTTTATCTTTCCTCGCTGTTTGAAATCCAACAATAACATAACGAGGTTTCTCTAATTGCGTTGATGTTTTAATTTGCCACAAAACTTTTGAACTTGTAGGAATCAAAGGATACTCATACATTTCCCACGACCTAAAACTTATTGAAATTAATGGATCCTTTTCAATATATTTTAACAATTTAACTTTGTTATTGTCAGAAGGTAAAACGTATGGAACCATCCATTCAAGTTTATTGATAGAAATTTTGAATTCCTCATCCCCTCCTTGTCCTGTTTGAATTACGGCATTCACGTCAGAACGTGCTCTTGTTAAAATAAGTTCATGTTTATCGTTCATAATGATTTTTTTATAATCTTCAGCAAAACCAAAAATCATGTTGAGTGGTATTGTGACATCAAAATAACCATTTTCCAAAGTAAGTCTTGCATCAGCTGCAATTTTTGAATATCCAGCATTTTCAATAAAATTTAGCTGATTTGATGTTTGCGAGGTGTAATTTTTCATGATTGTAGTATGTCCAACGTATTTGCAGCGATCAATTTCAATACCATTTAGTTCATAGCGAATTTCATCAAACAAAAAACATACAGCATTATTACTTAAATGTACGTTTTGTGTAAGAGTAATTCCATCATTTTTAGTTAATCTACCAAAAATGTGTAATGAACTTTTACTAGGTAAAATGCACAAGTCTTGATGTTGTACTGCGATTCGAATTTCATCGCTATTGTTAAAAGATGAAGATGCGTATGGTTGATCAGCATGAATTTCATAATGAGCTATTGACTCATCAAAATTCACTGCTGCTGGAATATTGAGAGTTCGTCCATTTTTATTGCAACAGCAACCAAAAAATATGTAAATTAATTGTCTTGTTGTCTTATTTTCTTTCCTTGAACTTTTAGACCTAGTTCTTGCAGAAAGAGGCGATTCTGAGGTGTTAACACCTTGTGAGATAAATTTAGACTGATTGGATTCTTGCATGTTGTCTGACTTTTATAGTTTCCACCAACAACAGCTCTTTGATTATAAACGATTCCCATTACAAAGACTTTATATGCAATCGAATTGTTATAGTTTCTCCTCTAAAATTGATTAAATCACCGTCCTGATCAAAAATTCGCAGCTGTATATTATGTATTGTCTTGGTGACAATCGGAAGGTAAATGACGTGTGCAGGCACTTCCACAATCTTATATCCTGGTGGAACGCTGGGGAAGAATTCATGGATAGTGTGAACTTTTTGGTTATTTATATACGCTCCAGATGTGATATTTCACTCAATTCTAACTGAATTAACCTTTAAAATGGCTACAGGTAAATCAGAATTATGTGCTCTATGAGATGATAGTTTCTGTGATGTAAATCCCAACAACTTACCAATAGAATCTTTAGGTTTAAAATCAATTGGTAAATTAGATTCAACAATACTGCGTAATGTATTATTATTAGGTTTTATACTAATAACAGTTCCAGTTTTTACAGAATTTTGTAAATATGATTCAATATCTTTAATTTCATAACTTCCAGTTGGAATATCAATTACTTGATTTCCAACGTAAAACTTGTTATTTCCTTTATCAATATTGGGAATTGAATTAAAAGTCAATAGTTCAACAAGACCAAGTACATAACTTTTATTTGAATTTAGTTCTATTGGAGGGAAATATTCAGCTCCCAGAACTGAAGAATTTCCTGTTAACGTTAAAGTAAACGAATCACTCATGTTGCTGTCAGATTTTATACTGAAAGCTTACAGGTGTTACATAGTCTTATAAAGGTTAAAACAACTCTTAATATTTAGTTGATTACACAAAAATTTGAGACACAAGTGTCCACATACAAATGTATCATAATTTTGATATCTTTTATGATTATATTTTATTAAGCTACCATCACCCAAGTAAATGACAAGATCTGTTGGTGGAGCAAGGTTGCCAAAACTATCAAAATACATTGTTTCGTTTTTGAATTTTTTATATGCTACCCAATGTGTTCCAGCACCTTCTTTATTATCAAGATTAATTATTCCCGATTCATACTTGCAAGGACCACTTACAGGTAGTTCATTTCGCATAAAAATACCACGAAAATGAGGTATTTTGGCAGCTTTGGCATACTTCAACAGATCAAAGTCAGTTAATGGACGGTGAGGTAGCTTCAAAACAAGTTTTTTGTTTTCCTTCTTGTTGTTCTCTTTTTTCTTGATGCTCGTTTCTTCTTCTTTCTTGATGCTCGTTTTTTAATTCCTTTTCCTTGAATGTAGGGTTTCAAGTGGAGACCAAGTCCTTGTGGATAAGGTTTAAGGTGTAATCCCTTTCCAAGTGATATGGCTTCCATGGATCTATTGTGACGTTGAGCTTCTGCGAGTTGTTCACTAGCTGTTTTAGCCTTATTAACAGCCCTTGCTATTCCTGAAGCACCACCAGCAAGTGCTCCTAAAGCACTAAGTCCAGCAAAAATTGGAACTAGCGGTAAAATTCCACCTACTTTAGTAGGTACAGGAAGAATTCTAGGTGATAAAATTTTGGATTTACCACCAACATTTTTTATTGCTTTTCGTGCACCAACTATAGCTGCTCGAATTGATTCTTCAACATTATTACCAGGAGCCATACTTTTTCGTGCAGCATCAACAATTTTTCTTAGCGCTATTTGCTTCTTCTTACACATTGTTTTACTCTTTTTCTTCTTTATAGATGATTTTCTTCTTCTTCTCATTCCCATGCCTAACTTTGATTTAGCTTTCATGGTTCCGGATATAGCTAAAGCAGCTGCTCTTTCACTTACACCAGAATCTTTAGCTGTAACACGTTCCCAAGCTCTCTTAGCTAATACTTTATCTGCTTCGTTTCTAGCTTGAATATTTTCACGATTTTGCGAATAAGCAATGTCGTGTTGTTTACATGCAGCGTCCAGTGGATTAATTCCTTGGTCACCTCGTGACAAACGCTTAGCCAACTTTGTACCAGGCCCACAGAATTGGTATCCTGGTAAATGTAACTCAAACGGTAAACTATTGATGATACGATTAATTATACCTTTTCCTTGATAGCGTTCTTTTTTCACCTCCTGATGCAGAATCATACTTCACTCTACAATGGTTGACGTGAAACTGACAAATTGACTATAAAAGCTAGGTATTTATAGATTTTCGAGCAGTTACTGTCAAGATGCAGTTCACGAAACAACCTGTCGCACTGCCAATCTCTAGTATAGATGTTGAAACTAATGAAAAAAAGATTAAACGTCACGGTAGTCTGTTTTCAGACAGCATTCGTGCAGTTTTCTGTGGCCCCTCAAATTGTGGTAAAACAAATGCTCTTCTTTCCCTAATAATACATCCAAATGGTCTAAGTTTTGAAAATATTTACCTCTACTCTAAATCTCTACAGCAACCGAAATATAAATTTTTAGAAAATGTAATCAGTCAGGTAGATGGTGTTGAGTATTTTCCATTTAGTGAACATGAAGAAGTAGTATCTCCAAAAGATGCTAAAGCAAATTCAATATTCGTTTTTAATGACATTGCTTGTGAAAAGCAAGATAATGTTAGAGCTTTCTTTTGTATGGGCAGACATGTAAACGTTGACAGTTTCTATTTATGTCAAACGTATGCTCGTATTCCTAAACATCTAGTTCGAGATAATGTTAATTTATTGGTTCTATTTAGACAAGATGAAAAGAATCTGAAACATGTATACGAAGATCATGTTAATACAAATATGAGTTATACTCAATTTCGCGATTTATGTTCAGAATGTTGGAAATTGGACAAATATGGATTTGTTGTTATTGATAAGGACCGTAATTTTAATGAAGGAAGATATAGAAGAGGATTTGATTGCTTCATTTCACTATAAATACAAGAAGTTCATTGAATTTTTCATTAGTATAGTTTATCTTGTCTCGAAGAAAACATGTATCGAAAAGAGCAAGAAACGCTTCGTCAAATAGCAAAAGCAAGTGATGCTATTAGGCGGAAACATCGTTTACTCAAAATGGGTAAAGAGGCTGCAGAAACAGTATTGAAAGAAACTTTTCAACCAATAGTAACACCTCTGGAAAAGTTGGTGAACATAACTGACATACCTTTCAAAAATATTAAGAAAGAAAAAGTTAAAAAGGAGGAAAATGATTTTTCTTTCTCAACTGCTGTTGATGAGGAAGAGGAATTTGATAAAACACTACTCAATGACAGTCTATTTGATAAGAGCAACAAGTTTGAAGAAGAACGAGAAGAACTTAATTATGAAAATTTGACAAATAAATTTATTCAATTATTGAATAAAAACAAAAAAATTTTTTAGACATGGTTTATGAAGTACGTAAGCTTCCTAATGGTTCTTTTATTATTGGTGATACACCAGTTGATTAAGAAGGTTCACATATTCAACTTGCTGGAAAGAAAAAATATTTAAAAACTGCTGGGTTGCTTGAACTTTTATTTCGACAAGAACCTAATCATGCATTAATAAGTTCAGATGATTTGGAAAATTATAAAGAAATTCTTGTAGCTACAAATGCACACCGAAAAAATTATAGTTCCAGTGGACTTGTCAACGTAACCAGGAGTTCTAAATACACTGTTGTCATTTCAAAACTTTTTAAGGGTACGCCAAAAAAAGGTAGTGGTGTTTTAAAGAAGAAGAGGCTTGGAAAGATATTACCTCAATTTATGATTTCAAAGAAACAATTTGAACCAGACTACATCTATTGGGATGATCCCAATGAACTAGTTGACCGTTTACGTCTGCTAGTAGCATCACAGCAAGCTGGTAATCCAAGCCATAATAATGAAATTATGTCAATCATCGAAGAACTACGTGAAGCTCGCATTATATATTAAGAGAGTACAAGCAAATAGAGCTTAGTATTAAAATGAGCATTGATGTGTTTGGACATCCCTTGTCACGGCCTCTTGCAAGTCGTGGACTTCCTGGACCTTCTGGAATTGGTTTTAAAATTACTCCAAGTGAACAATACGACATTGATAACAAAAGACTTTGCAACGTTCAAGACGCTGATGAGCAACGAGACGCTGTAAATTTAAGACTTGCACAGAAAATTATTAAAAACGAGATAAAAACAGTTTTTCAAATTACATCTTCTTTAAGATCAGCTATTGATGATTTGAATCTTTATATCCGAATTATCGAGGATAGAGTAAACGAAAAACTTAAAGAAATTGAATCACAGCAAAATTATATCATCAAAGAGGCTAAATTTATTCAACAGTGATGGCTGATCAAAAATTAACAGTTGTAACTGAACTGCATAAACAAGCTAGAAGAAATTATCATCGTCGAAAAGTTCAAATGCGTGGCATCGATGAAACCTGGCAAGCAGATTTGGTTGAAATGATACCTTATTCTTATTCTAATAAAGGTTTCAAATACATGCTCACAGTTATAGACATATTTTCCAAATATGCCTGGGCTGTAGCTGTAAAGAGTAAGAATGGAAAGGATATTTCTTTGGCCATGAAAACTATTCTCAAACAAGGTCGAATTCCAAAAAATTTGCATACTGATAGAGGCAAAGAATTTTACAATTCTGAATTTAAGAGTTTAATGCAAGAATTTAACATTAATCTCTATTCTACCTATAGTAATTTGAAAGCCTCAATTGTTAAAAGATTTAACCGCACTCTAAAAAATATGATGTGGCCTGAATTCAGCTTGCAAGGCAATTATAAATGGATTAATCTTTTACCAACTCTCATGTCAAAGTACAATAATAAAAAGCATCGTACTATTGGTATGAAACCCAAAGATGTCACCGTAGAAGATACAAGAGAACTGCTGAGACGTATTCGTAAACTACGTAGAATTCCGCTGAAAAGATCAAAATTCAAAGTTGGAGACAGAGTTCGAGTTAGCAAATTTAAAAATATCTTTGAAAAAGGATATACTCCCAACTGGACAACGGAAATATTCACTGTGGAAAAAGTTAAATCAACAAAACCAGTTACATACAAGCTGAAAGATTACCAAAATCAACCCATCGAAGGTGGTTTCTATGAAGAAGAATTGCTGAAAGTCCAATATCCAGATGTTTACCTCGTAGAAGAAATTCTCAAGACTCGTGGTAATAATGTATACGTGAAATGGCTTGGATTCGATAGCTCACATAATAGTTGGATAAAAAAATCTGATATGTAGTATAGTTAAAGTAACGTTAAAGTATAGTTAAAGTAATGTTAAAGTAAAGTTAAAATAAGTTAAAGTATAGTTAAAGTAACGTTAAAATAAGTTAAAGTATAGTTAAAGTAACGTTAAAATAAGTTAGAATAAGTTAAAATATAGTTTAAATAAGTTAAAATATAGTTAAAATAAGTTTAAATGTAGTTAAAAAATTATAACAAGTTAATGTAACTAGATTAAGGTTTTTTAAATAAAGTAGACATATAATAAAATAAACATCTTTTATTTAAACAACCATTTCCTCCTCCTCTTCTCTTTTTTACATTAGTTTATCCTCATCGTCATCGATTTCAAGAATTTTACAATGACCCCATGCGAGGGTGTCGGTGCTTTTTTCTATCAAGTATCTCTTGTCGTCATAAGGACTTAGTGCAATTTTCGTTTGTTTCAAAGTTTGTACTTTGTGAAGATTCGACCTAATTGAATATTGCGTTCTAGATTGCATTTTAATATTTCGTAAACAATAAACATAATCATCAAAGTCGATATTTTTCTTAACAACTCCTGCTTTGACACCTTTAGCCTTTTTTATAATATCTTTCCCTTCTACACGGACGCTGTACATTTTGCTCCGCAAGCCAACAAATTCTGTTACAATTTTTCCGCAGCATTCATCCTTCATGAGACCTAATATCTTTTTGTTGGCTTGCGGAATATTGTACACGTTATTAACCGGATAATCAGAAGTGTCGAATTTCATAATGTCTTGCTTCATATCAGCGTAAATGTCTGAGCACTTGATTTCATAAATCAGGCTATCGGTGTCGGTGTACAATAATTTCAATTTTTTTTCATCATACTTGTTTAACATGTAATCGTAGTGGAAATCATAAATAAGCGTTTTTGACACATCCAAAACAGTCAAGCCAACATACACCGGCTTGTTTATTAGTACCTCCATTTTCCTAAGTTCCACAGCAACCAAATTCTCATTAAAGATGGCTCTGCTGTGGAAGTTAGGCTTTGCTATTAGGGCTTCAGCTCCATATCTACCCTCCCACTTTGTCACAAGTTTAATGTCTACATGTTTTCGCACGTTCTCCATTGTTTTGCCAAATACCGCGTTGTTCATCAATTTAAACAAGTTTTTTTCAAATTCATTACTAGCGTTTGTTCTTCGCGTGGTATTAAAGTCTATGTAAGTTTTCAACCATGTGGATTGTTCGAATTTTATGACGCGATGAATTTTAACTAACACGAGACCGTTGTCAATAGCTTGTTTTAAGGCACGATAATGGAGAACGTGCTTTCGTTTCGGTAGGAGGGTAGTTAGGAGCTTCTCCCCTTTTGACCCTGGTGGCTTCGAGCGTTCCGGACAAAATGGAAAATCGCTGTGTTTATCGTGAAGGTGATCTGGATAATCCAAATCAACTTCCAAAATGTAACCTGTAGGCGCATCGTCTGCAACATTGAAATCAAAACTATTATCAACATTCTCTACCCACTTGAAGCCACCATAGGGAAGCGGTTGAACCATTGCCCAACCGTATAGATTATTTGCGTCAAAGTATACGATGTAAGACGTGTCCTCATTTTTATCAAATTGTTCCATGTAATGATTGTTAGCTTTTGCATATCGATTTGTACATTGACTTACACCACCTCTTATTCCTCGTTCAATAAACATTACCATGTCAATGTCTGTCAAGAGTTCAAGTCTTACTTCCGTATACTTTAACATTGCATCCCAAGTCAAACCCGGTGTAGTATAATAGTGTGCTGGATCTAGACCGTACGAGATTAAACACTGGTTTCTGAAATTTTCGAAAATGTCCGCGAGTAACAATATGTCGGTTTGCATGTACAAGTATACATAATCACCAAGATTTTGACAATTAAATTCACTCCACACTTTCTGCGCATGTGCATAGTCTTCATCGGAAACATTTGAATCGTTTAATGTGCTGTAGAATTTATCTTTTGGCGGTAACTCTGTTTCGTCGAGTTTTTCCCTTGAATCAATGTATTCATAAGGAAAAACTCCTTTTCGCGTCAACAATTGGATTTTATCGTCGCTGTAATTTGAAAAAACGGAATTTACAATTTTGTATTCATCGAGATAGGATGCTAACTTATCCAGAGATGATGCCATAAACTTGAAAGAATCAATAAAACGAAATTTTAGAAAACCACTTTTTACATTTTTAGTAAAACTAATGTAGTTTTCTTTGTTAATAGGAAGTAGATTAACAGTACCATCAAATTCTGTAGCAATAGCTTCAATAATGAAATGTGCATCATAGCCACTTAGGTTATGAAAGACAACAGGTATGATCTGCGATTCATGGTAATTAATATTACAATCTTGATAAGCGGGTCCGCGGTACTTCCCTGTTAGATGGCAATGATCTCGTACTTTCACATCCCGATACGCAATTTTCTTTTTACAAATATGACAAGTCATATCATTTCGAAAAGCTACCAACTGCTGTAGACTTAATGTTTCCATGGGAACTGGGTTCTTGAATATGGAATCTAGATTATCAGCCAAGTTCTTTAATTCTAAAGAAAACCATTTAGCTGGATTCTCCTCATCTCTAGGTGATGCTTTGTACACAGACAAAGAGTCATCGAAACTACACTTTAAGTAATAACCAATACTAAGAGTTTTATGGTTTTGAAACACCTCAGTATTTTTTGGTTCTTGGGGTGCTGCCGAGGAAATTAACAGACTTTCACAATCGGCATAAATGATAAAGGGAACACGTTCCTTATTTTGAAAATTTTTAAACTCGACTGTATTTTGACCTTTTTGGGGTAATTTAATCTTTGTGTCGTTCATTTTTCGACAATGCTCTTCATGTTCGGTAAGCTTACATTCATCTGCAAAGTAATGCAGGCAACGATCGCAAATGAATTTTTTGTTCTTCTTCTTTGATAAGTCTGAACTGACAAGTCTCGACAAGTCCTTTATCCAGACATAATGGTAGTTAAACGATATGAGAGTTATATCAGTTTCATCATCATCGTCTTCACTTAGATTTTCATCTATATAGTGATCTTCAATTCGAAGAAGATTGACGTGATTCATCTTCTTTTGAGATGAAAGATGAAGAGGTGAAACTGTAAACTTCTCATCTCTTTTAACAAGACCATACAAGTTGACAGAAATGTTGTTTAGGGTTTCAAATTTAGAAATGTCTTTGAGAGAAACAGGAAATTCGATACCACTAAAATTGAGTGTATTTTCATAGGGTCTATATTTTGAAACTCGATCTGCGTGTTTGTCTATTGTGTACAGTGCTGACAATATTGCCCATTTAAAACACTGATTATCAGCATTTTGGACATTAATGCAGGCATGCTTTCGATTGATAGAAGTTGGCAAATTGATATAAGAACTTGCGCGCATAGGATTGTACTTGTTAATGTTAACCTCCAACCTTTCAATAGAATGAAGTCTCCAATTAGAATTAAAAAAAAAACCTATAATAAAAAATCAATAACTCCTAAATTCAAAACAAAAAAAAAACTCTGAAAATTAACTCTGGAAAGAAACTCTGAAAACTCTGGAACCCTGAAAACCTGGAAGTAGACTGCTGCACCATTCAAGATGCAACTGATGTTTGTGGCCCGCGCTCCGTAACTTATACCCCAGTCCCCACTATACTCACCTCCCCACTGCGCAACTCCCCACTACTCCACAGGCGCGCGCAACTCTCCTACCACAATGTAGTAAACGCCGACTACCGGGATAACTTGAAGTTAACATAACCCAAGTGGGTCATCGGTCGGTAATGCAGAACCCTGACATACCGACCCGACCAAAAATTGTGGAAGAAATCTGCATTACCGACTGATGGTAACACTTACTATCGGTCGGTAACTTACCATTAGTCGGTAATTTGCCGGCATTTTTATAGGAACATTATCATCAAGGTCGGTAAAGTAGAACACCAACCAACTTACTTACCCCCGAAAATTTAATTATTTTGAGGTATTTTAATAAATTTTTTTCAAAATTCAATTATTTTCATAAATAACAATATTCATCACAATAATTCAATTATTTTTAAAAATAATAAATTTCTTCTTAGAAATTCCATTATTTTAAAAAATTCTAATAAATCGTTTGCAATAATTCTATTATTTTCATAAATAATAAACTGTTTTTAAGGAATTTAATTATTTTCAAAAAAATTTAATAAAATTTCCCACAGATATTCAATAATTGCCAAATTTTTTAATAGAATTCTTTGTAAAATTTAACTATCTTTAAAAACTTTTCGCAATTCAATGATTTTCAATATATACTATTTTCATAAAATTTCCAAACAGAATTCAATTATTTAAAAAATGTTTTGTAAAAATTTAATTCTTTTTATGAATAATAAAAATTTTCATTAATTCAATTATTTAAATTAGAATTTGCATAAAATTGTTCGAAAGAAAGGAATTATTTAAAAATTTTTATAAAATTCTTCGCAAGAATTAAATTATTTTGAATTCTTTCATGAATAATAAAATTCGTAGCAGAAATTCAATTTATTAGCAGGATAAGAAAAAAGTAAATATTTTTTATAAAAATTAGGAGAAAATCAGGAAAATAAAAAATATGGAATGGAAATTTTGTCAATTTTGCGAAGTGAATAAAACGAGTTTTTTTTATTTTCTTTTTGACATAAAAAAATGAAAATAACCCACAAAAATTAATATTTAAAACAAACAAATGAATGCAGATAATTTGCTAACGGAAAGGAAACTTACGATTATTATAATATATATTATATAAATAATTATATTTATTTGTTTATTTATCTATTATTATTTAATATTATTCTTATTTTTTAGAAATGTTATAATAGAAAAGTATAAAAAAAGTAATGTAAATTTTTTATGAAAATATTATAATTCAAAAATTTAATCTACAAATGTTACTTTATTATTCCCAATAATTTATTTTATAATATTTCATTGAATAATAGCAATTTTTTAAGTCTACCCAAAACCTACCTTAAATCTACCATAACTTGAGTAGATTTACGGTAGCCTAACTCGCCAGGGGTTATGGTATAAATAAAACACTTTGGTTTATATATTCAGATCGATTAATCTCTTAATCATTTATTGTCTTAAACTCTTTAATAAAACTCTAAAGCACTATATATATGAATATTACGATTATTGTAATTACTGAAACACTAAATATACAGAATATATCGAAACAAACAATAACATGTAAAATCTGCGAGTAGCTTCCATGGAAGCCGTCGGAATATATTTTTTTCTCACGATATTGTAATGCATTTTCCTTACAATGTTTTAAATGCTAAGATATTATTGTAAATATTTGTATATATTATTTAATAAACATTGTTTAAAAAAACAGTGGTTAGAGCGTTTGTCTAGTAGGTCGTAGGTTCTATTCCCTCGAGCGTCAAAATTTTTTTTTTTTGGTCACGATTTAATGAAAAAAAGTAAAAATCGTTAAATAACAATGTTATTTATTAATAATTGAACTTGTTTATTATTAATAAATAATTAATTTATTAACTTAATTTTAAAAAATTAAATCGAGGGCAAAGATGAGGCCAAACGCGAGGGCCACGCAGGGGGCCGACGAGGGTGCCCTCGTGGATCGCCCATGCGGGCGCCCTTAACTATCAGCATGTCGTTTCCATGAGGGGCCTCGCCTGGATCACCCACGTGGGCCTCTCATGGATGTGGGCGATCTTTGCGGGCCCCCGGCGCGGGCTAACACCACTTTTCCACACGTACACGGGTACATTTTTATTTATTAGAATTTAGGTATTATTTTCAATACATTTTTAATTAAATTTCTTTATAGAATTCAATAATTTTCAAAAAATTTAATGAAATTCTTTGTAACAATTCAATTTCTTTCAAAATAATTTTAATAAAATTCTTCGTAAAAAATTTAATTAATTTCAAAAAATTGTCAAAATTTAATTATTTTCAATGTTTACTATTTCAATAAAATTGCACAAAAGAATTTAATTATTTAAAAAGAAATTTTAATAAAATTCGTCTCAAGAATTCAATTATTTTCAAAAGTAATATAATTCTTCGCAGAAATTAAATTATTTTAAAAAATTTACAAAAATTCTCATCAAAATTTCAATAATTTTTATAATTATAAAATTTTTCTTCGAAATTCAATTATTTTTAATAGAATTTTCATCAAATTTCACGAAAAATGAAATTATTCTTAAAAATGTTATTAAAATTTGTCAAGAGAATTCAATTGTTCTTAATTTTTTTTAAATTTTCAGAAAGAATTCAATTTTAAGAAACATTCAAATATTTAATAAAATATTAATTTTTGTAGTTAAATAATTGAATTCTCTTAAAATTTTCTATTAAAAATTGATTTAAAAATGAATTTCAGTTAAAAATTTAGATTATAATTGAATATTGAAAGCAGTTAGCGTGAATTTTTTTAAAAGTAATTGAATTTTGAAAAGGTTTCTAATTAAAATCTTTGAAAAACTGAATTTTTCATATTTTTAATTAACAATTCTGGGGAATTATTAATCAAAAATTATTAAAAATAATGGATTTATAGATTGAATTTTAGTTCAAAACACTAGAAGAAAAATTTAATTTTAGACAAGTTACAAATTATTGCAGAAATTCAATTATTTTTAAGATTAATAAAATTCTTCTTAAGGATTTAATTATTTTTACTAATAATAAAACTCAGCAGAATTTTAATTATTTTTCTTCAATTTCAATTGAATTCTTTGCAAAAAAAATTATTTTTATGCAAGTTTTAGTAAAATTCGACAAAAGAATTCAATTATTAAAAAATTTGTTGATAAAATTATTTATGAGAATTCAATTTTGAGAACCATTTAATAAATTATTTACTTTTGTATTTAAATAATGGAATTTTCGTAGAATTTTGTAATAAAAATTTTTTTAAAAATAAATTTTTTAATATGCATTTAATTAAAGAATTTAGGAATAATCGAAATTTCGTAAAATTAAATTGTAAACAAATGGATTTGAAAATTTAGAAAGAACTTTTTCAAAAATTATTTCAAAACAATTGACTTAAAAGAGGAATTTTAATTGAAAATACTAGAAATGAATAATCGAAATGATGAAAATAATTTTTGAAGAAGTTACAGCAACAAAGTAGCAAGTATTAAATATTATAAAACATAAAGAAAGCGATCGATATCTTCATTATTATCATTATTATCGATATCTTCATGTTTTATAATATTTATTCTTACATGTTATTGAATTTTAAATTTTAGAAAATCTTAATTTCTATGAAAAAATAATAATGATTAATTATTTATTTAAAAATGAAGTTATTGATGTTTTTAAATAATTTTCGTTTTAAAAACCTGGAAAAATTCTGTTTTTTAACCTGGAAAACCTGGAAAAGTCAGGGAATTTGAAAAGAGCAAAAGCGTGACAACCCTGCTTAAATATTTAATTGAATCAAATAATATTTATTGGAGTCAATTAAATGGTATTTGAACCAATAACACCGGCACACAAAAAAAATTGGATTGCCAGGTCTGCCATGTGGTAGGTTTTCTTCCTTAAGGTGTGTCTAAAGAGAAAAACATTGTCCGACCTAAAAGTTAGTTCGTCACATCGTGTTCTCTTTTTACAGGCTTGGCGGGGGGGGGGGGGAAGTTTGAGAAACTGATTTTTATGTGAATTTACTTAATTTATATAAATAAAGCTGATTTTTTGCTTCTTCCGAATGTTTTTTTGAATTCAGTGACTTTAATAACATAAGAATTGAATATATAAAAAAAATAAAAATGGCGGATTCAAAATAGCGGATCTAAAATGGTGGAATTGAAAAAAAATTGTTCAGATTTCCTTGAAACTTGTTACTCGGGGGGTTTCGGGGTCGCTGATTACGAATATGATGTTAGTTTATAAAAATTCAATATGGCGGTTCCAATATGGCGGACAAAAAAGAACAGATTTCTTCATTTCTGTCTTGAGTACCTTACCCTCTTGGTTTCAAATGATCTCCGGAGAGGAGCTCTTTTTCTCTTCTTTGGAGTTTTAGTCTCTGGTATATCTCTTTTTAGCGTCCAACAATAGTCCGCTAGCATATTCTTACTCCATTTCCCTTGTTAGCGTTTCTCCATATCCTTTAAATCTTGGTGAAATCTCTCGCCTTGTTCCTCGCTGAAATCACCAAGATTTTCAGGAAATTCATCTAAATGTGAATCCAAAAAGTGAATTTTATTACTCATCAAACGTCCCAGCTTTTTAAAATTCTCTACCATTTTTCCCACAATTTTTCTATATTTGTAACTTTTTTTATTTCCCAGAAATTCCAAGCAAACTTCTTTAAAACTTGTCCAGGCTGCTTTTTCTTTAAGCTTCATCGTTTGTACAAATTTTTCGTCATATAACAACTTACGTATCTGAGGCCCATCGAACACGCCTTCTTTGATTTTAGCGTCAAACAGTTTCGGAAACTTCTCCGCCAAATACTCAAAACATTTACCATTTTTGTCCAAGGCTTTTACAAATCGACGATACTGAGCTATCCCTTCTCTGCATCGTAAACTTCTTTTCTACTTTTGCCATGAAGACATAATTTTACCCTAGAAACTTAGCCGAGAATTCGTTGCCCGCCTTCACCACGGGGAGATGTCCTAGTCGCAAAAATAGAAAAAAAGAAAATAAAAATAAACACGGAAACTAATTTTACATAGGTCAAAAACTTTTTGAGATTGTAGTATCACAGAAATGCGATTAAATTTTAGTAAAACATTTACAGTAAACCATTTCTGGATTATGCACGGAATAAATAAATTTAACAAATTTTACGAAACTGTTACGGAGTAGCGGATACAGCTTTTTACGAAACTGAGTTTTGTAAAATGTAAGGAATATTTCAAGATAAACTTCAAAAATATTCAGTATAAACTATGAAAGTTCTGTACTTTATCCAGAAATATTCCTTACATTTTATAAAACTCAGTTTCGTAAAAAGTTGTATCCGCTACTCCGTAACAGTTTTGTAAAATCTGCTAAATTTATTTTTTCCGTGTGAAAAATTCAGATTAGATACACCATTTTGAATTTTTAAACCCAACAACAAATTCAGCTTTATTTATATAAATTAAGGGGCCGTACACATAATAAGTCTTGCGGCTAGGGGGTGGGAGGGGGTCTGAGAATTGTGACTAAGTGTGACATGGGAGAGGGGACGTGAACTCATGTGTTACGTCACAATCTTTTAAATTCAAAGATTATAAGAAATTATATGTGACAATGTCACTTTTTCTAAATAAAATAAGTTAAAAATGCTTTAAACTATTTAACCCATTAAAGCCCAAATGTCCAAAATTTTTGACTGAAGTTCAAGGTAAGAATTTTTATCCTAAATGATTAGATTTTTAAGAACCCTTCGGTACTAGGGGGTATTGAGGTCCGCTTTTTCAGAATCCGGGGTCAAAAAAGCATTTTGACAATCAGGGAAACCAATATGGCGCCCAAAATGGAGAAAATACCGAAAAAATCGTAGGATTTGTTTTTTGAAACACGCTTTTCACATCAATAAAAAATTTTTTTTGCGGGTCTCATGTATGCTATAGGTAGATAAAAAAGGTTGTTCTTTCAAACTGTGTACTTGACAACTTAAAAATTCAAGATGGTGGATCCAAAATGGGAGAAAAATCAGAGCAAAATACTTGAAAAAAAGCAAATGCATCATCAATATTCAAAACTTGGTTTTAAACATCTGAAAATGACTTCTCGGGGGTTTTAAGGGTCGCTGATTACGAATATGAAGTTTAATTTTAAAAATTCAAAATGGCGGATCTAATATGGCAGATGAAAATATTTGAAAATCAATAAAATTGCATGGAATTACTCACTCGGGGGTTTTTAGGGTCGCTGATTACGAATATAAAGTGCAATTTTAAAAATTCAAAATTGCGGATCCAATATGGCGGATAAAATGTTTGAAAATTGATAAAATCTCATAGAATTACTCACTCGGGGGTTTTCGGGGTCGCTGATTACGAATACAAAGTGCAATTTTTAAAATTCAAAATGGCGGATCCAATATGGCGGATGAAAATATTTTAAAATCGATAAAATTGCATGAAATTACTCACTCATGGGTTTTCGGGGTCGCTGATTACTAATATAAAGTTCAATTTTTTAAATTTAAAATGGCGGACCTAATATGGCAGAAGATTTTATTAAAAATTGATTGTATTTGCTTAAAATTTGCCATTTTTAATTTTGTAAATCTGACATCGTATTCGTATTTAGTTATATCGTAAATGCTTAGAACTATTTAAAATTTAGATGTCTGTAGTTATATTCTTCTTTATTATCAAACTGTTGTCTGTTTCTACTCAGTTTTCGAAGAATTCGACAAACTCAGAAAATTCAATGAACGATTACTCAGACACAAAGG
The DNA here is from genome assembly GCF_015476425.1 of Leptopilina heterotoma. Classification (NCBI taxonomy): domain Eukaryota; kingdom Metazoa; phylum Arthropoda; class Insecta; order Hymenoptera; family Figitidae; genus Leptopilina; species Leptopilina heterotoma. The sequence goes on from NW_025111066.1 coordinate 368,214, forward strand.
AAGATTTTTTAAATTTTAAAATGGATATTAAGGGGAAGAGTAGCGCTTTTCGGTGAAATATTTACCTTTTAGAGAAAAAATTATCTCTTGATGTTACATGACATCAAATATATCTCAAACAGGTTTTTTGCATTTTTAGGTTAAAATATCTCGAAAACCTGACGTGCAGGGTCCGTGATTTAAAAAATTGCACTTTATATTCGTAATCAGCGACCCCAAAAACCCCCGAGTGAGTAATTCTATGCGATTTTATTGATTTTTAAAAATTTTTATCCGCCATATTGGATCCGCCATTTTGAATTTTTGAAATTAAACTTCATATTAGTAATCAGCGACCCCTTAAACCTCCTAGAAGTCATTTTCAGATGTTTTAAATCAAGTTATGAATATTGATGATGCATTTGCTATTTATCAAGTATTTTGCTCTGATTTTTCTGACATTTTGGATCCGCCATCTTGAATTTTTAAGTTGTCAAGTACACAGTTCGAAAGTACAACTATTTTATCCACCTATAGTATACATAAGACCCGCAAAAAAAATTCTTATTAATGTGAAAAGCGTGTTTCAAAAAAAAATCCTACGATTTTTTCGGTATTTTTTCCATTTTGGGTGCCATATTGGTTTCCCTAATTGTCAAAATGCTTTTTTGACCCCGGATTCTGAAAAAGCGGACCTCAATAACCCCTAGTACCGAAGGGTTCTTAAAAGTCTAATCATTTAGGGTAAAATTTCTTACCTTGAACTTCAGTCAAAAATTTTGGACATTTGGGCGTTAATGGGTTAATATCTATTATGTACGTCTGTTTAACATCTATTGGTATATTATTTATAATATGATAAATAATATATTCTCTTAATTTAAATCAGTTAAAAATCATGGTTTTGACTGACAATTAGCAGTGACTGACTTTTTGCTTCTGAATCAGTTAAAAATAACAGAAAAATTATCCACAAAACACCGAAACTTTTCTAAATATGTATATTAAAGTTTTGCTTGCATAGGTACTTCAAAAAATTTACTTGCAAAGTTTATTTAAAATTGTGTAAAGATTTAAATTTCTCACTCCAATAAATGTTTATCGTCAAATTTTCTTAAAAATATAGCTTGAAAGTTTCCTGAACATTTGAATTACATTTGCGACTATACTTTCGTGAAAATTTAAGTTAAATTTTCAGGAAAGTTTCGCGCTAAACATTTATTGAAGTGGGATATTTAAATCTTTACACAATTTTCACTAAACTTTGCATTTAAATATTTCGAAGTTTGCGAGTAAATCTTTAATAAATTTTTAGGAAAGTTTCGGTTCTATGTAGGTAGTTAAACGTGACTAATTGCATCAATAAAAAAAATTGTATTGAAACATCAGTTATTTTTAACTAATTGTCAGAAAACATATTACTATTTGAATTAGTGACTGACTTTTTGCTTCTAAATCAGTTATTTTTAACTGATTCAATAATTTAGAGTGTATGATATAATATATAATGTCCAATGTATAAAATTTACAGTGAAATTTACGTGTGTCTTAAACAAAAAAAGAATATTTTTTATTTCAGTTCAAAATTAGAGTCTTGAAGGTAATAAACAGGTGCCATAATAATATGGTGCCAGTTTCAGAATCATGTTTTTGACTTATTTTAAAAGTAATTTTGATTAGTGATTTTTAACTTTAAATTCTTAAAAATTAGTAAAAATTTAAAGCTTAGAGTGACCATCTGTACTGTAAATTTTAAAGTATTTTTATAATAGTATTTAATGTTAAAATACTTAAATAAAAATAAAAATTACTTAAGGGAGGAAACCACATTAGACGTCTGAAAAAATCGATTTTTTCTTTTTTGCATAAATTGTTCGTTAAGGTATTCAAAAATAGGCTAACAAAGTTTTTAGAGCGAAATTCGAAGTCCTCGCTGTACTAGCGATGAACGGAGCGCGCTCTAGGTTACCGTAGATTAGTAGAATAAGCGTAGAACTTTTGAGACTAAGGAGAGCAGAAAGTCACGAAAAGAGGAATTATTAGACTTACATGCTACTTATGAAGCACATGAAAGGATATATGAGGCATTTTACGTGAAATATCCTAAGTTGAAATATCAACTTCTTGAAGAAAATTGAAACTCGAGGAATTTGTTGTTCTATCAAGTAGAAATGTGACCCAAAAAATATTTTTGATTTTTTCGAAAAATTGGAGGGGGTAGAATTTTTTCTGAACATACCTGTAATAGGAAAAATTTTTTAGAATATGTTTCTGAAAGGTTTTTTCGCCCTCTTTCCAATGGTGTATTTTATTTTTTAATATTTTAAAAATTTACCCTAATTTTTAATAATTAATTATTAATTTTCAATTTCCCAAAAATCGGTCCGTTTTTTTTAAATAAATTATTGCAAACGAAAGCTGAGGTTTTTTTCTATCAGCATGTAAATTTTCAGAATGCTCTTTTTTTGTTTTTGAGTTATTAAATTTCAAAGAATAAATTGCGGCGCGCAGCGTCGCGGTTGCACTGAGCCGCGTGGTAACCGGCGTGAGACGAGGCGCCCGTGACGCAATTTATTCTTTGAAATTTAATAACTCAAAAACAAAAAAGGGCATTCTGAAAATTTACATGCCGATAGGAAAAAACCTCAGCTTTCGTTTGCAATAATTTATTTAAAAAAAAACGGACCGATTTTTGTGAAATTGAAAATTAATTATTAATTATCAAAAATTAGGGTAAATTTTTAAAATATTAAAAAATAAAATACACCATTGGAAAGAGGACGAAAAAACCTTTCAGAAATATATTCTAAAAAATTTTTCCCATTACAAGTATGTTCAGAAAAAATTCACAAAGTAGCCGGTGTTGGCAAAATTGATCAAATTGAACCCCCTCTACCCCCTCCAATTTTTCGAAAAAATCAAAAATATTTTTTGGGTCACATTTCTACTTGATAGAACAACAAATTCCTCGAGTTTAAATTTTTTTCATGAAGTTAAAATTTCAACTTAGGACATTTCACGTAAAATGCCTCATATATAGTGTTGGAATAGCCGATGAAAGTGTAATCACTTAAAAAAAATTTTTTTGTATAAATATCAATTTTTGATACTATTTTTTTAAATGCGTTTTTCTCAAAACAGGATTTTTAAAATTGCCGTGTAGTGTAGCTCAAAAAGTTATTGACCGATTTTAAAATGAAAAATTGGAAATTGTTCGTTATTAAATTTATTATTAAGTGAACTAAACTTGAAAAGAAAAAAAATTTTTAGTACCTTTTTTAAAATAAAAAAAAATTCGCGAAAAACGGCAAAAAAAACAGCGTTCTAATGTGGTTTCCCCCCTTAACTGACTAATATTCAATTTTTTTTTTTATAAAATTTTTGTATTTTCTTATAAATTTAAATTTAAAAATAAATTAATATAAATAATATAATTTTTTAATTTTTAAACTTTATTATAAAAATGTTTTTTGTGTAAAAAAATTAGGTAGGATAGTGTTGTATTATTATGATTACTGTGAGTAAAAATGAAAAATTTAAAAAAAATTTATATTGTAAATGTTTTGAAAAAGACAATTTTTGTTTTAGCTTGATACTTTTTTAACCAGAAATGGCCAAGCATTTAAGTTAGGATAATACATAAAATTCTGTCATGTTTGGCTTTTTTATTTACATATTTACTTCTAGATTTTAATGTTAAATACTAGTAGCATTAATTAATACTATTAACATCAGTTGTATTAAAATAAACTGAATGCTTATTTCAGCTTTATCCAAAGAACATTAAAACATGTAAAGTATTTCCAAAATTATATTAATTCTATTAAACAAGACAAAGTCAAGAAATTTTTTAATGACTTTGGAAAGTTAATTAAATTTTACTTTTAAGTTTAATTTTTGAATACTTATATTGAGTTTTAGTGTCTTAGACGGGAAAAATGTTAATTAATACATTTTGCAAAATGAAAAAATTATTTATAGCACTAAAATGTAGCATTTACATAATTTTTGCAGATAGTGTACAATTAATTAAAATTGATTTAATAAATGGTAATAAATCATTAATTAGAGAATAATTTAATCCCAACAAAAACATCTTTGAAGTTTTAACCCTTAAACCGCACACTTCCGAATCCATCCTTAAACCGCACACTGGGTGTGCGACACCCGGGGACTTTAAAGTGTGTTCTCTAAGCTGGAAAAGGATATTATGGTTCAGAAAAATTATCTTATGTAGCTCAGTACATCTATATTGAAGGAAAATAAGTTTCATAATGATTTATTTAATCTTAATAATTAAAAAAATGTTTTTTAAAACTATTGAAATCACCTTAAACCGAAAACTGGGTATCAGCCACCCAGAAATTTTTCGCTGTTAATTTCATAAAGTTATCAAATACACAAAGACACTTGCCCAGGAGGAAAAGTCGGACGAATGTCGGAGTTTACAACCGCCTGGGATCCGCGCCCGTGCGGACCGCCAGTACCGATGTTTTGTACCGATTCGGATCCCAAAATTCAACCAGCGTTGAACAGATTAGGCTCAGAATTTTGGATCCGCCTTTCTACTTTCGTCAGTACTGGCGTGGTACTGGATTTGTTCCGCCTGCGGATTTCATTCTTCTATGGGCGTCGGAAGAATGATGGATGTTAGGTCTGTACTGGCTCGGTACTAGGGCGGATCCGACTGCGGATCTCGTCATTTATTGTTATAGTTCACATTATCAGTATAATCATAAATATATTTCATTATATATATCATAGCTAATTAATTATTACAATAACTAATTGCATTTATTATAATAATATTATTATTATTTAACCAATAAATAAATTAATTGTATTGATGCAAAGGAAGAATAGGTATAAGAAACTTAATTTTTTCATTATATTTATAAAAATCCAACTTTATTAATGTGCAATTAAATAAATAATTTTTAATAAATAATAATATTAACTTGAAAGAAAATGTGTTCAATAAATAATAATACCTACAATAAATAACACATTAAATAAATATATAAAAAACAGATTATTAATTAATTTATTTATTGTTAATTAATTAATAATCTCTTTTTAATTTAAACAATATATTAAGTAATTATTTATTGACACTTTTCTGCAAATTAAATAATTAAAAAAATGTGTTGTGCATTCAAATTTCATTCAATTATTAATAATTACACGTAATAAAATATTAAAAAATATAATAATAAAATAACAATTTTAACAAGTTCCTTTTTAAACGAAATATTAAAATATTCATAAATACCGGTATAACATCAGTCCGTATTTGAAAATTGTTTATTGCCGCGTAGTAATTTTACAATTTTCATTTTAGCTAGTGAGACTTGAAAGCATTTAAGATTTAAGAGTTCCATGCGAGCGTAGCATAGTGGTTAGCGTGCGTGATTTCGGTGCGTAAATATTTGGTTAGGCGTAGGTTCGTACCCCCAAGCGTTAGGATTTTTCAAATGTGAATATAAAAAAATACCGTTAAGTGTATAAAAAAATGTGTAAAGCGCACATCTGGGTAGGAAATGAAAGATCTGCAGTCGGTACAGTGCCGGGTCCCAGCCGGTTGAATTATACACGGAACGGCTCTTCGCGGCCGGTTACCGGGCGGTAGAATGCCAGTTCCGAGACGGATGGCCAGCCAGCTCCTGGCCAAGTCATCTTTTGGTAGAATACCAGTTCTCGGGCGGTAGGCAGGCGGTTCCAGCCAGTACCACTACTCCGGCGTCGGTACAGGCGAGGATCCGCGCCGTTTGGAAATTTCCCACTGGGTGGGAGACTAATGTCCCTCACGGAACATAAAGTTAAGTACAAAATGTGTCATTCAATAGCGACACATGTTCAATTTTTACGACTTTAAACGAAATATTAGTGTAAAAAGCTAGAATATGGGTGTCGCACACCCAGGGTGCGGTTTAAGGGTTAATATAATGGGTTTTGACCCAATAAGGGAAGCTTTTTCAAAAAAAAATTTTATTATTAAAGTAATTTGGTGTTAAAGTTTTAGATCATTTTATTTTCATGTTATTATTACTTTGAAACAAATAAAGAAACCGCTGCCAAGCTGTATATTTTTTTATAATTTTGGTGCGCTCATTTCATGAACACTTTGCTTCCTCATATAGATAATAATAATAATAGGAAAATATATGAATAACTTTTTATAAATATGGTAAAAGTGATTGAATCTTGGGTCAATCAATGTATTTTTAAATACTCTACAATATAGTTATAATAGTTTAATAGTTAAACAAAAATTTTCAAACAAAAAAGTTGAGAAAATGTCATTTTCCACAATTTTTGGTTTTTAAAATACCAATAATTTCGAAATTTATTATTGAATTAGGTTTAAAAATAGTTCAATCGAAACGTTTTATAATGCTCTACAAGTTGGTAACGATAATTTTAAGATTACGTATACATTTTTTAATAAAATTTTCAAAAAAATATTTTTTTCCAAAATTTATGATTTTTAAAAGTTTAATATCTCCGGGTTAATATGGACGAAAAATGTTCAATTAGGACTCAAAAAATGCGTTTAAAAAAACTCTACAAAATTATGGAACATTTATTATTTATTTATTTATTTATTTATTTTATTTATTTATTTTTATATTTATAACATTTATAGGTGTCCTAACATTTTTTTAAAGTTATGGGCAAAAACGTGTTTTTGGAAAATTAAAAATCAAAAAAAAAATTAGTTAAACTTTATTAATCTATGACAAAGTACTCTCACTTTATGTCCGCAACTCCTGAGGTCAAATAACATAAATATATATCAAAAAATCGAACTCGAAAAATTTTGGTATTACAATACTTCCTCTATGAGGAAGTAATAATTAAGTAATTTTTTTAAATTAAAGCTTAAAGTCTATACTTTAATGATAAAATAAAGGGATTGTTAAAAAATGAAATTTTAAAATTGTTATTAACAATTCTTTAAAACAATTGCAAATTCAAGAATGTTCTCAAAATTTTGGGAAAATTAAATTACCCTGTATTGATGTGCAAAATTCCAAGTATTAATTTTAAAAAAATTTCGCTTGTATTTTGGCAGAAAAATCTACACAATTTCTATAATATAGCAGGTTACTGATTTTTCTTTTTTTAAATTAATCCTTTGAGTTTGTACATAATTTTTTAAGTCATTTGATCAATATTTTATTTAGACATTTTTAAAAAATGATAATTTTCAATGTTTTACAAAAATTTTAATGACTTCTAAAATACTGAATGCTTTTTAATGATTTTAGGCTTATTTTAAAGGTGATTTTCTCCAGGATGAGAATTTTTTATAGGCATTAACGTATAATTTTTTATAGAAAATTCAATTCGTCAAACTTAGATTAAAAAAATAAAAAATTTTTAAACAACCTTATTAACAGAAAAATAATTTTTAAAATATAAACATATGTTTTTATTAAATTAAGATTTAATTTAAGGTTACATTAAGGTTTTATTTTGTGTGTTAAAGGACCAGAAGTAGGCGCGCAACGCGCGCCCTTTTGGTTCTAGTACACATTAAGAAAGAAAACCTACCACATGTCAGTCCTGGCAATCCAAATTTTTTTTTGTGCCGGTGTAATTTTAGTATTTGAAGCAAATACCATTTAATTGACTCCAATAAATATTATTTGATTCAAATAAATATTTGATTGATAATGGTCAATTAATCGGTTATTTGAGTCAAATAAATTTTTTTTCAGTTTAGTTAATTAGAAAATGAAAAACGTCGCGTCGCTAGAAGTTCCTAAGACTTACTGAACACTGATTCAGACTTTTGCTATTCTAGAGAATAATCGGTGTTACAGATAACGTTTTCTTTTCGTGCACTGTAGGAACCATCCTTATAATTACATAAAATATTTTTGTGAAATTTTTGAAGTTATTTACCCTTGACTAATTATAAATATAAAAATTAACTATTTATACCTCAGTTTCCCGTGCAGAAATTAAAATGTGGGCCTGATTGGGTACTAGACAGTTTTCCCGATCCCTGTTGTGGCTCTGGGTAGAGAAAATGACCAGTGCCCGACTAGTGTATGACCCTGTTCCCGACCAATGCCCTACTTAGGGAAAAACTGGTCAGGGACTCGTCAGTTTTTCTTAAAATTGCCAAATCATTTTCTCACTTTAAGCTAATATAATATAAAATAATAATTATTATTAAAATAATATAATCTATATACAAACCAAATGATAAATTCATCCTATAAATTAGTAATTATTAAAATTCATTAAGTTTAATTTATTAATAATTGTTTATTATGTATTATTTTTTAAATTCATAATTTTTATTTTTAAATAAATGTATAATAATTAATTATTTAATAACTAATATTATTATTATTATCATTTCATTATTATTATTATTATTATTATTATTTTTTGCTTAGGGACTTTTGGGAAATCTGCCAACAGATACCTTGGATTCCGCACTCCAAGGTTATGTGGGGTTGGTAAAATAAAACAAAAGGAAATATTAAAAAAAAGAAAAATAAATAAATGTTATAATAAATTTAATAAACTGGCGACATACTACCAGCCCGACCCACTAAAACCCGTAATCCTTCTTCTGGAGCCCTTTACCCTCCTTCGGAACTGTCGTAAGACTTTAGCCTTCAAGGGTGGCGCTCCAACTCTGTCGCTAATGCGACCTTCTTCTTCTCTCTGCGGTTTTTCTGCGTCCGTAGTTAAAAAAAATGATTAAAACTATTTCATAGTTTAAGCGAAATTTACAGCACAACTATAATAAAAAAAACAAAATTATTTAAGAAGTGTAAAAAGTCAAAAGATAAAATTGCAAACGGATATAAAAAAGAAAAGAAAAAAAAAGTAAACACGTATATAATTTTGAGAAGATAAAACTGTGCAAAATAGAATAAAAAGCACAAAACAAATTAAAAAATGTATAAGGACAAATAAAACACAAAATAAATTTATAAGAAACAAACAAAACAAATTAAAAGCTGTTTAAATTACGCCAACATTTGGCATTAACCGTGAAAGATTAGCCGCACACTCGATCGCCTTATTCGACGCCGTAGCCATGTGGTGGTGGAAGTTTAACCTTCCATCCACCTCCACACCAAGGTATTTAATTTGTTTACTCCACTTGACCTCGAATCCGTCTATCACGATTCGTGGGAGCTCATAACCACGTCTGTCTGTGACCAGCAGTGCCTCGGTATTTTCCAGGGCCATTTCAAGACTTCTGGTATCCAGCCAGCTTTTTGCTAGTCGCAGACATTCGTTCACCAATGTCCCAAGAGCCTCCTCACTTTCGGCAGTGCACACGAACAACGCGTCGTCCGCAAAGCCAATGATCACCGCACCTTCGGGAAGATCCATTCGCAGAAAATCATCGTAAGATACATTCCATACAAATGGACCCACCCTCGAGCCTTGAGGAGCCCCACGCTGCATCTCTTCCTTGAGAGTGCAGGTGTCTCCCTCATATATAACCCACCTGTCGCTAAGATAATTATCCATTATCCGCAACAAGTAGGGCGGCATGTTTTTCTTTTCCATCGACTCGATGAGATCTTTCCATCTTGCGGAATTAAACGCGTTGCGTATGTCAATTGCTACCAACGCGCAGAAGCTCTTCTTTTTCCCAGGTCCCAATTTGTTTTTTCCTGCTTTGGCTTTGTCCACAACTGCCTGGATGGCATCAACTGTGGACTTGCCTTTACGGAAACCAAATTGGTGATCTGATAAACGATTCTCTTCGGTCAAGTGGCTTTGCATTCTCTGCAGAACCATATCCTCTAGAAGTTTACCCATCGTATCTAGCAGGCATATAGGCCTGTATGATGAGACTTTATCTAGAGGTTTTTCGCCTTTCCTCAAGAGGACTAACCTCTGTCGCTTCCAGTCGCGGAAGAACTCTCCTCTCTCAAGGCAAAGATTAAAGCATCGAAGCAGAATCTGGGGTGAAGTGTCGATTACCAACTTTAGGATCTCGTTACTTATCCCATCAATTCCAGGCGCCTTGCCTGTTTTCAATCTTTTGCCTGCTTTGTGCAATTCGCTAAGTGTGAAGAGCTCTTCCTCTCCGACTTTGCAAGAACTCCAGTCCCGTCTAAGGTATGGTTTTGCAGGAGGAAACAAAGAACTTATTATCTTTCTGACCCAATCGGGATTGTCCAGGCCGGGGGTCTTTTGCCTCGTCACTAATTTCTTAGTCACGATTTTAAAAGCCAGACCCCATGGGTCCTTATCGACTTCCTCGATTAGGTCCTTCCAGCTACGGCGTCGCGACTTACGGATCTCTTTCTTGAGGTTCTTTTTCGCCTCCTTGAAAGCCTCTTTCAGCAAGGGATCTCCCTTAGATCGGGTGTATGTCCTTCTTGCTTTGAGGCATTCCTTTCTCAAGGAGGCCAGCTTTTCTGACCACCAGTGCAAGGATTTTTTCCTTGGAAAGGCTCCTTTGCGACGTGGCATCGACGCATTGCAAGCGGTGAAGATTATATTTCGCACCGCTCGCACCTCTCCATTTAGACTTTTCGGCCTCCTCACCCAACCAGAATCCTCAATTAAGATAGATTCTTCTAGGGACCGGCTAAACTTCTCCTTGTTGAGTTTCTTAATGTTCCACGAGGAGGTTTTGCGACTAGGAGCTTCCTGTCTTTTTCCTCCTCGTGTGTCTCCCATTGAGACTGAGAACTCAATGTACTGGTGGTCACTTGCGGTATATTCCTCAGAGACCCGCCAGTCGCTTATGCGGCTAAATATATTAGACGATGCGATCGTTAGATCTATAATCGATCCGATCGCACCTCGTCTAAACGTCCATGTTTTTCCCCGGTTTACAACTAATAAATCGTTCTTGGAGATCATTTCTCCAATCAGAATTCCTCTCTTGTCGAGCCTCGTCTCACCCCACTCTGGCGACTTTGCATTAAAATCGCCAGTGATGATGACATCCAGCTTGGATTCTATGAGGCTCGATTCTAGGTCTTCTATATTGGCTTCGAAGGTGGTCAGCGGGTCGTTGGGTTAGAAGTAGCAGCTATACATACGTATATTAGCCACCTCTATCCACACAAACCCGCTGCTTGTCTCCAAGAACTTGTCAACCCGCAATTCTGGGTTGCACAGCTTGATGGCGGCTCTCTTCGCCTTATCCTGATACCAAGGTGCGAGGTCGCTTCCTTGATACTGCTCACTGCAGAACAGGATATCGACCTCATTTTCCCTAGCTGTTTGCATCAGGAGCACCTGTGCATCCTTACTTGTATGCAGGTTGACTTGAAGGAGCTTTAGGGATTTGCCCTTTTAAGTTTCTCCAGTTCTTCCTTGTAAACCGGGCAGGAAATTCTTCCAGGGATATGGTTGACTTCCGTTCTTCCCAAATTTGTACACGTAAAGCACTTTGGCTTGTCGCCAGTACAACTCTTGGCGAAATGTCCCGCTTCGCCGCATCTCCGACAGTTTTTTGTTCTGTCGGGGCCCTTGCAAATTCGGGTCACGTGTCCATAGGCTAGGCACTTTTGACATCTTGTCACTTCTAAGTGCGTTCGGATGGATGCGTTTATCCAACCTGGTCTGGCTTTGGAAGCGTTTTGTTCCCCTTGCCTCCAGTCTTTTTTGGTTTCTCCTCCTTTTTCCTTTTTGGATCCTTCGCAGGCTCAGGATCACTTCTCTTCCGCTTCTGAGCATCCAAGACGACGTTTCTCAACACGATCGCGTTACAGCGATCTCGTCTAGCTCTACGATCCTGTCTGGCCTCTTCCGACCAAGTCAATCCCTGGTAGAGACTCTCATCCTTTTTCGTAGCTGCTGCGTGCTTCTTCTTTACGTCCCTTATGAGCGATGTTAAGCTTCTGAGTCCATCCTTGATTGTCCTATTGACATTCTTCTGGACTTCACAGGACTTCAGCATCTTGCTGACCTCCTCCTCCATTTCTAGAATGCTCGCTGCCTCTTCCTCCCGCAGCTTAATGCATTCATCTCGATCTTAGTTGCAGCTTGCAATGTCCTTTGCCGAGGCATTACTGAAGACAGAAATGCAGCTGGCTTGACTCGTCACGCTGCTTGTACTCCCTCGTCTCTCCGACCTGTCCACGATGATCTGTGGCACTACCAACGCGTTGTTGCCCTCCTGCATCCTTGGGCCACTGGCCACCGCCCTCACGCTCGAAAGCGCTTGACGATCGGAACCAGTGAGGGATTTAGCCGTAGCATTACCCCGCAGGTACTCTTCCTCGTTTTTACAATCGCTCATGATAGATGTTTCTTGTTTGCTGGTTTTGGTCCGCGTCGAGTATTTGATTTCCTCGATACCACCTATTTCTAGGAAGCTAACCTATTCGCCACCTGGCACGCGTCCGATAGAGGACCAGCAACCCCGCGCAAAAGAACAGCTCTAATGCGCCCCAGGTAGAACAAAAGTTCCAATTAGAACAAAAGTTCCAACCGGGCATGGAATTATTATTATTATTATTATTATAATTATTATTATTATTATTATTATTATTATTATTATTATTATTATTATTATTATTATTATTATTATTATTATTATTATTATTATTATTATTATTATTATTATTATTATTATTATTATTATTATTATTATTATTATTATTATTATTATTATTTTCTTTCTTTTTTTTTTTTTTGCTTAGGGACTTTTGGGAAATCTGCCTACAGATACCTTGGATTCCGCACTCCAAGGTTATGTGGGGTTGGTATGATAAAACAAAAGGAAATATAAAAAAAGAAAAAAAAATATATATATTATAGTAAATTTAATAAACTGGCGACCTACTACCAGCTCGACCCACTAAAACCCGTAACCCTTCTTCTGGAGCCCTTTACCCTCCCTCGGAACTGTCGTAAGACTTTAGCCTTCGAGGGTGGCGCTCCAACTCTGTCGCTAATGCGACTTTCTGCTTTTCTCTGCGGTTATCCTGCGTTAATAGTTAAAAATTAAAAACTATTTCAATATAAAGCGGAATTAACAGCACAACAATAATTAAAAATAACAAATGTGTAATTAAGTGTAAAAAGTCAGAAGATAAAATTACAAACGGATATATAAAAAAAAGAAAAAATAAACGCGTATAAAATATTGAAAACATAAAACTGTACAAAGATGAATAAAAAACACAAACAATTAAAAAATGTATAAGGACAAATAAATCACAAAATAAATTAATAAAAAACAAACGTACAAAATTAAAAGCTGTTTAAATTACGCTTTTTGGCGGCCGTCGAGATCCTTCCTCGACATAACCGAGATTATGAAGTTCTCGACTTGCCGCCAATTCTCCTCTGACTGGGTCATCAGCGATACCATGTTCTCCGGTGTAACTTGACTGTTTACACCTTCGAACATGGCCTGCCTCTCCAAGTCCCATTTCTTGCATGAGAAGAGGGTGTGCTCCGCGTTGTTCTCAGGGAACTGGCAATATGCACACACCTCGTCCTCGCGTAATTTAAAGCGGCACAGGTACGAGTTAAAACACCCGTGACCTGTGAGCGCCTGAGTCAGATAATAGGAGACTTCTCCATGCTTTCGGTTTATCCAGGTGGTGAGTGTTGGAATCAGACGATAGGTCCATCTGCCCTTTTCCTCCCCATCCCATCTGTCCTGCCATGTCTCGATAAGTCTGTTTCTCGCGTATTTGCGGATGCGGTCCTTGCTAGGTCTTTCTTCCTCTGGGTACTCGGGATTATTTCTTCATTTAAAAAGAAGAAATACTTCCTCCCTTTCCCTTGCCATAAGATTTGCCGGCGGGACACTTGCAAGGACTTGCACAGCACTCGTCGAGTCCGTCTTATACGCAGAGACGATACGGGTAGTAACACATCTCTGCGCAGACAGCATATTATCGCAAATGGTTTTGCTTCTTGTTTTAAGTGAGGGAACCCACGCTGCTGCTGCGTACAACAGCTCAGCGTGGGCAACACTAACCACCAGTCTCCTTTTCCTTTCACGTGGTCCGCAAACGTTTGGCATAAGTCGTGCCAAGTCTGACGCACACTCTATCGCCTTGTTCAAGGCCGTTGCTATATGGTGATGGAAGTTTAACCTTCCATCGAGCTCCACTCCTAAATACTTAATATGCTTACTCCACTTGACCTCGAATTCATCTATCACGATTCGTGGGAAACTATAACCACGTTTGTCTGTGACGAGCAGAGCTTCGGTTTTCTCCAAGGCCATTTGAAGACCTCTGGCATCCAGCCAGCTTTTAACTCGACGCAGACATTCGTTCACCAATGTCCCAAGGGCTTCCTCGCTTTCGGCTGAGCACACGACCAACGCATCGTCCGCAAAGCCGATGATGACCGCGCCTTCAAGTAGACCCATTCGCAGGAAGTTATCATAGGATACATTCCACACGAATGGTCCCACCCTCGAGCCTTGGGGGGCACCACATTGCATCTCTTCCTTCAGAGTCCAGTTGTCCCCCTCATAGATTACCCACCTGTCGCTAAGATAATCATTCATTATCCGCAACAAGTAGGGCGGTATTCTCTTCTCCATCATCGACTAGATGAGATCTTTCCATCGTGCGGAGTTAAACGCGTTACGTATGTCAATAGCCACCAATGCGCAGAAGCCCTTCTTCTTCTTTGGTCCCAATTTGTTTTTTCCCGCTTTGGCTATGTCCACAACTGCCTGAATGGCATCAACCGTGGACCTGCCTTTGCGGAAACCAAATTGGTAATCGGATAGACTATTCTCGCCGGTCAAATGGGTTTGCATTCTTTGCAGAACCATGTCCTCCAACAGTTTACCCATCGTATCTAGTAGGCATATAGGCCTATACGACGAAACACTGTCTAGAGGTTTAGCGCCTTTCCTTAAGAGGACTAGCCTCTGTCTTTTCCAGTCACGGAAGATCTCTCCTCTCTCCAGGCAAAGATTGAAGCATCTAAGCAGAATCCGGGGTGAAGTGTCGATTGCCAGTTTTAGGATCTCGTTACTTATCCCATCGATTCCAGGCGCCTTGCCCGTTTTCAATCTTTTACCTGCATTTTTCAATTCTGTAAGAGTGAAGAGTTCCTCCTCACCGACTCTACAGGCACTCCAGTCCTTCCTAACCCATGGTTCTGCAGAAGGGAATAAAGCTTTTATAATCCTTCTGACCCAATCGGGATTGTCCAGGCCGGGGGTCTTTTGCCTCGTTCCTAATTTCTTAGTAACGATTTTAAAAGCCAGACCCCATGGATCCTTCTCGACATCATCAATTAGGTCTTTCCAGCAGCGGCGTTGTGACGCTCGAATCTCTTTTTTTAGGCTTTTCTTGGCCTCCTTAAATACTTCCTTTAGCAAAGGATCTCCCTTAGAACGGGTATAATTCCTTCTAGCTTTGAAGCACGCTTTCCGCAAGGAGGCCAGCATTTATCCATCCTACTTTTATTTTGTCCACTTTTAGCAGAGAATCGCTCTCCGCTTCAGTCAGGCGGACCAACGCCACTTTTGTGCCACTAAAACGTGGCAAAAGTCTGCACTCTATGTCCAGGTCAGGCTTTTCCAGCTTTGTCCTCACGGCAGAAACAACGTCTTCACTTGTCGCTGTTTCGTCAAGTCCTTTTATCTCGAGAGTTCTTTTATTCACAAGAGTCATAACCTCGGCTTCAGTTTTTAAAACTAAAGCAAGAGCAGGATTCACAGTGCAAAATAAGTTCAAAAAAGGGGAATAGGGGAATTTTTTATTCAAAATAGGGGAAAAAAAGGGGAAAATCTAAACATATTTTTTAGTTCAATTTGGACTCTTATTTTATAAAACCGCTTTAAAAATTACTATAATTTAAAATTAATTTAGTTTATAACATTTATTAAACATTAATTTATAAAATTTATCACATTATATCATTCCTAAATTGTGCGATACTTTTATTTTGTTTTCTATTTTTCTATTTCTATTATTTGTTTTCTGTTTTCTACATTTTATTTATTGCTTTCATAGCAAATCTAAATATTTTAATCCCTAATATTAAAAATACCGAATAATTTTCCCGAATTGGTACGTACTGGGTAAGGCTTTCTGAAGTGTACCAATGGTTTTTGAAGCCTGTTCTTAATGAAATAATTTAATTTTCTTTACAGCATTTTATTCTAGGTAGAATTTGAAAGTATTACCAAAAAAAAATTTAAGGTCCCAAATATTTAATTTACAAATTACAACTATTTTTGTTACGCGCTGTAACAAAGACATGGCGCGTGCAGTTTCGTGGGCGGTCGCACTGTCGCGTTAAATGCGTTGAATTGGTTTCAATTTGTTAGTTATTAGGGGTTAATTTTGAAAATGTTAATTAAAATAAAATGCGGACCTTAAAATTTTTTTTGGTAATAGTTCCACATTTTACGTAGAATAAAATGCTGTAAAGAGAATTTAATTATCTCATTGAGAACATGCTTAAATTTTCATTTGTTTATAAAAATTTATTATTATTTAAACAAATTACATGAAAATTTAAAACTAGAATTGGAGTTTTAAAAAGAAAGATTTTTTAAGTAAGTGGTTAAAATTTTATCAAATTCTGTCGATTAGTTTTCATTAAGTAATTCATTTTTTTCGAAAAATGTATTAAAAAATTAAATTGTTAATAACTTTTTAGAAAACAATTTTTTTTGAAACTATTTTCAGCTATTGTTTTTATCACTATTTACTTTTAAAATATAGTGTTTGAATGAAATTAAAATACCCTTTGATAATGATAATCATGAGTACTCTTGAAAAAGCCTTTCCCTACTGTTTTACCGAATGCACTTCTCCCGAATTCATATCCCCGAAAAAAAACATTTTATCCATTTTTTCCGAAAAAAGTTGTTTTAAAATTTTTGAAAAAAAATTGTTTTTCGAAATAAATTGAATTTTTGTTGTGCTTTAGCACTTTTTATACACAATTGAGGGTTCCATCAAAGAACCGGTTATAAGTTTTTTAAGCTCGAAATCATAGCCCTGTAAATAAAAAATTAATCTGTTTTTAATCCCAATTTTTTGAGACACATTTGAGTAATCTTTATACCAAAATAAAATGTTTTCAAGAAATTAAAATTTTAAATCCTTTTTTTATTTAGAGGTCGAGAATTTTGAGTCACAAAAACTTATAACCGGTTCTTTGATAGGGACCCTCAATTTGTTATCTTTGAACATTAATTTTGTGCTGTTTTAATATACTTTTCATCAAAATGTATTCGGTGAAAAATATGTTTAGGTAAATTCTGGTGAATGGTCAGATATCATTTTAAGAAATGTAATATTTTTTATAGCTTCACTTAATAAATATTTTAATCAAAATTTATAAATTAATAAATTATCGACATTGAAAATATCAATATATTCAAAATAGTAAAATTTCAACTAGACTTTATTTGTTTCAAAAAAACTTTATTTTGTTTAAATAAAAGTTTTATTTATGTTGAATAAAATTTTTCTTTAAAACAACTAAATAACCTAGATGGCTCTGAGACAAATAACTGAAATAAAATATATTTTATATCAAAAAAAAAATTTCTCTTGCTATACAACACAAAATAGGGGAAAGAAGTAAAAAATAGGGGAAAAAGGGAAAATATTGATAAAAAAGGGGGAAAAAGGGGAATTTTTTGAAATAGAGGGAAAAAAGGGGAATAGGGGAAACACTGTGAAGCCTGCAAGAGCTCCTGCAAATTTCAAGATCTCTCCTTTTTTTTACCACGATCAGGGCCTCCTGATTAAAAGTTCTCCTGATCTGAAGGACCTCATTTCCAGATTCTTCTGGTTTTACGGCTGCAAACGCCTTTTTTAGGATTTCGTTGTAAGCCTTTGGGTCTTTCGCTGAAATCTTAATTGCTTCCGTTGTCCTAAGCTTCAAATGATGTTTGGGGAGCTCATTTTTCTTTCCTGCAGGCTTCTTCTTTAGAGGTCCTTTGTTTCCTCTGCTGACTACTTTAAATTCGTCAGATTCTGCCGATGCATTCCTTGAGGTGACTGAACCATAAATCTCCCCTGAGGCCA
Organism: Leptopilina heterotoma; assembly: GCF_015476425.1. Taxonomy (NCBI): domain Eukaryota; kingdom Metazoa; phylum Arthropoda; class Insecta; order Hymenoptera; family Figitidae; genus Leptopilina; species Leptopilina heterotoma. The sequence continues at coordinate 386,174 of NW_025111066.1, forward strand.
TCTTTTCACTTCCCTTTGGAAGTATAGGGTTCTGCGCTGGAGCTTCCTTGCACTTAACCCTCTTTTCCACTGGAGTTTCCTTCTGAAGACTCAGGATTTTTAAACGGCTCAGGGATAAAACGCAAGTTGCTGCGAATCACCTCGTGCGCCCTCCCTATAGCCACCATACCATCCTGAACATCTTTACTTATGTTCTTTTGCTTCTTGCAGGCACGCCACAGGCTTTCTAGTATTTTTGGAATCATGTCGACTTGCTCAACAACATTTCTTTCGAAGCTGCTGAGCTCCCTATCCAAGCAATTTAGGTTTTGGCCCCCCCCAAAATCCGTGGGGCCTGCGACGGTCTTAGAAAGACTGACGGGAGTATTGTCCCCTTGCGGGGTTCTTCCTTGGGGTAATTCATTAACACCTTGACTCACATTCATTAATTTTTTGGTTTTTTATATCAGGGAACCACCCTGTTGGTTGTCCTTTAGTGAAAAGCCCCGCCACCACGGCAAGGTCTACCGAACATATCCAAGATGCCAGTTGTGTCTGGCAGCGGACCCACCTCTCCCAACGCATCAAAGAAATCAATCATGTCTGGCAGTCGACCCACTTCTCCCAGCCCATCAAAGAAATCAATGACATTTGGCAGTGGATCCGCTTCTCCCAGCACGTCGAAGACATCGATGATGTTCGGTAGTGGACAACCATCGGCGGGGATTATTATTATTATTATTATTTTTTTTGTAGTCGGAAGTGGAAAATCTGCGAATTCAGATACCTGGTTAATGAATTCCAGGTTATGTGGGGATGACTGTTCTTGTTCTGGTCTACCCACTAAAAACCACTCCCGTCTTAACTTGGGACACTTGATCCACCTGTGGAACTACCGTCAGGCCTTCAACTTCGCAAGTGGTGGTCCCCTTGTCTTACTCCTTAACTTGCTATTAACCAACTCAAGCCATGTGGGAGCGTGGGTGAGAGGAAAACTAAATGATTTCCTCCCCCCCACGCTCCACACAGCTGAGCACTTGATTCCCCCGGTCAACCTCGTCTTCCGTCTCTATCTTTTTCCTTCATTACTTTAATAACGAAGGATTCGATATGCCTCCACGAGCCCACGTTCTAAACCATGGTAGTCACCATGTTATCGGCGTTGATTTCTAAACCAAGTGCCGCAAAGTGGCGAGGTTGGGGATCAGGCGATATGTCCACCGTCCTTTAAGATCCCCATCCCATCTCTCTTGCCATTGTTCAAGGAGTCTACATCTCGCCTCTTTGCGGATGGCCGCTTTGGCGAGATTTCTACTCTGCCCTTGCGAGGTAACTAGATCTTTGTTACGCTGAAAGACTTCCTGTCTTTCCCTCGCCAGTAAGCCTACTGGCGGGAGACTAGCAAGAACTAGAGCAGCGCTCGTTGAAACTGTTCTGTAGGCTGAAACTACTCTCCCCGCACAACCACCCTGTGCGGAGAGTAGCTCGTCAGAGATGCCGCGGTTCTTTAGGGACTCAGTCCATGCAGGGGCAGCGTAGAGCTGCTTTGCTTGAACCACGGTCGCCACTAATCGGCGTTTCTTTTCCCTGGGGCCACCGACATTGGGCATCATTCAAGTTTCTGGAGACGAGCAGTGGGTTCGTGTGGATAGAGGTGGCTAATATACGTATGTATAGCTGCTACTTCTCACCCAACGACCCACTGACAAACTTCGAAGCCAATATCGAAGACCTAGAAGCGAGCCTCACAGAATCCAGGCTGGATGTCATCATCACTGGTGATTTTAACGCAAAGTCGCCAGAGTGGGGTGAGACGAGACTCGACAAGAGAGGAATTCGTATTGGAGAAATGATCTCCAGAAACGACTTATTGGCAGTAAACCGAGGCAATACATGGACTTTTAGACGAGGTGCGATCGGATCAATTACAGATCTAACAATCGCATCGTCTAAACTATTTAGCCGCATAACCAACTGGCGGGTCTCTGAGGAATATACCGCAAGTGACCACCAGTACATTGAGTTCTCAGTCTCGATGGGTGACACACGAGGAGGAAAAAGACGGGATGCTCCTAGTCGCAAAACCTCCTCGTGGAATATGAAGAGACTCGACAAGGAAAAGTTCGGCCGGTCCCTAAGAGAAGCCCTTTTAATTGAGGACTTGGGCTGGGTGAAGAGGCCGAGCAGTCTGGATGGGGAGGTGCGAGCGGTGAGGAACATGATAGTCACCGCTCGCAATGCGTCAATGCCACGCAAAGGCGCCACTTCCGTAAGAAAATCCTTGCACTGGTGTTCAGAGGAGCTAGCCTCCTTGAGAAAGGAATGCCTCAAAGCGAGAAGGACATATACCCGATCTAAGGGAGATCCCTTGCTGAAAGAGGCTTTCAAGGAGGCGAAAAAGGACCTCAAGAAAGAGATCCGCAAGTCGCGACGCCATAGCTGGAAGGACCTAATCGAGGAAGTCGATAAGGACCCATGGGGTCTGGCTTTTAAAATCGTGACTAAGAAAATAGTGACGAGGCAAAAGACCCCCGGCCTGGACAATCCCGATTGGGTCAGAAAGATAATAAGTTCTTTGTTTCCTCCTGCAGAACCATACCTTAAAAGGGACTAGAGTTTTTGCAAAGTCGAAGAGGAATAACTCTTCACACTTAGTGAACTGCAAAAAGCAGGCAAAAGATTGAAAACAGGCAAGGCGCCTGGAATCGATGGGATAAGTAACAAGATCCTAAAGTTGGTAATCGACACTTCACCCCAGATTCTGCTTCGATGCTTTAATCTTTGCCTTGAGAGAGGAGAGTTCTTTCGCGACTGGAAGCGACAGAGGTTAGTCCTCCTGAGGAAAGGCGAAAAACCTCTAGATAAAGCCTCATCATACAGGCCTATATGCCTGCTAGATACGATGGGTAAACTTCTAGATGATATGGTTCTGCAGAGAATGCAAAGCCACTTGACCGAAGAGAATCGTCTATCAGATCACCAATTTGGTTTCTGTAAAGGCAAGTCCACAGTTGATGCCATCCAGGCAGTTGTGGACAAAGCCAAAGCAGGAAAAAACAAATTGGGACCTGGGAAAAAGAAGAGCTTCTGCGCGTTGGTAGCAATTGACATACGCAACGCGTTTAATTCCGCAAGATGGAAAGATCTCATCAAGTCGATGGAAAAGAAAAACAGGCCGCCCTACTTGTTGCGGATAATGGATAATTATCTTAGCGACAGGTGAGTTATATATGAGGGAGACACCTGCACTTTCAGGGAAGAGATGCAGCGTGGGGCTCCTCAAGGCTCGAGGGTGGGTCCATTTGTATGGAATGTATCTTACGATGATTTTCTGCGAATGGATCTGCCCGAAGGTGCGATGATCATCGGCTTTGCGGACGACGCGTTGTTCGTGTGCACTTCCGAGAGTGAGGAGGCTCTTGGGACATTGGTAAACGAATGTCTGCGACTAGCAAAAAGCTGGCTGGATACCAGAGGTCTTGAAATGGCCCTGGAAAAGACCGAGGTACTGCTGGTCACAGACAGACGTGGTTATGAGCTCCCACGAATTGTGATGGACGGATTCGAGGTCAAGTGGAGTAAACAAATTAAATACCTTGGTGTGGAGTTGGATGGAAGGTTAAACTTCCACCACCACATGGCTACGGCGTCAAATAAGGCGATCGAGTGTGCGGCTAATCTTTCACGGTTAATGCCAAATGTTGGCGGACCCTGTGAACAAAAAAAAAAGACTGGTGGCGAGTTTCGCCCATGCTAAAATGCTCTACGCAGCACCAGCATGGGCCCCATCCCTGAGGAGTAAAAGATGTGTAACCATCTGTGAAAAGGTACTGTCTGCGCAGAGAGCGATAACAACGCGTATCATCTCTGCATATAAGACGGAATCTACGAGTGCTGTGCAGGTCCTTGCAAGTGTCCCGCCAGCAGATCTTTTGGTGAGGGAAAGGGAAGAAATGTTTCTCTTTTCTAAAGAAAGAAGTTCCTTGGATGAGGAATTAAGACCAAGCAAGGGCCTGATTCGCAAAGAAGCGAGGCACAGGCTCATAGAAAGATGGCAAGAAAGATGGGATGGTGAGGAGAAAGGTCGATGGACTTATCGCCTTATCCCGGCACTCGCCACCTGGATAAATAGGAAACACCCCACTCTGTCGACTTTGCATTAAAATCGACAGTGATGATGACATCCAGCTTGGATTCTATGAGGCTCGATTCTAGGTCTTCTATATTGGCTTCGAAGGTGGTCAGCGGGTCGTTAGGTAAGAAGTAGCAGCTATACATTCGTATATTAGCCACCTCTATCCACATAAACCCGCTGCTTGTCTCCAAGAACTTGTCAACCCGCAATTCTGGGTTGCAAAGCTTGATGGCGGCTCTCTTCGCCCTATCCTGATACCAAGGAGCGAGGTCGCTTCCTTGATGCTGCTCACTGCAGAACAGGATATCCACCTTATTTTCCCTAGCTGTTTGCATCAGGAGCACCTGTGCATCCTTACTTGTATGCAGGTTGACTTGAAGGAGCTTTAGGGATTTGCCCTTTTAAGTTTCTCCAGTTCCTCCTTGTAAACCGGACAGGAAATTCTTCCAGGGATATGGTTGACTTCCGTTTTTCCCAAATCTGCACACGTAATGCACTTTGGCTTGTCGCTAGTACAAATCTTGGCGAAATGTCCCGCTTCGCCGCATCTCCGACAGTTTTTTGTTCTGTCGGGGCCCTTGCAAATTCGGGTGACGTGTCCATTGGCTAGGCACTTTTGACATCTTGTCACTTCTAAGTGCGTGCGGATGGACGCGTTTATCCAACCAATACGCACTTTGCCTAGCTTAAGCAGACTCTCGCTGTCCTTTTCACTCAAGCGTACTAGTGCCACTTTCGTACCACCAAAACGTGTCAGAACTCTGCAAGTCACATCTAATTCGGGCTTTTGCAACTTGTCCTTTAAGACGGTTAAAACGTCCGCCTCTGAAGTTGTTTCATCGAGTTCCCGAATTTCGAGGGTCTTTTTATTGACAAGAGCCGTAACCTCGGCCTTGTCCTGAAGGACGGAGGTAAGTTTCTCAGCGAACTTTGAAGTTTCACCCCCCTTTTTGACCACAACAAGAACCTCCTTTTTAAGAGTTCTCCTAATTTTCACAATCTCGGTGCCAGTTTCCTTTGGCTTTACCGAAGTTGTTGCCAGTTTTATAAGATCATAGTAGGTCTCTGGATTCCGGGCCGAAATTTTTATTGCCTCCGTGGTTCTAATTTTGGGGGGGCGCTTCTGAAGTCTCTCCCTCTCTTCTGCTTTCTTCAAGGCCTTTCTCTTACGGGCATCCCGTTTCCTATTGGAGACGGTTTCGAAGTCATTTTCGTTTTCGGTCTTATTTTCCACAGTTGCCTCCGAATAAGAAGCAACCCTGGCCGAAGCAGCCTTACTCACCTCCGTCTCCATAGCAGTAGGGTTTGCCTTGGTCTCTTTGCTCTTAACCCTCTTGTCCTTGGGAGTGGTCACAGTATAATCAGTCTCCGGACCTTCAAACTCTCTAGGGCGCTTCCTTTGGTCGATGGACTTCCTCTCGCTGGATGTGGCGTGCGACATCGATCTAGGAGTTTCAGGATTCGACCTTGGTTTGCTTGAGCCAATAAAGGGCTTAGGTATAAAACGCAGGTTACTGCGAAGCACCTTGTGCACCTTCCCCAATGCCACCATTCCATCCTGAACATCCTTGCTAATGTTTCTTTGCTTTTTGCAAGCACGCCACATACTTTCCAGTATTTTAGGAATCAGATCGACCTGTTCTAAAACATTTCCTTCGAATCTGCTAAGTCCCACATCCTCAGAATTTTTGCTTTGGCTCCCTCCAAAATCCTTGGAGCCGTCTGCACCGACTACCGGGGCTTCAACCCGATCAGAATCGGTGGTGGGATTACCCTCTTCTAAGGTACCCACTTGGAGTAATTTTTTTAAATCTTTATCCATTTCATACTTTTTTATTCTTTGTCCCGTGTCGATGGACAATCGGGCCTTAACAGGGTACTACCATCTGTCCGGGATGGGCCCTGAACCGCCTCCGTTAGTTACAAAGACGTTATACCATTGCCGGAGCATTGATGCGACGTCTATGATATCCAAGGGCACGTGAACATGTATTTTCGGACGTGGAGGTCGATGTATCTCTCCAAGATAGCAGGAATTATTATTATTATTATTATTTTTCTTACAATCTGCTGCCTTATGGCCAGCTTCTCCGCACTTGAAGCACGCAGCTGACCTATCTACACCTTGCCAATCTCTACCTAGATGGCCATAGTCAAGGCACTTATGACACCTTGTGACCATAGTTCTGCTTCTTATCTTGCAGGAGACGAACCCAATCTTTATGTGCCCAATTTTCTCCAGCTTATCAGCGTCTTCCTGATTCGTGACCACGACAGCGAGCTATACTCCTCGCTTGTTTGGTCCTAGAACCGTCACCTTCCTACTTTCTGCTGGTACCGTAGAAGTTTTCTCCAGGGCACACAGTACGTCATCTTTTTCTGTAAGGGCATCCATATCGCGGATTTCCAACGTAGTTCGCCGGTCCGCCATCTGCACCTTACCCAGATCGCCGATCACCTTTGTCACCTCTTCGGTGAACAACTTCTTGTTTGAAGACCCCCCAATTTTAATGAGCAGGTCTCCCTTTTTAGTGGGTAAAGCTCTCACAACCCTTGTCTGACTGGCCTCCAGGTCAGACTCTTTTCGAACTTTCGCCAGCACTTTGGCGAAGGTAGCTCCTTCAGCCACTTTGACGACCACTGTGGCTCTTCCCTTCTTAACTGGATTTGGCTTTGGTGCCGGTTTGGTCTCGTTACCTTTGGACCTTCTAGAAGGTCCCTCCTCCCTCTTCTTTTTTGGGTCCTTCGTACTCTCAGGATCACTTCTTTTCCGCTTCTGAGACTCCAGGACAACGTTTTTAAGCATTACTGCATGAAAACGGTCACCTCTCATTCTTCGGTCCTTTCGTGCATCCTCTGACCAGGCTAACCCCTGGTAGAACTTCTCATCTTTTCTGGACGCTGCTGCGTGCTTCTCCTTCACATCCCGTATGAGCGATGTTATGCTTCTAAGTCCATCCTTAATTGTCCTATTGACATTTTTCTGGACTTCGCAGGACTTCAGCATCTTGCTGACCTCTTCTTCCATTTCTAGAATGCTTACTGCCTCTTCCGCCCGCAGCTTCACGCATTCATCTCGATGTTCATTGCAGCTAGCAATGTCAATCGCAGAAGCATTACTGAATACAGAAATGCAGCTGGCTGGACTCGTCACGCTGCTCGTACTCCCTCGTCTCTCCGCCCTGTCCACGATGATCTGTGGCACTCCCAACGCGTTGTTGCCCTCCTGCATCCTTGGGCCACTGGCCACCGTCCCCACGCTATGCGCTTGACGATCGGAACCAGTGAGGGATTTAGCCGTAGCATTACCCCGCAGGTACTCTTCCTCGTTTTTACAATCGCTCATGATGGATGTTTCTTGTTTGCCGGTTAACCTAAACCGCCACCTGGAACGCGTCCGATAGAGGACCAGCAACACCGCGCAAAAGAACAAGTTCTAATGTGCTCCAGGTAGAACAAAAGTCCCAACCGGGCACGGATTATTATTATTATTATTTATTTATTTTTTTTTTGCTTAGGGACTTTTGGGAAATCTGCCTACCTACCTTGGATTCCGCACTCCAAGGTTATGTGCACCTTCCCCAATTCCACCATTCCATCCTGAACATCCTTGCTAATGTTTCTTTGTTTCTTGCAAGCACGCCACATGCTTTCAAGTATTTTAGGGATCAGATCGACCTGCTCTAAAACATTATTTTCGAATCTGCTAAGTCCCTTATCCTCGGAATTTTTGCTTTGGCTCCCTCCAAAATCCTTGGAGCCGTCTGCACCGACTACCGGGGCTTCAACCCGATCAGAATCTGTGGTGGGATTACCCTCTACAGAGGTACCCACTTGGAGTAGTTCATTTGATTTTTTATCCATTTCATTTTTTTTATTCTATGCCCCGTATCGAGGGAACGATCGAGCCTAAACAGGGTACTACCATTATTATTATTATTATTATTATTATTATTATTATTATTATTATTATTATTATTATTAGAGTAGAAGGGGGTAATGTAGTGCACTTTTCTTTCAAAGACTTCTGTGGTCGCAATTTTCTACCAATTTTGATCAATAAGGACTCGTTGGAAAGACAATGCTTCGAGCTACATTTATAGTGTACATTATCTTTTTGCAGATGTAGATTGAGCTTTTCTATATCCAAAAAACTGAAGGCACTTTTTTCGACATTCTAAAATTTGTGGGGCAATGTAGTGCACCACTTTATTAGTGGAATAAAAAGCAGAGAATATATTATAAACGCTTTTATTTTATTAGATATAATATTAGGAACATAAACTTAAAAAAATATAAACTAGTAGTGATGCCCACGAGACGAGACATTGCATGTAAAAATCGAGAAGAGATCGAGACTTTGCATGGTATCATCTCCTCTCGTGGACAGCACTATAAACTAGAGATTTCTTTGGTCCTGTGTTAGATAAAACTAAAAGAAAACTGCAAAAATTTGCAAAAAGCAAACATGGTTAAATAATACATATTTACGGTACTCTGTATAATTGCACTACATTGCCCCCAACCCCGTGCACTACAATGCCCTCAAGCACTTTCTTCACGTTGACTTCAATATCTCAATAAAAACAAAATTAAACGTCAAAACAATACTAAATTTATGTTCAGAAGTAAATGTTACATGGAAAAAGCACTTACCCGATACTTTTTAACGAGCCTTACATTTTCTTCAAGTCACTAAAAAACGGAAATATGGTTTCGAAATCTAGTGTTTTTGAAGTGACGCCACAACTTCTTTTAAAAGAAGCACAATAAAGCCAAAATGATATACATTAATGTACTTTGATACCTTAACCCTAGCATACCAAGAGCAAGTAATTTAATTCATTCGTTTAGTCAGTAAAGCCAGTGCACTACATTACCCCCCTCTACTCTATTATTATTATTATTATTATTATTATTATTATTATTATTATTATTTATTATTATTATTTTTTTTTGTTCTTTATTATTATTTATAATTTAGTTGTTATTATTAATAAATAAACCTTATTATAATATTGTACTTAAAGAAAAAAAAATGATATGTATTTTCGTTTTTTAAATATATTACCATAATTATTTTATGAAGTATTTTAAAAGAACACGCTTTTTTAACTTAAATAACTGTTTTAAAAAAGTTAATTTTAAAAAATTAAATTTATTTACATGCCTTTAAAACGAGGAAAACTGTCGAGGCCCTGATCAGAGCCCTATTTAATATCTAGTGAACACCTCACCTGGGGTTTTGGCCAGAAATTCTGGCCAAACCCACAAAATAAAAAAATTATTAAAACGATAGTATAATTACTCCCTTTAATTGTATTCTTCAATTGTTCATTATTTTTTATTAAAAGTAATTTTAGAGATTTAATTTTTTTACACTTTATTTAAACAAGGAAAACTGTCGAGGCCCTAATCAGTACCCTATCTAAAATCTAATGAACACCCTACCTGGGGTTCTGGCTAGGAATTCTAGTCAAACCCCTAAAATAAAAAAATTATTAAATAACTAAAATAATGATTGCCTTTCATTGTTAATAGCTTCTACAACAAAAAGGAATTCTAAAAACTTTATTAAAAAAAATTGTGATAGGGAAAACTGTCGAGGTCCCGACCAGAACCCTGTTTTAAATAGGGCAAAGTGGGGCATTTTCTGCACGGGGTCCTTCTTCCAATATTGTAAAATATTTTCTGATACCAAACTTTTACTACTGGAACTATATAAAGCGCTGTTGAGTTTTATCATTGATTATTTCATGAACACTTTGCTTCTTAGTAAAAGTATACCATTTATAATTCGATAAGTTAATAAACAAACGTCATAATGAGGCAAAAAATTTAATGTCTTGTTCACGGTGTTCGATGGTCTCTTAAGTTTCTAGATTATTTTTGACAAACAGTTATTGCTCAACAAATACATCACATATAAAATTAGTTCAGTCGTTTTTATTGGTCTGCGATATCTAAAAAATCAATGTTTCAAACATAAATTTTAGCCAAATTATTCTTTTGAAAACAGAAAAAAAAAATGAATTTAAAATTTCTACTTTGCACATTGATTTTTTAGGCATCAGAGGCCAGTGAAACTATCTGTTCACATTTTATATAGTTTTATTCTCCGACGGCTCAAATAATTTTAAGATTAAAAAAACTTTTAAGAATTCATTTCTGTTGAAAGGCTTATTTTTGAATATACTTATTTGCCATTTAAAAGACAAATCAAAATGTGAGTTAATAGGTTTAAAAATGGGTCAATAAAATTTCTACAAAATAAATAAAACAATTTTATACTCTAACGTGTTTTAATGGTTAAGACGAAGAACATTTTTTTCAAATAGGTAATTGGGATTTTTGTAGTAATCCTTAATAAGCCCTAATTTTTTCTGCCTCTTGGAATTTACCAAAAGCAGCGGCATAGAAGTTATGCGTGTTTCCACCTAGCTTCAACGTGAAGCAGGCCGGAACCACGATTTTTTTAAAAAAGTTAAACTTTTAGTGTATGTGGATAGAGTATTCTTATAGGGCTTAACGAGCCCTAAATTTTTCTGATACTTAGAAGTTAGTTGAAGCAAATATATAAAATTTCTCTTTCTTAGTTTTGTTTATCGATGGGGCATTGACCCTGAAAAATTGTACATCGTTCGCTTTTTTTTTTTTTTTGTCTGTATATTTGTTTAGTGTCATATTATAATCGTAGTGACAAAGATGTACCTATCTTAATTTATAATTTTAATTTTTCTAATTTTCTTTTTTTCGGTAAATATTTTATTTTTAATTTTTTATTGTTAATCAAAAAATTGTAAAAAATCTTTTTTTTAATATTTTGTTTTTATAATAAATTATAGTTCTGAAGAGGACAGCTGTGCTGCCGAAACGTAAAAAGAATGGAATTTCTTTTATTTTTATTTTCCTTGACTCGGAGTGATCGTTAATTTTCACTATTTATTCAAATATATAAAAGTTACGCGTGTTTCCGGCCAGCTTCAACGTGAAGCTAGCCGGGTGTCAGTTTTTTTTTAAATCAAAAGCCCTAAATTCAGGACATTTAGCCCTAATTAGCCCTTAATTTTCATATAGTTATTATTTTCATACAACGGTATGTTCCGGCCAGCTTCACGGACGTCTTTATTTCTTTATTATAAGATGTAGAATTTTGAAGTAAACTAAAAAAAATTAAAAATAGTTTATGTAATAAAAAATAAATCACATCTGATATTGTTAAATTTTCCTTTTTTCGAAATTCATTTGATATATAACCCTTTTTCGTGACTGAAAGTCTAAATGTACTAAAATTCGCTTTAAACTAGTTACTTGGGGATTATCGGAGTCACTGATTACAAATCAGACGTCAAATTTAAAGTGCATTAAGAATTTTTATCTTCTTGGTTATTCGCTCTTTACCGGCTCCAGAATCATCGAGCGTGGACGTCGCGAAATCAAATTTTGAAGGGGATCTGTTGAATTTTTGAAAAATTGTCCGCCATATTGGATCTGCTATTTTGAATTTTGAAAATCTGATGTCTGATTTGTAATCATCGACCCGCAGACCCCCGAGTAACAAGTTCTAAGCAATTTTTAGTAGGGGAGTGTAAGGTATGGTGGCGGACACTTTCTTTTTTGCGTCTCTCTCTCAAAAAACAATATTTTTCAAAATTTCAAAAGCAGGCAATTGCTGACATCTATTAAGCATATTTCTGTCAAATGCGGCTGATAAAATTAAAAATTCAGTGAAATTTTACAACTCCTGGCGCAAAAAACTAATTTTTTTTATTTTTGAAAGTTGTAAGGTATGGTGGCGCATTTGGTGTATTTAACTAAAATATTATGTAGATGTTAAAATTATTTATTAAAACTACTAGAAATGATAAAAAAAAACAAAAAGAGAAAAAACTGATGATCCCAGGTAGAAATTTCAACTCTATAATGACCAGTCACTGAGAAGTTTTTCTAGATTCTGGCCAGTGATTGGTCAGAAAATCTGGCAAGTGATTGATTAGAAATGTAACGCGCTGCTTTAGCAGTCACTGGTTAGATTATCTGTCCAATGACTGGCAAGTAACTGACCAGTAACTGAACAGTTTTCTGCTCAAAATCTAGAATAAAATATAATTTTTCTTTGCTCTTTTTATTTTGTTTATAATTACATATTTATTTGTATTTTTGTGTTTATTCAAATATTTAAGACTAATGAACAATTACTCTACCAATAACACTTAAATCTAAGAATGAAAATTTCACACGCATGGGGGATCGAACCCTAGACCCTGGAGACACAACGCATTTGTGCGTTACCACGCAGCCACGGTGACTAGATAGTAACTTATCATAACTACAAGTTTAAGAACTAAATTGAAGGAAGTGAATTTATCATTCGGTGATTAAATATTAAATTTGAAAGAAGTTAACAATTTTCCCAAATCAATCTACACAAATAAATTAAATATCTTAAATAAATCTCGATAAGCTCATGGGCTTGAATGTATCGACAGCACAGCTGCCCTAATACAGAAGAAGAATAAGAACTAAAGTTCTATTCCGATTGTGACCAGAATTTCTGGCCAGTGACTTGTCAGAAGTAATGATCAGAAATCATGACCAGATAAACTGTTTAGTCACTTGTCAGAGACTTGACGGCTTATCTTGTCAAAATTTAGAAAAATGTAAACTTTGGTAATGTGACTGAAACGATCATAACTTTTATATAAAGTTACTTTAGACTTTTCTGTTTTTGACCGTATGGAACATAAAAATGATTTTTAACATCTAATTATAAATGATTGACTAAGAGTGTATTTTTATGGGACTGGTGCTTTGTTTTTTCCTCAGTAACTGGTCAGTTTCTGTGTCCGCAGTTTCTTTTTTTGATAGTGTCAAGATTTTCTGGCTAGAGATTTGGAAAAATCTAGAATAATTCTTTTAATAGAATTCGGCAAGTTTTTCTGATCAGAGGTGGCCCAGTTTTTCTTGGTGGAATCTTAAATAATTCTTCAAATCAGAGACTGGCCAGTGTCTGGAAAGAAATTCCTATCACTATTATAATCAGATTTTCTGGTCAGTGACTTGACAAAAGTACTGTTCACAAAGGGGAATTGCTTTTATTCAGTGAAACTGTCCAGTCACTCATTCAGGACTGGCCAGATTGTCTTGGCAAGTAAAACTCGCTCTCGACTCTACAGCTACTAGAAGAAAACAAGTAATACTTGACAAATTTCTACCTGGGATTTTACATTATAGAAAAAAAAATTTCACTTCAGTTATGGTTACAATTTGGACATGTGAAGTATGTAGCTGGTGGCTGTTTTAACGCAACTAGAATAAGAGAAGACCGCAAGTATCACATATTTGAGAATTGTTGCGTTGGAGCACAAGAGGCATTAGTACACAAAAAATGCAAAGACAATTGAAACTCGTGCAAAAAATGATTCGCCACTGTACGTTACAAAAATTGCGCCATCATACCTTACAAGCTATTGATGAAAATATGATGGTGTTACTTTCATACAGCGCGAATTGAGAAAAATGTAAAATACAAAAAACTGTTGTCCAAGGTCTAAACAATACGTTCCATACATTTACCAGACTCAATTTTCAAAAAATCTTCACTCTGGCACTGTTAACACACATATCCAATAAAACTTTTTTTTTCTCTACTTTTTTATTCAAAATCACTTAAAGTACAAAGCACGCGTTTGATCATTAATACTACTGCATATAAAATGTCATCATGATAAAAGACATCGATCATAGTAATAAGGCGCTTCAGAAGTGACGTTACATGCCAGATTTGACAAGTCCGTCACCATACCTTACACGCCACGATACCTTACATTCCCCTACATTTAGACTTTTGGTTACGTAACAGGGTCACCTGTCCCACTGTGAACCCTAATTAAAAAAAAATTTCTGAAATTTTGGGTAGATGATTTTGAATTTATTAATTACATATTCTTATTAAGAAATCATAAAACCCCTTAGGATATTATTTACCGCTAAATTAAATAAGTTTTTTAATTTCTTATCTGACATATTGGATCCGCCATTTTGAATTTTGAAAAACTGACATTGGATTCGTAATCAGCGACAACGAAAACCCGCGAGTATTGAGTTTCAAGTAGTTTATATTAATTTTTAACATTGGCGTCCGCTATATTGGATCCGCTGTTTTGAATTTTAAATAACTGACATCGGATTCGTAATCAGCGACCCCCAAAACCTCCAAGTAACGATTTTAAAGTAATGAAGATTAATTTTTAACATTAGCGTCCGCCATATTTGAACCGCCATTTTGAATTTTGAAAAAATGACATTGGATTCGTAATCAGCGACCCCGAAAACCCCCGAGCAATGAGTTTCAAGTGAATCCGATTAAATTTTGAGTTTTGGGCGCTTTTGCCTACATCCTGGCCCACTGTGGAGTATAGTATTATAATCTTAATGACTTTGACGTCAGGCTACGATCGCTGCGCATGACAATAGTGACGTGATCACACACACACACAGGTGTATAGTAGTAGTGGTACGGATTACTACTTTTGCGAGTAAAAAGCTCGGTAAAAAGTTATCTCTGCAATAGTAAAAGTTGTTTCTTGCAGAAGTAATCTTTATTTTCCGAGTATTAATTATTAGAATTTCTCTAGAGTAATATTTACAACATATCAAATGTAAAAAGTATTACAAAATTTAATAAAATTTACAATGACGATGTAAAAATTAAAATTCTTAAAGCAATTTTTAAAAGTGGCTACTGTAATAATTACTATTAGCAATTTTTACAACCAGAAATAGTAATATTTACTTCATGTGAAGTACATTTTACAATGAACAGTAATTTTTAATATAAATGTAGAATTATTACTATTCTATACGAACTTTTACTAGAAACTCAGCACCATTTTTCCCCGTGTAGAAATTTAAAACAACTTAGATTTTTGCAAAATGTTAATAATTCAAATTCTTCTTAAAATTACTTAAATTTGTCAATACATAGGTACACTGGAAAAAAAACTTTTGGTCCAATAGCACCAATGCTATTGAATTTAATTTTGTGGAGAGAATAACTTCTGTATTGAATTAAGAAAATATATGTTCAAATATAATAATTCATCATTTAGAACTAGTAGCAAAATGTTGTCTAATAAAACATGTAAAATGGTTGAGATGTAGGATTGATACAATTTTATTCATGAAATATTAGTTAGTTTGAAATAATTGTTGCTATTATTTTAAATACAATTTTGTTAAATTAAATTATTAAATAGTATTTACAGTTTGTATAGATGTATATTTTAGACGAAGAAATATGCTTTTGAATCAATAGAATGTGCTTTTATTATTACAAAAGATGTATTCGAATACGTTCAAAAACAGATGCTAGGTATAGAATTGACAGTGCCATGCTATAAAATTGACAGTACCGTGCAGTAAAATTGTAGTCATACTTATTTAAATTAAAGATATTAGGTATTGTTTTGTTGAAATAATTTTTTAATATGAAAACATATTTCTACTATTTAATAGCATTTGCATTTCATATAAAAATATCATGTCTTAAACTTAAAAAAAAATTTATTTAACAATGATAAAAATAAAGATTAAAGAAGATTTATAAAATGAGGTAATTAGGTTATTAAACATTTTTTTCACTGAATATTTTCTATGCCTACTTAAAAAATTAATTTTTTCTCTCACAAGCGGTGATACTTTCATCAGTTTTGTATATAAGGAAGTTCAAATCAACATCATTTAAATGTATTATGATTGTATGTATGCGTGAGTAGTGTTAAATAGTGTGTTAAGTTTATATTGTGATAAATTATTATGAGTTCAGGTCAAATTGTGATTTTCTATATCTTAAATTGCGTATGTTGTGTGCAAAACTTTAAAAAAGTGTATCTTGAAATAAGATTTAGATGTATAAGAGAGCAAAGATATGTTTTTAACTTAAAACATTTTTTTTATAAAAGCAACAGTTTTGATTATTGAAACTATAGCATCATGCTATAAATTCTTGTTCATGTACTTTAAAATTGATAGAATGCGCTATTGATTCAAAATAAGGTAGAAATCAAGTCACTAGTACATGCTATTAAATTTATAACAGTTTTAATTATATCTATAAGAAATGCATTTCTTGATATTATAGTATTTTTCGTTAATACTATAACTTCTGTAATAATATTATAAAAATTTATTTAAATCTATAATGCAATAATCAATAGCACATGTTATTGAACCAACAGTATTTGTATTCAAACGATATTGAATATGCCGTTTATTGCGACAAACAAATATGTCATTGATTCAAAAGCATTTTTTTCTCAGTGTATTTTATTAATTATTAATAATAGTGGATTTATAGAAAAATTTTAGTTAAAAATATTTAATTTTGGAGAAGTTTCAAATTATTTTGAAAGGAAATAAAATTCTTCTTATAAATTATAATTGTGTTCAAAATTTAAAAAAAAATTCTAGTAAAAATCACAATTATCTTTATAAATAAGAATTTTAATTATTTTTAGTACAATTTTAATCGAATTCCTCGAAAAATGTAATTATTCTCTAAAATTTGATTAAAATTCGTTAAAAGAATTGAATTATTTAAGTTGATAAAATTCTGCATAAGAATTAAATTTTAAAAAAACATCCAATTATTCAATTAAATATTTACTTTTGTATTTAAATAATAATTGACTAATTTTGAAAAGGTTTCAAATTAAAATATTTGGAAATTCGAATTTTCTATAGTTACTTTTAACTGGCAATTTTGAAGAATTAATTTTTTTTAAAATAATTTGAAATTACATTAAAGTTACATAGAAATTTTTCCAAATATGGTAATTTTTCCAAATTCTCAGAAATTTTCATATATTTTCAAAAGGAAATTTTCCTAAACTTTTAAGAGAATTTTTCCAATATTTGGGATTTTTTCCACATTAGTTCATGGGAGTGTTTCTAAATTCATAGGAAGTTTTCGATCATTTTCTAGAAAAATTTCTTTATATATGTTTGTAAATTTGTCTAAATAATTGAGGAGTCGGGAAGAAGAACTCGCCGAGCGCTCGAACGTATGCGCTAATACCAGTCGAGTAGCAGTGACAGGCCCAGAGGAGATCACTGCTCCCCGACTGATATTAGAGAGCTCGTTTACGCGCTCGGTGAGTTCTTCATCCCGGCTCCTCAATTAGTGTATTTAATTGAAAAATTTCCGAATAATCGAAATTTCGTAAAATTGAGTTTTAAACAAATGTATTTCCAAATTCTTAAAATACTTTTTCAAAAATTATTAAAAATAGTTGATTTAGAGAAGAATTGTTGTTAAAAATTAATAATTGAATTGAAATGATGAAAATAATTTTGAAGAAGTTACAGTAACAATGTTTTTAATATAAAATAAAGATAATACTTTATTAAGTTGTTTAATTTCAAAAGGGTTTGAATTTGAAATTTTTGAAAATCTTAATTGTTGTTAAAAAATAGTAATAATATTAATTATTTATTTAAAAAAAGAAGTTATTGATGTTTTCGAATAATTTTACAATTAAAGATATTCGTAAATAAATGTAACACAACATTTTTTTGAGTACAATTTTTTTCCTTTACTTTCTAAAAATTTAAAAATTTTCAGTTTCATTTTCAATTAAATTTTCTAATTGACAAATAGAATTTATGAACATTTTTTTCATTTATTTTTAAAAAACATTGAATTTTATTAAAACAATTGAAATTAAGAAATAGAAATAATTCAAATTATTTTCTTATGAAAATTGAGAATTTTCTCCAAAAATATGAAGAAACGGAAATGATGTAATATTTTTTTCTCCAAAGAAAAGTATCAGTTTGTAAACAATATTGTTATTGAGAAATAAAAATTATGCATAAAATTAATATATTTCCTATTTCCTAATCATAATTTCTTAACAATTAATATTTTCTAATATTTCTTATAATTATAAAAAGGAAAAAATATGCATAGGGGAAAATGGGGTACCTTTTTGAAATTGTCTGTTTACAGAGAACGAAACGAATAAATCAATTCAACTAAACATCAGAATTCTTCTTTGTACACTTAGCTTTAAGGAAATTATGATATAATGGGGGTGAAAAAAATTTTGGAAAGAACTTCCCAGGTAGAAATTTGTCAAGTATTACTTGTTTTCTTCCAGTAGCTGTAGACTCGAGAGCGAGTTTTACTTGACAAGACAATCTGGCCAGTCCTGAATGAGTGACTGGCCAGTTTCACTGAATAAAAACAATTCCCCTTTGTGAACAGTACTTTTGTCAAGTCACTGACCAGAAAATCTGATCATAATAGTGATAAGAATTTCTTTCCAGACACTGGCCAGTCTCTGATTTGAAGAATTATTTAAGATTCCACCAAGAAAAACTGGGCCACCACTGATCAGAAAAACTTGCCGAATCCTATTAAAAGAATTATTCTAGATTTTTCCAAATCTCTACACTGAGGGACCTTTGGGTCAGTAGCAGACTTTCGATAGGCTGCTACTGACCATTTTGGTGGAACGCTACAGGACTATACTTCTGGGTTGCTGCGGTACAATTTTGGGCGCGTGACAGTTATGTTCCATACGGTCAAAAACAGAAAAGTCTAAAGTAACTTTATATAAAAGTTATGATCGTTTCACTGTCACATTACCAAAGTTTACATTTTTCTAAATTTTGACAAAATAATCCGTCAAGTCTCTGACAAGTGACTAAACAGTTTATCTGGTCATGATTTCTGATCATTACTTCTGACAAGTCACTGGCCAGAAATTCTGGTCACAATCGGAATAGCACTTTAGTTCTTAAACTTGTAGTTATGATAAGTTACTATCTAGCCACCGTGGCTGCGTGGTAACGCACATGCGTTGTGTCTCCAGAGTCTAGGGTTTGATCCCCCATGCGTGTGAATTTTTCATTCCTAGATTTAAGTGTTATTGGTAGAGTAATTGTTCATTAGTCTTAAATATTTGAATAAACACAAAAATACAAATAAATAAAAAAAAAAAAAAAAAAGAGCCAAGAAAAATTATATTTTATTCTAGATTTTGCGCAGAAAACTGTTACTTGTCAGTCACTGGCCAGATAATCTAACCAGTGACTGAGAAAGCAGCGCGTTACTTTTATAATCAATCACTTGCCAGATTTTCTGACCAATCACTGGCCAGAATCTAGAAAAACTTCCCAGTGACTGGTCATTATAAAGTTGAAATTTCTACTTGGGTTAGGTACCCCATTCTGCCCCACACTGCATATTAAAAGAAAATGTAATGTTTCCAATTTATTGTAAACAATTTAACAATCTATTCTATTAGAAATTACTCTAGAATAAGTGCACAGTTTTCTGAAAAGTATCAAATTGATAGTATATTGCAGATCAAATTGTGGCAACGTTTTGATACTGTATAATGTATCAAGTTGATACGAATATAACTATCTTTTTTAGAAATGATAGTAAATACAGTATCATTTTTAATACGTGTTGTGACGTGGCACAATTTTGCACGTTATTTATAATTGAGTTTTGTTATAAACAAAATAAACATCCTTGCGCCAATGTTGATGGCTGCAGCAATTACTCAATTCTAGTCAATTTGTTTATTTATAGAATTTATTTGTTTATATTATTGTATTCCCTTTCACGAAAACACTTCCCTTTGAATTCGAATTTGAGATATTTCCCGGCTATCGTCTTGCAAGCAGAAAGGATGATCATCACGTCTGCGCAGATTCGACTTTCCGTTCACTCACAGCAGAAAACTACAACGTCAACCAAAATAAAAATCGGATTGACTCGATATACCTGTCACTTTTAAATTCAACCTACACAAAAGTCATCTCACAAATAACCCTTTGAGTAAATTAGAATTATTTTCTACATTTACCAGATTTTACTGGAATCTCAAAAATGTTAAGAGATTGACTATTGAACAGGATGGTCCCTGTCATTTCTCTATTTCGTAAAGAGACACCTTTTGCCCAGGCCCGAATTCTCATGTCACTAACCTCAACTTTTCCCCTTTTTGATTTTGATTAATTTTGACTAATTACCTTTCCCTTTACGAGTGACAATAAGAGAATTTTGGAGGTTGACGATAAGGAAGATAAGAATTAAAAAGTAAAAATCTCAGGAAGCGAGAAATTACTAACTTAAATTATACCCCGGTGTCACTATTTTCGAAAGTAATTACGCTCCTGTTTTCGGCGGAGTAATACAAGTTTTGGGACCATGGTAACCGGCGGGGTGAACGGAGGGGAGGAATCACGGCAGCATGCTCGCAAGGAAAATCCTAATCGCTCTCTCTGGATCTGACCGCCTTCAAAGGAAGCTATTTTCAAAGAAGTTCTCATCCAAATTTTCCAGTTTTCCTTTTTGTTATAATTTGTGTGTGTGCTGACGCTGGAAATCTCTCGAGTGGAGCGTCGCATAGCAAAATGTAAGTCAGGTCACAGTATTTTCTTAACTTCTTTTATTTTGTATAAAAATGTAAAATTTCCTTTTTCTTTTAAAATGTAACAAGTGGTTCAGCCGGCCTCATGGCCAAGCGAGAAAATGTTACTAGTTTGATGGTTTTCTGGCTTCCTTGCTTAATTTAACTTTAAATTACTCCCTTTTAATTTTGATTATTATAAAAATTATTTATTTAAATAAATAATGTGTAAATTTGCAGTTATTCGTTTTATAAAATTTTTCTTATTCTCGCTTGACCATGCTGCCAGTATTTCTCAGCCTTTTTGTCTATTCTTAATTTCAGTTATGTTATAAAATTTCAATTAATTGTGTAATTGGTGTTAAGTTTGTGAAAATTGTAAATGAAGTTGTCTCATTTTCAATTATTTCGTCCCATTTACAAATTTTACCTTTCTGATTAAATGGAATTGTCCCTTTTTATTAGTTTGTCCCTTATATCCGATTTTATTGAGAAAATCCTTAATTAATAAATAGAGTTGTTCTATTTATAATTGTTAATTAATTTTCGTGTCCCTTATACCCGAATTTATTGAGGAAATCCCTAATAAATAATTAGAGTTGTTCTAATTATAATTACTAATTAGTTATCGTGTCCCTTATATCCGATTTTATTGAGAAATTCCGTAATTAATAAATAGAGTTGTTCTATTTATAATTGTTAATTAATTATCGTGTCCCTTACATCCGATTTTATTGATAAATTCCTTAATTAATAAATAGAGTTGTTTTATTTATAATTGTTAATTAATTATCGTGTCCCTTATATCCGATTTTATTGAGAAATTCCCTAATTAATAAGTAGAGTTGTTCCATTTATAATTGCTAATTAATTATTTTGTCCCTTATGTTTGACTCTATTGAGAGATTCCTATTTTTAATAAATGAAATTTGTCCCATTTACAACCAAATTTGTCCCTTATTTTGTGAAATTTAATGATTTTGACAAACTGTTTTATCCCGTTTTCCCCAATTTTATGTGTAATATTTTTAGATATAAGTTGTAATTTTGTTATAATAATTTTTGGCTGACCACAATTTATTTATTTATTGACCAAGCGATACTGAGAAATTTGTTAAATAATTGTAAATTTGTTGTACGATTTTTCATTGATTTTATTATTAAAATAAATTGTTATTTTATTGTAAAATTTGTGAATATGATTTTCTCGAATCCCCCCTCCTCCGTCTTTTGCTAGTCGACCGGCATCGAAATTAATATTAATGTTGAGATTTATGAATTCAAGGAATTTGATAATAAATTTTCTTTTTGTCTTTTATAGAATTTAGTTCTATTATTTGCTTTCGCTTTTATTTATGAATTTTTGGTATTTAGTACCTATTATTGCGTTTATTTTGGATATTTAGTATCCGCTTCTTTTGAAACTGTCCCAAGAAAGGACTGGCGCTTAACAATTTTGTTTATTTAAAAATTCCTTTATTTATTATTTTGTCAATATATTATTATTAATTTCTAAATTATTGTTCGGACCTCAAATCTTTGGCTTATCGTAAGTATTTATTTTTGTTATTTGTTTATTTATTTTGTGACTAATAATTCTGTTTATAATATTTCATTTGTTTATAAATATTCCCGTGTTTAGCAAATTATACCTATTTGTTTACGATATTTATTATTGTTGAAAAAGGTCTGGTTACAATTTTGGCGCCCAACGTGGGGCCACGCCAAAGTAGAAAATCATATTCAATTTTGAAAAATTATATTTTTGCTCATTTAGCAACAATTAAATTTTTTTTGTGTGCTCAAACAATTTTCTCAGGTTAAGAAAATTATTTTATGAATTTTATATATCATGTCTTGTACAAAATTTTATTTCAGGATTTCTTATAAGAACTTATTTTATTGTATATTGTGTATTTTGTATATATTGATTTTTGTGTTTTGAATATTTCTTTTGTGCCCTTTACACTTGTCGGTGATGACTCATACGTTTACAGTGTGCTTGTAAACAGCCATAATTAAAAATTTGTACGAAAATCGAATTTAATAATTTCCGAAAATTAATTCGTACACCTGAAATAAAATATTTCAAATTTATACCGGGTGTGCAAATAATTTTGTATTATGAAAAGTCCATAATACATAACACCACATTGAAAATAGTCCCATTACTTAAACCAAATTTAATAATTTTTTTTATTAGTTTTGTGCTGAAATAAAAATATTTCAAAATTCTACCGGGTGTCCAAATAATTTGTATTATGAAAAGTCCATAATACATAACACCATATTAATAATAGCCCTATTACCAAAACCAAACTTAATAATTTTCCCCGAATAATTAGTTACTTGCTGAAATAAAATTATTTCAAACTTATACCGAGTGTCCTAATAATTCAGTATTATGAAAAGTCCATAATACTTATCTCCCACATTTAAATAAATCCATTAAAAATTTATACACAGTGTCCCAATAATTCAATATTATGACAAGTCCTTTATTATTTTTTTTTATTCTTTTTTTTTGTGAAAAATTGGCAAATAAGTAAAACGGAAGTGAGAAACAATTCCACATTGAAATAATCTATTTCAAATTTATACCTGGTGTTCCAATAATGTGGTATTATGAAAAGTCCATAATACTTACCACTACATTGACAATACCTCCTTACTATTATCACCACAATAAAATTAATAATTAAATTTAATTTCATTTATTTGATTTTTATATTCTATTATTCTATTTTTATCACTCCCAATATAATTTCATTATTTAAAAGAAAAATAAAAATTTTCTTTGACAATTATGATATTTTTCTTTTTGCATTCGTAGTAACCATAATGGTAATACCATTAAGATTTTTACGAATTTTCTTTCCCGTTCGTTTTCGCTGAAGACAATTATGATATTTTCTTCTTACTGTATCCACCGTAACCATAATGGTGATACCATTAATAAGATGTAATTGCGCTGTAACATTTCTGACCGTAATTTATTCTCATCGATAATTACGTTGTAACATTTCCGTACGTAGTTTATTTTCGTCAATAATTACGTTGTAACATATTTTTTTTATTATTTTTTTATTATTTTTTTATTATTAATAATCATTTGAATTCCTAATTATTTCACTAATCTTTAAAAAGATTGAAATTTCACTTAAATAGTCATCGTAACTATAAAATTCTGGATCGCAGTTTCGAATGAGTCAAGAATTAAACTTGGAATAATTCTCGGCCATTTAAGATTATATATTTTTTTTTGTTTATCGCACTTCATTACAACAACTATTGATGATTCAAATTTTAGAAATTTTGCAAATATAATCGATTATTCCCTATCATCAATTTATTGTAACATTTAAATTTGTAGATAATTCTTACAATTAAACAAAGTATCCAATCTCATTATAATAATTATTAGAAAATTATCCTCCTTATTTATTAATAGTAATCACTAATCATCAATTTCTACTGCCAGTGCTCGTTTGCAAACAGCTACGATAGCATTACTGCCCAGAATCAATCACAGGTTGATTCCAGTTTTTTTTTTTTTTCTTTTCTTTCTCTAATGTATATTCTAAAATCATCCCTTACTTTATTTAATTTTTTTTTGACCCCAAAATAATTTTCTTTTAGAGACCGTTATGAGTCAACCGTCCAGACCCTGGATTGATAATCTCAATCCCAGAGATCTAGAAGTAGAACTTGCCAATAGAGGCTTGTCCGTCCAAGGATCGGCAGATGAACGGCGAAGACGTTTACGTCATTATGAACGTACCAATCGACCTTCAGAAATTACTTCTCCCCCTATTACTCCTCCTAGTGATGAGTTAAGACCATCACAAAACCCAGACTCGCGAAACAATGTCACCACTAAGCCTCCTTTTAATGCATCTCATGAACAAATTAGTGATGCTTCTACAGCTACAGCTTCTAGTCCCTTAAATCAGGAAAACACTGTTCCCATTCAACCTCGAAATAATCAAGCAGACGGTGCACCTATGAATACTATTACTGAGAATCAAACTCCCTTGATAAATAACGCTAATAACAGTCGCCCTGTTCAACCTAACACTAATCTAGGAGCTATTCCACGAACCACTCAGCCCAGTTCAACTTATGTTGCACAACAAGGGATACGACCCCCTGTTAACAACACTACTCGCAATCGCACAGAATCAACTTTTCCAAATACATTAGCTTTCGCAGATCAAGTTCCGCAAAATGAATGGAGTTTGCCTCCACCTCAATATGATTCCTTAAGTTCTTCTCAGTGTTATAATAATCAACATTATAATAATCCGAACTTACCAACGAATACTCGTGAAATTCCCCTAAATCAAAACAACAGAAGTTACACAGCCCCTGATTCCACTTATCGTGATCCAAATGATCATCCTCTTAATTATGCTGATGGTAATCACCATCTAGATCATATGTTGAACCGAGCAACCTACCTCACTGACGAATTCGAAAGAGAATTTGACAGAATGTCTATTAGAAATAATAGACGACAACCAACACCAAATTTTACCTATGCTGAAGACTATGATCGAGAATTTGACCGATTACCCATAAGAGAAACTAGAAATTCTAGACAAACCTCTTATTTCAGAACTCAAACCCCAATTCCCACTCAACATAACACTGAAAATAGGAACTCTACACCAGCACCTAACTACGTAAATCCAATGACAAATCCTCCTCAAATGTATGGTCCACCAGTAGGTGTACAACCAACTCAAAATAATACAGAGAATAGAGACCCTAATGTCCCAATGGACCAAGAACGACCTCGCGTTCACTTCAACCGAAATGTTTCTTATAATCAAGGAAGACCCTTGAACAGAAACTATGAGCCATACTCACAATTACCACCTATTTATGACCCTTCTCATCGCAGAAATCAATCAAATTCTGCAGCTCAAGCGTATCAAACCATGCGAAAATGGGACCTAAAATTTGCAGGAACGCGACAAGAAGACCCTGATGCATTTTTGCGTAAAATCTCTGCCGCCAAATCAGTCATTTATATAAGAGATGAAGACCTCTTAAATTTATTACCTTTCTTTCTCAACGGTATAGCAGCCCGTTGGTACGAAGTTAACCAATATCGCTGGTATACTTATCAAGAATTTGCTAGAGATTTCAGAAATCGATTCAGCGACCCCGATTTTCAATTTGAATTAATGCAAGAAATTCATCGAAGAACGCAAGGCGACCAAGAATCGGTAGCCGATTATTTAACATGCATGCTTTCGATGTTTGATAGACTATCTCCTCGATTGACCGAGTATGAAGAAATAAATTTTGCGCACAGAAATTTACTTCCTCGTTTGCACCTTACTATTCCTAGAGTTGCTATCAGAAACTTCACTCATTTCGAACAAATAGCGGTCGCCGCTGAAAAATCTTTTCGAGTTGCCCGATCTTACCAACCTCCTCCCAAACCAGAAAGCTCCCTACTTCCTGATCTAGCATATCGAGGTTCTTCATTAAGATCCATGCCTAGAAGGAAAGAACAGTTGAAACAAATGGTAGAAGATCCCAATGTCGAAGAAGAATTCGAAGAAAATGAGTTAGAAGAATTATTGATGATTCATCAATCTCCTAGCACGAACTCTAAATCTTCTTTCACCCCTTTCAAGAATAATACAAAGAGACCAGAGCCCTCTAAACCCCAAAATACTAAGAGTAAACCCAAACAAGAATCTCCAAATCAGACAGATTCAACCCCTAAAACAAACACTGACAAAACTAACAAAATTACATGTTGGAATTGTGATAAAGTAGGTCACAGACATAACGATTGTACAGAAAATAGAAACATATTTTGTTATGGTTGTGGCAAGAAAAATGTAACTAAACCCAAATGTCCCAAGTGTACGGGAAAAGACGAACAGGATTGTTAGATGAGGTCCCAATAATCCTGAATCCCACTCAGCGACCTTTAAACACAGAAACGTCAAAAAATATTCCTAAAATTTCAGAAAATCAGTTAAATTCAAAAATTTTACAAAATTCTGAATCACCACCCGAACCAGTGACTGACCACTTACCTAGTGTCCCAGAAATTAAAACTAAACGGGAAAAGAGTAAAAGACCTTCCCCAAAACTAGTCGAGATAGAATGTCTAAATTTAGAAACAGATATTACTGAAATTACTGGAATTTATAGCCCCATGGACTTAGATATTTTTATTTATTGTGAAACTGGTAAATATTTCGTTAACGAGAAAGACGTATTAAAAATTAAAAAAAGTAAAGATTATGTCTTGAAAAACGATTCTGATAATTCCACCCTTAACACTAATCACGAAAATATCGTTTTAAAAGATGAAACTTCAAAAACCAGCATTCCGGAAACTAAATTCCAGGAGAGCTGCCCTCCTCTCGCCTGTTTTAAAATTTCAAATTTACAATATCCTTCTTTAGCACCTTCTTCCCTAGAACCATTACTCTATGTTACGGTCCGCATCGAAAATCACGAAGTAAAAGCCCTCGTAGATTGTGGAGCGTCAAGAAGCTTCATTGGACCCCAAGGACTTGAAATTATTAAAAACCTAAACCTTCCAGTAAGCGAAAAAGATGGTATAGTACAAGTAGCAAACGGACAAATATTGACCGTATCTAAAGAAATCACCCTACCTCTCGAGTTACAGAAACAAACTAAGCCTTTACGCGTGAGAATTTTAGATTCTCTATCTGAACCCTTAGTATTAGGTTTAGACTTCCTAAAGTATTTTAAAATACAAGCTGATTTCGTGACTAGATCTTGGTTTTATAAAAATAAACCCAAGAAAATGTACCATTTCGAAAAGAAGGAAGACGATCCCTTAGAAAATTGTGCCGGTTTAATTGAATTAACTTCTTCACAAATGGAAAAGTTAGAAACGTTTCTGAAATTGCATTTACCCGAAATACCCGATGAACCCGGATTAACTACCTTGACTATTCATTCCATAAACACAGAGAACCATGCCCCTGTAAAACAGAGATGTTATATGGTCTCACCCAAAGTGATGGAAGCCATTATAGCCGAAGTCAAAAAGATGTTGAAAGATGGAGTGATAGAGCCCTCCTCTAGTGATTGGTCCAACCCAATAGTCATGATTAGAAAACCTAACGGTGAATACAGATTTTGCCTAGATTTTAGAATGTTGAACGCCCTAACGAAAAAAGATAGTTATCCTATCCCACACATGGATGCTATTTTATCCAAATTAAGAAAAGCGAGATACATTTCTAAAATAGACTTAGATAAAGGATTCTGGCAAGTCCCACTATCCGAAGAAAGTAAAGAGAAAACTGCATTCGCAATACCTGGACTAGGATTGTTTCAATTTACCCGCATGCCGTTCGGTTTGACCAACGCCCCCGCAACGTTCCAAAGAATGATGGACAAAGTCATTAAACCCGAGATGGATCCCTATTGTTTCGTTTACCTCGATGATATTATCATCGCAACAGAAACTTTTGAAGAACACCTCAAATGGCTTGAGATTGTCCTCAATAAACTAAAAGAACACAAATTGAAAATAAATCCCACCAAATGCGAATTTGTTGTCCCTCAAGTACGTTACTTAGGTTTTCTTGTTGACGAAAAAGGTTTATCTGCAGACCCAGATAAAGTAGCTCCCATTCTGACCTATCCAGCCCCGAAAAACGTAAAGGAATTACGAAGATTCCTCGGCATGTCAGGCTGGTATCGTAGATTCATCCCTCAATTTGCATCCCTAGCTTCACCCTTGAACAAACTGCTACGCAAAAAGCAAAAATGGCAATGGCTAACAGATCAACAAACAGCTTTCGAAAAAATCCGATCATCTCTCATGAATGCACCCGTCCTTACTCGTCCCGATTTCGAGTTACCTTTCGAACTACAAACTGACGCCAGTGACGTAGGTCTC
The DNA here is from genome assembly GCF_015476425.1 of Leptopilina heterotoma. NCBI lineage: Eukaryota > Metazoa > Arthropoda > Insecta > Hymenoptera > Figitidae > Leptopilina > Leptopilina heterotoma. Next base: position 414,630 of record NW_025111066.1, read on the forward strand.
GGTGCAGTGCTCACCCAGAAAATTGATAAGGTTGAGTATGTTATTGCATACGCTAGCAGAAGTCTCACCGAAGCCGAACAAAAATATACCACGACAGAAAAAGAATGTCTTGCTGTCATTTGGTCCATTCAGAAGTTCAGAGCGTATCTTGAAGGTTACGATTTCACTGTGATTACAGACCACAGTAGTTTAAAATGGCTTCACAACTTACGCAACCCTACAGGTCGCCTAGCTCGATGGGCTTTGATCTTGCTTGAATATAATTACACGATAATACACAGAAAAGGAGCAATGCATTATGTGCCTGATGCTTTGTCTCGTATTCCTGCTACCCAAATCGAAGAAGCCCCAGCTGAAACTATAGAAGTCCTATATTCAGCTGAAGAAACCGATAACACTTGGTATACTCGTAGATTTCTACAAGTTACAGAATTTCCCGGACGTTTTCCCAACTGGCGAATTGACAACGGAAAATTATACTATTATCGACCTGACCCAATCCTCTTAACTTTAGTTGAAGACCTAAAGGCTTGGAAACTAGTCCCATGCGAATCCGAAAGACAATCCATCCTCCAAAAAGCACACGATGATCCCCAAGCAGGTCACCTAGGAACTCAGAAAACCTACATGAGAGTAGCTACAGATTATTATTGGCCCGGATGCTACCGCGAAATCGCTAACTTTGTCCGATTTTGTCCAGTTTGTCAGTCCTGTAAAGTAGACCAAAACTTACCACCCGGCTTAATGAGCCAAAGAATTGTAGAACAACCCTGGACTGTAATAGCAGCCGACATTATGGGTCCCTTTCCACCTAGCCGCTCAAATTTTAAATACATCCTTGTTATCCAAGATCTCTTCACAAAGTGGATCGAAATTAAGCCCCTAAGAAATGCTACCGGAAAATTAATCTCAGATGCCCTGAGAGACCTTGTGATTAACCGATGGGGAACACCTAAAGTCCTCTTAACAGATAACGGAACAGAATTTATTAATAATGTCCTCCGTTCTCTCGCACAAGAATATGGAATTTATCATTCGACAACACCTCCCTATCACCCACAAGCAAATCCCGTAGAACGAGTTAATCGAGTCCTTAAAACAATGTTAATTTCGTACATATCTGAAGATCATCGAAACTGGGATAAATACCTTACAGAATTCCGATACGCCTACAATACAGCTTTCCATGATTCCCTAAAAGTCTCCCCAGCCTTCCTAAATCTTGGCCGCCATCCTAATCCTATTAACGAATTACGAAATAAACTAAACAATAATGCACCCGAAATAGAACAAAGTGATCCGACCCTTTGGGAAGTTAGAATGAAAAAGATCCAATTAATGAAAGATTGGGTAATTGAAAACATGGATAAGGCTTATCAGAAGCAATCCCGTTATTATAACCAGCATCATCGCACAGTGAATTATTCAGTAGGAGACCTTGTCCTAACTCGCTGTCGCATTCTGTCCTCCAAAATCAAAAACATTACATCAAAACTATCCCCTAAATACGCTGGACCGTATAAAATTACAAAAATTCGTTACCCTAATGTTGTTGAACTAAGTGATTTGTCCCTTAAACATCTTGGAAAATTCCACATTAAAGATATTAAACCTTTTCTATGTACTAATTTCAACTCTAATTTGTAGATTCGAGTTACTGTTGATCAACTCACCTTGTCAACATGGCGACTAACAATGTCGACGACCTTAAAGCTACTGTCGCATACCTTGCTGAGATGGCCCAGCAGCTACTCCGGAAACTGAAGGAGAAAGAGAATCTAACCAATCAGTATCCCAAATTCCTCAGAGAAGCCTCGGACTGTCTCACCGAAAAGGAAAAGGAAAACTCAAAGTTGCTCATCAAGATCCACGAATTGGAAAGTCTCATAGAAGAATATCGACAACCCTTAGATATCGACGTCTCGTGGAGCCCCGAGGACGAAGAGAAGAATAAAACGCAACCTAGTTGGCGATTCATTAAACCGTACCAACTAATTTTATCTCGAATCTCTAAACTGTACCCAGGTCTCCAATATGCGATTAAACGTAGCATTCGTGAGGAGAGAAAACACTTTTATAACACCCGCGTAGTCGTATTAGAAAATTGTCAAACTTCTAGTGAGTTTAGATTGACACCCGATGGTGAACCGCTCCCTCTATCTAAATGCACCTGCAATCGAGTCCCCATTGCCGTCGACGAAACCCCTCTTGACGACTCGACCCAAGAGAAATCCCAAAACCATGAAGTAACTTCCTCAATTCCCCCAGATCTGGCGAAATCAACTGCCAATGTGCCTACAAACTCCGATAACACCTCATTTAGTATCATCTCCGATGATTCAGATGATGACGTCGTAATCATCGACTCTGATGTCCTTCCCAACCGATCTCGAGCCCCTTCTCTTTCAAACTCTTCAGTCCATAGTGACTTCACAGTCATTCGTGAAGACCAATTTCATGGAGACTTACCCGATAACCTAGAGAAAATGTCTGAACCTCACAGACCTTCGACCCCCATGGATCAAGTCATTGACTCCTTAAACGATGCCATTACCACCAACGCAGGAGAAACTTTCAGTAATCACAACTCGGAACATAGTTCCACTCCTCCCTTTGAAGTCATCGTAAACGACCCTTTCTCCACTCCTCTCAATATCGCCGCTGATGACTCACTTTCTGACCCAATTTCGGAAGTAGTCCCCGAAACTATTACTACTCCTCTCGAAATAAATGTCGATGAACCGTTTTCCGATATCCTTTCGGAAATGAACGACCCATTCACCACCGGAGTTGACTCCGAAGACCCTCTGGCTTGTTCCAACGACGAACAACATCCAGAAAATTCCCCTCCTAGCTCAGAAACTGACGATTTTATCGAAATAGAGCTGGATGATTCCTCAATCAGCGAAGTTGAACAAATTCCGTCAGACCCAATTGAAAGCCACCCTTCATCAACCAAAAACCCATCTTCATCTGATCTTAACAACAACAGCTCAGAATTTAATCTCAAAGATTACTTAAAACAACCACACCCAATATTACCCGAGAACTTTGTTAGCCCAAAGAAATTACGAATGAGTAATTCCCCAACCTCATCATTCAAACCGGACATTTCATCTCGTAGCTCTATCGCACCGGAACCTGAATTTAGGCCTCCATCACCTTTCCCGCTCCTTCCTCGAACTGAAGAAGAAAACCCCGAACCTGCAAAACCAAATCGCTATCCACCACATAAAGCTGCTCCAACCTGTCGTCCAGGTTATCGCTACTCTCTCGCACAATCCAATGTAATAGTACCGCCGTCACCCTTTCGATTCCAACAAGACTACAAAACCTCTGCCCAAAAACTACCTCTGCCTTCACTACTTAAAATTCCTATCAAGAAACCGACTAATGTGCCCCAAGACACAGTAAATTGGCTCCGTCGTTCCCCCCGCCCAGGCTGCTGGCATTGCGACAGCCAAAACCACCGCTATAAGAATTGACCTTATTATCGCCCCGATGAAAAATACTACTGTCGCAGGTGTAGTAAAGAAAAACCAAAGTTTGCACGTTGCCAGGGTTGTCTTCTGAAAGGTCGACGATAACGCCCCCCCCCTTTACCAAAACGACTAATTGATCTAATAAAATTTGAAGGTATTATTACAATTATCACTTTAACTATTGTAAATTGCGAAAACGACTTATGTTAAAATATTGTAAGCTAAAACAGACATACTATATAAAAATATATTTCCTTACTTTCATAAATGATCAGACTCAACTTTATTTTATGTATCCTACTCCCTATTGCAATCCTACTCAACACAAGGTAAATTTGAATAAGATTTTAACTTTAAAACAATCAATCTGTTTAATTTCCATAAAATAAACCAACTCAACTTTATTTTACTTAATTGAATACCCTATCTTTAATCACCTCGAGAACTGCTTGCCTTCGCAAGAGGCCGTTTTCGGCCCTCTTTTAGAAAGGGAGTGTTGTGACGTGGCACAATTTTGCACGTTATTTATAATTGAGTTTTGTTATAAACAAAATAAACATCCTTGCGCCAATGTTGATGGCTGCAGCAATTACTCAATTCTAGTCAATTTGTTTATTTATAGAATTTATTTGTTTATATTATTGTATTCCCTTTCACGAAAACACTTCCCTTTGAATTCGAATTTGAGATATTTCCCGGCTATCGTCTTGCAAGCAGAAAGGATGATCATCACGTCTGCGCAGATTCGACTTTCCGTTCACTCACAGCAGAAAACTACAACGTCAACCAAAATAAAAATCGAATTGACTCGATATACCTGTCACTTTTAAATTCAACCTACACAAAAGTCATCTCACAAATAACCCTTTGAGTAAATTAGAATTATTTTCTACATTTACCAGATTTTACTGGAATCTCAAAAATGTTAAGAGATTGACTATTGAACAGGATGGTCCCTGTCATTTCTCTATTTCGTAAAGAGACACTTTTTGCCCAGGCCCGAATTCTCATGTCACTAACCTCAACTTTTCCCCTTTTTGATTTTGATTAATTTTGACTAATTACCTTTCCCTTTACGAGTGACAATAAGAGAATTTTGGAGGTTGACGATAAGGAAGATAAGAATTAAAAAGTAAAAATCTCAGGAAGCGAGAAATTACTAACTTAAATTATACCCCGGTGTCACTATTTTCGAAAGTAATTACGCTCCTGTTTTCGGCGGAGTAATACAAGTTTTGGGACCATGGTAACCGGCGGGGTGAACGGAGGGGAGGAATCACGGCAGCATGCTCGCAAGGAAAATCCTAATCGCTCTCTCTGGATCTGACCGCCTTCGAAGGAAGCTATTTTCAAAGAAGTTCTCATCCAAATTTTCCAGTTTTCCTTTTTGTTATAATTTGTGTGTGTGCTGACGCTGGAAATCTCTCGAGTGGAGCGTCGCATAGCAAAATGTAAGTCAGGTCACAGTATTTTCTTAACTTCTTTTATTTTGTATAAAAATGTAAAATTTCCTTTTTCTTTTAAAATGTAACAAGTGGTTCAGCCGGCCTCATGGCCAAGCGAGAAAATGTTACTAGTTTGATGGTTTTCTGGCTTCCTTGCTTAATTTAACTTTAAATTACTCCCTTTTAATTTTGATTATTATAAAAATTATTTATTTAAATAAATAATGTGTAAATTTGCAGTTATTCGTTTTATAAAATTTTTCTTATTCTCGCTTGACCATGCTGCCAGTATTTCTCAACCTTTTTGTCTATTCTTAATTTCAGTTATGTTATAAAATTTCAATTAATTGTGTAATTGGTGTTAAGTTTGTGAAAATTGTAAATGAAGTTGTCTCATTTTCAATTATTTCGTCCCATTTACAAATTTTACCTTTCTGATTAAATAGAATTGTCCCTTTTTATTAGTTTGTCCCTTATATCCGATTTTATTGAGAAAATCCTTAATTAATAAATAGAGTTGTTCTATTTATAATTGTTAATTAATTTTCGTGTCCCTTATACCCGAATTTATTGAGGAAATCCCTAATAAATAATTAGAGTTGTTCTAATTATAATTACTAATTAGTTATCGTGTCCCTTATATCCGATTTTATTGAGAAATTCCGTAATTAATAAATAGAGTTGTTCTATTTATAATTGTTAATTAATTATCGTGTCCCTTACATCCGATTTTATTGATAAATTCCTTAATTAATAAATAGAGTTGTTTTATTTATAATTGTTAATTAATTATCGTGTCCCTTATATCCGATTTTATTGAGAAATTCCCTAATTAATAAGTAGAGTTGTTCCATTTATAATTGCTAATTAATTATTTTGTCCCTTATGTTTGACTCTATTGAGAGATTCCTATTTTTAATAAATGAAATTTGTCCCATTTACAACCAAATTTGTCCCTTATTTTGTGAAATTTAATGATTTTGACAAACTGTTTTATCCCGTTTTCCCCAATTTTATGTGTAATATTTTTAGATATAAGTTGTAATTTTGTTATAATAATTTTTGGCTGACCACAATTTATTTATTTATTGACCAAGCGATACTGAGAAATTTGTTAAATAATTGTAAATTTGTTGTACGATTTTTCATTGATTTTATTATTAAAATAAATTGTTATTTTATTGTAAAATTTGTGAATATGATTTTCTCGAATCCCCCCTCCTCCGTCTTTTGCTAGTCGACCGGCATCGAAATTAATATTAATGTTGAGATTTATGAATTCAAGGAATTTGATAATAAATTTTCTTTTTGTCTTTTATAGAATTTAGTTCTATTATTTGCTTTCGCTTTTATTTATGAATTTTTGGTATTTAGTACCTATTATTGCGTTTATTTTGGATATTTAGTATCCGCTTCTTTTGAAACTGTCCCAAGAAAGGACTGGCGCTTAACAATTTTGTTTATTTAAAAATTCCTTTATTTATAATTTTGTCAATATATTATTATTAATTTCTAAATTATTGTTCGGACCTCAAATCTTTGGCTTATCGTAAGTATTTATTTTTGTTATTTGTTTATTTATTTTGTGACTAATAATTCTGTTTATAAAATTTCATTTGTTTATAAATATTCCCGTGTTTAGCAAATTATACCTATTTGTTTACGATATTTATTATTGTTGAAAAAGGTCTGGTTACAGTGTATTTGTATCAATGTAACACTGTCATGGCCGGTTCGCATTAACTGGAAATTTAACTAATCAATTTATTTAGTTTTCAAAAATTCAAAATGGCTGATCCAATATGGCGGACGAGTTTTGTTAAAATTAATTCGATTCACCTGAAACTCTCTACTCGGGGGTTCTTGGGGTCGTTGATTACGAATATGATGTTAGTTTTCAAAAATTCAAAATGGCGGATCCAATATTGCGGATAAGTTTTGTAAAAAAAATTTGAATTCACCTGAAACTCTCTACATTTTGTACTTAACATTATGTTCCGTGAGTAACATTTTTCTCCTAAGTGTCTTTGATAACTTTTTGAAGTTGACGGCGAAAAATTTCTATGTGGCTGATGCCCAGTTATCGGTTTAAAGTAATTTCAGTAGTTTAAGAAAATTTTTTTGTAGTTATTAAGATTAAATAAATCATTAGGAAACCTAATTTTCTTCAAAATAGATATACTGAGCTACATAAGATAATTTTTATAAAAGATAATATCCTATTCCAGCAAGGGGAACACACAGTAAAGCTCCCGGGTGTTATTATTAATTCCTACACAGAGAGAAAAAACAAGGCTTTTCCTCGTGACTGCAATTCATGCCTTTTTCAGGTAGCAGTTGCACCCGATTTCCTGATGAATTTCTTGCGTTTAGCGGTTTGGCCACGCCTTAGCTCATATTGACCTAAGCTCGTTGCAAGAATAAATGTAAATGTATATTTACATGTATATTGCATGTTAAATGTATATTTTTTCATTTTAAAACAAATGCCTTGTTTTTTCTCTCCGTGTATGTGTGCGCTTTAAGTGTTAAAATGTCGAATTTGATCAAAACTTGTCACTCGGGGGTTTTTGGGGTCACTGATTATAAATTCGGTGTTAGTTCTTCAAAATTTAAAATGACAGTTCCAATATGGCAGAATTTTTAAAAAATTATCCTGATTGACCTAAAACTGTTTACTTCTGGGTTTTCAAGGTCACTGATTACAAATCTTATGAGTAGATATACAGGGAGGGTTCTATATACAGATTCCTGCACCGACATGTTACCGACACTTTTAGCCCAGTTTTAACCCACTCAAACCACTTAGCCAAGACTCAAACCCTTGGGTGGGGGGTAAGATCTTGATGATTAGGCGGAGATAACGTCATACACATTCCTGCACCGACACTTTTAGCCCAGACTCAAACCATTTGGGGGAGGGTGCGATTCAGTCCATGATTCTGAGGCGGATATGACATCACGGGGAGGGTGCGATTCAGGGGAAGGGTACGATTCAGACCATGATTCTGAGGCGGATATTACATCACAGGAGGGGGGGGGGGGTATGATGCTTAACCGGAAATGACATCACAAGGGGGGTAATATTCAGTCCATGATTCTGAGGCGGATATGACATCAAGGGGGAGGGTGCGATTCAGACCATGATGCTGAGATGGATATGACGTCACACGTCCTAGAATTTTTGCTTATGTAATTTGATATATTCTTATCTAAGGAATTTTTACCAGTTACTTGTTGTTTATAATGTCTTTGATTTATTGCTTCCGGTTTGGGATTTATCTAAGGCATTTTTCCCACGTGTAATTTGATACCTATTTATTTCTTGTAATTATTGTCTTTATTTAAGCTATTGTTTTACATGTAATTTGATATCCTGTTTATTAGATTCTTTTCTAAGGAATTCTTCTCATGTACTTGTTGTTTATGATATCTTTGATTTATTGCTTCCGGTCAACATTTTCGGTACTTTTCATAAAAATGCTTTTGATCTTACCGCAATTCTAAGAAAACTATAATTAAATTCATGGTTAAATAGGTCATATCTTGTGTATATAAAGAGAGCAATTTTTCTAAACGAAATCATTCCTTCAGTTTAAGTTGGCTGATGAACATATTATTAGCAAAGCATAGTGAAATTCAAGTGCGATTAAACAAATTAATACAAGAAATTGATAAAGTTAAAATTTTAATTGAAGAAAGGTCACAGTTAAATATTTTAGTGAAAAAATTTGAAAATTTAAGTTTAAGTGATAAAAATGAATTTCGATAAATTAAACAAGGCAATCAAAGTCTTGGTCACCAAAACAATAAAGAAGTTAACCATCGATGCATTCTATAAAGTAACAGACATTCGAAAAATTGATACGAAATTTGGTCCGAAAATTAATGCTGAAATAAATAATGAATTTAACATTTTTCTACCACCAAGAATGCTAAAAATATTTGAAGAGGATGCAAATCTTTTCAACAGTCTGAAAGCAGAAGCTGTAAGAGGTGGTGTATATTTAAGAAATCGTGGAGGACTTTACAATCAAATAGAGTTTGTTCCTGAGAGAGTTGACCAGCAGAAGACAAAAAAATGTCATTTTTACCATGTCGAGAAATGTTATTATCAAAAATTTACAACTTAAATCCATCATTTACAAAACAAGTTGTCGTTGGAGCAGAACTGGACACAAATGGAAATATAATACCAAAAATTCAACTAAGAAGCAGCCATCCACGAGTATCATTGTCTTTGGAGCTTCAAAAATGGCGCCTTTTGTGTGATGCAGTAAAACATATCATACGATTTTTCAATGGAGATTGTGATGCAACAGTATTGGATTGTGAAACGTTTACAATACGTTTTAGTGTTACATATCGTTTAATATTAATTGAGCGTTTAGATCAATCTTTTACATTTAGTGAAACGTCATTTGCAATATTTAATGAACTTATTCCTTGTGTCAAACAAAAATATGTAGAACTATCAAAATTCAATTTGCAGTATAGTAAAGATATAATTGTAAAGTCTATTGCAGAATTAATCTTTAAAAATAATGTAAAGTGTACAAAACATGCCACGGATTTTATTAAAAAACATTACAGTAGAATACTTCAAAAAGTGATGGGAAGAACTAATATTTTAAATTTAGAGACGTTATTGCTGGAACTTGTCACATTTCACTGCAAACAATTATCAAATGAAGCTATTCATCAAATGTCAAATATTCAATGTATAAATGGTCGTTTATTGTAAAAGAGAGGATAAATAAATACAAGAATGCTTACAATTCAATTTATTTTTATTTTAACCTTTCTCAAATACATTATAATTCAGATTCGTTTATCGAACTGTTATGAAAATTATCAAAACCTAACCATTTTACAAATACATTAGATTCTCGTTTTTTTAATACTTTTTCAACTAAATATACATCTGGATATTTAACTTTAGAAAGTTCTTGCTCGTAAAAACATCCACTTATTAGATTTTCCTGATAATCCTTCAAGATATATGTTATTGGATTAGTATTTTTTACATCGCTTATAGTAAATATTTCTGTAGTCCAGTTTAGTGTATAACCTTTCTCAAAAACATGTTTAACATTACTTATACGTACTCTATCTCCAACTTTAAATTTCTTATTATATTTCCTGTTTACTGCAACTTTTTTAAATACATTTAACAATAAATTATTTTCATTTTGAGCATTTACATCTTTCGGTTTCATTCTTATTGTCCGATGTTAACTATTATTATACGCATTTACTAAATCACTTAATATGTCTATCCATTTGTAATTACCGCGTAAACTGAATTGCATCCACATTTTATTCTTCAAAGTACGATTAAATCGCTCACAAATTGACGCTTTCAAATTACTATGCGTAGAATACAAGTTAATGTTATAACTTTTAATGAGATTTTCAAACTGTGAATTATAAAACTCTTTTCCTCTATCTACTTGCAAATTTTTTGGTATACGTTTTTTAAATAAAATAGATTTTATTGCCGCAGTCACATCTTCACCTTTTTTGGACTTTACTGGAACAGCCCAAGCAAACTTTGAAAATGTATCAATGACGGTTAACAGGTACTTGTAACCTTTATTTTCTCTAGCATAAGGTTGCATTTTAACAAGATCAGCTTGCCAAGTCTCGTCAATACCTCGAATGTCAACATTTCTTCGCTTATAATTTTTTCTCGCTGGTTTATGTAACTCTTTCACCAACTGTAGTTTTTGATCCTCCATTGTTAATTACCTTCAAGTGTGCGCAGTCTGCTGTCTAATTGTAAAATAATCTCTTTGCTGGTAGACATCATCTCTATATTTCTTTCAATACTGATTCTTAGATTTTCAAAATATTTTTTATCAAATCTTCTATCTCTGAAATCTTTACAACATTGTCATTTATATCATTTCTCACAGAACCGATTACATCATAGATGGCGTTCGCTTTAGATTCAATAACTTTGTTTACAGTATTCAAGTTTACTGCATCACTGTTGCTCTCAGCATCAGCTACGATACAAAGTTTCTTATTTTCAATATTAAAATCTCCTTCACCAGTCAACTTAAAACCAAGTCCTGGAGGACCTCGATTTGAAGTTTCTGTGCTTTTAAACTGACGTCCGAATATGTCGATACTCATCATGAAAATGATAAAAATTTCTACAACTGTTAATTAATAAACAATTCCAGCTTCTCTCAACTCTTCAATAATTAATATAATCTCATTATTATGACTGGGATTTCCAGCTGCTTGAGATGCCAAGAGCAATCTTAAACGATCAACCAATTCATTAGGATCATCCCAATAAACATAATCAATTTTTGTATCTTCTTTTTGAGTCATATATTCTGGAATTAAACCTTCACCAGAATGTACTGCTATATAGTTTAGATATTTTAAACTGTTTTTATCTCTAACAGCGCCATCTGCTTTGTAATTTTTTTATGAGCATTAGTTGATATTACAATATTTTTATAATTTTCTCGATCAACTACACTTAAAACAGCTTCCTCTGGAACTTTTTTGAATAAAAGCTCAAGTAAACCTTTGTTGCAGGATATGTTTTATTACCTACACTAATATTATTTTGTTCAAAATTTATTCCTGAATTACCAATCATTAATTGCCCTTTAGATAATTTACGAACTCCATATGAAGGATCTAAATCTTTTCCCTTTTCATCCAACATTTGATGATATAAAATAGCACCATCTTTCTCTGATTTATCTCCATCTCCATTATCATCTCCATTATCATCATCATCATCATAATCATCATCATAATCATAATCATCACCGTTATCATCATCATCAGCAGCTGTTGCAAATGATAAGTCATCTCTTAAAAATGAATCATTCTCTCTCTTAACTTCTTGATCTTCTTTAAACTCTAAAGGAAGGTCTCCCTCTCTTTCAATTTTTACTGGTCGAATTTGTTTGACAATTTCAATGTCGTCAACTAATTTCTGAATTGGTGTCACTATAGGTTAAACTTTATCAATCACAATAAAATCATGCTTATTTTTCCAACAAGAGTTGCAAAGTTTTTTAAATTCCATAAATGTCATATCAGTATTTACATGATCATCATAAATATGTCTAAGATTCATTTCATCTTGTTTAAATAAAGCTAGTAAATTAACATTGTCACGTATTAAATGTTTTGGAATGCGCGCATATGTTTGACATAAATAAAAACAATCCACAGCTTTGTGTCTTCCCATAGCAAAAAAGCTTTAATATTATCTTGTTTTTCACATGCTACGTCATCAAATATAAATATTGAGTTTGGTAACGCATTGTTTGGTTCTACAACATTCACATGTTCATTAAATGGAAAGTAGCCAACACCCTCTACTGGTTGCAAAATGTTTTCTAAAAATTTGTATTTTGGTTGATATAACGATTTTGAGTACAGATAAACATTTTCAAATCGTAATCCATTGGGATGAATTAAAAGAGCAAGTAAAGCATTTGTCATTCCACAATTTGACGGTCCACAAAATATTGCTCACACACTATTTGGCAATAAATTTCCATGACGATTTTCTGTTTTTTATTACAATCTTGAACAAGAGTGTCAAAATTGTAGACTGGCAATTTAATCGACTGTGCTTCAAACTCCATTCTTACGATAACTGAGGTTAAAACTATAAATACAAGGTTTTTAATAGTCTCAATGTCAGTTCACTGTAGACGCTTGTAACGTTTGCATGCAAGTCCAATAAGAACGTTTGTGTGGATCTAATTTCTTAGGAGATGTTTGCGATTTTGTGTCGATGGTTAACTCTTTCATGCTTTGGGCAAGGTCTACGTTAGGTCTTACTGTTGAAGGCAACTGGGATAATTGACTATTACTGTCATAATTTTTTTGCTAGATCATTAAAGGTCGACTGTTTGTAGTCAAATGACAAAAAACTATAAATACATTGGTTATATAGATTTCCACTTTAGTTTTGAAAAAGTTTTCTCACCGAAAAGAATATAAATATGGGTGTAAATAAAAGACAAACTAGTTTAAAGAAAACTTCGAAAAGAGTAAGACGAGGTAGAGGTGTCTTGAATAAAATTATCAACAAATTACCTTTCGAACTTCATATACCTGGATATCAATACTGTGGTCCAGGAACAAAATTGGCGAAAAGATTAGCACGAGGTGATCCAGGAATCAACCCTCTTGACGCTGCTTGTAAAGAGCACGATATTTCTTATTCGAAAAATAGGGAAAGTGTAGAAACGAGAAACGCAGCTGATAGAGTACTTGCTGATAAAGCTTGGCATCGTGTGTTTGCTCCTGACTCAAATTATAGTAAAAGAGCTGCAGCTTACGCAATAACAAACGCAATGAAAGTCAAATAAAAATTGGGCATGGGAATCAAGTCAAAAGAAAATATGAAGAAAAAGAGGGAAAATAAAAAATCAACGTTGAGGAAGATTGTAACCGCAGCGAAAAAATCTATGAAATTAGATACAAATGTACAGTCTACTATTAAATCAGCACTTGAAGGTGCACGTTTGGCAGTTAAAATTGCTGGTGGCAGGTGAAAAATTAATAAACCTCGAGTTTTACTGATACCTTCTAAAGTGGGAGGAATTTTACCTTTTCTTATTCCTTTGTTTGCGGGTTTAAGTGCAACAGGGGCCCTAGCAGGGTAAGCAGCTGGCATGGCTAAAGCTGTAAATGATGCAAATTCTGCAAAACGTCAACTAGAGGAAAGTAAGCGACATAATCAAACAATGGAATCTATTGCCTTAGGAGAAGGTCTCTTTCTAAAACCATATAAAGCAGGACTAGGTCTTCATCTAAAACCCTACAAATTAGGACAAGGTTGCAAGTAAAAAACTTGAAGTGAAGCTACCTCACCGTGCGCTAATAGATTTAGATTTACTAAAATTTGCAAAAAGTTTAAAAATTCCATATTTTCGAGGAGTTTTTATGCAAAATGAACTACCTATGCGTGGTCCTAAAGAAAATGAATTTGCAATAATAAATCTAGATGATAAAAATGGTCCTGGTACACATTCGTGTGCATATAAAAAGAATAAAGATAAAATCGTATATTTTAATAGCTTTGGTAATCTTCGACCACCTTGGGATCTTGTAAAATATTTTGGTGTTGGTAGCATAAAATATAATCATAAACGATATCAAAACTTGTAACGTATGATTTTAACTAATTTTATTTTAGTATAAATTTCTGCTTAACGTCAAGCAAAATCTGACGCTTTCAACAATAAAAATAATATGAAATTTAATTTAATAAATTTCGCCGTCAGGCGCCAATTAATTTTTAAGCTCAATTAATAAACTACTCGACTCTTTAACAACAACCCGACAAACAACAACACCTCTGAGACGCTCTCAATCGTCAGAGGAAATTCTGCCTGAACAAGTTGGCAAGCAGAAATGCCAACGACGAGACACGACTGGTACAACACTGGTACGATACTGACTCACCCAATGCTCGTTGATTTCTCTCTTTCCTAGTTCCGGCACGCTCCTCCTAAAGGATTCCTTAATTGAGGGAAGAGAAATGATCAAACACTAAATCAATTCACTTTTCACAGTTTCTACTTTTATTCACAACAAAACTCCAGTTCTCCAAAATACTCAAAATTTAACAAAACTATTTCACACTCACTCTTCATTAATGTTCTCTAATAACACACACTCTTCGAACCACTACTCTCTCTACGTATCTCGTAGATCGACTCTCCTACATATCTCGTAGGTCACTCACTGCCAAAAATGTCGGCGAAAAGCTACAGACACCTGTTCTTGGCTTTTCCCACACGTGCTCGGCTTCTTCGTCTCTTCTTCTCTCTCGTTCTGCTGGCTCTCCTCTCTCTACCTCTTTCTAATAGACAGCGGCTCTGCCCTCTAGCACTTTCTCTCCTACTAACTAGCCGCGCGACACACATTCACCACTGATAGTGGGTCACACGGCAGTTCCGACTTTCTAAATTACCATACCAATTAACGATCACGGTTCAGGGATAATTCCGACAGATGACATGACGATTCAGAATTTCGACAAAATAAAGAACGACAATTCACATCGTCACAATCCCCTCCCCATGACCGGTACTACTCCCAGTAGGACCGTCATTACCAATGACTAACTACTGTCCGATGTCAATGGCTGGCTCGTTAATTTGGTATAAGTCTCTCTCCTTTCTTATGGAACTTTTTCTTTTTTCAATTTTACTTTACTACTGGCTCTCCTACTCTCTCATCTGACCCTCCTCTTTCTCCTCTCTCTGACATTCTCTACTGGCTTTCCTACTTTCTCTACTGGCCCTCCTATTTCTCCTCTCTCTGACCTTCTCTACTGGCTCTCCTACTCTCTCTACTGGCCCTCCTATTTCTTCTCTCCTCACTTACGGAATCCGGCTCTTCTCTATACGGCCCTCGGCTTTCCTCTCTACTGCACACGGTTTACGAAACTCGGCTCTCCTTTTTACCTCACACATCTCACAAAACTCGGCTCTCTCTTATCAAATTTTCTGTCTACAATGCTTTCTCCCATCTCTAATCTCAAAAATTTTTTTTTCTTAGGGTTGGGTCAGCTGTGACTCTCACAGCCTCTCCCCTCCCCTGGACTATAGGTACTGGGATCACATCCGTACTTTTAGTCCCACACTCGTCAGCATTGCTTTCAACTACACTTTGACAGAGTAAGCTCTTTTTACTCGGTCGGTTCTGGCACTCTTCTCACACAGTTCTCTTTCTCGGCTCTTCTTCTCTCGCTGTCGTAGCCTAAGTGTACAAGGCTTCTCTATGCCCTCCAGGCACTGCTTTCTAAGACTCTCCGTATTGCCACACAATTCTGGCAGCTCAAAAAGTTTACTCCTTGTGTTTTGCACACTAGGCATGACTCCACTTGGGCTTGCCTCAGGGGACATTGTTTGGCATAATGTCCATGTTGCTGACATTGGAAACAGATCCTCCTGGGACAATCTCTGGCCCGATGTCCTATAGACTGACACTGAAAGCAAACTCCCATAAATTGCTTTGTTGTCGCTTGTGAACAATTTTGTTCTACATTTGGCAAACTAACTGGTTTGGCTCCTCCTGACACAATTCCTGCATACATGGCTGGGTATGCAATTTGCATAGGTCCTGGCAAGATTTGTGGTGGGGGTGAACTGACTACTTGGCTCTGCTCTGCTGATTTTTGGGCTGCTGTCATAAGTGTCATGGCGTCTACACATACACTTTCTGGCTTCTCTTTTATCTTGGCCTCGTTCGTCTCTTTACTTTCCTTGGTAGAGTGGTCACTACCACTCGACTCTGACTCCTCCTCTGACGTCACTATTTCTTCTCTCGGGACTTTCTTGAATCTGCTTTCCTTCACGGCTGCTGCAGGAAAACGCATCTTCTCCTTTGGTGGAGGGGGGGTATACCTCTCGTCTAGATCTTTGGCCTTTTCGGAGTTTCGTAGAATTTTCTCCATCTGACTGAGAGAATCGAAATATAAACGGTCCAACTGTCGTCTATATTCCGGCGTAAGTCCTTTGTATGCGATTTTGACTTGTTGTTTCTTGTCAAGGGGGCGCTTCATGTGTCCTAAGATTAACCTGAAGCTGGTCAAGTATGGAGATATTTTCTCTCCTTTCCCTTGCGTCCTGGCCCTCAACTCGTCAATCACGTCATCGTCGTCTACCGTCACCAGATATTCATTCTTGAACGCCCTCTTGAATGATTTCCACGAATTAATTTCACGGCGCAACGACCTAAACCAGCTGCTGGCAGTTTTCTGAAGGATGATTGGCAGCGCTTGCAATATTTCTTGATCAGAAAAATCTGACAAAGCCTTACAGTCTTCCAAGCGCTCCAAGAATTCCTCGGCACTATCGTCATCACCAAAGAATTTTAAGTCCCAGTCCTTCAGTGTTCTTATCACTTTGGACCTTCGGCCGGACTTAATTTCTTTGTTTTTCCCCCCACTACTCTGGCATTGACTCAGATCACTCTCAGATTCTGACTCACTCGTAGAGTCATCTAAGATTGATCTCCGGCTCTCCCACTGACCTCTGTTCGGTCTATCGGCCCTCTTGTTCTCTCTTTGATACTCTCTACTCACTCTATCACTAACACTAACTCTATCCCCACCACTAACTCTCTCGCTATTACTATTTCCTTCACTGCTCTCGTACTCTTTTCCTATTTTCAGTCTGGCTTCTCTCTCCCCTTTTCTCTGCCCTTCTTCTCTAATGTTACCCAATTTCCTAACATGATCTCTTTTTCTTCCCCCTCTACTACACACACTTCTTTCAGTCTCTTTTCTCACTGGCTCTCCATTTCGTGGCACTCTTTGATGAGTGACACTAGCGTCACTCACACTACTTCGGCTTGACTGGCTCCTGGGGGCGGGTGTGGGCCTCACTCTATCATTAGTATGATGTGAGTGTGAGGTCTCGGCTACTGGAGTTTTGGCATGTGGGGACACTATACGCGATTGTTGGTGGTGGGTCAATTGGTACCCATCCTCAATCTCGGACCTACATTGGCTTTGCTGTAATTCCCACCCCCCTCCAGCATACTGGTGGTCTATTTTCTCGGCGCACTCCATGAATCTTCTTATTTCTGGCGACAAACCCAAACGCGCGACTGAATCTCGAAGGCTCTGGACATTCGGAGCCATTGTGGCTGAGGTGATGGTGTGCGGCGATGTCATGACAGTGCTCGTTGTCATACTCATTTGAGCACTAGTAGTGGTGGGAGAAACAGTTGTCATACTGGCTGTTGACATGACTGGGGGTGGGGGTGTGAAATTTGGGGTGGTTGCAACGTTGGTCGGATTCGCTCTGCTGTACGATGCCCCATCCCGGGATTTATTTCTCCCACTCTCCCTAATTTCCCTTGCACGAATTCTTTCATGGATCTGGCTCGCCCCACTATCGGATTCCTCATTATCCGCAGATGAAAACTGGCCACCCCTTTGTCGCGTAACAAAACGGAACGGGCTAAATTCTGGCTCTGGGAAGGCTTCCGATAAAAAGATTTTATCGGAATTTCCAAGGTCATACTGGTCGCTAAATGGCACGTCGCCACCGTCGATTTGGGCTAATCTCAGCTCGGCTCTTAACAATCTTTCGAACCACTGATGGCGAACCACTGATACACAATTGGTGTCGCAATAAGTTCGTCACTACTTGACCAATTTGCATGACTTTAATTGTTTCCCATGCTCGGCTTACGCATGGTACTTCAATTAATTCGCTCATGCGTCTCTTGTAGTCCTGCATGTCGCTAATTGCCTTTGCCATTTCAAAGAATCAAAAAAAATTTCTAAGTTCGAATAATTTAAAATTTTTAGGGGGGTGCACAATTAGTATACACGGCCCTGTGCTGTCTTGAAAGCAACGACGTACCTACTCAAGGAGGGCCCCCTTTTAAAATTTTTCCTTTTCTGGCAGACTGGTGACTCGACTCTCCCTCTATCTCTTCTTCTCGTTCTCTCTCTCTCTCTCTCTCTATGTAGCCGCTATTACTACTACTACTGGGCCACTTTTCCTGGCGCGCGCAAACTTTCTCTTGACTGCCGAAATTTTAAATATCTCGGCGCGTCGTTTCTCTCGACCGTCCGGCGCACTATTTGCAGTCACGTGACTAACTCGAATTTTATTTCCGATCTAACATGTGCTCGGCATAAAATTTTTCAGAAAATTTTTGATTTTGCACAAGTTTGTTGGGAATTTTTCTCGGAATTTTCTCACGAAACTGGCTTTTGGCAAAACAAAAAAAAAACTTTTAATTTGTTGAATTCAAATTTTATCACAGCAGGAAATTTTTACAGTCTCAAAAGAGAAAGAAATTTTCAAATTTAATGGCAAAGGCACTCTAAAATTTTATTTTACACAATTTCTGGCCGTAATTTACTCATAATTTATGAACAAATAATTTCTGGCATTGTCAAAATAAATCAATAAACAATCTGGAAATGGGAATTTTGAATTTTCTGTCAGCTGGTAACATACAATTTGTATGTCTGGCGTTAGTAACAAAAGTTTTAAATTCTGGCAACATGAATTTTTGAATTTTCTTGGCAAAAAAAAATCTATCTGGCTCTTGCAAATTGAAAATTCAGAACTCTGGCTCACACTTGTTCAACAAAATTGACAAAATAATTTTATTCAGACTCTTCTGAATTTTTATTTCGGCTCACCATACAATTCGGCTCAATATGATCACTTTCAGTCTGGCACAATAAATAATTTTAGTCGTGTCTCGGTTCTGGCCTGGCCCCACGTTGGGCGCCAAATTTTATGACGTATGATTTTAACTAATTTTATTTTAGTATAAATTTCTGCTTAACGTCAAGCAAAATCTGACGCTTTCAACAATAAAAATAATATGAAATTTAATTTAATAAATTTCGCCGTCAGGCGCCAATTAATTTTTAAGCTCAATTAATAAACTACTCGACTCTTTAACAACAACCCGACAAACAACAACACCTCTGAGACGCTCTCAATCGTCAGAGGAAATTCTGCCTGAACAAGTTGGCAAGCAGAAATGCCAACGACGAGACACGACTGGTACAACACTGGTACGATACTGACTCACCCAATGCTCGTTGATTTCTCTCTTTCCTAGTTCCGGCACGCTCCTCCTAAAGGATTCCTTAATTGAGGGAAGAGAAATGATCAAACACTAAATCAATTCACTTTTCACAGTTTCTACTTTTATTCACAACAAAACTCCAGTTCTCCAAAATACTCAAAATTTAACAAAACTATTTCACACTCACTCTTCATTAATGTTCTCTAATAACACACACTCTTCGAACCACTACTCTCTCTACGTATCTCGTAGATCGACTCTCCTACATATCTCGTAGGTCACTCACTGCCAAAAATGTCGGCGAAAAGCTACAGACACCTGTTCTTGGCTTTTCCCACACGTGCTCGGCTTCTTCGTCTCTTCTTCTCTATCGTTCTGCTGGCTCTCCTCTCTCTACCTCTTTCTAATAGACAGCGGCTCTGCCCTCTAGCACTTTCTCTCCTACTAACTAGCCGCGCGACACACATTCACCACTGATAGTGGGTCACACGGCAGTTCCGACTTTCTAAATTACCATACCAATTAACGATCACGGTTCAGGGATAATTCCGACAGATGACATGACGATTCAGAATTTCGACAAAATAAAGAACGACAATTCACATCGTCACAAACTATAATACATATGTATGCGGACATTTATGTCTTAAATTGTTATGTAAACAATTGAATATTCCTGATTTGTATACTTTGCATATAAATAAATGATATTCTTGGTTTAAATGTCAGTTATTAATTTGACCTCATCATGGACGATTCACTTATTTTAACGTTGTCTGGAAATTCTTCTATTTTAGAATCTCAATTTTTTCCACCAATAGAGTTGTCTTATTTTAAAAATTATGCTCTTGGTCTTGTTGAATTTTTAACTTTTAATTCTATTCCTAATATAGATTTTGAAAAGAATAAATTTTACGTAGGAAATGAAGAAATTATTATACCCACAGGAAGTTATGAAGTTAGTGATATTGATCAAGTTTTGCATTTAATTTTAAAAAATAAAGGAATTAATTTTAGAATCAAACCAAACAATAATACATTGAAATGTACAGTTTATTGTGATGAAGAAATTAATTTTAAACCCAATGATTCTATAGGTAGTTTGTTAGGATTTTCTCCTCGCAAATTAAAAGCTTAAGAATTCCATGAGTCTGATCAACCAGTATCAATCATTGAAATAAATTCATTAAGAGTAGAATGTAATATAACAACGGGAGCATACATTAATGGTGAAAAAGTGCATATAATTCATAAATCTTTTCCTATTGTTCCACCAGGATATAAAATAGTGGAAGTACCAAATCACGTCATTTACTTGCCAGTCGCTGTCAAGACAATAGACTATATTCAGTTGCGAATTGTAGACCAAGACGGAAATTTAGTTAATTTTCGAGGGGAAACTTTAACAATAAGGCTTCATATTAAATCCTTAAAGTAATGGGTATTGTTTTTAATAATAGAAAAAGGATTGGTTTTGGTTATAAAATTAAGACACCATGCCAGAAGCAAATCAGTCGTCGGCGAATCTTGAAGAGATTAACACCTCAGAACCTACAACTACTAAAAAATCTTGGTCTAAAGATTGTAAAAAAAGGAAGAGAGTAAAAAAGAGATTTAAGGTTATTTTTACTTGTATTTGTGCCTTTGTATTTCAACGTATTATTATTTGCTATGGAAGGGGAAATTTTAAATATTGATTCACCAGTAATTTTTGATGAATCTATTGCTCATTATGAAGTTCATGCGCAACAACCATACACCTCATCAACATACAACAATAGTGACGAAATCCGCATCACGGTACAAAATCAGGATCATTGCTTATTTCCAAGCAAAAGCTCGATTCACATAACTGGAAAACTCGTGAAACCTGATGGAACAGCTCTAGAGAGTACAAATTTAATTTCTAATGGCATATGTCATTTATTTGAAGAAGCAAAGTATGAACTTAATGATGTAGAAATTGATAAAAATAAAAATGTTGGTCTTACAAGTTTAATGAAAAATTATTTTTCTCTGGATGCTAGTCAAAATAAATTTCTTGAAAATGTTGGTTGGTTAGAATTTACGAATGAACCAACCTTAACAAATGCACAAGGTTATTTTAATGTTTGTATTCCTTTAAGTATGATTTTTGGTTTTGCTGAAGATTAGCAAAAAGTTATTATTAACCCTTTAACGCCCAAATGGACAAAATTTTGGCATGAAGTTTGAGGACTTATTTCGGTACTTAAAAATCAATAGAAAAATTCACGAATCATCATTTCTTATGTTTTCATATGCACTCTATCGAATGGCGTTAAAAAAAAGTCAAAAATTTATAAACAAAAAAGTTATTAATGTTTTTTATAAAAAAAGTCCGATTTTTTTCCAATTTTTGTTTAATTTTCAATTTTTTCTACTATGAAATAGCGAAAAAATAATTCCAAATGTTACAAATAACGTGACATAGATATATTACCTAGAAGATAGGACTATAGAGAAAATTAAAAATTAAAATGGCGGCTCAAAAATGGAGTTTGAAGTTCAAATTTTTTTCAAAATTTGATTCGAAAGTACGAAATTGTTAAAAGTGTTTAGATCAGCTTGAAATTTGTTACTTGGGGGTTTTAGGGGTCGCTGATCACGAATCAGAAGTCCAATTTTCAAAATTCAAAATGGCGGATCCAATATGGCGGCTAATTTTTTTTAAAAACTAATTAAATTTGCTTGAAACTTGTTACTCGGGGGTTTTTGGGGTCGCTAATTATGAATATGAAATCCAATTTTTAAAATTCAAAATGGCGGATCTAATATGGCTAACAAATTTTTCAAAAATTTATTAGGTTAGCTTGAAATTTGTTTCTCGGGGGTTTTAGGGATCGCTGATCACGAATCAGAAGTCCAATTTTCAAAATTCAAAATGGCGGATCCAATATGGCGGACATTTTTTGTAAAAACTCATTAAATTTGCTTGAAACTTGTTACTCGGGGGTTTTTGGGGTCGCTTATTACGAATATAATATCCAATTTTTAAAATTTTAAATGGCGGATCTAATTTGGCCGACAAATTTTCAAAAACTCATTATATTAGCTTAAAATGTGTTACTCGGGGATTTTAGGGGTCGCTGATCACGAATCTGGAGTCCAATTTTCAAAATTTGAAGTGGCGGATCCAATATGGCTGACAATTTTTCTAAAAAATCATTAGATTCGCTTGAAACTTGTTACTCGAGGGTTTTTGGGGTCGCTGATTACGATTATAATGTCCAATTTTTAAAATTAAACATGGCCGCTTCAATGTGACAGACAAATTTTCAGTTGAAATTTGATAATCACAATCTTTAGCCATTAAAATATTAAAAATATTTTTAATGTTTTCCAACTTTCACCGCGTAGAGGTAAACGTGAACTGATAAGTCTTTTTTTTAAATTATTTTTTTTCGATTTAATATATTGATAAGTAAATTTAATCGAATTAAAAATATGAAGAATGATTTTTGAAAGGTTTTACAAGAGCTTCAAGCTGGAGATAAAAAAAATTGTTTTTTTCAATTTGACCCTGAAATAAGTAATAATTAAAATAAAACATGCATTTCTATTTTTTTACCTTTAAATTCAAAAATTATAATAACAAATAAAAAGAAGAAAAATACATAAAAAAATAAAACAGTAAAAAAATATATAAAATTCAAAAATAAAAAAAAAGATTTTCCAGTTCACGTTTACCTCCACGTGGTGAAAGTAGGAAAACATTAAAAATATTTTAAGTATTTCAATGGCTAAAGAACGTGATTATCAAATTTCAACTGAAAATTTGTCGGCCATATTGGATCCGCATTTTAAATTTTAAAAATTGGATATTATATTCGTAATAAGCGACCCCAAAAACCCCCGAGTAACAAGTTTCAAGCAAATTTAATGAGTTTTTACAAAAACTGTCCGCCATATTGGATCCGCCATTTTGAATTTTGAAAATTGGACTTCTGATTCGTGATCAGCGATCCCTAAAACCCCCGAGAGACAAATTTCAAGCTAACCTAATAAATTTTTGAAAAATTTGTCAGCCATATTAGATCCGCCATTTTGAATTTTAAAAATTGGATTTCATATTCATAATTAGCGACCCCAAAAACCCCCGAGTAACAAGTTTCAAGCAAATTTAATTAGTTTTTAAAAAAAATTAGCCGCCATATTGGATCCGCCATTTTGAATTTTAAAAATTGGACTTCTGATTCGTGATCAGCGACCCCTAAAACCCCCAAGTAACAAATTTCAAGCTGATCTAAACACTTTTAACAATTTCGTACTTTCGAATCAAATTTTGAAAAAAATTTGAACTTCAAACTCCATTTTTGAGCCGCCATTTTAATTTTTAATTTTCTCTATAGTCCTATCTTCTAGGTAATATATCTATGTCACGTTATTTGTAACATTTGGAATTATTTTTTCGCTATTTCATAGTAGAAAAAATTGAAAATTAAACAAAAATTGGAAAAAAATCAGACTTTTTTTATAAAAAACATTAATAACTTTTTTGTTTATAAATTTTTGACTTTTTTTTAACGCCATTCGATAGAGTGCATATGAAAACATAAGAAATGATGATTCGTGAATTTTTCTATTGATTTTTAAGTACCGAAATAAGTCCTCAAACTTCATGCCAAAATTTTGTCCATTTGGGCGTTAAAAGGTTAACGCTAAACATGAGCTTATTTTAATCAGATCAAGAATGGATGCTAACGCAGTATTGCAAGTAGCACCTTTAGAAGAGTTTAAAATTGTTATTGAAAAAATTGAATTGTTATTACCATACATAAAATTATCAGATGCTCGAAAATTTAAATTATTAAAATATATTGAAAAAGATCCATCTATTTCAATAAGTTTTAGAACTTGGGAATTGTATGAATATCCTTTATTACCAATTACTCCTAAGCATATTTGGAGTGTAAAAGCTTCAAGTCAATTAGAGAAACCTAGATTTATTGTATTAGGATTTCAGAGAAACAGAAAAAATAATACAGTTAAAAACTCTAGTTGTTTCGATCACTGTGATTTATCTGATGTAAAATTATTTTTAAATTCACAATGTTATCCTTATGGTAACATGAATCTAAATATTGGTAGAAATCAGTACTCTACTTTATATGAAATGTTTACAAATTTTCAAGCATCTTATTATAGTAAAGAGTCTCAACCAATTTTATCAAAAAAAGAATTTTTACAATATGCTCCTTTAGTTGTAGTAGATTGTTCAAAACAAAATGAGTCTTTAAAAAGTGGACCAGTTTATATCCGCTTAGAATTTGAATCAAAAGAAAATTTTCCCGCCAATACTTCAGCTTATTGATTAGTTTTGCATGACCGCATCGTTGAATATAAACCAATCAGTGGAATTGTCAAAAAAATTTTTTAACTTTAAGCTTATATACACGGAGAGAAAAAAAAGTAAGCGGCTCTACCTGTCGGTAGAGCGGTTGCGTTCAATGCGAAACAGCCGTTCAACTTGAAGTTAAGCACGCTGCTTACTCTCGAGGGGAGAACGGTTCTCCTTTTTGGGAAAAGCGGGTACACTTTTTGGAAAGTAAGCGGCTCTATTTGTGTGGAGAAGAGAACCGATACTCTTCAAAAAGTATAACCGTTCGACGTTTGCGGCGCAACTGCTGCGCTTTATAAAGGGAAAACAGCGCTCTCTTGCCAAATTAAACGGCTCACTTTTTTTTCTCTCCGTGTATATTTAACTCTTTACGCGTAATGAGATTAGTTGATTTAAAAATGCAGTACTTGATGGATGTGCAAGGATTCAAATTACCAATTAATAAATTTGTTTTAAAAGAATTAGCTATAGTTTCTGTAAATAATGATTCAATACCAATAAATATTGTTTTCCAACCTCCTTGTCCATGGAATTGCGTCACAAACAAATATAAAATAATGTATCAATCGTTGGTTAGAAAATCATTTCCATGGTATTCGTTGGAATGCTGGTGATGTACCGTACGTTTATTTAAAAGAAATTTTATAAAATATGTTTAAAGAAGCAAAGACAATTTATGTTAAAGGTTTAGAGAAGAAAAAATGGTTAAGAAGCTTAATCGATGAAAAATATTGTATTGAAATTATCGACATGAATGATTTAAATTGTCCTTCATTAAAAAAGTTAAACATTGAAACATGTATTAAAACTTGTTCAAAACATTTAATCAACAAGAAAACCTTTACTTGTGCTCTTCAGAATGTTATAAACTTAAAAACTTGGTTCTGCAAAAACTGTAATATTTAAGTATTTTAGTTTAAAATGTGTATTCTATTTTTTTCCTCAATAAAATTACAAAATATAAATTGGTTTGTAATTATTATTCCTAACCTAACCCTATTATTTTCAGGTATAAGAAACAACAACATTTATTTTGATTACATTCATTTATTATAATAAATTACAATATTTTTTAAGTATAATTTATTGTAAAAATTGTATAAAGCGAATAGTAGAGAACTAATACAATCTAACATTTTAAATAAATATTTACATTTTATACATCAATTTCATCTACCCCAAGGAAGGGTGTCAGTTTTCCCTGGTATCAAAATTCTTTTATCATCCTGCCAACTGAGAGCAATTTTATTTTGTTTGACAGTAAATACTTCATGTTCTCTGCTGCGTATAAAGTGCTGAGATCGGATCAGGTTTTCATTTTCATTGAGAGTATGCTTAAAATCATAGAAACCTATTTTTTTTAAAGTTGAATATTTTACCTCTTTTGCTTTCTTTTTAGCTTCCTCATCACCCCATAACTTGAATGCATATAGTTTTGATCTTAAACCTATAAATTCGTCTACAATTTTACCGTTATTCTCGTCTTTCATAAGACCCAGGATTTTTTTATTTGCAAGTGGTATATTATAAATGTTGTTTTCAGGATAATCGGATGTATCGAATTTATGTAAATCTCTTTTAATATAATCATAAAAATTTGGTACTGTAATATGATAAACAAGACTGTCAGTATCTGTGTAGAGTAATTTTGCAGAATCACTGAAAGTCTCTTTAATGTAATTGTAATGTATTACAATTACATATGTTATTATTTTTGATATGTCTAAAATAGTGAATCCTATGTAAATTGGTTTGTTAAAGTATACCTTTGTTTTATTCATCTCAATAATGACCATATCTTTATCAAATATGGTGCAACTATGAAAGTTTGGTTGAGCAATCAAATTTTTCGCGCAATACCTTCCCTCCCATTTTGTTATTAATCTAACATCTTTGTGTTTTCTAACATTTTCCATTGTCTTGCCAAATACGGAATTGTTCATTAGCTTGTAAAAATTCTTCTCAAATTCATTACTCGATTTTTTTCGAAGCTCGGTATTTAAATCAATGTAGGGTTTTAACCATTGATTTTGCTTAAATTTTAAAACTCTATGTATTTTAGTTAATTTCATTCCCAAAGATAAATATAGCTTTAAATTTCTATAGTGAATTGTATAGTTCTTCTTTGGTAATAAATTTGGAATTAATTTAGGAATTGTACATTTTGGGAGAGGAGGTATGAAATGTTCAGGGCATAACGGCAAGTCTTTATGTGAATCATGAAGTTGGGTTGGATAATCTAAATCTACTTCAAGAATATATCCTTCAGGAGAATCATCTGGAATATTCAAGAAAAAGTAATTACTATAATTTTCTAACCATTCAAAATCTGTATATGGCAAGCTCTCGCTCATAGAAGCACCATACTGATTATTTATATCGAAATACATAATATAAGATTCTGGTATTAGAGGATTAAAATCTTTTTCCATAAATCTATTATTAGCTTTCGCGTATCTGTTTGAGCATTGTGAAACTCCACCTCTTATACCTTTTTCAATAAAAAGCAACATTTCCACATCTGTCAACAATTCAAGTTTTATGTCTGTGTACTTAAGCATAGCGTCAAATGCCAGTCCTGGGGCAGTATAGTAATGTAACGCGTCCAAGTTATAAGTTGTAAAACAAGTTTTTCTAAAATTTTCAAAAATGTCGGCAAGTAGTAGAACGTCAGTCTGTAAATACAAGTCAGAGTATTCTCCTATTGTTTTTAAATTAAACGTTTTCCATACATTACAAGCATGTTCATAGTCTTCGTCTGAAATATGAGCGTCATTTAATTTAGAGTAGAAAGAGTCTTTTACTGGCAATTGACCTTCTTCTAATTTTTCCCAGCTACTAACATATTCGTAAGGAAATATTCCTTTTCTTGTTAATAAATTAAACTCGTCCATATTTTTACAATACTTTTTAGTAATTTTTTTCTCATCATTTTCAAGATAGGAGGATAATTTGTCTAAACTACTTGGCATAAATCTAAATAAATCAAGAAATCTTAATACTACTTTTGTACCTTTGACATACTTTGAAAATGAAATGTACTTTTCCTTGTTTATTGGTAACAGTTTTATTTCACCCTCAAAAGACGTTGCTAAAGCTTTAATAATGAAATGTGCATCATATCCTGACAAGTTGTGAAAAATTATGGGAACAACATGTGAATCTGATTTATTTTTTATAAAAAAGACTCTAAAAGGGTTTTAGGGGTTGCTGATTACGAATTTGATGTCAAATTGACATTTTGACAGTTGACAGCTGTCATAAAAACTGTCAACTTTTACATTACTGATTTAATTTTTATAAAAAAGACTTTAAAAAAGTTTTTGGAGTCGCTGATTACGAATTTGACGTCAGATTGACATTTTGACAGTTGACAGCTGTCAAAACAACTGTCAACTTTTGTTAAACTGATATATTTTTTATAAAAAAGACTTCAAAAGAGTTTTCGGGGTCGCTCATTACGAATTTGATGTCAAATTGACAGTAGACAGCTGTCAAACCAACTGTCAACTTTTGTAAAACTGGTTTACTTTTTATAATAAAGACTCCAAAATTGTTTTCGAGGTCGCTGATTACGAATTTGACGTCCAATTAACAATTTGACAGTTGGAAGCTGTCAAACCAACTGTCAATTTATAAAGAAGTAATTTTGTTTATGCAAAAGTGTCTATAAAATGAGCAAAAATTGTACGAGTTATAATTATTACAAGAGTTGTGTTAAAATAGGGCTACAGGCGAAGATTTACCAAAAAAATCTATCGCATCTTTATCGGAACCTCGAAGGTGATGTGGATTACTGTTCACAAACGAAATTAATATTTTTTTTCTTTGTTATTATGCCAGTATTGTCTGCGTATTGTCAATTGGATATCAAACTCGTAATCAGCAATGTAAAAACCCTTTTACGGACATTTTTAAATAAACCAAATTACTTCTTATAAAATTGACAATTATATCAAATGCCAACTGTTAAATCATTAATTTGAGTTCAAATTCGAAATCTGAGACCCTAAAAACCTTTTTCCCTCACTTTTATTAAAGAGAAATCTGTCTTATAAAAGCTGATAGTTGGGTTAACAGCTGTCAAATTGTCAATCTGACATGAAATTCGTTATCAACGACCCCGAAAGCTCTTTTGGAATCTTTTTTATACAAAATAAATCTGTTTTACAAAAGTTGACAGTTGTTTTGACAGCTGTCAACTGTCAAAATGACAATCTGACATCAAATTCGTAATCAGCGACCCCGAAAACTCTTTTGAAGTCTTTTTTATAAAAATTAAAACAGTAATGTAAAAGTTGACAGTTTTTCTGACAGCTGTCAACTGTCAAAATGTCAATTTGACATCAAATTCGTAATTAGCGACCCCGAAAACCCTTTACGGAGTCTTTTTTATAAAAAATAAATCAGTAATGCAAAAGTTGACAGTTCGTTTGACAGTTGTCAATTGTCAAAATGTAAATTTGACATCAAATTCGTAATCAGCGACCCCGAAAACCCTTTACGGAGTCTTTTTTATAAAAAATAAATCAGTAATGCAAAAGTTGACAGTTCTTCTGACAGCTGTCAACTGTCAAAATGTCAATTTGACATCAAATTCGTAATCAGCGACTTTTATCAATTCCATAAACATTAATACTCAGGTTGTTTAATTTTTTAAATTTTGGTATATCGTTCAGAGAAATGGGGAAATTAAAATCATCAAACTTTAAATCAGTATCTTTAAAGTGAGGATATGAACTTGTAAGATTCTGGTTCGTTTCAGCTGGATATCGTTGTGCAATGATAGACCATAAAAAACAGTATTCATAAAAATTTTTAACATTAATCACAGCTCTTTTATCAATTATAAACTTTGGCATTCTTATAAAAGTTGAGTATCCAGCCGCAAGAGGGACATATTTATTTATATTAACACTTAAATTTAAAATTTCATTTAAAGACCAACCTGACTTTTTTGTTGAAAATCATCAATCTTAACTAGAAGCTTTTCACGTAGTTTAGGATCAAACCATTCGTCAAAATTTGTTGATTCCAAAAAGTTTTGAATTTTTAGTATTGAAATATTTAATATCTTTAATTTCCCTACCCTCTTCTAGAGCACTAAAATTTGCTGCAAGAATAACATTAACTTTCATGTTTCCCGTCTTTTTAAACGCATTTTTTAATCGAGAAATAATCATTTTCTTTGCATCACTTAGAAAACTGTCTATATTTTTATGTTTTAAATTTATAACTACACCTGTTCTAATTCGATTCTCAAAAGCATTCTCTAATTCTTCCCACCTGATCCATCTCTCATCCTTTTTAAATAAGCCCGTTCCTGTTCTTCTTAATTTCTTAAACTTTCTGCTGTTTGCTTTCAGTAGTCCAATAGTTGACAAAATCTTTCTTTTCTCTCCACATGACACGAATCCATTTCTTAACAATTTATTCAGCAATCTAATGTTCTTTACACTATTATTTATCCAAAAATTTAATTCCTCCGTTGTAGTTTTTTTACCTAATGTTTTAAAAGCATCGTTCATAATTTTCACAAAATCTTTACAATAACTGGAGCTTTTATCAGTTTCTATAACTTTAATTGCTGTGTTTAATTTATGGAAATTCATTTTTATCACTTGAATTGAAACTTTTAGGTTTTTGCTAAAATGATTAACTTCGATCAGACTATAATTAAGCTTTTAACTTTATAAATTTCTTGTATTAATTTGTTTAATCGCACTTGAATTTCACTATGCTTTGCTAATAGTATGTTCATCAACCAACGTAATCTGCAGGAATGATTTCGTTTAGAAAAATTGCTCTCTTTATATACACAAGATATGACCTATTTAACCTTGAAGTTAATTATAGTTTTCTTAGAATTGCGGTAAGATCAAAAGCATTCTTAGAATGTAATAAACAGGATATCAAATTACATGTAAAACATTAGCTTAAATAAAGACAATAATTCCAAGAAATAAATAGGTATTAAATTACACGTGGGAAAAATTCCTTAGATAAATCCCAAACCGGAAGCAATAAATCAAAGACATTATAAACAACAAGTAAATGGTAAAAATTCCTTAGATAAGAATATATCAAATTACACAAGCAAAAATTCTAGGAAGTGTGACGTCATATCCATCTCAGCAACATGGTCTGAATCGCACCCTCCCCCTTGATGTCATATCCGCCTCAGAATCATGGACTGAATATTACCCCCCTTGTGATGTCATTTCCGGTTAAGCATCATATCCCCCCCCTCCTGTGATGTAATATCCGCCTCAGAATCATGGTCTGAATCGTACCCTCCCCCAAATGGTTTGAGTCTGGGCTAAAAGTGTCGGTGCAGGAATGTGTATGACGTCATTTCCGCCTAATCATCAAGATCTTACCCCCCACCCAAGGGTTTGAGTCTTGGCTAAGTGGTTTGAGTCTGGGCTAAAAGTGTCGGTAATATGTCGGTGCAGGAATCTGTATATAGAACCCTCCCTGTATATCTACTCTTATGTCAGTTTATTAAAATTCAAGATTTAGCTGCAATATTAGCGTGAGACGCATTCTTATTCTCTAAAGTGAATTTGCTAGAAGTTCCATTATACAGAATTTTATGTGAAAGAAATTTCCTTTATTCGTCTTTTTATGTATCCTAGTTAATAATTGTCTTACAGAGTAGATTATCAAAATATTTAATAAAGAAATTAGAATTTAAATAAATTTACAAAAATATTGTTTTGAAATGGTAGAAGTTTCGTTCGAAAGAATTATTATGTTTCATAATTTTTTTTATTCGAAATTTCGTTTTTGCAAATTTTTATTTACATTTATTTTCATTTCAACGAATTTTTATAACACAAAATTCGTTCATAATCGAACTTTCATTAAACAGAATTTACATTAGATCGAATTTTAATTTTTCAACATTTTCATTTGCTGAAATTTATATTAAATAGAATAGTAATTTAAACAATTTTTTAATTGGTAGAAGAAATAATTGAATGAATTCTTTCTTAGCTGAATTTTCATTTCTAAAAATATTAAGTGGCATATATTTTATTTAAGCAACTTTTTATTTGACAGAAATTTCAAAAAGCAGAAATTCAATTGTACAGAATTTATGATTAGTAGAATTTCCATCTGTCAGAATGTTCATATGCTAGAAATTTCATCTAAAGAATTTAAATAAAAAAAATAATTTTTAAATAAACAATTTTTTGAAAAGTGCAATTTTTTTGCTTTTAATAACAATGATTAGATTCCCACTTATTTCACGAGTATTTTCCAAAAAAAAATCGATGGAGGGTCTAAAACTTTAGAAGATATTTAATTTTTTGTCCTGGCGCGCAACCGTTAAAAGCGCATTTCAGGCTATACTCTACATACAAACTAATGTTCAAAATCACCTATTAGTCGTAAATTTTAACCGAATTCAATTTTTCTTTTTGGAGAATGTCAGGCAATAAATTTGTAAGAATAGGTACTGTGCATTTTTTAAATTTATATTTGTTTTAACAAATTATTATTATTATTGTTACTTACTAACTTTTTACATATTGTACCTAGAGAGGTGTATTTTTTCCAATTTTGCAATTTACCGGACCTTACATAAATACAGATGCAGATTTAAAACATAATTATTAATATTTAAGCAAGATTTAAACAAATTATTATTGTTTATTTCTAATTGTTTACGAAATAGTATACTAGAAAGATGCAGTGTTTTCTAATCATGCAAATTTACCAAACTTTTTCAAATCCCGATTTGCAATGAAAATAAAATTATAATTTAAACAAAAATAAGAATAATAATAATTTGCTTAAAAATTGTTTAAATAATAATTGTACTTTTAATTTTAATTTGGCTAGGTCCATGACAAAAGAATTAAAGTTGTCCCCTAGTTTTTTGATTTCTATGAAACTTCGAGAAATTGTCACAGAACACACGCAAATGAAAAGAGTGGAAACGATTTTATAATTATTTGTTAATCACGATTATAAATATTAAATAAATAACAAATTGCTTATATTAAAAGCTTTTGAAATTTAAATACTTTCGGAGACATTGAGAATAAAAACAATTTATTGAGTTTACAAAATTAAGTAAAATTAACTTTCGGAAAGCAAAATAACACAATTAATATTTAATTTAATTGTTATTAACAATTATTTAAACAATTTTTTAATCAAGTCAATTCTTATAAACAATTATTTTAAAAAGATGAGTTTTAACTGAAGTAAATAATGATAACATTATTTAATTTGTCATATAAATTTAAGAAAATTTATTAATTTTTTGTTAATAAAAAATTTTTATAGGGTAATGTCGCCTTGAGTGAACCGTTTAAGCTTTTTTTCTAAAAAATTCTTTATGAAAGCAAATTAATCGGAGGTTTCTATTCCAAGCTTTAGTTTAGATCTTTAGATAAGTGTTTATACCATAATAGCTTTGATTTTTTTTTATTTCGAAAAAACAATTGACTTTTTAAAAAAAGCTAATTTTTAAGGAATGAAAAAAGTGTAACCTTGAGTAGACCAAGCTGAGCAATTCCACGGGAAGTGATCTGAAGAATTTTCGATGATTTTAGCAATATTAATAATACTTACTGAATTTGTTCCCTCATATACATGAAATAAAAATGTATAAAAGTTTTTTCAAAATTTTCAAAATTTTTTGAGTTACCGCTTACTCAAAATTTTGGTCGGTTTTTCAAAAAAGGCACATAACTTTTTTCTTTGTTAACCGATTAAGATAATTTTTTTTGGAAAATACTTATAATAAGAAGCACTTTAAAGAAAAAAATAAAAAGAAAAAAAAAATTTTTTTAAAATTTTTTGAATCAAAATTTTGAAAAAAATACCTCTTTGATTTGAAATTTTTTTTTGTAGTTATTGTCTATAAAGTCAAGAATACTTCCTATAAATTTAATTATGGGACAACAGTAACTTTACGAGAAAAAAAATAAAATGTCCAGCGCGGCATGCCGGGACTCGTGCATGTATTCGCTTATGGCGGCGTAAGTATCGTTCCAAATCACTCTACAAGTCACAATTTGTTGCCAAAACGATTTTTCTTTTTTTCTAAATCTTCGTAATTAAGTTTTTTATCGATCTCTCGAGCCCGGTTTTGAAATTTTGTTTTTAAACATTTTTTTACTAACAATAAATTTTAATAAAATCATAAAATCGTAAAATATATTTTTTTCAGCTTCAATAATTCAGAAAATTAATCAAAAAACCTATTAAAAGAATGTTTAAATGTTTTTGATGTATAACAAAAGTATACCAATTTATTAAATTGTTTAAACAATTAATTGTTATTTCTTTCCTAAACTGTACTTAACCCTTTAACGCCCAAATGGACAAAATTTTGGCATGAAGTTTGAGGACTTATTTCGGTACTTAAAAATCAATAGAAAAATTCACGAATCATCATTTCTTATGTTTTCATATGCACTCTATCGAATGGCGTTAAAAAAAAGTCAAAAATTTATAAACAAAAAAGTTATTAATGTTTTTTATAAAAAAAGTCCGATTTTTTTCCAATTTTTGTTTAATTTTCAATTTTTTCTACTATGAAATAGCGAAAAAATAATTCCAAATGTTACAAATAACGTGACATAGATATATTACCTAGAAGATAGGACTATAGAGAAAATTAAAAATTAAAATGGCGGCTCAAAAATGGAGTTTGAAGTTCAAATTTTTTTCAAAATTTGATTCGAAAGTACGAAATTGTTAAAAGTGTTTAGATCAGCTTGAAATTTGTTACTTGGGGGTTTTAGGGGTCGCTGATCACGAATCAGAAGTTAAATTTTCAAAATTCAAAATGGCGGATCCAATATGGCGGCTAATTTTTTTTAAAAACTAATTAAATTTGCTTGAAACTTGTTACTCGGGGGTTTTTGGGGTCGCTAATTATGAATATGAAATCCAATTTTTAAAATTCAAAATGGCGGATCTAATATGGCTGACAAATTTTTCAAAAATTTATTAGGTTAGCTTGAAATTTGTTTCTCGGGGGTTTTAGGGATCGCTGATCACGAATCAGAAGTCCAATTTTCAAAATTCAAAATGGCGGATCCAATATGGCGGACAATTTTTGTAAAAACTCATTAAATTTGCTTGAAACTTGTTACTCGGGGGTTTTTGGGGTCGCTTATTACGAATATAATATCCAATTTTTAAAATTTAAAATGGGGATCCAATATGGCCGACAAATTTTCAGTTGAAATTTGATAATCACGTTCTTTAGCCATTGAAATACTTAAAATATTTTTAATGTTTTCCTACTTTCACCACGTGGAGGTAAACGTGAACTGGAAAATCTTTTTTTTTATTTTTAAATTTTATATATTTTTTTACTGTTTTATTTTTTTATGTATTTTTCTTCTTTTTATTTGTTATTATAATTTTTGAATTTAAAGGTAAAAAAATAGAAATGCATGTTTTATTTTAATCATTACTTATTTCAGGGTCAAATTGAAAAAAACAATTTTTTTTATCTCCAGCTTGAAGCTCTTGTAAATCCTTTCAAAAATCATTCTTCATAGTTTTAATTCGATTAAATTTACTTATCAATATATTAAATCGAAAAAAAAATAATTTAAAAAAAGACTTATCAGTTCACGTTTACCTCTACGCGGTGAAAGTTGGAAAACATTAAAAATATTTTTAATATTTTAATGGCTAAAGATTGTGATTATCAAATTTCAACTGAAAATTTGTCTGTCATATTGAAGCGGCCATGTTTAATTTTAAAAATTGGACATTATAATCGTAATCAGCGACCCCAAAAACCCTCGAGTAACAAGTTTCAAGCGAATCTAATGATTTTTTAAAAAAATTGTCAGCCATATTGGATCCGCCACTTCAAATTTTGAAAATTGGACTCCAGATTCGTGATCAGCGACCCCTAAAATCCCCGAGTAACACATTTTAAGCTAATATAATGAGTTTTTGAAAATTTGTCGGCCAAATTAGATCCGCCATTTTAAATTTTAAAAATTGGATATTATATTCGTAATAAGCGACCCCAAAAACCCCCGAGTAACAAGTTTCAAGCAAATTTAATGAGTTTTTACAAAAATTGTCCGCCATATTGGATCCGCCATTTTGAATTTTGAAAATTGGACTTCTGATTCGTGATCAGCGATCCCTAAAACCCCCGAGAAACAAATTTCAAGCTAACCTAATAAATTTTTAAAAAATTTGTCAGCCATATTAGATCCGCCATTTTGAATTTTAAAAATTGGATTTCATATTCATAATTAGCGACCCCAAAAACCCCCGAGTAACAAGTTTCAAGCAAATTTAATTAGTTTTTAAAAAAAATTAGCCGCCATATTGGATCCGCCATTTTGAATTTTGAAAATTGGACTTCTGATTCGTGATCAGCGACCCCTAAAACCCCCAAGTAACAAATTTCAAGCTGATCTAAACACTTTTAACAATTTCGTACTTTCGAATCAAATTTTGAAAAAAATTTGAACTTCAAACTCCATTTTTGAGCCGCCATTTTAATTTTTAATTTTCTCTATAGTCCTATCTTCTAGGTAATATATCTATGTCACGTTATTTGTAACATTTGGAATTATTTTTCGCTATTTCATAGTAGAAAAAATTGAAAATTAAACAAAAATTGGAAAAAAATCGGACTTTTTTATAAAAAACATTAATAACTTTTTTGTTTATAAATTTTTGACTTTTTTTTTAACGCCATTCGATAGAGTGCATATGAAAACATAAGAAATGATGATTTGTGAATTTTTCTATTGATTTTTAAGTACCGAAATAAGTCCTCAAACTTCATGCCAAAATTTTGTCCATTTGGGCGTTAAAGGGTTAAGGTTAGAAATTTCTAGTTTTTTCTCAATTGTTCAATTTTTCAAGAGTAAAACATCTAGATTTGAAAAAAACCAAATTATTTATTTATTACATTGTTTGAACAATTAATTGTTGTTACTTTTTCATAAAATATACTTAGGGTTTGAAAATTCTAGTTTTTTCTCAATTGTTACAATTTTTCATGAGTAAAACATCTACTGATGATAAGAAATAAAAAATTATTTATTATAAAACTGTTTAGCCAATGAATTGTTGCCATTTTTTTATAAATTGCACTTAGGGCTAAAGTTTCTAGTTTTTTCAAAGTACAATTCATTAAAAAATAAAAAACTATAAATTAAATAATAATTTTCTAGTTTTAAGTTCAGTAAATTGAAAACTTTACATAAAATAAATTGTTTAAACAATGTTTAAATAATTAATTTTTAGTTTTTCTTTTATTCTTGAATGTTTTAGTTACAAAAAATGCACAATTAAAAAAAACTAGAAGTTTCTAACTCTAAGTACAGTTTAGGAAAAAAATAACAATTAATTGTTTAAACAATTTAATAAATTGGTATACTTTTGTTATACATCAGAAACACTCAAACATTCTTTTAATTGGTTTTTTGATTAATTTTCTGAATGATTGAAGCTGAAAAAAAATATATTTTACGATTTTATGATTTTTTTAAAACTTATTGTTATTAAAAAAATGTTTAAAAACAAAATTTTAAAACTGGGCTCGAGAGATCGATAAAAAACTTAATTACGAAGATTAAGAAAAAAAGAAAAATCGTTTTGGCAAAAAATTGTGACTTGTAGAGTGATTTGGAACGAAACTTGCGCCGCCATAAGCGAATACATGCAGGAGTCCCGGCATGCCGCGCTGGACATTTTATTTTTTTTCTCGTAAAGTTATTGTTGTCCCATAATTAAATTTATAGGAAGTATTCTTGACTTTATAGACAATAACTACAAAAAAAAAATTTTCAAATCGAAGAGGTATTTTTTTCAAAATTTTGATTCAAAAAATTTTTTAAAAATTTTTTCAGGCAAAAAAAATTTTTTTTTCTTTTTATTTTTTTCTTTAAAGTGCTTCTTATTATGAGTATTTTACAAAAAAAATTATCTTAATCGGTTAACAAAGAAAGAAGTTATGTGCCTTTTTTGAAAAACCGACCAAAATTTTGAGTAAGCGGTAACTCAAAAAATTTTGAAAATTTTGAAAAAACTTTTATACATTTTTATTCCATGTATATGAGGGAACAAATTCAGTAAGTATTATTAATATTGCTAAAATCATCGAAAATTCTTCAGATCACTTCCCGTGGAATTGCTCCACTCCTAAAAAATTGTAAAAGTTATTCTAAATTCTGTAATGTATTTAATATTTCTGATATATTGAAACAAAATTTATGCTTATGCAGCTTTAGTCCATGTAGGTATGTGTCGCAATGTTTACAAGTGAAACCATTTTTAATAATTTTGGCACATATCACATCAATATCACAAAAAATTAATAAGGAACACAGAACATAGTTTCAAACCAATTCATTGTCAATTTATTTCCTAAAAAATGGTAAACTAACATTAAAAATATAAAAAACAGGCAGTCCACTTATGGTTATAAACAGTGGTCCACTCATGGTGACATGCAACTTTTTATGGCAGCCACCACCATTTTTTTTTATTCAAAATTATCACTTAATTAAACTAAGACAATCAATTTCAATGTCCAAAGTAGTAGGAAAAAAATAAGACCCCCCTCAATATTTCCGAAATGGCGAAATTGGAAAAAGTGTTGTTTACAAATTTAAAACAACCATGTTTAGTATACCTTATTTTTTCAATCTGACAGTTTTAGCTTGCGTTTGTGCGACGAAGGGAGCAAAAGTTTTTTTTAGTTTTTTTCTACACTTTTACGAATTTTTTCTTAAGGAAATTCTGAGGAAATCGTGTAATGTTTCCAAATATTAGGTATTAGGTTTTGAAGGTACACACCTCAGAATTATTTACCACCAAAAACTTTGATGAATTTGCAAAGCGTTTCTTTTTGACAAACATTTATTCTCAAAATGGGCCTGTGGGGCAAACCGGACCGTTTTCGGTGGGGCAAACCGGCCATAGAATATTTCCATTGAATTAAAGTTTCATAAAAAATATTTTTAAATAAAATGTTTCTTTCATTAAAATATTTACTAACAATAAAAAATAATTGTCTTCCAATGAGAATTAGGCCCTTTTTATTACTACAACCATTGTTTTCATGATTCTTTATGTTTTTTATTATTGTTGATTATGTGAATGCAATATTATAAATAAAAAACCAAACGGTCTGGTTTACCCCAGGGGGTGGGGCAAACCGGACCGTTTGCAAAAATTTTTAAAGTTAACACAGCAACTAAACAATAAAAGATAAAGTATAGGTGTCTCTGGGAAAAAGTTGCGCAATTAAATGATCTTTCAAACAAGCCATCGAAAAATGAAATCGGTTGATTCGTTTAGTCACAAGAGTAAAAAAACCGTTAGGGGGTTCGGTTTGCCCCACTCTCCCCTATAAATATATATTTTTTATTATTATTTTAATAAATAATTAAATAATTTAAAAATAATAAATAAATAATAATTAGTAAATAATTAAATTAATAATTTTTATCATATTTTTATGCTATACCTATTAATTAATATATAATGTCTTGTTAAAATGTATATAAATATATAAAACATATATTTATAATAATTTTTCTTTAAATAAATATAATATACAGTGAATTCATTATTATAGCACTGTATATATATCCTTCCCGTAATTCAAAAGGAAGTTTAAGTAAAATCATTTCCAAGCTTGCGTGGCTGTGCGGTTAGTGTATTCGACTTGCGTCCTCGAGGTCTAGGGTTCGATACCCCGTGCGTGCGATATTTTTCCGTCTTAGTTCTTAGTGATTAGTGTATATTTCTCAACAGTGTTACATAAAATATAAATTTAAATAATTGAAAACAATAATAATAATAATTTAGTAATTAATTAAAATAAATAAGATTGTATAAATTAATGAAAAAAAAAATTTTTTTTAAACTTATTTCAATAAAAGCAATTTTGCTAATTATTTACATTTTTATTGTTACTCATAAAAGTTTATTTATTACAGAAATATTAATAATAATTTAGTTTGCACGTTTGCCGGGAGCGATTTGACAGAATTAATAAAAACATCCTGCAGAGAAACACAGATGGGAAAATGATCGGACAGAGTTGACAGTTTCAATACTTTAAAATCCTCAATTATGTCTATACAATCAAGCGAGCACCACAACAAATCAATAACACTATTTCCGCAGGTGCTTGAGAATGTAAAGTTTGCAATAGCAATAGTTACTTCAGATATTGATTTTTTAAACGATAATTTAACGTCAACAATAGTAAAGGTAGCACATTCTTTAGGATTTGTAAAAACTTTTGTCTATAAATCGGGCATCGTTGACAGAGGGAAACCGTGGTACGATACTGATTGTTACAACGCAAAAAAGAACCTTAAGAAATGTTATGTATTAATGAAAACGAATAATTTTCAGCACCTAAATAAAGAATATTATTATTAATAATAATTATTAGTATTCATTAAATTACTCCCTTTTCTTTAATAATCAAATAATAAATTAATATAAGCTTCTAAAGGTAAATTTTGTTTTAGAGAACGCGTTAAAGCATTTTCCAAATTTGTTAAATTTTACCTGCGAATCAGTAATTAGGCGGTGTTCTGCCAGTGATATTTTAATACTGACTTAGTACTGACTGCCGGTAAAAAATCAGTACTGGACAGCGTTACTCTCTAAATCTGAATAAGTGAAATTTCACTTATTTTAAGTGAATATTCACTTATTCCATGTTTCCAAACTCTTCCACGTAGAATAAGTGAATATTCACACATTAAGAAGTGAATTGTATTAACTTATTGAATATGTTATAAAATATATTTCTTAATGATTGTAAATAAATAATCAGGATTAATATTATATAAAAAAAATATTTATTTACTATAATCTATTTAACACTCTTCTTATTATTAATCTGAAACTTGTAAACATATAAATTTTTCACATTTTTTAAGGAAAATCCCCAAACGGTCACCCATCCTAATATTAACCGCACGCAATGTCGCTTAACTTTGATGATCAACGAGAAACACCACAATGCCACTTAATATGTTGCGTTATACACATAGAAAATTATTGGGTGCTACTTATAAAGAGTTAGTTTATTGTGTTATACTTTAACGTTTTGTTCAAGATTTCTCTTATATATTATATAAATACTAAGCAAATAAAAAGTTGGTTATTAGATTACTGTTAATATAATATTTAACTGGATATTTTTAAAAATTTTTATTAAATTTTAAATGATAATTTTTATAATTAAATAAAAAAAAAATTTTTAACATATTAACTGAAATGATAAAAACATTGGTTCTAAACATTTAAAAGTATAAATAATTGAAATATAATGGGCAGGTGGATTTCTTTTTAACTAAATATTTCACTTATACCCAGGTGCGAATTTTGGTCGGCCGCCAGAGTTGGCAGGTCGGGCCCAGGTCGGCCCATCTATGGCTGCCAATAGGTCGGCAGCCAAAGTCGGGCCGACTTTGGTTACTGTTTCCACCCAAGTTTGGGCCGACTATGGGTGCCAAAGTTTAGAGAACCTAATTTTAGTTGGTCGGGCCGACTCTGGCCTGAGTCGGGCCGACGGTCGGTAAAACTATGGCAGCCAGAGTGCAAAAAACCTAATTTCACTTGGTCGGGCCGACTCTGGCCTGAGTCGGGCCGATGGTCGGTAAAACTATGGCAGCCAGAGTTTAAAAAGGTTAATTTCTGTTGGTCGGGCCGACTTTGGCCTGAGTCGGGCCGACGGTCGGTAAAACTATGGCAGCCAGAGTTTAGAGAACCTAATTTTAGTTGGTCGGGCCGACTTTGGCCTGAGTCGGGCCGATGGTGGGTTAAACTATGGCAGCCAGAGTTTAAAAAGGTTAATTTCTGTTGGTCGGGCCGACTTTGGCCTGAGTCGGGCCGATGGTCGGTAAAACTATGGCAACCAGAGTTTAGAGAACCTAATTTTAGTTGGTCGGGCCGACTTTGGCCTGAGTCGGGCCGATGGTGGGTTAAACTATGGCAGCCAGAGTTTAAAAAACCTAATTTCAATTGGTCGGGCCGACTCTGGCCTGAGTCGGGCCGACGGTCGGTAAAACTATGGCAGCCAGAGTGCAAAAAACCTAATTTCACTTGGTCGGGCCGACTCTGGCCTGAGTCGGGCCGACGGTCGGTAAAACTATGGCAGCCAGAGTGCAAAAAACCTAATTTCACTTGGTCGGGCCGACTCTGGCCTGAGTCGGGCCGATGGTGGGTTAAACTATGGCAGCCAGAGTTTAAAAAACCTAATTTCAATTGGTCGGGCCGACTCTGGCCTGAGTCGGGCCGACGGTCGGTAAAACTATGGCAGCCAGAGTGCAAAAAACCTAATTTCACTTGGTCGGGCCGACTCTGGCCTGAGTCGGGCCGACGGTCGGTGAAACTATGGCAGCCAGAGTTTAAAAAACCTAATTTCAATTGGTCGGGCCGACTCTGGCCTGAGTCGGGCCGACGGTCGGTAAAACTATGGCAGCCAGAGTGCAAAAAACCTAATTTCAATTGGTCATGCCGACTCTGGCCTGAGTCGGGCCGACGGTCGGTAAAACTATGGCAGCCAGAGTGCAAAAAACCTAATTTCACTTGGTCGGGCCGACTCTGGCCTGAGTCGGGCCGACGGTCGGTAAAACTATGGCAGCCAGAGTGCAAAAAACCTAATTTCACTTGGTCGGGCCGACTCTGGCCTGAGTCGGGCCGACGGTCGGTGAAACTATGGCAGCCAGAGTTTAAAAAACCTAATTTCACTTGGTTGGGCCGACTCTGGCCTGAGTCGGGCCGATGGTGGGTTAAACTATGGCAGCCAGAGTTTAAAAAACCTAATTCCAATTGGTCGGGCCGACTCTGGCCTGAGTCGGGCCGACGGTCGGTAAAACTATGGCAGCCAGAGTGCAAAAAACCTAATTTCACTTGGTCGGGCCGACTTTGGCCAGAGTCGGGCCGATGGTCAGTTTGAAGTTGCAGCTTATAAAATCATTTTTGTTCTTAGGCTTTCATGTAAGCGTAGCGTAATGGTTAGCGTGTTAGACTTCGGTGCGTTAGGTTGCGAGTTCGATTCCTGCGAGCGTTAGAAATTTTAATTTGTATTTATGTGTAAGATTGCGTTTAGTGTTAAGATGTATACAATAAACAAATAAATAATGAATAATAATAATTAATAATAATAATAAATAATTAATAATTTTTTGCAATCGGTCGGCCGACTTTTGGCTGCCAAGGTCGGCACGACCAAGGTTGCCAAAGTGAATCCGACCTTCTTTCTCATGGTCGGCAAAGCTTTGGCACCCCTGGTCGGCCCGACTTTGGCAACCATAGTCGGCACGACCATGTCAGCCACTGGACGGCGGGTGTTACAATTCGCTAGTTCGGCCGACCTTTGGCTGCCAAGGTCGGCACGACCATGGTTGCCAAAGTCAAGCCGACATTCTTTCACATGGTTGGCAAAACTTTGGCACCCCTGGTCGGTCCGACTTTGGCAGCCATAGTCGGCCCGACCATGTCAGCCACTGGACGGCGGGTGTTACAATTCGCTAGTTCGGCCGACCTTTGGTTGCCAAGGTCGGCACGACTATCCACTTGGTCGGCGCGACCATGGCCCGACCAACTTTTCGCACCTGGGTACATAAGTGCGGATTTCACTTATTGATAAGTGAAACCAAGTTCACACATAAAAAAGTGAATTTTCACTTATGTATAAGTAGATTCTACTTATTAATAAGTGAGAAAAAAGTTCACACATGGAAAAAGTGAAAATTTCACTTATTCAGATTTAGAGAGTACCAGCTAAGGATTTCCCAGTACTGATTTAGTACTGGAGTCAGTACTGCTATACTGGCAGTCAGTACTGGGTCAGTACTATGCCAGTATTACATTTCTACTTGGGTTAGTTCGTATGTAGAGTATAGCCTGAAAATGCGCTTTTTACGGTTGCGCGCAAGGACAAAAATTCAATATCTCCTAAAGTTTCAGACCCTCCATCAATTTTTTTTTGGAAAATACTCGTGAAATAAGTGGGAATTGAATCATTGTTATTAAAAGCAAAAAATGTCACTTTTCAAAAAATTGTTTATTTAAAAATTATTTTTTAAGGTATTTGTCGCGCGACTGGTCACTGTCAAAAGTTTGTATCCGTTGACTGTACTTATGAAACGATTATGAATGCGAGTTTCCGAAAAACTTTTGCCGACGTACAGTTTGACACACAGATGTTCTCAAAGTATATTCATAACCTCTCGCATGCAAAAACGATCGTGGCAACGTCGCAAGTTTGGCGTATGGCCGTCTTTAAAATTTCGCGCCAAAAGTAGCAGACAAGCTGTAGTATTTAACAAGAGCTATTGCCACGTTTACAAATTCACCTGTCATTTACAGTAAATGTTAAAATAATTTTTCAAGTTTGATGTTAAATATCTTTTAAACAAGACGGAGAAAAATTTTCATTTTTTTTATAAAAGTTCATTTTGGTTCAATAAATAAAACTTTAGTTTTTCTAAAAAATCTGTCGATTAGTATAAGTGCAAAAATTAAAAATCTGTGGTTT
Organism: Leptopilina heterotoma; assembly: GCF_015476425.1. Lineage (NCBI taxonomy): Eukaryota > Metazoa > Arthropoda > Insecta > Hymenoptera > Figitidae > Leptopilina > Leptopilina heterotoma. The sequence goes on from NW_025111066.1 coordinate 459,015, forward strand.
TCATATGGTTTTCCTATACCGTACATGTTAAAAATCGAAACTTTGATTTCATTTTTTGAGACTTACAGACGGTCAATTTTATTTTAATAGGCCTTATTTTGTAGATAAATATCCAAAGAATAATTATGTGAAATTTAAAAACATTCTGTCGAAAACGAATTTACGCGACAAATACCTTAAATAATTTGTTTAAAAAAAAAAATTTTTTTTATAAAATATTTTCTTAAATTGTCTGTAAATAATATGCATTTCCTGAAAATTTTTTTAAATTTCATTCATTTTCTTTTAACCTTCGCGCTACCAAAGATTTTTGTATACGCGGACTACCGGCTGGCCACACGGTGTGGCCAAACGCTATTTTACTTTTATGTTCCCAAAACAATTAAAATTCATCAAAGCTTTTGTATATAGTTATGTGTTAATACAAATTAACTGAAAAATTTTGTCCAGTGAGTTAAAATGGCGATTCGATTGATTACAAAAGTCGAGCAGATATACAACATTATGTATACTTGGTCACACCGTGTGGCCAGCCGGTAGCGCGAAGGTTAAGATATACCTACCATTTTCAAAATTAAAAAAAAAATTTAAAAACCTCGTAAATCCAAAATTTTAAAAAATTTTCGAAATCGATTTAGGGTTTTTTACTGGCATGTATTACACTTAAAAATTTCGAAGTTTCAACAAAATCGAAGAAGTAGGGGACAACTTTATTATTCGACACATATTATATTTTTGTTATTCTAATATTTATCTTAATAACTGTTGGATATCCTAGTTTCATGAAATGGTTTTGTTCTTTTGTGTCAGTATCGAAATTTAATATAAAAAATTATTATTCGAACCGATGCACAGTTTTTCGCACCTAGGCGAATGTTTGGATTTTTACTAAAGTATATTGTTTTATATTATGGCTTTAAAAGTATTTATAGTTATTTTTTTATATCTGCGTTCCTGTGCCCATATGGGCATTAATGGGTTAAAAAAGTAAAATAATGTTTATAAAAAAGTTAAAAATATATTGTTAAACTGTTTATAATAATAATAATATATACGTATATAATTATTAAATGTATTAGGGGCGAGCAGTAAAGGTCATATGTCATATCATCTTTTAAAATACACTGATATAGGCGCTGCTTAGTTAGCGCAACGCACAAAAACTCGTAGCGCAAACCTCGAAAAATTTGTTCTCAAAAACATCAAAAAGCACTTCTTTAAAAATTTAACCACTTATTAAGGAAGGTTTAAATTTTAAGAAAAACATTTTTTTATGATATTCCATGATGTCCCTAGAATATTTTTTTAACAATAAAAAAATATTGTTTAAACAAATTATTGAAAATTTAATTTTTCTTAACTTTTTTTTAATATTATAAAAAATTGACATTTTCTCTACAATTTTGAATGAATGTCTTTTTCTCGTAGAATCAATAGTTTTTGAAATAAAAATTCTCAAAAAAAGTCATTTTTTTCAGTTTCAGATTTTTCAAATCTATATATCTTACAAAAAAAATTTTTTTTTGCAAAACTGTTTGGCACAGTTATTTAGTACCCCAAGTACTACAAAATTACAAACTTTAAGAAAAATCTGTGATCCACCATTTGCTTTTCGTATGGAACTGCCCAAATACGAAGATTATTATAGTTAATAATTAAAAATAAAATTAACAATAAATTGTGTTTGTTTCAAAAAAGTAATTTAAAATTTGTTTACACAATTTTATGTTTAGTTTCTGCGTTTTAAAATGATTTTATTTGTCGACTTTAATTATTCAATAGCTATTTTTTCTTATTAATTAATAATTAATAACCGCATTAATTGCAGTTTTTCAAACAGTATGATAATTCTCTTAAATTTGACTCAAAACTCTGTCTATAATTTCAGAAAAGTGACATGGAAAATTCAAAAAGACTAATGTTTTAATATTTTTAAAGGTTGCTAGGGACACAAAAACCAGAATTTTTTTCCTTAATTCTAGAAACTTAATACTTATTATTTCCTGATCAGTGGCAATCTTGTTATTTAAAAAAATGTCGAAACTTCAAAACAAGACGAGATTCTATGTCTCAAGACAAAATTGATAGGTATTAAAAATTTGAATAAAAACAAGATTTTATATACGTTATTGGTATCAATTCATTGCAATTTGAATATTTCGAGTTAGTAGTCATTGTAATAAAAAGTGCGCAAGAGAAGAAGAAATTGAAGCCTTCTAAATTTAATGCGACCAACAGAAATGGAATGTGTTTAAAGTTTAACTGAAAATCATGAGAACGTGTCTCTTTATGCTTATGTTACCGACTTGAAGTCGAGCTGCGGACCTGCTCAGGTATAGGTAAGTACCGTTTCACCAGGTACATTCAACGCCAGTAAGGCTAGAACCTTCATCGAGTCAGGTATACAAATTAGAAGAATTCAGACATTTTCTTCTCTTATACATTTTTTCCTCCCTGAAACAGAAAAAATATTTCATTCGACATACTTTGAAAAAGGTACGTGTTTCATATAGAGTGATTTGACTGTTATTCATAAAATAGTACCCAATGATATTAATTTATTTTTTTAAATAATAGTGTTTTTATAATATTAAGTGTCTTTTAAATTGAGTGCGCGCCCTTTAAGAGAAGATTACCAGCAAGTGTAATTTCAAATAAAATATTCAAGCAACTATGAGAAAAAATTAATTTAATTGTCCAACTGAATTTTTATAAGTTATGTGTCAAGTTCAAGGATATTCTCAAATAAATTCTTAATGCTCTGATAATCGCAAGTAAAGGTTCAATAACCAGAAAGGTAAATTAGTATGATTATTTATTTCAGGAAATTTTACAGTCATTGCACATGTTAGAAATATTGTTTATTTAATATTTAAATAAATTTAAATAATAATATTTCTACTAGTGATTTAAATATATTTTTAATGTTTAAATTATTGCTTATTTCACAAGAAAAACTTTAAAATAATGTTCTTTATGAAGTATATTAAAATTTTGTCTTTATTATTCTCTGTTCAAAATTTAAAAACTTACTAACATGACAGCTATCTTTAATAATCTCATAAAAACTTGTTTATAAAAGAATGCAGTTTTCCAGTTCAAAATATTATTTTTAGTTAAAGCAAAATAGTATAAAAGAAAAAATACCGAATTATTTACAAGAAATTCGTCGTTTACTAAAGAAACAATAAATTTTAATTTAACAAATTATACTGAAAAAAATTATATCCTGAAAACAACTAGGTAGCTATAGTTAAAGTCGATTTTGTTGAAATGGCATGGATTCTTTGTTAAGTTAGTAATAGGTGCAGTTTTAACTCTAATAACGTAAACTTACAAAGATTTATTATCTTTAATATAATTACAATATAATAATAAATTACAAGGATTCTCACTTGAAATAAAACTGGTTCTTAGTGAAAAGAAATTGGGTTGCGTTCGCAATGTAAATAAGTTTGACAATAATTGAGTTAACAACCCACACAGCACCATATCTTATGCAAAAATACTGTTGGCTTATTCGTTAGCTTTGTAAGGTTACAGTGTACATACACTGTAAACTTAGGGTACACTTAAAATGTCCGCCATACAGTAAGCTTACACAGTAAGAACATGGTAAACTTACATGGTAAGGTCACTGTATACTCACATCGTAATGTCACTGTAAGCTTATATGATAAACTTTTAAAGTTATTAATAAATAAATTTAATAAACATTTATGCGCAGTAGCCTTCTATGTCATTTTAGGATGCGCAATAAATTTTTTTAAACAAACCATACCGATTCTTTAACATCAAATATAAGAAAATTAAATTGTGCAAAACTGTCTATTGTTTATTGAAAAATAATAAATTAATACTTTGTTACATGTTAGCAATAATATAAACTTACCATGTAAGCTTAGTGCAAATTTACTGTAACCTTACATGATAAGTTTACAGCAAGCTTATATGACAAGCTTATAGTGACCTTACTCTGTCAGCTTACCATGACCTCATCATGTAATCTTACAGTGATCCCACGATGTAAGCTTACATGTATAATAATGTAAAAAGTAAATATTAAAGAGTCAGACGTAGCTCAACTGTGTTAAAAAAATTTCATTGATTTTCTAAAATATGTTAAAACTTTTATGAAAATCTGTAGTTCACAAAACAAAAAACACTTTTCACCGTATTCTGAAATTTAAAATTTTTTGCATTAACAAAACATTATAACATTTAAAAAAGATTAATAACTCAAAAGCCGTTTACAATAAATTAATGAAACTTATACTGTTTACACAAAATTGTTCACTCTTTTCAATGAAAATAATTGCATGATTGTCAATTTAAAAATTCTATATTTTTAATAACAATTTTATAAACAATATTTGAATTATTTATGTGTTCTACCCCTCCAACTGCAATGAAACTCATAGTATAGGAAGTGTTACTTGTTTTTGATAAATTTTTTTTTAAATGAAAGTTTATAAAATTCCGCATCTATCTGTGGCGGTAGAATTTTAAAAGTTGTTAACAAATTTTTTTTATTTAACAATATATATGTGATCAAATGAGAAAAAAAATTTATTTAAGGAAATTTTTATTAAAATGCATTTCTACTAATCCATGCTACAATAATTGAAAAAAGAGTTCCAGATAACCAATATTCAGTTTTGTTTATTATTTTATATACAATAATTAATTAACAAATGTGTAAAAATATCAATTTGAAAGATAAAGAGCTCGTTTTAGTTCATATTATTTACTAATTGAGTAAAGTTATTATAAATACATTTTAGCATTCAAATTGACATTTTTACGCATTTGTTAATAAATTTTATTAAATAATAAAAATGTCATCTTACAGAAAATGACCATAACATGTATTTACAATAACTTCAGTTCATTAGTAAATAATATGAACTATAACGAACTCGTTATCGTTCAAATTGACATTTTTATACAATTGTTAATTAATTATTCGTTTATAGAATAATAAACAAAACTCAATAAATGTAACTTACCAAATTATGATTTGTTTCCTTATAAAAGAATCAAATTTGATATCTTGACTTAAAAAAATATGAATGCTACGCATTTGTAAACTAATATTTTGTAAATTTTTTTTCTCTTTTGTTAATATATATAGTTAAATAAAAGAAATTTGTTAACAATTTTCAAAATCCTACTCTCTATATCTGAATTAGTAGAATTCTACTAAGAAATAGTAAAATTTTACTAATTTTTAGTAGTTTTCATGGAAGACTTTTCCCCTTTTCAATTAGTAGAATATTACTAATTTTTAGTAATATTTTACTAATGTTTTAGTAGAATTCCACTAATTGAAAATCACTTTTTTACTAAATGAATTAGTGAAACTGTTTTATCGACTATTAATAAAACAGTTCTACTAATTGTTAGTAGAATTCTATTAAGCAATTAGTAAAATCTACTAATAATTAGTAAAATTTCACTATTTGTTAGTAAAGTTATTACTAAATCATTTGGTGGAAGACTTTTCGTCATTTCATTAGTAACTTTCTACTAATTCAGATTTAGAGAGTACTACCACAGATAGGTGCGCAATTTTATCAACTTTCATTGGAAAAAAAATTATTAAAAACAAGTAATATTTGTAACCTTAAGACTGATTTGTCTACGAAAACTAACTTTTTTCCCACTGTGGCGTTAGCGCGCGTTTTTAATAAAAAATTCGTAATGTACATTCCAACTAGAAAATACAAAATTTTTTGAGGGGCTTCAAGAAGAGACTATTGAGTACACTTACTATGAGTTTCATTGCAATTGGAAGGGTAGAACACATAAATAATTTAAATTGTTTATAAAATTGTTATTAAAAATATGGAATTTTTAAATTTACAATCATGCAATTATTTTAATTGAAAAGAGTGAACAATTTTGTGTAAACAGTGTAAGTTTCATTGATTTATTGTAAACGGCTTTTGAGTTATTAATTTTTTTTAAATGTTGTAATGTTTGTTAATGGAAAAAAATAACAAAAATTTTTGATTTCAAAATAAGGTGAAAAGTTTTTTTTTGTTTTGTTGTGAACTATAGATTTTCATAAAAGTTTTAACATTTTAGAAAATCAATGAAATTTTTTAACACAGTTGAGCTGATCTGACCCTAAATATATCTATATTAAATACACAGGCACACAAAAAAATAAAAAAGTCAAATCCCAGAGGTCACACTCCCCTATCCCCATGTTTTTGGGGTTGCTGAAACCGAATATGACATTGAAAATTTTTTTTCATCGGCCATTTTCCCGCTACCACCCCCTTACACCTGCTCCCGGGGGTTAAAATTTCAGTTTAAAAAAAGTGGAGTAGGGTGTCTATTCTTATGTTTTTTGGGTCGCTAAAAACAAAAAAGACTACAAAAAACAAATTCTTCCTTTCCTTAACCCCCTAAAACCCCCTTAATAACCCCAGAGTGAGGAGTCGAAATTCGACTTTTCACGAAAAGTCGATTACGGTGTCTAAACCTACGTTTTTTGGGTCGCTGAAACCAAAAAAGACTACCAAAATCAAATCCTTTCCACCCTCAACCCCGTACAACCCCCTGCAATAATTTTTAATAACTAATATTTAATTTTCAATTTCCCAAAAATCGGTTCGTTTTATTTGAAAAAAATTATTGCAGGGGTTGTAGGGGGTCGAGGGTGGAAAGGATTTGATTTTGGTAGTCTTTTTTGGTTTCAGCGACCCAAAAAACGTAGGTTTAGACACCGTAATCGACTTTTCGTGAAAAGTCGAATTTCGACTCCTCACTCTGGGGTTATTAAGGGGGTTTTAGGGGGTTAAGGAAAGGAAGAATTTGTTTTTTGTAGTCTTTTTTGTTTTTAGCGACCCAAAAAACATAAGAATAGACACCCTACTCCACTTTTTTTAAAACTGAAATTCCAACCCCCGGGAGCAGGTGTAAGGGGGTGGTAGCGGGAAAATGGCCGATGAAAGAAAATTTTCATGGTCATATTCGGTTTCAGCGACCCCAAAAACATGGGGATAGGGGGGTGTGACCTCTGGGTTTTGACTTTTTTTTGTGTGCCTGTGATATTAAATGCAGTAAAATAGTTAATAAATAACAGTAAAGTAGTTTATTCCTTATATATGGTTCCAAAGTATTTTTTAACTTTATAAATACTCTATATATTTTAATTATAAATAACTTTTATTAGGATTTAATATACTATATATTTTAAATAAAATAACAGTCTTTAATGTATTTTTAAATTACATAATTCTTTTCATCAATTTGTACTACTGTCTATTTCAACTAAAATACACCCCAGTGGGTACGGATTAAGTTTCATATAAAGAATTAATATCTGTCTTAGTTATGTAATAATTTATGTACTAATTTATTAAATATTAAAAAATTAATTTCAAATTTAAAATCATTTAGAATTTTTTGTTGTTTTTTGCTATTTTATACTTCTTTTAAATAGGTTTGCAGAGAAGGAAATAAATAAAAAAATGACGTCAAGGTTTTTGTTATTATCTTTGCAATGATAAGGCAAGTCAATTTTTATAAATTACAACAAAAGTGTCACATTACGTGGCAGTAACTTGAAGGCTACATCTACTTTTTAAAGCTCGTTTTGTTCATTTACATTCGACACATAGATGTTGTGTAATATTCCAGAATTTTGCACGAATATATTTAAGCAGTTAATATATAAAAATCCTAATTAAACACTATAATAAATAATCGTGTATGGGGTGCATAAATGCTCTATAAAATATAAGTACAAGTTTGAACTATTTTTTAAATTTAGGTATATTTTGAAGGTGCACATATGGGGCTATCTCTACACTGTAAAAAGAATGGTACTAATTTAATGCCAATTTTGGTACTAAATCGTAATTTGGTTCTATTTTAATACCAAAATCACCTCTAATTTAGAACTTTTTTTTACAGTGTAGAAGAAATTTACCCAAAATTAAAATTTATTTGTTGACTCTAAATTTTTGACATTGTTGCCCTATATAAATGTAAAAAATTATGAAAAATGTATAAAAGTACAGAGTGTTTAACTTTGAAAATTTAAAATGTAACTTTGGCAAAACTTTTGGAAGAGTTACTATTTTTATTTTAAAGCTGAGGATTTTTCCAATAAAATTATACAAATGTAAAATTGGGACAAAAATGTGTTTTTGAGAAAATGTAAAAAAAATAAACTTTTTTACATATTTTTCGCATTTGCACAGACGACACCTAGGAGAAAGATGTCTCTGAAACAAAGAAATCGATTTTTTAGATCATTTTTTAAATTAAAGATATCATAAAACTTTAAAATGAAAAATATTTTCTTTGCTTTTACAAAAAAAAATGTATAAATGTTTTGAATTAAAGATTAAACTTAAGAATGTAACGTTAAAAAATTAACGAAAATGAGATCAAAAATTACTAAAAAATTAATTTTTAATGGTCACTGTTCCATGAAAAAAAATTTTTTTTATTCCAGGCTTTGACAGATTTGTAGGTGCTCTTTTGATTGACAAAATGAAAAAGTTCACACGAAGCAAATATCGAAATTTTTTAGTAGTAATTATATTTATTCTAAAATACTATTTACAAGCGTCTAATCAGGGGGAACTATACAGTTTAAATTTCACAACACGAGTGAGCGGCTTTTGTAATGTTACCTATTTCTAACGGGTTTAACCCTCCGTCACACACTTTAGAAATAATTACAACATTACACGTGTAGGGGGAATCCCTCAACAAATTGTAAAATAAGCAGCATTACAACATAAACGAAGGAATCAACAAAAATTTATGTTTAACGCAAACTTACAAACATGTAAATTATTTGAAATCATAAAATTAATTTTCGGTCGCACAAAGCAAAAATGTTTCGACAACTTGGTTTTTTTACTTAAAATTTCCTTACTTTTTCGGGGTTTTTTTAGCTTTGAAGCATCATATTTAAAGATGAATTATGTTTAAACTAAATTTTTTTACAGAAATGTGTTGAGAAGGGAACCGTTGAAAGGTATAGAAACTGATTATATTTTGCAATAAGGAAATCAAAAGTTATTTAAGGTGGTTAGTTCAAAATCAATGGTAATAGAGAATTGCTTGAAAACTTCAACAAAATTAATTAACATATTAATGCACATTACTGTTGAATATTAGAATTTTTTACCGTACGGTTCTCGAGATATCGTCGTTCAAAATTTAGTATTTTTCTTAATATTTGCATTGTGCTAATGGCCGCCGCGAACGAAAAACTGACTATTTGATATATACCACTTTATAACTTTTGATGCACAATATAATCCAAAAATTAAAGTTAGATATGAATTTTTTGTTATTCCGAGTGACATAAAGAACGTGGCAACGTCGCAACAGCTGCGAGAGAAATGAAGTAGCGCGAAAATTCAAACAAAAATCAAGTTTATAAATCAGCACATAGCAATCGACTGCTGTGTTGCCACACGTCTCTAACTACGAAACACTACTTTCTTCAAATCATTACTATTTTTTTTAGTTTTCTATTATTTACAAATTTATACGTCGTAACATAGAGAATATTATTTAAAGAAGTGATTTTTTATTTTATATTATAAAATTTAACTCTTTTTTGAACTTTTAGAAAAAAAAGTTTACTTTTGACTAGCCTCCTTGAACTAACTACCTTAAAAAATACTAAAACCGGTGTGGGAATCCCTTACTGCTCTCTAAATTTGAATTAGTAAAACTGTTTACTGATTTGAAATAGTGACTGACTTTTTGCTTTTGAATTAGTAAATATGACAAAAAAATTAGTAGAAATTACTATTTATTAGTAAAATTTACTAATTCAAAAGCAAAAAGTCAGTCACTGCTAATTCAAATTAGCAAACACTTTTACTAATTCAAATTTAGAGAGTGGATGTGAGACGGAGGGTTAATTTTAATTTTTTATCCAGAACGATAAAAAATAGTTATTAAATGGGTAGAAATATTAAAAATGTTTAAAATTTGAAATTAAAAAAAATGAAATTAATCGGAATCACAATTTGGACAAGTAAAATAGCCTCCATTACTTAACATTTTAAGTAAACAGCTCTATCGAATGAATCTGTTAAAAACGCGTTTTTTATTGTTTATTATCATTATAAACATTTATTTGTTAATGTAAAAAAATATTCCATATGTTCCATATTTTCAAAAAAGTGTGAATAAATTTTTGTTAAAAATGCGTTTTTCATTGTTGAAATAATTATAAACATTAATTTGTTGGTGTAAAATATATTTGAGGTTTGGACTTAGAAATTTTTGCAATTCAATGATGTGGGCCCCTGTTTGGCCCTCATGGATTTTTCCTCATCGACCAGTCCTCGTCGACCCCTGCTGGGGGCCCTCACAACTTGATGGGGGCTTTTACCACACGGGTAGTTGTAAAAATAATGAAAACCTAAAAGTAAAAAATAATTATTTGAATACAATTTTTCAGGTGGTCGTTTTTAAGGCTAATGGGTAAGTGTAAGAGCATAAAATGCTTAAGAAAATTATATTATATTTATTAATTACGCAGCTTCATGAAACAATAAAAAATGTTCATGTTCCGATTCAGCGCTCGAAAATGAGTAATAATTGCATAGTTTTTTCCGCTAGTAAAAAATTTCAGACAGCTACTCTGTTTCTCACAAGCGCTAAATGAAAGTAAAACCTAGTAAGGTAAAGAGCTCTATTGTGAGACACTATAATTTATTAATTAAAATAAAGCATTTATCAAAACTTATATATCAATATTAATATATAATATATATATATATATATATATGATGTTCGTTATTTCTGGATTTCAAATTAAAATTAATAAAAAAATGTGGATTATTGAACAAAAACATTAAACAGCTTTATATCAATATTAATATTTTCCTCATGTTATTTAAGGTATATTTCAACTATACGACCCCATTACTACAAAATTTTATTCGTTTTAATTAATAAATTATAGTGTATCCAGACTATGTGTATTATGTATGTATGTATTATCTTCGACTAATAATATAAATAATGTAAATTCATGTAAGTCAAAAAAATATTTAACTATTATAAAAACTAATATTTATTATAATTAATACTGACTTAAAAAATCCATTAATTAAGTATAATCAACGATGTATGAAAGTCTTATTATAATCAATACTAATTCGAAAGATCCATTAATGCCTACACGTTTTAAATTGATTTAAAATTTGAACTGTATGGGAAGTGAACTCCAGACGCATGACCTAACGCTAACCCTAAGACCTAACCCTAATCGCCTAGCCTTAACGACTGTGACTACCGAACCGACTTGGGTATTTATTTTCCAACTGTTTATATGAATTTCAACTGTAAAACAGGAAACTTTTAAAAAATATCTATATATTTAAACTAATTCTTAGATTTCTTTAATACATTTTCAACGCATCGTTAATTATACTTAACAAAATTACAGTTACTAATTATTAATTTTTTTACCACTTACTAAAAAAGTCTTGCAAGATTATATAATCTCGAAAATTTTTAAGCATTGAAGAGCATTACAATCTGTGAAAAAATCAAATTAAATAAAACACAAGCATTATAAAAGATAACCTCAAAATACTATGATTAGTATTTCAATTTATTCTAATTTTATTCAAACATAAATTCAATTAATTTAAAGAATCTTACAATTTTATTTGGTTTAAAATTGAACTTTATAGATGGGTAAAGAATTCCTGAAGTGAGACTCTGAATTTTTTTGGGTCTGTGAATTTTTCTCATTCTTATATGTTTCGATAGTCTATGATGGTATAATAAAAATCTGTAAATAGTTTTCCGAAATTTAAATAATTGCAAAAGTTATTTAAGGTCAAAGTTTTTTGTAGCGTTTTAGTAAAAAAAAAAAAAAAAAAACTCGCGATTGGATTAACCGAGTTTAGTAAAAAATGGAAGAGAGCCTAATGAGGAATTGTACTTTAGATAAACCATCAAAATTTTAATTAAAAAATATTCGTTTAAATAAATTAACTTTTTAATCTCTATCTTTTAAATTTTTTTTTTCAATAATCAAATAGAGAATACTTTTAAGATTTTATTTAAACAATAAAAAACTGGGATTCTCTATTACTTTAGAAAATAAAATGTTTTTAGTTACAAAAAATTGTTTAACAGTAAAAAGAGATTTAAAACAAAACAAATGAATTCGTGTTGATTGCATGCTTTTACGCATTTTAATGGGGTCATTTGAGGTAAATGTAAACAAGGGGTAAATGTAAACAGTAGATGTTTCAGCTAAATTTACAAATTTAAAAATAAGTAAGACGTCAATATTTTTACCTCAGCTCACCTACAAGATGTTCTGAGTATTGCCAATATTTTATTTTGACAATTGGCAATGCCATAGTGTAAGTTATTTTTTAATGCAAAAAAGATTGAAAATCAAAATTTTAGTGTTTCAGTATTTTGTCTCGCATTTGCATAAAAATAAATTAAAAAATCAAACAAAAATATGTAATTCTTCCTTATTAATGCCCTAACAAAAATTGACTTTGATTTTTGATTTTCGTCAATTTAGTTAATAGATAATTAAGTGTTTACATTTACCCCGAGAATTCGAAAACTCGGGGTAAATGTAAACAAAACTTTAACTACATTTAAAAAGAAAATAATTGAAAAAATTTGCTTTTATTTCACAATTTTATTAATTTGACAATGTAAAATTACATAGAAAAGGAAATTAGGTCCCCTTTGAAAAAAAATTTTTTTTTTGAAAATTTGATCAATTTTTAAAAATATTTTTAGGTTCATCCGCCATTTTGAAAATTTAAAATTCGACTTCAAATTCGTATTCAGCGACCTCAAAAGCCTCCGAGTAGCCAGATTCAAGCAAATTTGATCAATTTTTAAAAACATTATTTTTAGGTTCATCCGCCATATTGGATCCACCATTTTGAAATTTAAAAATTCGATTTTAGATTCTTATTGAGCAACCTTAAAAACTTCTTTTTACCAAGTTGAATGAAAATCTATTAAAATTTATTCGAGTTATTCAAGTTTTTACATTACTAATTTTGTAATGGTTAATTGTTTATTTTATATGATAAATTATCAGTCAACTGGTTGATTTACTACACATCTACGAAGAATTTTTTTTCAGTTTTTCCATCCCTTAAAACAGTAGTATACTTGAAATAACTTGTTTCTTAAACCTCGCTTAACTACAGTGGTGTTTACATTTACCCCGAATTTTAGGAAAATTTCAAAATCTCGGGGTAAATGTAAACAGTCAGTTTTAGGCGATTCAGGTGCATCAATAATTTTTTGTACCTCATAAAATTTTTCTAGGGAACACTAGCAACAAGTTCATGCAAAAGAAATCAGTCCGTTTTACCTTTTAACAAAAAAAACTAATGTTTTTGGTGCAAGATACATATTCCGTTTACATTTACCCCAATTGACCCTGTATGATTTTAATTAAATAATGCAAACATGTCTTAAGTCAATGTGTGCTGCAATCCACTAAAGAAAAAAAATGTTACAGTTTATAAGAATGTTTTTAAAGTGCGTAATACTTATAATTATAAATTTAAAAACGTGATCGGACAGTTTATTTGTCCTTCTTGTAAATCAGAAATTAATAAATTAAAAGACAGTATTGATTTTGAAATTCAAAAGGTAACTCGCGATCTTGAAGATATCAAATTAAATAACAGTTCAGATAATAATGTAAATCAAGACCAATCGTTTGTTTGTACCAAAGTTGCTGAAAGTTTAAAAAGGTCTAGGTTGAATGCATTTTTGGAATTCAAAGGGCTTGAATTTGCAGATTCATATTCAGCTTTGCTTAATGAATTGATTTGTGAAAGTTTAAACCCGCAGTGCTGCTTATTTCAATGTGAAAAGTGTCCTCGAAAGGAAGTCGTACAAGAAAAACTTTGGTCATATTTAAAACTGCAAGACATTTCTGAAATTAAATATTATTATCAATGCGTTACTACCTATAAGTAAAAATATTAAAATTATATTAAGAAGCGTACTTATTAATTGTTTAAGCAGGTAATTAATTCAATTCTATTTCCTTAAAGGTGTCAGTTTACAGTTGAAAAAAACGCACATAAGTTCGCAAAGAATTTAGCTAGCTATTTAAAAAGTCTGGTGACACATGATTTTTTGGCACAAGCTCAAGCTTCGTATTTGACCAAAATGAAAGAAATAGTTGAGGAAGGAGTACTTATTGTAAGTTTAGATTTTGCTGAAAACTTTACTTGTAAAATTCAAGATTCTATTCAATCGAGTTATTGGTTAAACACTCAAATTACTTTACATCCTTACGTAATTTATTAGAGACAAAATAATAAATTGAAACATCAAGTTTCGTTGCAGTTTCTGAACATCTAAACATGAAAATGAATTTGGGGTGAAAGCTGACCATAATTAGGGAAATTGAAAAATATCTATAATAGGTATAGTACCTATGGTTTTCGGGGTCACTAATTACGAATCTGGAATGAGATTTTCAAAATTTTGAAAATTCAAAATGGCAGAGTCAATATGGCGGACGATAAAGTAAAACAAGTGCGAGTTGCACTCGCATTAAGATCGAGGGTTCCGTACACCAAAATAAAACTCATTTTTATAAAAAAAAATATATATAAGAAATATAATTCATTAATATTAACATATATAAACCTATTGAGCTGAAAGTCGGTACACATATATGTATTTTTATTACATATAGATTAAAAAAAAACTATAACTATAATCCACATTAATATTAACATATATAAACATATTGAGCTGAAATTCGGTACACATATGTATTTTTATTACATATAGATTAAAAAAACTATAACTATAATCCACATTGAATTCTTATGTTTTATTTACAAATAACAAAAAAAAAATATTTTTTTTACCTTAATCTTCACTTAAAAATGAAGATCCCTACCGAATTTCAGCTCATCAAATTAAGATTCCTAAAAGTTCAAAAGAGGGAGAGAAAAGTATCATTTTTTGCAATTTTTTCGTAAAAATTAAATTTCTTTCCCTCCTAGTTCGCAAATATGTCCGTCAATCGAGTTCGCTATATTTTTCCTGTAATCTGCAATTTAAACTGAAGATCCCTACCGAATTTCAGCTAATCAAATTAAGATTTGTAAAAGTTAAAGGTGGAGGACAGGGTAATTTTTTTCAATTTTTTCAAAAAAATTCAATTTCTTTCCTTCCTAGTTCGCAAATATGTCCGTCAATCGAGTTCGCTATATTTTTACCTCAATCTTCACTTAAAAATGAAGATCTCTACCGAATTTCAGCTCACTAGGTTGAGATTTGTAAAAGTTAACCGCAGGAACAGGGTAATTTTTTCAATTTTTTCGAAAAAATTGAATTTCTTTCCCTCCTAGTTCGCAAATATGTCCGTCAATCGGGTTCGCTATATTTTTAATGTAATCTGTATTTGAAACTGAAGATCTCTACCGAATTTCAGCTCACTAGGTTGAGATTTGTAAAAGTTAACCGCAGGAACAGGGTCATTTTTTGTAATTTTTTCAAAAAAATTGAATTTCTTTCCCTCCTAGTTCGCAAATATGTCCGTCAATCGAGTTCGCTATATTTTTCCTGTAATCTACACTTGAAACTTAAGATCCCTACCGAATTTTAGCTCATAATGTTGAGATTTGTAAAAGTTAAGGGGGGGGACAGGGTCATTTTTAGCATTTTTTTCGAAAAAATTGAATTTCTTTCCCTCCTATTTTGCAAATATGTTTGTCAATCGGGTTCGCTATATTTTTCCTGTAATCTACACTTAAAACTGAAGATCCCTACCGAATTTCAACTCACCAGGTTGAGATTTGTAAAAGTTAAGGGGGGGGGGGGGACAGGGTCATTTATGGCAATTTTTTCAAAAAAATTCAATTTCTTTCCCTTCTAGTTCCCAAATATCCCCACCAATCAGGTTCGCCATATTTTTCCTGTAATCTACACTTAAAACTGAAGATCCCTACCGAATTTCAGCTCATAAGGTTGAGATTTATAAAAGTTAAGGGGGGGGGACAGGGTCATTTTTTGCAATTTTTTCAAAAAAATTCAATTTCTTTCCCTTCTAGTTCCCAAATATCTCCACCAATCAGGTTCGCTATATTTTTCCTGTAATCTACACTTAAAACTGAAGATCCCTACCGAATTTCAACTCACCAGGTTGAGATTTGTAAAAGTTAAGGGGGGGGGACAGGGTCATTTTTGGCAATTTTTTCAAAAAAATTCAATTTCTTTCCCTTCTAGTTCCCAAATATCTCCACCAATCAGGTTTGCTATATTTTTCCTGTAATCTGCACTTAAAACTGATGATCCCTACCGAATTTCAGCTCATCAAGTTAAGATTTGTAAAAGTTAAAGGGGGGGGGACAGGGTAATTTTTTCAATTTTTTCGAAAAAATTCAATTTCTTTCCCTTCTAGTTCCCAAATATCTCCACCAATCAGGTTCGCTATATTTTTCCTGTAATCTGCACTTAAAACTGATGATCCCTACCGAATTTCAGCTCACCAGGTTGAGATTTGTAAAAATTAAGGAGGGGGGACAGGGTCATTTTTTGTAATTTTTTCTGAAAAATTCAATTTCTTTCCCTCCTAGTTCGCAAATATGTCCGTCAATTGGGTTTGCTATATTTTTTCTGTAATCTGCACTTAAAACTGAAGATCCCTACCGAATTTCAGCTCACTAGGTTGAGATTTGTAAAAGTTAAGGGGGGGGGGGACAGCCCATTTTGCGTAGCTGGGACGGACACACGAGTGATTTCATAAGGGTTCCGTCAGTACACCTATGGTGTACGGAACCCTAAAATTAATCAAATTTACTTGAAAGTTGTTACTCGGGGGTTTTTGGGGTCGCTGATTACGAATCTGCAGTCAGTTTTTCAAAATTCAAAATAGCGGATCCAATATGGTAGACAAAATTTAAAAATGAAACAAATTTGTTTAAAAGTTGGCATTTGGAGGTTTTTGAAGTCGCTGATTCTGAATCTGAAGTCAGTTTATTAAAATTAAAAATGGAGGATTCAATATGTTGGACGAAGAAATAATAAATCCATCAAATTTGTTTCAAAATTACCGCTTAGGTTTTTTCTAGTTCACTTATTACGAATCTGAAGTCAGTTTTTCTAACTTTAAAATAATAGATACAATATGATAGTCAAAAATTAGAAATTGAAGGGCTACAGAAAATAAGGAGACGAACGCGAGGCTTGGAAGGGATACTACCAGTCGGGTAGCAGTGACAAGCCTTGAGCCGCTCGCTGCTACCTGACTGATATTATCCCTTTCAACCACGCGTTCGTCCCCTTATTTTATGTAGTCCTTCAATTGACAATTATTTTGTGCATTAGGAATAAAAAAATCGTAAGTAACACGAGAATAAAGGCAGCCAATTTCTTTATGATGATTGTTATATGAAAATTAAATAATTTTTTTAATTTGATGTCCGACATATTGGATCCGCCATTTTGAATTTTTTTATAATCTGTCTACATATTCGTAATTATCGACCCCTAAAACCCCCTTGATATCGAGTTTTATGAAAATTGAATAATTTTTTTAATTTGATGTCCGCCATATTGGATCCACCATTTTGATTATTTTAAATCTGACTTCATATTCGTAATCAGCGACCCTAAAAACAATAGATAGCATATTTAGTAGGCATACATTTCACGCTTTTTGAGAATTATTAATTTTGGCCAAAAACTAGCGATTCTGGCCCACTGTGGCAATCGACCAGCACTTTCATTGTCATTTAAAATGACAAGATTTGTCATATCGTTGAAATTGAGTTCTTTTAGAAATTTAACGAAAAAGACACCTTCTTTGGCAGCATCCGACAATGACATATATTCTGCCTCTGTCGAAGACAAGCTAACTGTCCTTTGTTTACGAGATTGTAGAGGTAAATTGTCCTTTTGATAGACCAACTCATAGTCTGAAGTCCCTTAATGGTAACGTAGGACCCTTTTTTCAGCATACTAGTGTTGATTGTCGTAACATAAATTGAATTGTTCTAAAACACTAACAGCATGCGCTATGTCAGGACCTGTTCCTTGAGCAACATACATTAGTGCTCTGACAATTTCTCGATAGGGTAAACTAGTGTCAATCGCTTGAGCATTATTTTGGATTTCCAAAGGCTTATTATGAATGTTCGGAAGTTGATGCTATTTATTGTTAATAGCAGATTGGGATCTCTTGTTGATTCTGGACTTAGAGACTTCACATTCATACAATCGTAAACATTATTTTTAAACTTTACAATGTTCTGTTGAGTAATTAAAAGTAACGCAAATCTTAATGGGTAACTTTATGTAAGTGAATAGATTGAATCAAAATGTGTGTATGTGTAGAAAAATACAAAAATGTCCTCTTTAGTCAGAAGTTTAAATTATCATGTTAGGGCAGGAATTAAGAATACTCAAAACTTCCTGTATGGTTTGAGAATTTTTTGAGAATAAATTGCTTTTCTAAGTTAGATAAAAATTACTTAATTAAACAAAGGTTACCTTAATAAATGTTATCAAACGTTGGTAAAGACGAGCTCTTTTTTTATTTTTTGTATCATGTTTTCCCACGTGAAAAAGTTCCCGGGAAAGCACTCCTAGGAAATTCCAACAGGAAATCTCGCTTCTAATTTTCAATATAATATTTTTATTTATACGAGAACGATCGCGCGCTCCAGCGCGCGCGTTTTTTCTCTTGCGCATTCCTTTTTTTAATATTTTAATTTTTTTAAACAAAAGTACTTACAATGAGAATAATGGCTCAAATATAATAAATGTTTTAAAGAAAAATTGAAAAAGAAATGTTTATGAGAATGATAATCAAGATCACCATCAGCAGTTGTAGTACAAATTGCTGCAACTTCATTCACACTTTGTAAATTATAACGTCTACTATCCATCCCAGGCTTTAATGTAAATAATAATTGCATCTCAGGCTCAATTTCTGCATTATTTTCAGTCATTGTTTTTTTAATTTCTTCATGCATCATACGGTAGGACTGTGCAAATAGGTTACAATCTCGAAGGGCTGTGTCTATTCCATCAACAATATCTCGGTTTAATTGAACATTATTCTTACAACGAATTTTGGAAGCTTCGTTTTGATCAACAATAAATAACTGTCCAAATGAAGAAGTATCGTTTCTTTGAAACGCATGCTTATTCCCGAAATCTTTTTTAACCAAATAGTTATTTGATATAAAACTACTTAACTTAAAATTCACATAATATGCACATTATTTGACATAAATTTCATTGCACACAAAAACCATTTAAAATAAATATCATTTGTCATAGAATTCATTAAACAGAAATATTATGTTACATAAAACTCAGATAACTTAATTCCCATTTGACATAAAAATTATGTAACATATATTTCTATCGACATAAAAATCATTTAACATTAATTTCTTTTGACATAAAACTCATTTAACGTAAATTTTATTTGTTATAAAATTCATTTGACATCAATTTCATTTGGCATAAATGTCAATTAACGTAATTCTCATTTGACATAAATACCCAGTAAAAAAAACTAATTTAAACGGATTGAAATGAATTAAGATTTTGGTAGAAAGCGGGATTCATTCAAGCTCTTTGTATATTCGATTGAATTCGATTCAATTTGCCTGAAGTTGTGCAAACGAATTCGCATTCGTAAGAAATGACCAAGGCATGCATTGAATTGGTGCTGACAAATTGAAAAAAATTAAAGGCCCTAAAACTTGTCCATTGAATTAGTATAAATAGAAGGTTTGGAAGTTCAATACAGTTTGACGAATTCAGGAAAATTGCAGCATAGCTCCAATTCGTATTTGTCACAAAGCGGGATTCACTGAAACTCTTTGTGAATTCTTTTTAATTTATTTCAATTAGTTTTTGTTTACTGGGTATCATTAGACATAAAATTAGCTTGACATAAATTTCATTTAACATAATTATTATATAACGTAAAATTAAATTTATATAAATTTCATTTAGCATACATTCCATTTAACATAATTCTCATTTGACATAAAGTTCGCTTGATATTAATTTCATTTGACGGATAAGTCATTACACATAATTCTCATTTGACATAAAATTCAGATGTCATAGATTTAATTTTACATAAAGATCATTTGACCTAGAAATACAGGCGCAAACTTCAAAATTGGCGAATCACAATGTTGTTGATAATATCTAATTGGTTACTTTTAAAATTGGCGCCGATATTTTTATGTAAAATGTAATTTGTGTGAAATGATTTTTATGTCAAATGAGAATTTTGCTAAATGACTTTTATGACAAATGAGAATTGTGTTAAATGTCTTTTATATCAAATTAACTTTATGTCAAATGAAAATTATGTTAAATGGGATTTACACCAAATGAAATTTATGTCAAGTAAATTTTATGTCAAATGAGAATTATGTTAAATGGTATTTATGTCAAATGAAATTGATGTCAAATGAATTTTATAACAAATAAAATTTACGTTAAATGAGTTTTATGTTAAAAGAAATTTATGTTAAATGATTTTTATGTCAATAGAAATTTATGTTACATAATTTTTATGTCAAATGGGAATTAAATTATCTGAGTTTTATGTAACATAATATTTCTGTTTGATGAAATCTATGACAAATAATATTTATGTTAAATGGTTTTTGTGTGCAATGAAATTTATGTCAAATAATGTGCATACTATGTGAATTTTAAGTTATGTAGTTTTATATCAAATAACTATTTGGTCAAAAAAGATTTCGGGAATAAGCATGCGTCTCGTTTCTTTCTGCATACAAAGATGTATTCATTTGATAATAAACCTGACCATGTATTTTAAAACAATATAGTCCTGGTCGTCTATTGTTAAAATTAACTAAGTTAGCGTTGAAAGAAGCAAAACCAAATGAATTATTGTAAGGTCGTATATTATGAAGAAAATGCCCAGATAATTCGTGGGTTTCATCAAATAAATTTTGTAATATGAGTGGAGGAGCAGGTAGATCTTCAAGAATGACTTCGCCATGTTTACAACAATCATGAAATGAATTTTTTTTATTAGATACTCTTTCTGCTTGGAAATGTTTAGCATTACAATGCTCACATGAAATGTTCATCGCACCAGCAAAATGTTCTTCTATATGCGAGACTGAAATACTGTCAGAGAAATTTTGATTCTGTGCAGAATTCCGTTTTTTGGCAATGAGTTCTTTGATAAGCTGCAGTTTTTTGACGACCAGAAATATTAGTATTTGATAAATTTGCTGTAACAGTTACATTATCTTTTGCTAAAGATATATTAACAGTTGTAGAGGATTTTGCTGAATTTATATTTGGTTTAGCCACTGTAATAATACTATCCTTTGTTTGGATTGATTGAGGATTAATAATTCCATTATTATCTTGTTTTTTTTGTCGAAACTTTCTTTGAAAAGCAGCTTTCTTTTGACGTTTCATGACTTAATGTTGTTCTTCTTCCTCTAAAGAACGTATTATTATTCTTTTTTTACTTGATTTTCATTTTTTAAATTAGTATATTTTGTAACATTTCTTGAATCAATACAATTATCTAATGATCTCAAAGTCATGCATTGTAATTGTCTATTAATAAAAGTTTCCTCTGAACTGTTGATTTTTGAATTAATTGTTGCATTTTCAATAAGTACATTATCTTTCTCTTTATAATTTCCTTTGTGTTTTACTTCTCCTGATGTACTATTATTATTCTGCGCTGATGTTGAAGGCATACTTTGCAAACTTCTGTTTATAATAATTTCTCCCTCATTTCTATTAGTTTTTGATTTTATAAATAATTCACTGTTAACTTTATGTTTACAAAGTTTTACATAAGAATGATTACGTGAAATGTTCATTTCATTACAATAACCTGTCTCTATATGTGACTTTGAAATAATATCAGACTGATTTTGTTGCTGACAGTTGCTAACACTTGTAACATTTTGCAATGTTTCGTACCAAAAACTTTGCGTTTCACACTGAGGTTAGGTTACATAGCTGTAGCGAACAAACAATTTTTGTTTGGAAAAAAGATGCGCGCGCAACAATTTTGAAGCGTCTAAAATGAATTATCAAATTAAATATATTTTAATATTAAACTTTTAATTTATTACAAACCAAACCATAAATAAAAATTATTATATTAAACTACTTTTAGTTAACTTTTAGTTAATAATTTTAATTAATTATTTTTTGAATTTTAAAAAAGAAAAACGAAAATATAAAAGTGTGTGAGGTTACCATCATTATAAAATTCAGCCAATGAGGAACACTCATTATAAAATCATCTAATGAGGAAAAAGTTCTACAATTGAAGTTAGCTGCTTTGACATCAGTAAGTAATGTCACGATTATATCTAATCAAAGTAAAGGATTTTAAAAAAGAGCCAATCAAGAAAAAGTTCTACACTTGAAGTTAGTCGATCTTACGCACCTCGTTTTTACGAAAGGATTTTATTTACTTGGCTATACAAGTGATTTACACCTTAGAATTTTTCTCGCACAATTTCATACAACTTTACACAAAATTTTTGCGTCTACAGCACGACTTGAAATTAGGAGTACTCACATTTGCTTGGACCACCCGTCTAATGGGTTTTCTCGCCAGAGGAGGGGGAAGCTGTAGAAAACCTATCCTGAGTAAAACCGGTTTATCGACAGCCGAGTTCTAATGGGGCGTACTGGGCAATAATCGACAGTGCACATCATTATACCTCGACGTCAACCCTCCCGCTTAATATATTACGAAAGTGATGAGAAAACACCGGGGTATAGCGAGAGTTGAAGCGCGGTCACCAAGTAGTAACTCTGTACTCAGCTCTGCTTAACCTCGACGATCGCAAGCCACGGAGTCTCACCACCGTGATATACAATCGGTTAATATTTTAATTTAATATTATATTATTTTTATAATTTTTAACCTCTGACAACAAAAGTTAACTAATCGTCATCAATAATATTATCGCTTTGAAGTGAGCAAATAATAAAAAAAAGTGTCAGTCAAGGCTTATAGCGCAAACCTTCCTGAGGCTTTAAAAAAAACTTTAAACTCCGTTAAGATTTGACTTGTCAGCAGAATTTTTTTCAGAATCATGTATTTTTTCCCTGGTATATCATTGAATTTTAAAATAGAAAATTAGGAAACGAATGAAAAATATTATTCTCATTTATGATTGGCATTTATACTGTATTTAAAAGTTTTTCAGAGGACATTCCTAATATTTTTATTCAATGTATTTTCAGTACCGTCAACCGCTTGAAATTTACATTCTCCAGCTGGATCATAACGACAGAACGATGATTCAACCTAACGGTATACAATGTTCGTTATCGCACCTACAAGGCACGAAACACAAAACTGTCCATCATGAATTTATTGTACCTACTACTGAACTATATTTTAAATTTTCGTATCCTAGTGTTTTTATACATATTTTTTAAATATTGAAATAATAGAATTGACTATTTGTCGTGAGAAATGAAAAAATATAATTGAAAAAATAATCAAATACACACAATGATAGTTGCAGGTTGAGTAATAGTTTCGAATACGACTGTTAAGAAAGAAACAACGGTATGTATTTGTCCACCATCCGAGACGTTTCCGGAATGATGAGCGACTTTAACGTCATTTGGAGAAAATGTGGTTACGTAAATTACTTTCCCATTTAAAAAGTTATATCTTCGGTTAAAATTTTATAGAAGAAATAGAGGAAGGTACACTGAAGTGCGTTCTTCTCGATATTTTTCACAATTTTGATGAATTATTATTGAATAGTGACACCGAATAAGATCTATGTTAAATTTCAGCAATATTTTACAGAAGATACGAAAAAGTAAAATTATCATTGAAATAGTAAATATATTTACTACCTTAAATTTAATAAAAAAATGTACAAGGTGATAAATAAAAAAATTAATAAGAACAGTTTATAAAGAATAAATGTAATCAAGTAAAAATTTGTAACTAAAAAAATTAATAATTAATACCAAAGACAAACTGTACAACTAGAAAAATGTTTCTTTATTTTAAATAAATTATTTCACTATTATCATTTTTTTTAATTAAAAAAATATTTCTTTGGTTTTAAGATATCATTTATTTGAGTAAAGGAAGTAAATTTTTCTTTTAATAAGCAAATTTAAAAAAAATGTTTCTCTGTTCTTATTTATTGTTTTTAAAAGGCTAAGTTATTTATTTAAATTTAATTTAATCGATAGGAAATATTTTGAGAAATATATGAAAAATATAGTTTTGCTGATATAAAATTAATTTGCTAAAAAATATTTAACTATAAACAATGACATGTTTTTAAGAATGGAACGTATTTGAACAAAACACCTGGGCGATCTGTATACTAGGGTGGTCCAAAAAAAGTAAAATCGGAATTTCAATGCTCTCACCCCCTAGGATTGTTCTATATGAAGAAAAAAAATACCCCAATTTTTTTTTAAATAAAAAAATATTTAGAGGTGGGTCAAAGCGCTCAAAGTTCCCCATGTAAAATGCATAAGGAAAAAACACTTTTTTGTAGAATTGGTATAGAATCCTTAAAAATCAATATTTTTCATTCAGCAAACTCTGTTTCTCTTCAGAAGACTTCAAAAAATAGTGCTAAATTGTTTATTTAATCATTTTTTTAAATTAACTATTTTTTATAGTGCCCAAAAAAAAAACCCATAAATTTCAAAATTATAAAAAAGTCGTAAAAAAATATTTATTACTATTTTTATCAAAGTTTTTTCCTAGATTATGAATAAATAACCCAAATATTGATTTTTAAACATTATTCCATATAATTGCTAATTTGTTTAAACAAATTATTATTATTGTTTATTTACAACTTTTTATCTAATTGAGCTAAAGAGTTGCGATTTTTTTTTAATTTTGCAACTTTTTAGACCGAATGTAACCAGTCACTATCAGAGAATATTAATTTTAGCAATTGTTTAATCAAATTACTATTGTTTAACTTCCAATTTTTATCAAAATGAGCTACAGAGTTGCAACTTTTTCTTAATTGTACATTTTATTTTTTTTGTGAGGTAATATTTAATGTAAGACTTAATTTTCGAGTAAAAATTGTGAACAATAAATTTATTTTTATAAAAATGTTAAGTACACAAATTTTTATTTACATCATTGAAATTACTACTGCGATAGCTTCAAATTTAAAATAACAATTTGTTTAAACAACTGGTGAAATTGTAATTTTTTGGGGCACTATAAAAAATAATTAATTTAAAAAAATGATTAAATAAACAATTTAGCACTATTCTTTGAAGTCTTCTGAAGAGAAACAGAGTTTGCTAAATGAAAAATATTGATTTTTAAGGATTCTATACCAATTCTACGAAAAAGTGTTATTTCCCCATGCATTTTACCTGGGAAACTTTGAGCGGTTTGTGCGACCTCTAAATATTTTTTTATTTAAAAAAAATAAGGGTATTTTTTTTCTCCATATAGAACAATCCTAGGTGGTGAGAGCATTAAAATTCTGATTTTATTTTTTTCCCATGTATTTTTGGACCACCCTAATCTGTACTCACTGTGTATTTACTTTAAGGGTTAATATAGATTAACTATGGATAATTAATAGAGGTGTTCAAAAAGTTCGAATCTCGATCGAGGATTTTCGAGCTTTTCGTTTTTTGAGCCGAGCCTAAACAATTCGAGCTCGAGCCGAGCTTTATAAACTGCTCGTATAATTTCGGGTACTCGATTTTATTCGAGCTCTTGAGTAAATCCGAAATTTTCTACTTTAATTTTTAAATAATTTTTTTTTAATTTAAAAGCTAGAGTCAAATAGAGTACTTGATTCATCAAACCCGGCTTTTTGCATACCTCTAATAAATAATTATTTAAATAATATTTAAGGGATCCCGGACGTTTGACGTATTGTCATACAAATTTTCATGTTTATTACGGTCACTAATATCTAAAATAAGAAAAAGAATTTATAAAAATATCTAGGAAAATTTGTTTTTCATCAATTGATGTACATAAAGTAAAAATTTTACTAATACCCGTGGGGTAAAGGCCCCCATCAAGCCGACAAGTCGTGAGGACCTAAGAGGGGGCCGATGAGGGCAAATCCATAAGTGGCGCAGGGTGCCCCTAATGAATCGCCCACATCATTGATTTGCAAAAATTTCTAAGTCCAAACCTCAAGTAATTTTTAACTACTTCAAAATTAATAATTAAAAAAATAAAAACAAGTTTTTAACAAAAGTTTTTTTTATCCCACATGCACAAAAATGGCGCTTTTAGATAGCTGAAGACAGGGAGTAAAGTCACTCATTTGTTCGACCATATGAGAATGGCGTCTATTTTCTCCCATGTGCAAAAATAACAGCTGATCCCATGCATTATTTTTGCCCATGAGAGAAAACGGCCGCCATTTTCATATAAGTCGAACAAGTGACTGACTTTTATTCCCTGTCGTCTGCTATCTGAATAGCCACTTTTGTACATTAGGAATAAAAAATATCGTAAGTAACATGGGAATAAAGGCATCGACCTCCACTCGTGTCACAAAAATCACCGTAAACAAATGTCTGCCTTTATACCCTTGTTGCTTAATATACTATTTTTTGAAAATATTGAACTCACATAGGAGAAAATCTTTGAGGGCCCACAAAAGGGGCTTTATAAAAATCTCAAAAAATTGCTTGACATTATTTGTAAACACTCCCATATTTATCGTTTATTATACTATTAACATTGTTATTATTATTAAACAATTTATTTATTTGTTATGGTGTATTAGTGCCAATAAATTTTATTACCAAATAAGCAAAAAAATACATCGATCTCGTGCGCATCGTTTGAACTGCGTTTAGTAGTATTTGAGGTCTTACACTTATGTATGCTATAGAGACATTTATACTTCAAATTTTAAATTAACAATGTAGTATCATATTCTACAGATGGGGCAAAATTTCTCAAGTGTACCAATGTCAAAATTGCAAGTTGTTGTATCGGGCTAATATTTTTACAGTATTTAGTACTATGTATGAGTACTTCAACCACCAAGTATTATGAAATTTTATAACAAATTGTAGAGGGGGGAGGGGGTTGAAGATTTTGGATAAGTATGAACAGTGAGTTTTCTAAAAAATCGTAGCTTCTATATAATAAAGCAAAAAAAATTTTGACCTATATGTTTTTGGTAGGTTTTTTTACGCTCTTTCAAATGGTGAAAAATTTTTTTTTAAATTTTCAAAATTTAACCATTTTTTTTTTAAATTAAAAAATTTTTTGTTTTTTTTTTTAGAAGGACCCTTTTTTTTCTTTTTTTTTGTACCAAAAGAAAGCTTAAGATGTGTACTTTCAATAACTAAAACAAAAAAAATGACGTTTTTTTTTGTTTTCGAATTATTAATTAATTAATTAATAAGAATTAATAAAAATTGAAATATTTTACAACAAAATAAAGTTAACGCAATTCTGAAGTTACTACTGTAAAGCACTACAAAATCCGCATCCAACGAGTCCAATATGAAATATTTTGGATAAATTGACGTTTTATAAATAAATATTTATAAAAATTAATTAACAAATGAATATCATTTACAAAAATAAAGATAAAGTTTTAGTTTTTTTTACACAAATGTTTATACAATTCTACTTTTAAAACAATGTATTCCAGTTATTTGCAACAATTGTTTAAATAAAATATTCATCACCTTATGCGTGTGTTGCGCTGCATAACTATCTTCCCGGCTTAATATTATTTCACATTTTTTATAGAATATTTTTTTATTTTTTACATTTTTGATGTAAGAAAAGATTATTTCTTTTTTACATTAATAATTTTTTATTATTTTAATATTATTTATTATTATTAGATTATTTTGTAATTAATTTATTAGGAATTACGTAAAAATTTCTTGTTGATATTAAAATAATAAAAAATTATTAATGTAAAAAAGAAACCATCTTTTCTTACATTAAAAATGTAAAAAATATTCTTTCGAAAATGTCAAATAATATTAAGCCGGGAAGATAGTAATATAGCGGAACACACGCATAAGGTGTTGAATATTTTATTTAAACAATTGTTGAAAATAACTGGAATACATTTTTTTAAAAGTAGAATTGTATAAACATTTGTATAAAAAAAACTAACACTTTATCATTATTTTTATAAATGATATTCATTTGTTAATTAATTTTTATAAATATTTATTTATAAAACGTCAATTTATCCAAAATATTTCATATTGGACTCGTTGGATGCGGATTTTGTAGTGCTTTACAGTAGTAACTTCAGAATTGCGTTAACTTTATTTTGTTGTAAAATATTTCAATTTTTATTAATTTTTATTAATTAATTAATTAATAATTCAAAAACAAAAAAACGTCATTATTTTCGTTTTAGTTATTGAAAGTACACATCTTAAGCTTTCTTTTGGTACAAAAAAAAAGAAAAAAAAAGGGTCCTTCTTGAGAAAAAAATCAAAAAAATTTTTAATTTTCAAAAAAAATGGTTAAATTTTGAAAATTTTTAAAAAAAATTTTCACCATTTGAAAGAGCGTAAAAAAACCTACTAAAAACATGTAGGTCAAAAATTTTTTTTGCTTTATTATATAAAAGCTACGATTTTTTAGAAAACTCACTGTTCATACTTATCCAAAATCTTCAACCCCCTCCCCCCTCTACAATTTGTTATAAAATTTCATAATACTTGGTGGTTGAAGTACTCATACATAGTACTAAATACTGTGAAAATATTAGCCCGATACAACAACTTGCAATTTTGACATTGGTACACTTGAGAAATTTTGCCCCAGATGCTAAACTAATTTTTAAAGCAAAGAAAAAAATTTCATTTTACACGAGTTTCTCCCTTTAAACTCAAGTTAAAAAATTAAATACAAATGTATCTTTTTTTTAGAAATCAAAAGATGAGGATCCAGGGAATTACGATTTTTATCGTACTTTTTGGATTGACCTACTGCGAGAAGGAAAATAATGCAGATGCTTCAGAAGCATTCATGGAAGCTGCTCGGGCCTTATTTTCAGGCTCTAATAATGATGCTATTGGTGGTTTCCAGGGTGTGGCGAACGCGTTTATGCAGTCAGATGCTGGAAAACAAGTAAATGCATAAAAATATTTTTTGTTCATGCTCACAATAATAAACAAATTTTTTAAGTAAATATATATATTATATATATACGATTCCTTTGTTATACCTCTTGGTGTAAGATATATTATAAAACACATTTTATACAGGTCGGTGATATACTAGGAAACGAAAAATCAAAAAATGACGCAGTAGGTGAGATTCTTTCTGGAATAGGACACCTTCTATCTGGAAACAAACAAGACGGAGGAGTTGATTTAAATTCGATTCTCCAAACAGTATCTTCGTCAATGAATGATAAGGAACACACGAACGAAATTCATAAGGACGAATCTACAATGAATTTCGAGTCTATATTAAATGTTGCAAATATGTTTATCAGTCAAGGAAGCAATGCAGATGGACTAATGGGGATTTTTCCCATGGTCTTGGATTCTCTTTCCTCAGATAACTCCTATGATAATAAAAAAAAGCACGATCACTCTGACCATTCTTGGTGGGTACCACCAATTTTAGAGAACTTTCATATCATGTGGGATCACTTCAGGTAAATATATATTTTCGTTCTAAGGGGATTAATTTGGGGAGTTGTATGATCCATTACATATATTTAAATTAAACTTCTTTGGAGCACCACAGAGTGGCAGTTGTGTTTATAACTAGAGGTGCAAGAAACAAATGTAAATAACACTCACGTAAAACGATTCTACGGAAATTTCGTACGGAATTCCGTATTAGCTGATAAAAAAATGTTAAACTGTTACTTACTTCAATTAGAGTTGTAATAGTTTTTTATACTTTTTAACATAATTTCCTCATTATAATATTTTTTAATTTTTAAGGGGTAACACTACTCTAGTGGCAAAAAAGACCTATATTTGATGATTTATTTTTGGAAAATGAAAAAAGGAATAGAATTTCTTTTTAGAGGGTTTATTAAATACATATTGAAGTGTCAAAAAAAATTCTGTATTTAAATTTTACTACAAAATGGCGTCGACAGACGTTATATTCAAATCAACAATTTTTTTATTACCAAAATGGGAGGACTGTTTTCTTGAAAAGTATAAGACCTGGAACAAAAAACCAAGAAATTTCATAATCTATATACTATTACCTTTGGACGTACGTACGGATTTTTTAATTAGATTGTAAACTTTATTTTTTATAAACAATGTACTAACAATGTAAAAATTCAGTACATTTCAATAAAACATTATACTTAGGAGTTTCTAGTATCAAAATGATGTTATCAATATGTCGGAAATAAAAATTAAAAATTCAATAAATTCAAATTTAGCACTTAGAGCACCACCTGATTTATGGGTGCATGAAATTAGTTTGGTATAAATCTTACTTATAAGACCATAATTTTATTAAAAAAGTGAGTTTCTCTTTCTACTGTACTGCCATTAAATCAACTATATAACACAGTAAGTTAATTACATTTGCTTATGAATGTATATAAATATGCGTGTTATAGATTCAATAGTTTTATTTCCTTTTTTCAAAAATCTGAACATTCTTCTGGAGAGTCTAAACCGTCAATGTTTTTGGAATTTACTATACTATCGTAATTTTGTGTGCTAATTACGTAACTCGCAATAAAATAAGCAACTAGCTCATCTTTATGGCGAAAACCATAAAATAATGGTTTTTGTTTTTATTTCAGTCAATTAAAAAGAAATCAAACAAGTTATTCATTTCATGACCATTTATAAATAACTATTCTTTTTACAAGTCCATTTTATCATCATTTAGCTTTCTCATTATGATGAACAAATTTCTTCCTGGGACAGCAACAAAAGCTCATGACGTGAATATAATTTTTAAACTGTTTTACGAATATTTGCTGAAATATAAACATTTAATATATCAGAAACAGTTAATTATAGCGATGGGGTTCCAAAGTAAAAAATGTTTAGTTTTTATGTACGAACTTGTTACAATATATTTAAAAATTATATGCAAGCTTTACAAGTAAAAAATTTTTTAAATGACTAAATAGACCTTTATACTTAACAAAAAAAATTTTTTAATATTAATTGTATAAGGATATAGCTTTAACAAATTGCCTTGGTTGTCCACATTTAGTGTATACTTTTTTAATAAAGTGATTTTTTACAAAAAATGTACCTGTTGTACAGTTGTTACAAGTGATGATGAGAACGGATATTTTTTTTTTAAATTCGAAACAATATTAGTGCTGCCATCTCTATGACACTGTCACGAACTATTACGCTGAGTCAAAAATTATGAATAATTAATAAAATTTGTTATAAGAAATTATTTGTCTTCAATTTAGAAATGTTATAGATGATTCTTGGTATTGTAACAACCGACATTCACTTTGTGCAGTTGTTACAATTTACATGCTGTCACTTAAATGCTTCTAGTTAATTAAATAATAAATATAGAGCTAAATCAATTATGACCTTTTAAAGCTAGATAATATACGTCTTTGATTTAATCGTTTGACCAAACAAATTGGAGTTAAACTCTAATCACTGTAACTGATTTTATCAAAATTGTAACAACTTCACCTAATCTCCCCTACTTACATATATTGTATATGAAAATGAATCCATATAACCATCTTTTGAAAAATTGAAAATCGTCACAAATGCAAAGCTTTCTCATGAGGAAGCAAAACTGTAATAAAAGACGCGTTTAAATTATAGATAATATTAAGGTACTACTACACTTTAGAAGGCTCTTAAAAGACCAAATTTAAAATTTTTTTCTCAGATCTTTTATTATAAATATTTAAAAAACTTGTTTGCCTATATAAGTACATATTTGGAGAATAAAAATAATGGTTTGTTTTTAATTTTTATTTAATATCATAATCTGCAGACAGCATTCAGATCGAAACTCCAAAAAGTTAGTTGTTCAATTGCGGACAGTTTATCTCAAGATTGACAAATCGGAAACAAAAAATCCAAATTGCTTTTTAAAAAGGAAGGTGTCTTGCATAGAAATCTACCACCAATAATGAAAAAATGACTAAAATAAAAAAATAGCAGATGTTTCAATAATTTGTTTAAAAATACACTATGTTTTTCAGTATTTTTTCTAGTCTGCAAAAATGTTTTTTTTAAATTTTTTGACTATTTTCTGGTAAATTGTCACACAGGACATGCTAAAAAACAAAACGAGTTATCATTAATAAAATCGGTTTAGTAGATTCAGAGATAAACTGTCCGCAATTTGAGAAAACGTTATTTTGAGAAAAACGCGTTTAAACTTATAAATTTATCGTTAGAGGCCATCTATAAATTATAGGCCAGTCGTTGGGTCGAAAAAGTACACATAATATATATATAATATATTTTTTTGCTAGCAGCAAACTCTAAATGGTTTCTTGTAGTTTGCGGGCCCCATATAAGGGCCCAAAAGTTTGCTCTCGATTCTCAGTTGCGAAAAAGGTTATAAATAATTGTCAAAGTTTAAAAAACGTGGTTTTTTGATTCCCGTTGCTTCCGGTTACATTTTAGAGAAAAAAGTTGTGATTAAAAGTTGTAGAGCTTGAAAATAGCTTTTAAATGATTGGTCATAACTTAAAAAATGTTAATTAGTTTATTTGCAAATAAATTTAAACCATTAAAAATAGCACTTTTTTAATTGTTTAATAACTTTGTTAATAATTATCGAATTTGTTTCTAACTTACCAGAAATATTCTTCTTGCGAAGCTGAATAAAACCAAATAAAATTCAAATTTTTTGCCAGGCGGATTTCGTTTTTTTTCTTGGAGAGTACAGTTGAGGAGTCAAACTTTCATTCCATTTAAATGGGAAATTGATTTTTTTAATCTAAGTGCATAATAATAGACGTTAAAAAAAAGTATGTTTTTTTAACATAAACAAATGGAATAACTCGGCCAATTTTCACTTTATCGATTTAGTGCACGGAAAAAAATACTAGGCTAAAAACACATGAGCGTCTGTTGTGTATATTGCACGCACACTACCATGCGTGATTAGCTTGGAATCCATCCTATTTTCGCATGGTGCTGTGGCAAAAGTCACAAAAGCCATGCATTTTTAGTAAACTCCTGTGTGATATTTGCAAAATGGGCTCATGTAAAAATCGAAATAATAGACTCCATGCATTATTAGGCTGATTTTTTTTCCGTGTGTAAAAGGCATTTAATTTCACTTGTTTTCACAAAACCTTTCCAAAAAAAATCCAATCTAACTTCAAGGGGGGGGAGTTAGTTTTTTCTTTTTAAAAAATTCCTGACTAGTTAATTATTATTATTTTTAATTGAAATTCGCACCACTTATAGTTAAATACTTGTATTTTATGAAAAAAAATTGATTATACGGATTTGTCCTTTTATTTTGCATTTATATCAAGTGAAAGTATATGCATAGTTTTTTCTACCTTTGGACGGCGGAGTGGGGGAACCGGTGGCGCGTGATTCTCGCCCGCCACAAAACAGAATTCAGCCGTTCAAATTTGCAAAAATGGTCATAACTTCGTTAATTTTTGACCGATTTTAATCTTTCTTTTTTTAATTTGATCTACTTTTCAACACTGAACCCATAAATGAATTTTCATTTTTTGTAAATAAAATATTTTTTATACTAATAAGAAAAAATTTTTTTAACAACAAATTATTATTCTTATTTTTTATATTTATCAAAAATTTTCTTTGTACATATTATTCCATTTAATTTTAAATAATATTATATAAAAAAAATCCTAAATTATTTACCTGTAAGCGTGTAGCATCGAGTGTAAGCATTGTAGTAGTAAAATAATCATTTTCTTTGGTTAACAATATTATATAATGATTATTTTTTTTTATTAAATACCTTTGTAGGACCCCAAACATCGGCACCTCCACGTGTAAATAATAAATCGGCGTGCCTTACGCTTACACTCGATGCTACACGCTTACAGATAAATAATTTTAGATTTTTTTTATATAATATTATTTTAAATTAAATGGAATAATTTGCACAAAGAAAATTTTTTGTTAAATATAAAAAATAAGAATAATAATTTGTTGTTAAAAAATTTTTTTTTCTTATTAGTATAAAAAATATTTTATTTACAAAAAATGCAAATTCATTTTTGGGTTCAGTGTTGAAAAGTAGATCAAATTAAAAAAAGAAAGATTAAAATCGGTCCATAATTAACGAAGTTATGACCATTTTTGCAAATTTGAACGGCTGAATTCTGTTTTGTGGCGGGCGAGAATCACGCGCCACCGGTTCCCCCACTCCGCCGTCCAAAGGTAGAAAAAACTATGCATATAATTTCACTTGATATAAATGCAAAATAAAAGGACAAATCCGTATAATCAATTTTTTTCATAAAATACAAGTATTTAACTATAAGTGGTGCGAATTTCAATTAAAAATAATAATAATTAACTAGTCAGGAATTTTTTAAAAAGAAAAAACTAACTCCCCCCCCTTGAAGTTAGATTGGATTTTTTTTGGAAAGGTTTTGTGAAAACAAGTGAAATTAAATGCCCTTTACACTAAATCGATAAAGTGAAAATTGGCCGAGTTATTCCATTTGTTTATGTTAAAAAAACATACTTTTTTTAACGTCTATTATTATGCACTTAGATTAAAAAAATCAATTTCCCATTTAAATGGAATAAAAGTTTGACTCCTTAACTGTACTCTCCAAGAAAAAAAAACGAAATCCGCCTGGCCAAAAATTTGGAAATTCTGTTAAAAATTACATGTTTTTAGTTAACAAACGGAATTATGCATAAACTAATTATCCGATCGAGTTGAATTTTTTTGTGTTTTATTCAGCTTCGCAAGGAGAATATTTCTGGTAAGTTAGAAATAAATTCGATAATTATTAACAAAGTTATTAAACAATTAAAAAAGTGCTATTTTTAATGGTTTAATTTCATTTGCAAATAAACTAATTAACATTTTTTAACTTATGATCAATCATTTAAAAGCTATTTTCAAGCTCTACAACTTTCAATAACAACTTTTTTCTCTAAAATGTAACCGGAAGCAACGGGAATCAAAAAACCACGTTTTTCAAACTTTGACAATTATTTATAACCTTTTTCGCAACTGAGAATCGAGAGCAAACTATTGGGCTCTTATATGGTGCCCGCAAACTACAAGAAACCATTTAGACTTTGCTGCTAGCATTTATGTGTACTTTTTCGACCCAACGATTGGCCTATTACCTAAAATTCTTTTGCAAATTGAAACCCCACCATTTTTTTGACGTCAGACACTGTTACATACATTAGCACCAATGTTTCTAGTGGTTGTAACAAAAAGCTGGACCCCGCCATCCCCTTAAAGACTTTCTTAATTTGTCAATGACTTTTTACATTAATTGAATATTTTTTGAAAAACTTACTTTTATTTTTTACAATTGGTTATAAATACTTTAGGAGGTGTTTTCTGAAGTCATAAGGAGTTAAAAAATACAATAAAAAAAACAAAATTTTTTTAAATTCAAAAGTGTAGTAGTACCTTAAAATAAATGTAAGTCAGAAATATATACCTTTAAAATTTTATAAATTAATTTTTCAGTAATTCTGAATTAGGTCGAACATTGTGGAAAAATAGTGGATTGGCAAATATAGTCGGTCAAATGACAGATTCTAAGGGTCATCTACAATATGAGAGGATTTTGGACAGTTTCGAAAATCCACAATTGCGAAGACGATGGGTGAAATCATTTACGAATTTCGTTGCCGAGTCAATTTCTCACGTTGCAGATCCAGTAACACAGCAGCGATACCTAGGAACAATCCAATTTGTAGGAAATACCTTTCTTAAATCTCAAGGCTTTCCAAAGTCAGTAATGTTCGAGCCTTCTAGGCCAGCTGAAAGTCTTTCAAGGTCTGGTGATATCGCATTTTTCTAAATTTTAATTTTCAATTGACTTTAACTTTATTTAATGAAGGTAAATAACTAAAGCCTTCATTGATATAAATAACAAAATTAATAAACAACAATTAATTTAATTTAAGAAAACAAAATCTTTCAGATTAATAAATGCAGTAGCTAAAAGACATTTACATATGAATGTTGATAGCAGTCAATATATAAAACCAGCCGTTGCTTATGTTCAAGAACTGACGAACCTTGCTTCAGAAAAAGGATTTATCGTTTCACGAATAAACGCTAGAGAACTGAGTAATAAACTCAGCAACACAATCAACAATGACATAATTGGTCCTTTGCTAAAAGTACTAAAATTCTCTAAAACATTGTTAATTAAAAACTGCATGTGTTAAAGTAATAATAGGTTTAGAGCGCAAATGCACGTGTTCAACCGATTATTGCATTATAATTACAATTTAAAAAGTAGGGTGGGTCAAAAAGCCACTATTTTACTTTTTACGCTACAAAATCGGTAAAATTTTATTTTTTATTTAAATTCAAATTGGTACTGAAAGTTTAGTTATTTATCTTAAAAGAACATTTTAAAAAATTGTTTATAGATTATAAAAGGACTGAGCTATACGGGTTCTACGAAAGTGTTCCAAATGGCTTTTTTACACCACCTAGTGGAGTTCAAAAGCCACCTTGTGATTTAAACAGTAGATGTTATTAATTTTTATTTTTTCTAATTGTTTATTTATTTATATGATAATAATGTTACTATTTAAATATTCTATCATTGACACAACTTATTTCATACACATTATGAACAATTTAAAAAAATTTATACCTGATTAATACGTTCGAAGAGTTAACTACAATTTTGTATTCGAAGCAACTTAAAACTAAATTTTACAATAAAATTATTGACTGTAGTTTATTTATAAGACTGTAGATACAAACTAGAATTAAAAGTTGCGTATTACCTAATAGTATTTACATATAATCTAAATGGCTGATAAATCGGTTTAATAGATTTTGTATAAAACTCAAATGGTTTTTTTACCATGGCTTTTTCACCCCACTCTACTCTATATTATTTATAAATTTATTTATTATTTGTATTTGAATATTGTTAATTATAATTCTTACTTTTCGTCATTTTAATTAAACATTAATTTGAAACTTCAGGCGTATCGAGGTTATAAATGGGCTACAAAAATGCCACACTGTGCCACTCATATTCTTTGTACTATTAACAACAACAGTGAAGATGATGGTAATAACTCTCAAATGCGAAGTCAAATAACAAAAGTCGCTAGCTTTCCAGCAGCTTGGGCAATTAGTAATAGAGCCAGTGTTAATTTCTGGTCGCTTTACGGATCCATAGTGGAAAATAAAAATTGCGCTGTAAGTATATTTACATAAAACAATGAATTTGTTTATTTCAGACGACTACACTGAGAAAAGTGGATATTAAAAACCTTAATATACTAGATATTAAAAAAAGATGCTAATGCATATCATCTAGATGTTATGGTTTAATATCTCAGATGTTAAAAAGTATAATCTGTAAATGTGAGGTTATGTTTGAACAAGTCTTTTTCCAATATCTGTAGATATTAAATTTGAACATCTAAGATGTTTACATATTTTACTGTCACATATATTTATCATTAATATCTAGATAATAAAGTTTAATATCCATTTTTCTTAGTGTAAAATTTAGTTCAAAATAATTACTTTTAAATTGAAATTATTAAAAATTAATTTAAAATTGAAATAATTATAATTTATAAAAATATAATTAAAATTTATTAATTATTTAACCAATTACAGGAAAAGTACCCTGTCGACTGTTCAGCATTCCATGAAGAGGAGCTCCGAGTGACAACAGAATATTCTCATAATGAGCTTTAAATGAATTGTAAAAAGTTTACTTGAAATGTGAAAGACTGTCATTTAATAATCATCAAGTGTTTGTGATCAACTAATTGCGAACACTAAAATGAATTCCCGATTTTACCTCGAACTTTTAGACAATTTAATATACCTTATAGTTCTGTAGAAAATTAAAACTGAAAAAGCGGGAGAGTAACTCTGCTGGAGATCGAAAGCCTGGACTATATTCCTTGAATTTCGAACTAATGTCAATACAGTAAATTTTCAAGAAAACGCTGAGTGAGGTAACCTTACTGATGACTGACAATATTAGTTTGTAAATAATTAAGGGAAAATTTAAAATGTTTAAATATAACAGAAAGGGTAAATATCTGGATTTCAATGGAAGAGATATCAACCGGTAATTTATAGGCCCTGGGTTACGCAGTAACTCAAGCAGAGTCAATCCTTCATTTTTGTATTAGATTTAATTTTTCAAATTGAATAGTTTGGATTTAAATACTGTTATCCATAAATTTAAAACATAAGTTGATTCAGTAGACTCTCAAGATCACCGTTAATTGACGGTTTAGATTAATTAGTAAGTACTAATTAATAAGATTTATTTGTGAATAACTTCGGTAAGATTTAAAATATTATCATTCTTAGCTGAATTACGAAAGGACCTCGCACAAAAAGTACACAATTTAGTTCCCGGTCAAATTTGTTTTGAATTTCAGATTTATGTTTGAGTTAAAGTAATTTGGAACAAATATAACCAATAAATATTAACAAATTTGATCGGGAACCAATTTATGTACTTTTTATGCGTTGTTCTTTGTCCTGATTTTTAATTTATATAGTCTCTAGCTACAGAAAGCACAAATCTCATAAATATTTGTCAAAATACGAGGTAAAAAAATATATACTTCATTAAAATTTAAATAAAAAAAATAATTGAAAAGTAATATAACAAGCGTAGTAAATCTATTTTTGAGAAAATTTTTAAATACGATTTTTATTTAAAATAAATTATATTGTCTAAGAAGTCAAGTTTAGAAAAATAATTTTTAAACAGATTTATTTGTTGTAAACTTGCTCAATTACAATGGACGGAAGTCAAATGACTACTTCGGCATAACGTGGTGCCGATAATAAATATAAATATAAGATAATCGTAGAATTTTTTGTACATATTAGACAAAATAAAAGTGTACATGAAAGTATTTTGTGTTTCAATTTTCATATTTTAAATTGTTTTTTATATTTCAATTGAAATTTATTTCTTTTTTATGTTTCTGCATGCCCACTCAAGTCCTTCCTGAAACAAATAAATTTATTTTTAAAAATAATAGAACCTTTTCAATTTTTAAATCATCTTGTATATTAAAATATTATACATATTAAAGTGTTTCCCCCGTTTAACAATTTTTCGATCAACGTTCTAAGCAATATGTACAAAAAATATATATGTTACGAGCAATGTCCATCATTATTAGAATTCAGGGCATTATTACAATGCTAATACATATTACAACGCTATATACATATAGCACTGCACTGTATAGAGAAAGCATAGAGCATTATTAGAAATTAGAGTTGACTGAAAATTGGTTAAACAAAAATATTTGTATATTTTTTTATTTAATTAATCTAAAAAATAAAACAAAAAGTCCTTTGCATTTATTCAAAATTTTTAAAACTCATGTTTTTCTGAGTTCTTTGATAATTTTGAAATTAATATTTAATTTCGAAAAAAGCAGGTTTCTGTATTACATTAATAGGACGGCTGTGCTGTCGATATACATGAAATCGTAATGAAGCTTTAAGTGAGAAATGATTCGGAAAGATTGCTAACTTCTTCTACCTTTAATTTAATATTCTTTTTAGCTTTATTTTTTAAGAAAATTAATCAAAGAACCTATTAAAATAATGCTTAATTGTTTCTAATGTATGAAAAAAGTATAAAAATTTATTAAATTGTTTAAACAATTAATTGTTATTATTTTTTTCATAAACTGTACTTAGGGTTGGAATTTTCTAGTTTTTTCTCAATTGTGAAATTTGTCATGAATAAAACATATACTAATGATAAAAGATTTAAAATTAATCAATTAAACATTGTTTAAACAATTAATTGTTATAACTTTTTTAAGGGGAGGGTATAGTTAATTCTGTGAAAAAATGGCATGTTTTTGTGATTTTTTTTGGCGCTCTGGTTAGAGCCAGTGTACTGGACAAATTTTACATTTATAGTACATCATTTAAAGATAATTTAGTCAAAATTAAAAAGCTATATGATGAGAAGGAACTGATTGGCACACGATTTCCGAAGACGCCTTCAAAAAAACCATTTTGCGGTGTTCACTGTAAGTCGAAGATGGATCATCCGTCAGTTTTGCTCGGATCTGCTTCAAATTTTCACACAACACTCTTGAAATATAGTAGATTAAAATAAAAAAATATAAAAAAATTAAAAAAATAAAAGCTAAAATACTATACCCTCCCCTTAATAAACTGTATTTAGGACTAGAAATTTATAGTTTTTTCTGTATTTTGTTATTTTTTTAAACTAAAATATTGAAGTACAAAAGAAAAACTAAAAATTAATTATTTTTACATCCTGTGTAGAAGTTGACCTATTTAAATCCTGTTTGTCATGTGGCCCTGATGAGGATTGCATAATCTGGGAGTTTTCAGGGCCTGATAGGGAGCCACAATGCAGATGTCATTTTTAAAAAGTGGAGCATTTATTTTTTTCCAATTGCTTTCAATTAATATTATTATTAACAAATCTCAGTTCGTTTTCACGGTTACAACATTTTTAAAAATGTGAAAACAAAAGTTCAACATGTGTTAGGAAATATCGCTTTGTAAAAGGGCTCCAAAATTTATACATTAACGCCAATGAAAGTAAATAATATGTACCTACATAAAATTGTCAAATTTCCATTGAATTTCAAAAAGCATATAATATGAAGGTACATTTTATTCATAACTATTTTATTAAAATTTATATTAATGAAAAGAAAAAATAATCCAAAAACATATATAGACTATTCAGTTTCCCGTACATATTATATTTATAGTAAAAAAGTAAGAGAAGAGTTAAAATTTATAGCATCTAAAATTAATTTTAAAAAAATTTGAATTTTCAATAAAAAAATAATTAAAAGTACAATTGTTAATTTCTTCCTCTAACCCTTTAAAAAATAGTATATTGTGCAATAAGTACAGAAAGAAGCTTCTTTCCGACGAAAGCGAAGTTTGCTGCTCCGAGCGAAGCCAGGCCATCAATTTGCACGAGGCCGGAAAATCTTCTTTCGTACGTGTTGCACACAGTACTTTGTGCAACACCTTTTGGCTTTGGTAAAAAATTTGTTTGAAAATGCTAGTTGACACCAACCTACGAACTGTTTAGCAGGGTTTGGAACGTATGTTACGGCACATAATATACGTGGTTTTCTATGTGTATATTACTGTAAAAAACAAGTATTCCACTAATTGAAAACGAATACGAAATTGAATATTACCAAAAAAACTTAATATTTTCCGAACCCTTCTGTTTAGTATCCTTTTTAGTACTTTGCCACACTCGTACAACAAAGTCCTGTTTTTCGCCTACTTCACAGGCATGTAAAGTAATGCTTTTCTTACAGGTGTTGCACAAAAAATATTATTTACGATTTTATGGTTTTTTTTAATACTTATTGTTATTAAAAAAATATTTAAAAAGAA
Source organism: Leptopilina heterotoma (assembly GCF_015476425.1). Lineage (NCBI taxonomy): Eukaryota > Metazoa > Arthropoda > Insecta > Hymenoptera > Figitidae > Leptopilina > Leptopilina heterotoma. The sequence continues at coordinate 500,575 of NW_025111066.1, forward strand.
GAATACAAAAATCGGGCATATATTTACATATATATAGCAAAAAACATATCTAGAAAGTTTCATTTAAATTGATGAGATAATCAAAACATTTTTAGATCACTACTCAAATGCTAATGCATTATTTAAAATAATGTATGAAAGAATATTGGCAAAAAATAATAAATTAAAGTTAGAAAAACTTTAACCATTTTTAGAAGTAAGGGAAGTGTTCCGGATGTGGGCACCCTTTTGTTTTTGCCTCATAACATTTGCCCATGTGCATATTATACAAATATATGTGTACGAATTTAAAGCTAGATGTCTAAGGTAACTGTCAGTGAAGGAATTAAATTGATTCCTTTAAATAAAAAAGTTTTATTAGAAATTTAATAAAATGGAAATTTTTTGACAAAAAATTTTTGTACCCGGTTGTGGGCACACTTGAAAAATCCGCTAAAAATGGAAAAATCTTAAAGGAAACCAACACAAATAAAGAAGCAATGGAAGTTTCCCTATTTTAAGAGACTTTGCCAGGATAAAGAACAAAAATGATGACACGTTTTCACACTATGCTCATCGCTATCAGAAGCATAATGCTAGCATGTGAAGTAGCTGGCCCGCATATCATAACGCACTTCTAATGCACTAAACGACTATATTCATCGCATTTAATGGAGTTTGCGGCTGTCAATTTCCTTAGCAGAAAGTTTAGATAGAAGAGACAGTAGTCCACATCATTGTCAGATGGTAGAGCCTCCTGAACATAAAGGTGTCCACAACCGGGAATGACAGTCATTTTTTAAAAAGACCAACAAATTTTGTGAAGCATAATTTTGGTTAACCCTTTCAGTCACGCAATTAGGATAATACACAAAACATTATAATCGCTATTGAAAATAGGGTTTCTGGGGTCGCTGAATACGAATCTGCTATTAGTTTTCAAAAATTCAAAATGGCGGATCCAATATGGCGGAAAACTTTTTTAAAAAATGATCCAAATCATTTGAAAATTGTTACTCGGGAGTTTTTAGGGTTGCTGATTACGAATCTGCTATTAGTTTAAAAAAATATAGTATCTTACGTAGGATTGAACATAGGAATGAAAATTATATGAATTCCCAGGTGAGATCGTATGTTATTTCCCATGTAATTTTCTACATGGGATCTTACATAGGATCTCACGTCGTTCTTTTTATTAATGATACAGAATACCACAGTTCATACACTTTCACCGCCAGGTGGCGAGAGCGACTTCTCCCCCTGTTAACATGATTTTTGAACACTATATAACTGAGAATTTATAGCTCACAATCAGAAGAAGTGTTTCAAATTATCGAATTTTTTTTACTGATGACTTAAAATGCTAATACAATTTATTATTTAATTTTTAATTAAATAATTTTTAATCCTTTGAAAATTCTCACAATGTATCCCTAATGTGATACATATCAAATCTTTTGTGAAATCCTATGTGAAATCTTATACATGTAACATGAAAACCCATATGAAATCCCATATGAAATACTTTATGGAATCCTTTATGGAATCCTATATGTATTCTCACATAGGAATCCATGTGGATTTTTATGTAGATACACAAACTCAAATTCCCACATGAATTCCTAATCCAAATCGTGTCCCAAATATACATGTGCTTTTACATGGGATTCCATGTAGATTCTCACGTGGGCTCTGGGATTTTATACAGGTTTTTGTATAAGAACCCACGTAAGATCCCATGTAGTGATTTGAATCATTTTTTGAAAAAGTCGTCCGCTACATTGGATCCGTCATTTTGAATTTTTGAAAACTAACAGCAGATTCGTAATCAGCGACCCCAAAAACCCCCGAGTAACAAGTTTCAAGTGATTTGGATCTTTTTTTGAAAAAGTCGTCCGCTACATTGGATCCGTCATTTTGAATTTTTGAAAACTAACAGCAGATTCGTAATCAGCGACCCCAAAAACTCCCGAGTAACAAGTTTCAAGTGATTTGGATCTTTTTTTGAAAAAGTCGTCCGCTACATTGGATCCGTCATTTTGAATTTTTGAAAACTAACAGCAGATTCGTAATCAGCGACCCCAAAAACCCCCGAGTAACAAGTTTCAAGTGATTTGGATCATTTTTTTTAAAAGTCGTCCGCCATCAATATGACGATAAAAATGTCGAATCAAAATGGCGGACTTAATGATCCGCCATTTTGAATTTTTGAAATCCAATATCGGATTCGTAATCAACGTTCCCAAAAACGCCCTATTATTAATTTCCAAGCAAATCTGATGGGTTTTTACATGTTTTCATCCACCTCAAAAGATGGTCGATACATCGACCACTTTATACGAAGGTAAATCACAAAATATAATGACAACACTGCAAAAAAAAATGAAACCCTTTTTTCTGATCGAATCTACACCCATATGATTCTTTTCGAAAACAATACAAAATTACTTTTTTATTTATTGAATGTAAATTTTCTTTATTATGCTCACAGTTATTATACAAATGCATATATTTGTTTCGTTATCAATACGAAAAGTCCGTATTGTCAACGAACACGACTTGCAATACTTAGATCAGTGAAGTTTGCTACACTTAATTTTTAAATTGTAATTAAGCGAAAAACTCTAACAGATACTAAGTATAATGTAAAGATTTAAATACTTACTATAAATATTATATAATATATAATAGTTACTATAAACATTTACTTTTCAATATATAATAAAGCCGAATAAAAAGAAAATATTTTAAAAACGAACCTTAACTCCTTTCCCTTCTATTGCGATGCATGACTGAATTTGCCAATCACGATCCTTAATATTGTGTAAACCTAATCCCTCTGCAATTTCAGCTGCAGTTACAGCCTGGCTAATGTCTTGTTTATTTGCATAAACTAATAGAGGCACGTTGCGTAACTTATCTTCTAATAGAAGTTCACAAAGTTCTTGCCCTGTTTCTTCCAGCCTTTTTATGTCTGCACTGTCCACAACATATATCTAAAAATAAATATAAAAATTAAATTCTTCGATTGATACATTTTAACACTACCGATGGCACATCACGGTAGAAAGGCTCCGTGGTTTGCAATCATCGAGGTTAAGCGCACTTGAATACGGTTAGTACTTGGATTCGCGACCGCGTTTCGACTCTCGCTATAGATTAGGGTTTTCTAACTACCTTTCGAGATATATCAAGCGGGAGGTTTGACATCGAGGTATAATAATGTCCACTGTCTATTATTGTTCTGTACACACGATTAGAACTCGGCTGTCAATAATTTGATTTACTCAGGAGAGGATTTCTACAGTTTCCTTCTCCTCGGTCGAGAAAATCCATTAGATGGGTGGTCCGGGTGGTCAATTACGTAACAAAGGCCAATTTGTAAGATTGATGAATTATAAAACTGACAATTCGGTGATAATATTATTGTAAATAAATCATTTGTTTACAAGAATTGTTTATAACTTTATTGAAAAATAATAAGAATTAAATTCAAGTTTCAAGATAAATAAACTGTATAGAAAAAAAATATTAGAAGAAAAATGATTTTTTTATATTTAATTGTTGTTAATATGTTCCTTGTTTACAATTGTCTATAATTTTATTGAAAAATATAATGAGGTAAATTAAAGTCTCAAACCTGTCGAGAAAAATTAAGTCTTCAAATAAAGAAACATAATCGTCTGAAATAGATAATGATGATACCAAATTAGACCCAAAGAGACTATTGATATTGATCATAAAATAACTGTACCAACTCTTTCAGATATTAAGCATGTTACGAATTTTTATTCTTTTACTGTCAAGACACTTGTTTGCAATCAACTTTCATTTGCATATTTTGCAGAAACGGATTCATTGTTCAGTCAAGAAATTCCAACGACCCAGTTTTCTGAACTAAGCATTGATTCACAACTACATACCTATTATCAATAATGAATGACAATTTTTAAATCTGTCTTTAGTACCTAAACATAATTTAACTAGTCAAAAATATTTGGGAAACAAAATTAGTAGCGTTAATAGCTATTTATTGACTGCATTCGGTTTAAAAGATGAGTCTGAAGATCAAATACGTTTACAAGAGTTTTTGAAGTTAATTGATGCCTTAAAAGAAAATTTCACGATAAAGTGACTACGATAAAGAAAAAAATCAAATCCTTACTTTGTTGCCTAAAGATTAGAGCACATATAAAGTTTGCAATGTTATTAAGGGGACACCTAAGTCACCTAAAAACAATGCAAAAAGAGTCAACTTTCGGTACACTTTTCTCGAAAACTATTATTCCAATTGCGTTCGCCCATTTTTTATTCGATTACAAATATAATCAAGTATATGAATAAGAAGTAATACGACGTTATCTTCAATAGAAACTTTTTTATAAATATTTATACCCAAAGCAAAATAAAAATCCCATTTTCTCTGATTCATTGACTCATATCTCCGTTTGTACAACTCAAAATGATGTTAAACTTCTTATTCGTATTCTTGGAACCTTACTGAACAAAGTAAAAAAATAAATTACAAATCGGTTTAGTAGATTCGGAGAAAAGTGTACCGAAAGTTAAAAAATTGGAAAAAAATAATTTTGACAGGAGACACGAAAAAAGAAAAAGTACTAAAAACTCATGGTATTCAGAATCATGTAATCAGATTTTTTCTACTCTTCAGAAAAGGTTTTAAAAAGTCTTGTTATATTCCTAATTGAGTCTACTTTTAGAAAATCAAATTTAAAAAAATCGATTTTTTGTCATTTTTCCACTTAGGTGTCCCCTTAACGCAACAAGAGATATGGTGAACTTCGCAAAGTCTCTCTGAGAAAAATCTGAAATATTAACGATGCTAGAATCGAAACCAGGTAAATAAAATTATATTTTCCAAGTCATTTATAGTTTCAATTATGCATACCGTTTGTGTATGTACACTTCATCAAAACGTAAAAATTATTGTATTAGGTAAGTTACGCAATATGTTTAAAAGAATATAATGATTTAATATATATAATGAAGTTATTAATCCTCCAAGTCAAATAATAAAAAAAGGAAAAAGAAAAAAACCTTTTTTTTAACGTTTCGACAGCACAGCTGTCCTCTTTAGAAACTGTAAAATTTATTATAAATTACAAACAAAAAAAATAAAACAAAAGAGTCACAAAAATACCAACAAAATTAACACAAAATAAAAAATACATAAAAAAATAAATTTTTTGTTTGTTTACCGTTAATAAATTATTAAAAAAATTATTTATAATGACATGGTACGAGCATTATCACTCTTCGAACTCAACTGACAAACTAAAAGGCGAATAGAAATTAAACAAATTAATACACGTGTAAATTTGAAGTCAATGAACTCGTTGCATAAATATATACATATTTACATATTTACATATTTATTTACCGCCGCCGCCGCTGTTTCAAGATTCTGTAAGGGCGCCCTATCCCAAAGGGGCCGTCAAAACTTATGTCAAAATTGACCTATTTTTTTACCTATAGGTCAAAAAGAGGATAAATAACGGTCTCACATCACGTCAAAATCTATGTCTAATTTGACCTATTTTTTGACCTGTTGGTCAAAAAGAGGATAAATAACGGCCTCACATTACGTTAATATAGGTCAATTTTGAGGGCAGTTTTGACCTAGGCGTCAAAATTTGACAAAGAATTCCTGCTACCCACAAAATTTAGGTCAATTTTTTTTTCCGAAAAAGGCATAACAATTTTTTTAGCACCTAAATAGTGTGTTTTTTTACTATTGACATTTTGCTTTGAATTAATAGTTTAAAGATATATCTAACACCTATGGGTTCATCAATCTCGGGATTGTTTGCTGATATTGTTATGAGTGATCTTGAAGAAGAGTGTTTAGATGTTTTATCTTTTACACCAATATTTTTTTGTCGCTACGTTGATGATATTTTAACTTGCATTCCTGAAAATAAAATTGATACCGGTCACGGTGTGGATGACACGGTCAAAGGGTGCGAAACGAGGAAAATCTGATTCGACTTGGGTAAAAAGAAAATAGTTACGCAAAAAAAGGTAGTGACCGGGTAACAACGCAGAAGAGGGACTCTTCTGTATATTACCGGTGATCGGGCACGTCTCGAGGGCCGGTCATACGTTGTTGCGTAAGCGCAGAAGAGGGACTCTTCCGTAATTTACGCGCAACGCAGAGACTTCTCGAGCGAATTTCGCCCTTAGCGACTGCGCGGTCTAATAGTTTGTTTTTTTATTTGGGGCTAAAAATGCGCTCGGCGGCTCGGAAAAGAGGCTCTTCCGTACCGTAACGAACGACGAAACGAGGTTAGATAGGTGGTCTCCCGTAGTACGGAATCGCGGAAGAGAGACTCTTCCGTTAATTCGGCGGACCCCAGGGAGACGACTCGCTCTGGAGTGCACACGCAGGGGCGACTATTTTCGGAAGAGTGGCTCTTCCGTATAGCGCGTCTCTACGGGTACGTACCGTACGAGTATCACTTCGTCGTCAAACCTTGCAGAAGAGGGACTCTTCCGTACAGTTGGACGACAAGGCGAGACACCTATCAGCGTCTTCTCGGATTACGATTTTCGGAAGAGGGACTCTTCCGTATCGGTAATACCGGAGAAGGGTAAAACAGTACTTACTGTGAACACAGTAAGACCCAAAAACGTCGAGTGAGGTGAGGAACACTTCAGGCTCGGCAAAAATGATAAAAAGACTCTGGTGAATTGAGTTGCAAAGAACTTTATTCGTTAGAGGAGAGGATCAACATCGAGTGCAAGTGAGTGATCGACTGACTGGGTGGTCTCGCACCCCCGCCTTAAATAGGGGTGATGAGGCATGTCGTTTGCGAGAGAACCCAATCTTACATTACATTACTAAAGATAACGCTCGTAGCGTCAAAAGTTGACACTAATCCTTTCGGACTACGTTCAAACACGCTCTTTCTCTCTCACTCGTACACACAATTTGCATACCGAACGAAAGAGTTAAAGTTAACATATAATTTTATAATATTCAAATTTTTTATATAAAACACACATAAATTTGCATACAAGTTTCAATCATACCTTAATATTAATTTGCGGCGTCGATTCTTCACGTAAGAAGCATATAGGGTTGGCTGTTATTCGAGTATATGCCTACAAGTATGCATATATATATATATAGGTATATATATGGGTATATATATACGTCTATAAACATATATAATTTGATCGAAAGAGCAATTAAACTTTCCAATGTCAGGTTTCATCAGAAAAACATTGATATTGTCAAGGAGTTGCTAATAGAAAATGCTTATCCGTTAGATATTATTGAAAAATATGTAAAAAACGACTTCAAACTATTAATTTAAACCAAAATGTCAATAGTAAAAAAACACACTATTCAGGTGCTAAAAAAATTGTTATGCCCTTTTCGGAAAAGATTTATTATAAGTTATTAAATTTATTACACGAATTTGACACCGTAGTGATACCAAAAATAAATAATAATAATAATAATAATAATAATAATAATAATAATAATAATAATAATAATAATAATAATAATAATAATAATAATAATAATAATAATAATAATAATAATAACGTAAGAAAAGGCAAAGATGCAACTAAAAAGACTGAGAAAACAAATTGTATTTATCAAATTAATTGTAAGGATTGTTTTGCTAGTTATGTGGGTGAGTCAAAGAGAATGCTTGGTGTGAGAATTGATTAACACAAGAAATCAAAAACTAATGTCATAGCCATTCATAAACGCGATTTCAATCACGATTTCGATTGGAGTGTTTCTCAATTCTTGACAACGAACCTGTGTGGCGAAAAAGACTGATCTCTGAGATAATTCATATTCGTCTACAGAAAAAACCTCTTAACAAAAAAGATGATATAAAATATTTGCTAAAATGTTACTATTATTAGTAGAAGTGTAAATATAAATTTTTTTTGAATTTGAAAATTTGAATTTTTGCCTTCTGAAAGCGTTTCAGCCACTGACTTTTATGGAAATATCAATAACTTTGTCTCACTAAGTCATATTTCTCGAGAAACAATTTTGTTAAAACTTAGAGCTTTGGATGTAAATAAGGGAGCTGGTCCTGACGAAATTCCGCCTTCACTTTTGAAATCGTGCTGTTCCTCTCTCGTTGAACCGCTATATATATTGTTTAATTGGTCTCTCTCTTGTGGTGTGTTCCCTCTTGTATGGAAACGTGGAATTGTTGTCCATGAACTTAGTAGTTTAATTGATTTTTTTGGAATATCATTAAGTACATTTGTAACCAGCTTGCGTTCCCATGTATATGTATATGATAACAATAACAATAGCAATGTTAATGCGGCCAAATAAATATATGTATTATTTTTAGTATTTTTTATAGTACTTTTGTACGAATGGGCATTGCCCGTATATTTCTGAATAAATAAATAAATAAAATATTTTTTGAGTTATGGAGTTTCAAAATTTTGATTTTTTGGAAAATATCTTTTTTTCAATTTAATATACTGATAAGTAAAATTAATCAAATTTAAAGTATGAATAGTGATTTTAAAAGAGGTTTTCACGGGCTATAAGCTGGTGATGAAAAAAAGTTGTTTTCTTTCAATTTGACCTTGACATTCAAGGTCAAATTCTTAATTTCAATATATCTCAAAATCGATGTTTTTTTATTTTTTTCTAACCTATCCTAATCGAAAGCTTGCCTTTTTTCCTATGAGCCATGTAAAAATCAGAGTAGGACCATGGAAATTTTTGAAGAAATTAATTATAAATCATCATTTTCTATGTACTAACTGCCGTGTGACCCACTATCAGTGGTGAATGTGTGTCGCGCGGCTAGTTAGTAGGAGAGAAAGTGGTAGAGGGCAGAGCCGATTATTATTAGAAAGAGATAGAGAGAGTAGAGCCAGTTGGAACGAGAGAGAAGAGTAGTTGAAGAAGCCGAGCACGTGTTGAGAAAATCCAGAAACAGGTGCCGGTAGTTTTTCGCCGACATTTTTTTGTAATCAGTTCTACGAGATGTGTAGAAAGTGTGTTCAAAGAGACTTGTAGAGAGAAAGCGCGTAATAGTTTTGTAAAATTTTGAGTGTTGTGAGAGAACTGGAGTTTTGTGTAAAAAGTTGTGAATAAATAAAGAGTGTGAATAGAAGTGAAGTTGTTTCCTTGGATTTTCCCTTGATTTATCCCTGAGGGAAACAGCCGCCGAGGAATCAGAAAATTATTATTATTATTTGTCAAAAGTTTCTTAAAGACTTACTCAGCGAGATTTTTAAAGACAATAATATTTATGAAATTGCTTATCAACAATGGATTTCTATTCTTCGAGCTAACCTGCAAACATTCTTGTGGTTTGTGATTTTTCCGAAAATGCGGCAACAGGATTCCACTGGAATAATAATCAAGCGACTGTATTTCGAGTTGCGATTTATCTCCTGTAATCTACATGTAAAAATACATATATTTATCGAATTACAGCTTACTAGGACCCAATATGTAGCATTTAACCCTTCAACGCCCAAATGTACAAACTTTTGTCATGACGTTTAAGGAATTATTTCGGTACTTAAAAATCAATAGAAAAATTCATCAATCATCATTTCTTATGTTTTCATGTGCGTTCTATAGAATGGCGTTATAAAAAAAAGTCTGATTTTCTTCAAATTTTTGTTTAATTATCAATTTTTTCTACTACAAAATATCAGAAAAATAATTCCAAATGTTACAAATAACGTAACAAAAATATATAAGCTACAGGATAGGACTATAGACAAAATTTTAAATCATAATGGCGGCTCAAAAATGGAGTTCCATATATGTGAAATTACTATTTTTCCATTATTGGACATGGTCAACTTTAAACCTCTATATTTCCTAAACGGCGCATATGCTCACTTTGAAATTTTGCAGGGATTATTTGGTCATCATATTTGACCATTTAGTATAAAAAAAGTTTTAAAATTCGAGGTACGAAAAACAGGCATTTTTTGTATGGGACTTGCCGAGGCTCTTTAAGTTTGTGACATGGAATCGTTAGCTACAAGTAAGTAAATTAAAAATATATTAAGTAAAAATGAATACAATTTGTTAATAGTTTATTTAACCCATTAAGTCCCATGAAGAAACCAGCCATTGTATTAAAAAACTAACAATTGGATTCATGGGCAAATGAAAAAAAAGATAGGGGAGGATGGGGCAAGGATAGTTAAGGGGTAAGGGTAGTTAGTTGCTGTTATGCTTAGACGGCTTGCTCAAAAATCGCGTAATTCATGGTATATTCGCGTTTTAACACCAAAAGATGATTTTAAAAATTACAAGTCAATCTGTCACCATTTGCGAAGTTAGGAGTTTATTTTTGAAAAAAGTCTGTTTTGATAAAATGTCAACGTAATGTTTATCATATTGTTTTTTATATTAGAGTTTCAGAATATTTATTTACGTAAGTGTTTTCCGGAGTGGAATTTCCTGCTGAACACGAATATCATATTTATTTTCAAATTAATACACGTTGTTTCATAAAATTTAGAAAAAACTGAAATATGGACTCACGGGGCAAGGATAGTTAGAGATAATACGGCTCGGTAAAATCCTATTAATGACATTGCAAATTTTAAAAAAGTATTTAATTGTTCTTCTCAGCTTGATATACATAATTGTGCGTAATTATATACGGAAAACGATGCTTATTAACTAAGAAATTGGTGGTCATCTGAAGAAAATTGGTTAAACCTCTGATTCTAGTTCAGATGAATTTTAATACAATAATTGAAATTCAGAAAATGTTCAATACATATTTTTAATACTTGAGATATCAATTTTGAATAGTCTAAATCCAATAAAATAAAGAAAACGAAAATTAACTGATTTTCTATAATATTTTTAGCATTCGAATTCTTTTAACTATCCTTGCACCGGTACTGGGGCAAGGACAGTTAAAAATTTTTTGTTTACTTTTTCATTCTTATCTCGTAGGGATTTGAGTCTACAGTAAAATAATGTACAGCAAAATTATAGCCAAATAACCAGGCTTTCCAAAAATACTTTTCATTTGCAGATACATATTCAAGTTTGATTACGAATTTAAAGTAAGATTTTAAAATTCAAAATGGCGAGTAATTATGTCAGACATAAAATTTAAAAAATTATTCAATTTTCAATAAACTTTATATCATAGAGGTTTTTGTGGACGCTGATTACAAATATTTAGTCAGATTTTAAAGAAATTCAAAATGGCGGATTCAATATGGCAGACATCAAATTAAAAAAATTATTCAATTTTCATGAAACTTTATATCAGGGGGTTTTCGGAGTCACTAATTACGAATATGAAGTCAGATTTTAAAATTCAAAATGGCGTATTTAATATGGCAGGTTTTTCAAGAATTCGTAGGAGATACCATCAGGTCCAGGTGACTTTCTATTTTTGCAATGATTCAAACTAGCCAGGGTCTCATCCAGAGTAATCTGAGGGTCCAAATAGGGATTATACATAACATCAAAATGAGTAAGAGAATTATTAACAGTATTAAGGGGAGGAAAAAGAAACTTTAGGAATTCTGTCCACATGTTTAATTCAATATTTTTAACAGTATATTTTCGAGTTCTGTAACTATTAAATATTTTCCAAAAATAACTAGATTTCCCAATCCTGTTCAAAGATTCTATAATATTTTCATTATACACCTTTTTTTTAAATAATATTTTATTGTATTCTTTTTCAGCATTGTTATATTTTACTATATCATTCTCTTTAAAGCAAGAAAGTTTACACATCTTTAGTAAGGTTTTAAGATTCTTTTTTTTCTCTGCATTTTTTGTCGAACCAGGGCTTAGAAACTCTATATCTTTTTGGTGTAAATGTGACCATTTCTGATAATACAGCCGAGTCTTTAATAGACTTCATTAAGTTTAGAGTCAACTTTTCAATTGATAATTTGTCGAGATCAGTATTTACAGGGTATTGAATGCTATTTTTAAACAATTCAGATTTTTCGTCGTTCCATTTAAATAACTGACATTTTTTATTTATATTACAATAAGAGTTATTTGAATTATCGGTGATTAACGAGACTACTGCGGGGAAATGATCTGATTTTGTTATAATATTCATTATTTTAAAATTTTCAATAAAATGAAATCCATATGAATTAACCCAAACCAAATCAATAATAGAACAACTTTTTCCCCTAATAAACGTATATTCTGCTGGTGAGTCATCCTTCATTCTTCCATTCGAAACACACATGCCATTATCTTTTTACGCGTCTGTTGTTGTTCTGGCGTAAAGTCTGGTGAAAAAAATATATTGTGTGTGAGAAGATTCTTGACATTTTTTTAATATGAGATCTCTGTATTTAATATTTGTAAATTTAATTAAAACTGGTCTCGGTTCACTTTTTTCCCTAAAAAGAAAATTGATTCAAAGCCATCATCAGGAATATTAATTGTTGCTTTTTTGAAGATCATTTGCACAGTTAGTAACAAATTCTCTCCTTCAGTTGTAGAGCGTTGAACATCATATAAAATGATGTTTTTTTACCTTTCTTTAATTTCCAGAAAATCCATTCTTTTTTCAATAGTCGAAATTTTTTTACTAAATCTAGCAGTTTTTTTCTTCATTACTTGGCACCTAGAACTACATTTCTTTCCCAAGTGAAAATAATTCGTCCGAATTTAGAGCAGTAATTCATATAAAATTCGACCGAAATTAAATAGAAGTTTAGACGAAATATTTTATGAATTCGTGCGGCGTTTTGAAACAGAATTTCGTGCGAATTTCGAGTGAATTTCTTAAGGGGATTCCACATACCAAAAATGCAGATCAAAAATAGTTAAAAATCTGCAACGACCGTTTCTTGAAAAATATAAGGAATTATGACCTATAAATTTGTGAAAGTCATTTTTTATTATAAATACATAGGATGAGTATTTTATTTGTTGTAATTATTAAAAAAAATATATTGTTAGAAAATTAAATATGGTCAGTTTCCAAGAGCCCAAACTGCAACGACCTTTTCTTGAAAACAACAAAACAAAATAATTTTTCCATTTAGCAAACTTAATTTTAATAAAAAATACACATAATTGTAAGATTGATCGACTTACCTAATAAGGAAGATCAATCGAAATTATTCGAGCTTGTCTTCCGAAAATAATTACACACAGTAGTAATCCCTTATCTACACCCAACGGTACAGTTTATAGCACCACAGGTAGCAAATTCTCAAAAATCCCCTCTACTTCTCTCCGGCCGGTGTCCTCTTCGATTACCTCACTTCGTTGTTTGGTTTTTTTCTATTATTTCAGATCACTTAGGGTATATGAATGGGAGGGAGGGAATGTAATTATTTTCGGAAGACAAGCTCGAATAATTTCGATTGATCTTCCTTATTAGGTAAGTCGATCAATCTTACAATTATTCTTCGCTTGTCTTCCTCAATAATTACACACAGTAGATGTTTAAAGATAAGACTTTGTGATCTGAACGTTTGTTTTTATTTATGTATTTTTTAATTACAATATAACTTTTTTTAACAATTTAATTAATTATTATTATAATAATAATAAATTTTTTTTTTTTTTTTTTTTTTTTTTCATTCATTAATTAACAGGTATTAAATAAACACGATTAAATATTAAACGATAAACTGAACGATGAACAAATAATTTTTCTTTTACATACAATTATTTTTTGTTTAAATTTAACACAGCTCTTGCAAATGCGTCGGAATTTTGTGTTATCGGTTTATTATAAAATTTATTGAAAGTTTCAGAGGCATGAGTCCACCCTGCAGTTTTGCGTATCGTTTCGATATTAATACCTTTTCTGTATGCTGCAGAGGTGGACGCATGTCTAGTACTATATCCTGAGAAAGTGTTTGTATCTATTCCACTTTCTTGTAAGGTTGTTTTCAACCACCTACTAACTGATTGTGATGTTGCTCTATGATAGGGTTTTTTATATGTTATAAGCAAAAATTGCTCATTGCTTGGTCGCAATTCTTTTGTTTTTTCTATATAGAATTGTAAAACTGTTGCCACACAAAGCTCTGGGCATTCTGCAAAGAATGGTAGTATAATTAGTGGTTGATATTTATTTTTTCCTGAGGTTTTCAATTTTCCTGATATTTTTATTTCTATTTTATCTTGCAAAAATTTTATGTTTTCTAATTGAATTGACGAAAATGTTTGAACTCTATGGCCTGTTGTAAGAGCAAGTAGCATAGTTAATTTAAGTGTGATTTGTGTGAGATTTAGTGATGAAAGAGGATGTAATTTTTTTAAATAATCTAGAACTGGACTAGGATCCCAAGTTGACTCGTATTTCGGTGTGGGCGGTTTTTTATTATAAACTCCTTTAAGTATTCTTTTTAAGATTTTATCATCTTCCGGATTAAATGAAAATAAAAAGGAAAGCGCTGATTTATGAGTGTTTACACTTGAAAATGATAAATCTTTTTCTGATAATTCTATTAAATAATCTGATACTCTTTCAAGATTGTATTCAAACGGATTTTGATTATAATTAGTGGAAAATTCCCACCACTTTTTATAAACACTATTATATTGTTTTAAAGTATTTTGCGAAATTGAGTTTAACATAGTTGGAATTGCCTTATGTGGAATTTGATTTTTTATCCATTTTTCCCTGACAAATTCCCTGCAACCAGGATAAGTGTTTTGTGCAGAGGATGTGGCTGGCTGAAAGGAGAGAGAATCAAATCATTTTGTGGCATAAAATAAAGTGCAGTGGCATTCAAAAGTTTCTTAAAAAGTGGGTACCAAGGTTGGGAGGGCCATTTTGGTACTATAACTATTCCTTCAGCTTTGTCTTGAATGATTTTATCTAATACTCTCGTTATTAATGAAAAAGGAGGAAAAGCGTAAAAGTATTCGTTTTGCCAATTCAGTGTAAATGCGTCAACGTATTCTGAGTTTGGGTCAGGTCCCCATGATACATATCTTTTACACTTTTTATTTTGCATCGAGGCAAATAAATCTATTGTAGGGTAATTAAATTTTGAGCAAATTGTACTGAATACTTTATTATTTAACGAGTACTCGGTTTCTATGAATTGAGATCTGGACTGACGGTCAGCAAAAACATTTTCTTTGGTTGAAATATATGATGCGAATATTTCAATGTTTTTTGATTCACACCAGTGCCAAATTTTGTATACTATTTTATTCAATTTTGGAAATTGAACGCTCCCTTTTTTGTTAATACAAGCAATTGCTGTTTTGTTATCAATGCGCAATAGAATTGCGCAGTTTGAAAATTCTTTAGCAAATGATTGTAATCCATAGAAGGCGGCGCGTAATTCTAATTGATTAATGTGTAAATTTTGTTCATTAGTTGACCAAAAGCCTTTTGTTTCCTTCCCATTCGCGCAAGCTCCCCAACCCGTTTTTGAAGCATCTGTGAAAATTTCAATTTGAAAATTTGTTGGGGTTTTCATATTTTGATGAGATGATTTTACATTATTTATCCACCATTCTAATTCATGATTTGTATAAGAGGGTATATGCATTTTTCTATTATAATTTTCAGGTTCTATTTTTAACGTCTCGAATTTAGCCCTTTCTAAATTTTTAATGTGAACCCAGCCATACTTAACAGCAGGGCACGCTGCGACTAATTTCCCGATTATGCTCGCGAAGTCTCTTACTGAACAATAATTTTTATTTTTTATATAATTTAGAGTTTTAACTAATTTTAGTTTTTTGTCGTCGGGCAGTCTTATTGTCATATCATGGCTGTTATAGAGGAATCCTAAAAATTTTATTTCTTTCGAGGGTATTAAATTGCTTTTTTTGTGATTTATTAAGAAACCTAGCTTTTTTAGTAATTCAAGAGCGTGATTTACTGATGTGGTACATTCTTTTTTGGTTTTACCTATTATCAGTAAATCATCTAGGTAGATAACGCAGAGAACGTTTAATGTTTCTCTGAGATATTGAATTACAGGCTTCAAGAGTTTAGTAAAAATGTATGGGGCAATATTGAGACCGAATGGTAAGCATTGGAATTCGAATATTTTGTTTTCGTATTCAAATCTCAAATATTTTTTATGTTCTTCATGTATTGGTAGAAGATAATAAGCATCTTTCATATCAATGATAGCTAAAAAATTGTCTTGAGTTATTAATTTAGAAGCGGTTCTATAATCTTCTAATTTAAAGTGACTAGTTTGAATAGATTGATTAAGTTTTTTTAAATTTAAAATGAATCGATACTTGCCATTCGGTTTCAGGGCTAGAAAGTAGCTGGAGAAAAATTCACCCTTTTTATAATTTTTTTCTTGAATTGCCCCTACATTTTTTAATTCTTTTATAGCCGCATTGTAATGAATTTTTTCATTGGTATGTATGGTTACCTTTGGTTTTATATTTTGTTTGGGAAATTTAGAAAAAGGTATTTTAATTCCCTGAGTCCACTGTAAAATAGACTTATTATGGGTGATTTCTAACCAATTGTGAAAGAAATGTTTTAAACGACCCGCATATGGGCTTACCTCAGTTAATATTTCTTGGTTCGGCCCCTCTTTTGATGGTCCTGGTCCTTGATCGATGGAGTGTACTTTTTCCTTTGAGACGAAGGATGTCGTGGATAGTTTAAATGATCCTGTTGTTTCCTTGTATTTTTTGAATGGAAATCCGATGACTGTGTCTGATGTTTTGATGTGGAAGGCTTATTGGTGTAATGTTTTTTAACTACTTTTAAATCCTTCGCAACTTTATGAACGGCTTCCTTTGATTTGACGTTTTCGGCAAAATTTGAACCTAAAAGGAACTCGTCTCTATCGCTATTTTCGATTAGCTTCCTGGAACTATAGTTCAAGTAGGGTAGGATTTGATATTTCCTACTTGATGAGATAGCTTGATGAATATTGCAAAGTAGTTGGCCAATATCTGCAAGGGTCGAGCATGTATTTTTTAATTCTTCGTGATTCTCAGATTTTAGAATATTATTTAATTCTACACCTGTTGCTGATAAGGCATGAGCAATTTGTAATTGCAGTTTCTCCAGGAATTGATCGTGTCGAATAGCTTTACTATCCATGCAGTGTTGCACTTCTGCATTTAGTTTTGGAGGCATCATTAGTTGGCAATTTTCAAACACTGGATATTTTTTCATGACTTCCTCTTTTTGTTCCTTATTTAGTCCTTGCTTCAGGTAAACATTCCATCGCAGACAAATTTCCTCATGAAGGGGATCTTGTTGCTTGTTTTTATTTTCGGGATTTGATCCCAGAAGGTCAATGAGTTTGTTTGTACTTTCATTGTTTTCCTTTCCTCTATTGTCCTCGTTATTGTTATCGGATGGTCCCGGAGAGGAAATTTTCTCAGTGTCGCCTGTGAATTTAAAATTTAATTTCGTAAATTGTTGAGAATATTTAATATTGACTTTAATTTTTGTAATGTTTATAGCAAAACTTTGGTTTTAAAATTTGATTATTAAGTAATTTTTATGGACTTATAGCGAAGTCGAATTTTATAAATGTTAAATGATTTATAATTTTTAATAGACCTATAGCGAGGCCATATGATTTTATGTAGTTTCTGATTTTTTAGCGAAAATCGATTTAACTAATTTATAATGAAGGCATGGCGGCCCACTTTTTAATTATTTACTTACTAGTATCTGAAGTACTATTTTCAGATTCACTTCCGCTTGAAGAATAACTGGAAATCTCATCTCTGATTTGTCGCACTTCTTGTAAAATTTTGTCGAGTTTTCTTTTCTTTGAAACACTTTTCTTTTCACTTTGAGAGCGTTTCATTTTACACGATGTTGTTCCGTTGGGTACAAATAACGAAGTGAGGTAATCGAAGAGGACACCGGCCGGAGAGAAGTAGAGGGGATTTTTGAGAATTTGCTACCTGTGGTGCTATAAACTGTACCGTTGGGTGTAGATAAGGGATTACTACTGTGTGTAATTATTGAGGAAGACAAGCGAAGAATAATAAGATTCATTACATATGAAAACAACAATAAAAAACTTTAATTTATGTAAACTGTTTTGTATAGCAATTTACAACAAGAAGAACACATGTGACAGCTTTTAGTAGTTCATAGAACCAAGAGATGGCGCCAAAGGTTCCAAAACTGACCAATTTTGATTATTTTTAGCTTTAAATTAGCAACAATAAAATATGTTTTCTTTTCGAGTAAAAATTCATTAGTGATGAAAGACACACAATGAGAGACATTTATTTTGTTCAAATTGTTAAAGAAAAGTTAATGCTAGTAAATTAAATATCAAGTGCCACCGAACAGCTGTCACATATACACTTTACAAAAAATAAAGTTTTTATTTATTCCTGAATGGCAAATGAGTCTCATCCTCCGTATTTTCCTACAAAATTAAATTTCCCAAATGGAAAAATTATTTTGTTTCGTTGTTTTCGAGAAATGGTCGTTGCAGTTTGAGCTAGTAGTCAAAGATGTGTTACAGGGAAACTGCCCATATTTAACTTTCTAACGATAATTTTTTTCAAATAATTACAACAAATAAAATACTCATCCAGTGTATTCATGATAAAAAATGAGTTTTCCAAATTTATAGGTAATAATATCTTATATTTTCCAAGAAACGGTCGTTGCAGATTTTTAATCGTTTTAGATCTGCAATGTCGATAAGTGGGATCCCCTTAAGGTTATGGTATGCAATTCGCTCGAAATTGCACACGAAAATTTTATGAGAAATGACGCACATTTATTTTTCTACTTTACGTGATATGAATTAAAAGTTGTAAATTCTTTGCGAGTAATGTCAAAAACATTACAAGAAAAGATTTTAACAGAATTTTTTTAATTTAATTAAATTTTTTATAAAAAACATAATTAATTATTGCTGCAAATTAATTATAATGTCTCGTACGAATTTCAGGCGAACTTCACATGAAATTCCAAACAGACTTTTATTTAGTTTAAATAATTTAATATATTTTGATTTTTTCGTGAATTTTGAACAAAAATTCAATAACTTTGATTTCATTTGTTCAAACCTTCACATTTTTAGGAATAATATGAAGAATGAGTAAAATATAACGCGAAATACAATTTAATTTATTCTGCCTTTTTATTAATAAATTTTACTAATAAAGTTTGAAGTGATGATTAAATTTTGGTTGAAACTTCATTTGAAATAAAATTTTCAAAAAGAAAGAGAAAAATTATATGTTTAAGAAAAATTAAGTAGGGGAGAGTGGTCCTAAGTTGGCCGCCTAAGCTAATTGGTCGAAAATCGTAACAAAATGGAATTTAATCAAGTCAGCAAGTATATAATTGTGTTCAGCGATCGTTTTCCTGTAATTTTATGTTATTTAGAACGTTATACACGGAAAGAAAAAGTCCGTCAACCATTAATGGATTAGTATATTACTTTGAGATGGGACTCTTTTTCCGTTGATGGTTACTTAAATTTACTTAACGATTGAAAAACTTCATAAAAGTTTAAAAAACAAGTCATGGATTGATTAGAATGCCAGTATGTGACCAATTGTTTTAGATTTAATGCTGAATTGTTATCAATGGCTGTTTGAATGTTTACGAATCATTAGTGAAAGTTTGTGAAACGTTAGTTGACTCGTATTCTAAATCGGTGCTCTTCACTAGCGCATTGTTGCGCAGTGTACCGATGCGCATTTCCTCCGGTTTCTCTATAGTCCATGTGTTTTTGCTGTCTGCTATACATATCCCTATATGAGGCATTCCATGTCAAGTGATCCAGGTGGAGAAAAATTTTTCTCCAATCGTAGCAAAACTTGGGGCTTTTGTAGTACTAATAGATAGTAATTTTTCGTGAAAATATTTTTTTACCTAGTCCAATATTTTCCGAGGGGAAGGGGGTTAAATTTTTGGGTTTTTCAGTACAATGCTTATTTCGATAATTTTTTACTCTTAAACTATTAAACATAATAATTTGGCAAGGTACATTTTGGAAAGGTTTTTTCATGCTCTTTCGATTGAAAATAAGCATTTAAAAAAAAATTTTTTTTGACCCAAAAAAATCAAAATTAAAAATAAATTTTAATTTTTTGGAAAAAAGGTCCCATTTTTTTTTTTTTTTTTTTTAAACGAAAGCTGAGGTTTTTTCCTAAAAGGACATATAAATGAAAAAGTGGGACAAGAATGTTTAAACATTGAAAAAATGAATTTTCTCGTAAACAGAGCTAAAAACCGGGTTTAGAGAGTAGAAACCTCTGTTTTTCAATGTTTAAACATTCTTGTCCCACTTTTTCATTTCTATGTCCTTTTAGGAAAAAACCTCAGCTTTCGTTTAAAAAAAAAAAAAAAAAAAAAATGGGACCTTTTTTCCAAAAAATTAAAATTTATTTTTAATTTTGATTTTTTTGGGTCAAAAAAAATTTTTTTTTTAAATGCTTATTTTCAATCGAAAGAGCATGAAAAACCCTTTCCAAAATGTACCTTGCCAAATTTTTATGTTTAATAGTTTAAGAGTAAAATTTATCGAAATAAGCATTACACCGTAAGACACCTGGATCACTTGACATGGAATGCCTCATATACTATTATGTGTAATGTAAATATTTAACTTAACTAATAATTTGCAGTTGAATTGCGTCTAGAAATTGACCTCGATAAAAATATATTTTCTTTTATATTTCTCGCTAATTAAAAAGTAGTTATTAGTGCAAAATCATTTCTCACAAGTTGCGAAAAATTTTGTTATTTGGTATATAAGAACAGTTCGCTTCTAAACGTAAAGTGTTATAAGTGTGCGTTTCTACGTGTAGTTATTAAGTACGCGAATATATATGTAAGTCTTGGGTTTTAGGTTACTTGCGTTAAAATGCGAAAATGTGTTGGTCTAAAGCGTCTAAGAGTGTAAATAAAATATCGGAACTGTGCAACGAAAAAAATGTGTTCATTCTGTACCAAATAGTGTCTAAAATTAGGGATGATTCTGAAAGAAGTTGAATTTTTTGAATGCTTTTGATAGTCATAGGAAATTTAATAGACAGTTTTCTAAATTTTAGTAAACGAGTATTATATATTGATGACAGTTTTCTAAATTTCAGCAAGCAACTCGTCATTGATTGTGACTCAAAGAATGTTATCCATTTAATGATTTTGTGTCGCGTCTCAAAGTAATATACTAGTCTATTAATGATTGACGGACTTTTTCTTTCCGTGTAGAATGGCTTTTGTATTCTTAATACAATAAAGAATGAAAAGTTGCATTTTGGACATTTTAGAAATTAGCGGTCCTAAATTGCCCATCACTTTTTTTGCTTGAGTATAAGGAATAAATGCATATTCTTTTCAATTACGCAGAAATTTGACAAATTTGATACATTTAGGAGAATAAATACGCATTATTTAATTATTTTTGTTTAGAAAATAAAGCATCCTACGTGAAAAAGTTCCCGGGAGTCACTCTCGAGAAATTCCCAGGAAATTCACGGGAGTGAAAAAAACAAAAGAAAAATTTTTTTATTCATTTGTTTTTTTTACTTCCGGGAATTTCCTGGGAATTTTTCGAGAGTGACTCCCGGGAATTTCTCGGCCCAATTCCCGGGAACATTTTTACGTGGGATTGTTTTATTTTATTTATTTGCAAAATAATAGGTGTCCAACTTAGGACCACTGCAGATTTTTACAAGTTTCAAATTATTACATTTAGAGCTGTGCAAAATAATTCGAACAGAACTGTTCGAATTTCTTCGTCTAGTTCGAATGTCGAATATTCGACATTTCGACGCCCCAAAACCGAAAAAAACTCGGTTCGGTTTGAATTTTGCACAACACTAATTACGCTAATAAAAAAAATTTCATTAAAAAACCAACAGAAAAACAAGAAAAATGTAATTTTTTTTGTCATAAACAATATTATTGTCTAACAATGCGTAGAAGAATCTTAGATTATAATTAGGTCCATAAATTATATCATGGTTTATCAATATATCATGCCACAAAATTATAAATTCGTCCAGTATACCATATCTGAAAAACGCATGGTGGCCAACTTAGGCCCACGGCCAACTTAGGACCACTCTCTCCTAATTTTATCTCTTATCCTTCTCGGGTAAAAATAATTTTACCTGATTTCGTATGAAATTCTATAAATGTAATGTAAATGTCCCTATTTGTGCACGTGTACCGATAAATGTTTTCATAATTCAATTTAAAAAAATTAATATCCTTTTACCATCTGCATTTCATCATCAACATTTCGCCATCTTGTATCATTTGTCATTTGACAGATTAACATTTTAAAGTTTAATGGAGCAAAAAAAAATTAAATTTTTATAAATTAAAGTGAGAATTTATGAGATTTGATACCAATTTACCTTTTTCAACAGTTGGTACATGTAAAGGTGAGTAATGTAGTATTTGTGTAAATTTCGTAAAAATTGATTGAATTTTTTATATTATTATATCCGTTTTATATTAATTTTCTAAGCTAAACAACAAAATTTTTCAAATATTTACATTAATTACATTAATTTGTATAATTATTAAATCGAACATATTATGTTTAATAAAAAAAATAATTTTTGGATAGCTGTATACAAATAATTGTTTCAGTCAAACATTTCGACAGGAAACCATTGCAGGTATTTGGTTTCCCGGGTGAAAATAATTCAACCTAATTTCATACTCTGTATATATATATATATAAAAAGTATATTAATTTATGGCAGAACTCATTCCAAATATTTTTTAAGTCATGTTGAAACATTCATTATTGTAATTTGAAATATTTTAACTTTTTAAAGTTGTAAAAATTTATTTGAGAAAAGAATAAACGAAAACAGAAAATTTCTTATCATTTCTGCCTATCGTTTTTCACCTAGTGAGAATTAAAATTTGCTTCCACCTGCTCGACCACTATTATTTTTGTCCATCATATATTCTAGTCAACCAAAATAGAGTATCGTTAAGTTCAAAATCCAACATCGAAAAATCAAAGTTAGTAGGATCAAAAATGACATTTTAAATTTAATCACCCATATATATATATATATTATCGGTTTCCCCGCGCAATTCGGTAGACACTCTGTCAATTCTATTATGGTAAACTAAATCCCGTCAAAGACTGGTACTGGTATTATTAAAAATATTAAGTTTCTAAAAATTAATCTAAAATCCAAAAAAACTCTTGTCACACGGGATGACCCTCTTAAAGAAATTATATTTCAATTAAAAATTGATACACAACCGATTCTTTGTACCAATTTTTTACAAGTAACATGAAAAATTTTGTACGTAATTTAAAAAAAATTTTATTCACAATCTATATATATATAAAATCAGACTTTTGTCTGTACATTGCTCAGAACTTTAAATTTCGCACATAATTATTCGTTTTAGGCATCAAGGATTCCAAATATACCAATAAAAAATTTCGTGTATGTATGTATGTATGTATGTATGTATGTATGTATGTATGTATGTATTGTAACGCGGCATTTTATTTGCCGCGTACAGATTAATAAATTTTGTAAATAATCGAATTTTTAATCTTTTCTTATTCACGTCAAATCGAGAATCAACATTTATTTTCTCCTTCCGAGAATTATTCTCTTATTTATCAACTTTCAAAATGCATAGTTTCAAACCTGTAAAATAGCGAACCGTCAGATCGCTGGTCAACACAATTATTGTAAACATAAGAAAACTGATACTTCGATATTCTTTCATGTAAAACTTAACACCGCGAGTTCTTGACTTCTCATCGCCCGGATTACTGCCGAGATATTGCTCCGTATTCGTCCAACATGGGAAATGTTTCCTTACTTATTACTGGAAATAAATGCTGGTCATATTAATTGGCAGTAAAACTAATATCCATCGGCGAGGACATCAGCTGTCATAACACTGGCCGCAGCCATCTTGCGAACCAGTCGTCGTCGTGCAGTGCCCCTCGCGGAGACTAAGCGAACTTTTATGAACTCTTCTCGACAGTCGGTAATTTACCTAATTACTGACTGTTGCGCATCGATTACCATCGGAAAATCATGTAACAAGTGCGCATGGGACTCACCACGAAGTGGAGATGCGCGTCGACTTCGGCGTCCCCGTCGGCCATTTAATTGATTCTCATTTTGGCGTCTTTGTGACAGGTCGCAGTAGACCTTTTCTATAATAAAAATTAAATAAAAATTGCATTTTTTGTGCCTTTTGATGAGAGGATGAGCCGTGGGACAATGAGGGGACGTCGGCGTATCTCCGGTGAGTCTCTGAATAATTAAATGTGTTGTCTCCTGACGAACAATCGATTTAAATTTAAAGTGTGTCAATTTTCTTTGTTTCACGACATGTCATTTTTGTAACTTTTGAACAGGTCCCGTCTGGACCTGTAATTTCTTGTGATTAAATCAAAAACTAAAACAAACTAACTGGTGATTTCTCTTACCCCGCGCTCTCCTTGAAAAGATTGAGCTAGCGTAAAATTAAATAAATTTTAGGTTTGAATATTTTTCCATAAAATATCTCTGGCGTTCGGGCATTAATTCAAACAACAAAGTAACGTGTGTTTTATTTAATTAGTTGATCCTGAAGTAAACAAAAATAAATTCTTGAAATAAAATAACCTCATTTAGAGTAATAAAATTCATAGTAATTTCTCAAATAATTATAAAAATAGTAAGACACCCGTTATAGTATGTATGTATGTATGTATGTATGTATGTCGGTATGTCACATAATCTTTGTTCGCGCATCACTTAAAAACTGGTAAACCATTTGAAACCAAATTTGGCAGAATGTTAGACCTTGGGCCAAGGAAGGTTTATAAATTTACAGATTTGAAAAATATTAATTAGAACGAGAGATATTCAATTTTTCGAAAATTTCAAAAATCAAAAATTTTCAAATTTTCCATTTTTTTAAAAAATGCTTTCAAACTTTCTATAATTGAGTATAACATGTTATTTAGTCACATTTTAGAATAGTTTTGCCAAAAATAATGTCCTATAACTAAGATGTAAATATAATTTTTTTTTTAAATTCAAAAAATCGAAATTTTTTAAATTTTATATTTTTTAATAAATTGCTTTTAAACTCTCTATAATTGATTATTACATGTTATTTAGTCAAATTTTAGCATAATTTTTAAAAAAGTACTGTCCTATAACTAAGACGTAAGTATAAAAATGATTTCGAAAAATGCAAAAAATCGCAAATTTCCAAATTTTATATTTTTTAATGGACTGCTTTTAAACTATCTATAATTAAGTATTGCATGTTATTTAGTCACATTTTAGCATAATTTTAAGATTTAAGGTTATGTTATTCAATGGTCACGTGACTTATAGTAAAGTATATGGGACACGTGACCACTAAATAACATGACCTTAAGTATAAAAAAGTTTTCAAATACTTAAAAAAATCGCAAGTTGACAAAGTTTACATTGTTTAATGAATTGCTTTTAAACACTGTATAATTGAGTATTGCATGTTATTTAGTCACATTTTCGCATAATTTTGCACAAAAAATGATATGACTAAGATGTAAGAATAAAAATATTTTCGATATCAATAAATCGAAAAAATTATAATTGTTATTAATTACTATCAAGTTTAATTCAGTAGTATTTTAAGGTCTCTGATTAAGATTTTGACGTCAAAATAATGCAATTCGTAATTATTTATCCAATTCATTTAGTATTCTTTAATTAAAAGAAGTTCAGAGACTTTAAAAATGGCCAATACATTTGATAGGGTTTCTACCAACACGAAGTTAAAGTCCACAACATTGATCAACGAAAAAAAATTTATTTAATGCATTCAAGTATTATTTTTAATATAATATTTAATTGTAAAATAATTATTATCTAAATATAAACATCAACCTTTTCTTCCTAAATAGTTTTGTGTCAATATTGTTGCTTTATTTTTAATTAATTTGCTTAGTGAACCATTTTTTTTCGTTGATCAACGTTGTGGACTTCAACATGGTCTACCAACCGGGAAATAGCCGGGAATTAAATTTTACTGGGAAAAACTAATAATTAGTTACCATTAACTATTTCGTGAGGAAAATATTACTATTTCAATCAGTGACAGATTTTTTTCTATCAAATTTGATATTCAGGAACAGTATTTGGCAACTTGTAGTACTTTGTGCGTTTGTAGTACTGCAATTAATGTATT
Organism: Leptopilina heterotoma; assembly: GCF_015476425.1. Lineage (NCBI taxonomy): Eukaryota > Metazoa > Arthropoda > Insecta > Hymenoptera > Figitidae > Leptopilina > Leptopilina heterotoma. The sequence goes on from NW_025111066.1 coordinate 526,665, forward strand.
AAAAATTAATCCTAAATTTACACCAGCTTTTGGAGTCAAAGAAGAGGCTAATTATAAATAATTGTGTCACAATTAGACAATTAGACAATAAAAATTAAAGTAAAAAGCAGTTTTTAAAATCAAATTAATATAATAAAACTATTTTAATTTGTTAAGAAAATTCCCGGTTTTTCCTGGTCAAATTAAACTCCCGTCTATTTATCGGTTTCCCCGCGCAATTCGGTAGACACTCTGTCAATTCTATTATGGTAAACTAAATCCCGTCAAAGACTGGTACTGGTATATAACATATTTTCTTAAAAAAGAGTATTTTCATAAAATAAAAATAACCCCAAAAATACTACTGAATTAAACTTGATAGTAATTAATAACAATTATAATTTTTTCGATTTTTTGATATGGAAAATATTTTTATACTTACATTTTAGTCATATCATTTTTTGTGCAAAATTATGCTAAAATATGACTAAATTACATGTAACACTCAATTATACAGAGTTTAAAAGCAAATCATCAAAACATGTAAAATTTGTGATTTTTAAAATTTTTTGAAAACATTTTTATACTTTAATCTTAGTTATAAGATATTATAATTGAGCCGTTATTTATTCTTTTTAATCGGTCATTGAAATGTGGAGTATTTCCACTTGTTTGGAAAAGAGGTATTATAGTACCGGTTTATAAAGAATATGATAAGAAAAATATAACTAATTACCGTCCTATAACGCTTTTGATCTCTTTAGCTAAAATTTTCGAAAGCCTAGTTTATGATATAATTTATAATCAGGTGGAGCATCTTATTATAGATGAGCAGCATGGTTTTATGAGGCGCAGGTCTGTATTGACTAATTTGGCTTTGTTTACTAACTTCGTGTCTTCAAATCTTGATAGGGGTATTCAGGTTGATGCGATATATACTGATTTTGCTAAGGCATTTGAAAAGGTTGATCATGTAGTTTTGCTGGCTAAGTTGGAAGCATTGGGATTTTCTCGTGAGTTCATTGTATGGATAAAAGATTATCTGAATAATCGTTATTCATCTGTTCGTGTTCAACATGATTTTTCAGATCCTTTTTTAATAACTTCTGGAGTACCGCAGGGCTTGAATCTTGGACCTCTCTTTTTATTATTATTTATAAATGACATACCGATTTCTATAAAACATAGTTTATTTCTTTTATTTGCAGATGACCTTAAAATTTTTAATAAAATTACCTGTAATCAAGACCTTTATAATCTTCAATCAGATCTTAATCAACTAGTGGGATGGTCATTTAGAAATAAGCTTTTATTTAACAATAATAAATGTTTCATTATCTCGTTTAAAAAAAACTCTGACCTATTAAAATATAATTATACTATAAGCAATAGAATTCTTTCACGGGTCTCCATGATTCGGGACCTGGGTGTTTTGCTTGATGCATCTTTGAATTTTAAATCCCATGTTTTATTAACCATTAATAAAGCAACCAGAACCTTGGGCTTTATTACCAGAAATGCGACTCGCTTTAAGAGCATACTAGCAATGAAGATTTTGTATTTTTCTTTGGTAAGATCAATTATTGAGTTTGCCTCAATCATTTGGTCACCCTATCAAGATTATCTTATGATAGAATTAGAAAGAATACAAAACAAGTTTATGCGTTTTGTTGCGAGGCAGACTGGAATGTCGTTTGATTATTATAGTCATGACTATTCTGAGTTGAGACGGATTTTGGGAATACCACTTTTAAGGAAAAGATTTCTTTTTTCAGACTTACTTTTTTTGTATAAGATAATCAACGGTATTATAAATTGCTCACCTTTATTATCTTTATTAAATTTTGCAGTTCCATTTAAACCTTCCAGAAATCCGACTCTATTCAAGGAGTCATTTCATAAAACTAGTTTTATACTAAATTCAGTGATCGCTAGATTAACTAGAGAGGCTAATGAGTATCACGATGTTTTAGATTTCTACGGTGTGCCTCTGGTTACATTTATTAATAGCTTGAGAAATCATATTTTCATGACTGTATGAACTGTATGCCAGCGTTTGCATTTGATTGAAATTAATATCTATAGGTTATAAGTACTTCTGTACGAAAGGGATTTTCCCGTGTAAATTAGAATAAATAAATAAATATTATTTTTTGAAAAACTATGCTAAAATGTGACTAAATAACATGTAATGATTATTTATAGATAGTTTAAAAGCAGTCCATTAAAAAATATAAAATTTGGAAATTTGCGATTTTTTGAATTTTTCGAAATCATTTTTATACTTACATCTTAGTTATAGGACAGTATTATTGGAAAAATTATGCTAAAATTTGACTTAATAACATGTAATACTCAATTATAGAGAGTTTAAAAGAAATTCATTAAAAAAATATAAAATTTGAAAAATTTCGATTTTTTGAATTTTTTAAAAAAAATTTTATACTTACATCTTAGTTATAGGACATTATTTTTGGCAAAACTATTCTAAAATGTGACTAAATAACATGTTATACTTAATTATAGAAAGTTTGAAAGCATTTTTTAAAAAAATGTAAAATTTGAAAATTTTTGGTTTTTGAAATTTTCGAAAAAATTGAATATCTCCCGTTCTAATTAATATTTTTTAAATCTGTAAATTTATAAACCTTCCTTGGTCCAAGGTCTAACATTCTGCCAAATTTGGTTTCAAATGGTTTAGCCGTTTTTAAGTGATGCGCGAACAAAGATTCTGTGACATACCGACACACATACATACATACATACATACATACATACATACACGAAATTTTTTATTGGTATATTTGGAATCCTTGATGCCTTAAACGAATAATTATTTGCGAAATTTAAAGTTCTGAGCAATGTACAGACAAAAATCTGATTTTATATATGGGGCATTCCACGCCAAGTCGGACACCTTTTGACTTTTGCATCTCCGATTTTTTTCAAATATTTTTTTTCTTTTAGTGCTGGTTGAAAGGAACTTCCATGATTTTTTTCAAATTTTTTCATGAAGTAATTTAAGAGATCTGGGTTTTTGAAAAATCACGTTTTTTACATAAATTTTTTTTTTAAATGCTTATAACTCGGACAAAAATTGATCAAATTGGACGTTCGATATATGAAAATTTTTGTTTTTACACGTAGTTTTTGATAAAAATATTTAAAAATTTTTTTTTTTTAATTTACCAAAAAAATTTTAAATTTTAAAAATAAAATTTAATTTTTAAGAATGTATGTATCGATCGATTTTTTTCAAAATTTTTTGTAAGAAACTGGTACTAAATTAAGAATTTTTAATCCTTGTCTGATTGTGGGCAAACGATGGGATCTATTTATTTTGAAATTTTTAATTTTTGTAAAACGGTAGGTAGCCAAATGCCTAACTTGCAATTTGATCAAATCACTTTTTTAAACAGTAAGAAGGTTAAGTTCGGAGAGACTCAGTCTGAAAACAGTTTTGGTTTGAAAAATTTGCGTGATTTGGTCAAATGTCAAGTTACGCATTTGGCTACCTACCGTTTTCACTGCGTATACAAAAATTAAAAATTACAAAATAAATAGATCCCATCGTTTGCCCACAATCAGACAAGGATTAAAAATTCTTAATTTAGTACCAGTTTCTTACAAAAAATTTTGAAAAAAATCGATCGATACATACATTCTTAAAAATTAAATTTTATTTTTAAAATTTAAAATTTTTTTGGTAAATTAAAAAAAAATTTTTTTTAATATTTTTATCAAAAACTACGTGTAAAAACAAAAATTTTCATATATCGAACGTCCAATTTGATCAATTTTTGTCCGAGTTATAAGCATTTAAAAAAAAAATTTATGTAAAAAACGTGATTTTTCAAAAACCCAGATCTCTTAAATTACTTCATGAAAAAATTTGAAAAAAATCATGGAAGTTCCTTTCAACCAGCACTAAAAGAAAAAAAATATTTGCAAAAAATCGGAGATGCAAAAGTCAACAGGTGTCCGACTTGGCGTGGAATGCCCCATATATATATATATATATATATATATATATATATATATATATATATATATATATATATATTTATCACTGTAGCTTATTATTGATTATAACCATTTTTATTTTAAATATTACAACGGAATATTATTTTTAACCTTTTCTTAAAAGTATTTTTATTACTTACAAAGCATAAATTTTGTGTCTAGTAAGAATTTATTTGTTTGTAAATTTATTTATGATTAATTGATCAATTATTATCAATTATTATTTAATTGATAAAAATTTTAATAATAGTTTTTTAAATAGTTTTGTAGATTTATAAAAATGAAGAAAACAGTAGCTCTTAGTGTCACAAATCTAAAAAATGTAAAGTAAATCCTAATAAAATAGTAGTAAACTTATATAGTATAGGTTTTATAGTAGATTTCTGTTGATGTATATTGTTATTTTTCTGAAAAATTTCGACATTTAAAAGTTAATCAAATTTTATTCTGACATGTTTTATATTATACATTATGTGAAACGCATACTATATATGATATTTTCTTGTATAGTGTTTATAATTAATATAAAAAACACTCTTATTTTTCTTAAGATTAAATTATTTCTCTAATAATAAACACTATATCTTAATTTTTTCGACTTACTTTTAAATTCAATCATTGACAACTTTTGTGAATTTATTAGGTACCTATTAACTAATTATCAATTATTCCATTAACTTAATCATATATTAAAAAAGACATTTACATTATACTTTATAAATTTGAATTAACGAAATTTTACTGATTATCCCCAACGACAAGTATGTTACTGATTTAAAATGTGTATTTGTGTAATTAATTAGTGAAATTTCATTAATTCAGTATAAACACTGCAAAATAAGACACCTCTTTTTGCAATGAAATCACTATTTCAGATAATTTATCACATTAAATTTAAATCAGTGAAAAATTACTGATAAAATCACTGAGAATCATTTAATTTTCACTGATTGTTAAAAGGTATTCACTGAGAATTATAGTGATTTACTATTGGTGATTGACTTTCTGCTTTTAAATTAGTAAATTTTACTAATAATTAGTAATTTCTGCTAACTTATTAGTAAACCTTACTAATTCAAAATTAGTAACAATTTTTACTAATTCAATTTTAGAGAGTTGATAAAATAGATTAACTGGTTCATTTAGCAAAAAAATTACTGGCAATCAGTAAAATTCTATACTTAAGAAGCAATGAATTTTTAATGACAATTAGTCATAAAATTAACAGATTTAAATAAAGAAAAATCGTCCACCAAAATGACAGCGAGTCAATTATATTTTACTAACTGTCAGGGGTATTTTATTGATTCAAATTTAAACCCAAGTAGCACGTAATATTGGGAACATTCCAGCAATATGTCACAACATTAAGGCAATATTGGTAATGTTAAGGCAATGTTCCCAATATCGCTGTAATATTACGTGCTACTGGGGAAAGTATAATTCAACTTTTTTTTGCTTATGTTTTAATACAATTTTATTTTAATTGAAATTTATTATTAAATTTTATTATTATAATTTATTTATATATTATAATATTATAACTAATTGTATATTTATCTTACTATCTATTACAGAAATATATATATATATATATAATTAAATTTTATTATTGAATAAGTTATTTATTTTGTATATACACTTATATACAGTATAACTCGGTTGTACGTCAGATGGAAAAAAATTGTCCACCTAAATCAACTCTGTTGATTTAGGCCACACCTATACTGCCCAAAAGGCCCGCCTGGACCAACCCAGCACAAGGGGTGGGTCCTTCATCTTCTACAAGGGAAGGGGTAGGGTGCTAATGACACTCAAGGCTACGTTCTGAATTTCAAGTAAAGAATTGCTCAGTTGATCCTCTTGTCCTAGAGCTTACAGGTTATTCTTAGAGTTGAACCAGAAAGCCCTGTTGTGTCAAAGTGTCAGAAGTGTAAAAGCAAAATCAATTTACTTTCAAAAGTTTTTGATGTTACTTTAAAATCAGTGAAAAAATATTGTAATTTATCTCATCTTTGTGGTGCTAAGTTTTGAAGAAGTGTTTTACTTGCATTCATCTGCTTCAAAGAATTCAGAATTCCTGCTCCTACCTTTAGCATCTGCTTCAAAGAGTTGAAAATTTCAAAAGCTCACACACAAAAATTAATTGTAAGTAATTTTATAAATATATGGGCAATTCCACGCAAGATTATCCTATGACCTTGAGAATTCGGTTAAACATATTTTTTTCTCAATCTATATGGAAAAAAAAGAAATACGTGTTATTTTATTTTTGTTTAATCGCCCAAATTTTCGAGTTATGAATTTTCGAAATTTTGGATTTGTAACTGTAGACATATTTTCAGTAGCTTATAAGTCTGAAAATATTGAGTTTAGAAAAAACTTGTCAAGGAATGAAAGTTTTAGTTTACTTTCAACTTTTAAGAAATGTAAAAAAAAATTTTTTTTTTAATTTTTTATTAAAAAAAATTTTTTTTTATAAACAAATTAATTTTTTTTTAACTTTGGACCCCCTTTTTTTTTTAAATTTATTTATACCTTATAATATACAGAAGATTTTCCAAAAAGTTTTGGAGTGGGCCGACGCGTTTAATGAGTTGTACAAAATTTTCAAAAATCACGTGCAAGGTGCTCGCGTTCTACGAAACTCCTCACAATGGAATTTTTTTACAATTTACTTCTCAAAAAATGTCTACAGACTAAAATTTTTAATCGATTCGAGTGTTTTTTGTTTTAAATAAAAGGAGAACAATTTCTGAAGATATCTCTCCATGCAAACCTAAAAATCTTTAATTGTTTATAATTTTTTTTAAAAACAAAAAGTTAACAAATTAATTGTGTAGTTTCCTTTAAAAATGAAAGATTATTTTCTTATTTTGCTACTACACATGTCCTAAATCAGATTCAATTAATATAACATACGACCGCCAAATAAATAGTAAAACATAAAATAATTTATCTAAACTGTTATAAACAATATTAGTTAACAAATAGTTAACTTTGGTTCCTCTCCATAAAAAAACTTTGTTCTTTCATATTCATATTGTACTTTAGGTTCATTTAATGAATACATCTCCCTTTCGTTAAAAAACAATTTTTAATTGTTATAAACAATAATAGTTAACAAATAATGAACTTTGGTTCCTCTGCACCAAAAAGAATTTTTTTCATATTTTTCATTGAAGTTTATTACAAAGAATGTTTGTGTCAAAATAAAACAATAAACATTTTAATGTAAAATATATATTAATTGCATTTATTTTATTTTAATTAATTTTTTTATTTAAATTTTCAAAAACACAAAGAAAGAAAAAAACATTTAATACAAATTTATATAAATTAAATTGTTTATAGTTATTGATCAAACTATTTCATACGTTCACTATTATTTAACAAAAAATTTTTGGTGCAGAGGAACCAAAGTTCATTATTTGTTAACTATTATTGTTTATAACAATTAAAAATTGTTTTTTAACGAAAGGGAGATGTATTCATTAAATGAACCTAGAGTACAATATGAATATGAAAGAACAAAGTTTTTTTATGGAGAGGAACCAAAGTTAACTATTTCTTAACTAATATTGTTTATAACAGTTTAGATAAATTATTTTATGTTTTACTATTTATTTGGTGGTCGTATGTTATATTAATTGAATCTGATTCAGGACATGTGTAGTAGCAAAATAAGAAAATAATCTTTCATTTTTAAAGGAAACTACACAATTAATTTGTTAACTTTTTGTTTTTAAAAAAAATTATAAACAATTGAAGATTTTTAGGTTTGCATGGAGAGATATCTTCAGAAATTGTTCTCCTTTTATTTAAAACAAAAAACACTCGAATGGATTAAAAATTTTAGTCTGTAGACATTTTTTGAGAAGTAAATTGTAAAAAAATTCCATTGTGAGGAGTTTCGTAGAACGCGAGCACCTTGCACGTGATTTTTGAAAATTTTGTACAACTCATTAAACGCGTCGGCCCACTCCAAAACTTTTTGGAAAATCTTCTGTATATTATAAGGTATAAATAGGTAAATCTTGCGTGGAATTGCCCATATGTTTTATTTTTATTAAGGTAGTTCTCTCACTTTTGTAAGAAATCAATTTTGATAAAATATTTTTCAAATTTTTAGTAAATTTTGCTTTTTGCAAACGATGCAAACCTTTTGTCTTGTAAAAGTTTTAGAACCCTTTTTATCGTACTGAAATTAAGATATTTGGATTCAAATCTCAATTTCGGTACGGTAAAGGATTCTAACATTTTTATCAGGCAGATAAGGCTTGCATGAAAGAACATTTACTCAAACATTGTAGAATATTTTATCAACATCGATTTATTCAAGTATAAATTAAAAGAAATATCTTTAATATAATAATAATTAAAATATTTCTAGTAATGATTATTCAATGTGCTATATAAATATAAAATAATTTCCTTTTCTTTAAATAAAAATATTTTAAAGAATGACTTAATAAATATTTGAATATAATATAATAATAATAAGCATTTCTCAAAAACTCTCGAAGTTACAATTACACGCAACATGAGATTTTGTTAAACATCACAAAAACATTTACACAAAGTACAACCCGTTGTAATTTCACAAAAGGGACATTCTTCTTTTTGAATATTTAAATCTAAAGTATTTTAATCGGATAAAAATCTAATTTTATGTAAATAATAGATTTAATGGAATTTAACATTCCTTTAAGTTTCACAATTTGAAGTGAAAAACCTAAGAATAAAACACGGTATTTCTTAATAAATTCCTTTTCTTGGACAAACAGTTTATTGACCCTTTTGAGGAATAGTCAGAAAATATGAAAAGTAAATTGCTCAATATAAGGAGTGGTGCATCTAAGTCACTGAACTCGGATCGCGCCACTGCCTAAATCTGCAAGCTTGCAGAATTGGCTTGGCAACAGTCAAGTGCAATAAACTTAACATACGATTTCCCCACTAAATCGTCTTTCAATAAAATTGATTGACACTGGGAAATCTGGGCAGTTTAAGCCAGGCCGTTGTAGCCGGCAGTTAGCCCGGGCAGTTTGGGCCCGCAGTTTAGTCCAGGCCGTTGTAGCCTGTAGTTGTAGCCGGCATTTTTAGGCCAGGCAAGCCTAAGTCCGGCTATTGGCCGTGTTTGTATAAAAAGGATCTCAGAAGTTTAAAGAAATTAATAAGAAGTTTGTTAAGAAAATTGAATTTAATTGAGAAAAATATAAATAAATAAAAATAAAAAAAGGTTGAATTGAAAAATATATATTTGAAATATAAAGAATAAAATAAAGTGATATAATTAAAAAGATAAAAGAAATAAAAGAAAATATTGAAAATAAAATAAATGAAATTGAATATAAAAATTTATAAAGAATAAACATAAAGGAATTTGTGAGAGAAATATGAAAGAAATTAAAGTGATCAAAGTAAAGTAAAAAAGACTCTTATATCAAAAAGGAAAAAAAGTAAAGCTATTAAAGTATAAATAATATTAATTTCAAATATATATTAAAAGACAACCTTTATTTACGAGGTTCAGATCTTAAACTTTGTGCAACTTAAAAAGAATATTAAAGTTCCCAGCAAAATATCAATCTAGTGAACCTAGATTTGGTATTTCCTGAATTTTTCGGAAGAACATCGTGAAGCGGGTATAAAGACAAAACACATTCATTGGATTCGTATTACCAAGGAAGAATCACCGAGTAGTGAGTAAAGATCTTACGTGTCACAACACACACTAATACTCCATTCACACAGATACACTTACTCGTCTTACACATAAAATTAGATTTATCTGTAATAGGGATTTTTGGCAAAATATATGGGGCATTCCACGCCAAGTCGGACACCTTTTGACTTTTGCATCTCCGATTTTTTTCAAATATTTTTTTTCTTTTAGTGCTCGTTAAAATGAGCTACCATGATTTTTTTCAAATTATTTCATCAAGCGGTTTAAGAGATACAGGTTTTTGAAAAATCACGTTTTTTACGTAAATTTTTTTCTGAAATGCTTATAACTCGGACAAAAATTGATCAATTTTGACGTTCGATATATGAAAATTTTTGTTTTTACACGTAGTTTTTGATAAAAATATTAAAAAAAATTTTTTTTTAAATTTACAAAAAAAATTTTAAATTTTAAAAATAAAATTTAATTTTTAAGAATGTATGTATCGATCGATTTTTTTCAAAATTTTTTGTGAGAAACTGGTACTAAATTAAGAATTTTTAAGCATAGTCTGATGATGGGCAAACGATGGGATCTATTTGTTTCTGATTTTTCAATTTTTATATTTATAGCTAAAAGTATGAAAAATGAATGAATTATCGTAAGAATGCGATAGAGAAGGACAGACAAAGCTCCTGTCCTCTTCTATCTCATTGTTTTGTTATAAGTTCACGTCTTAAGATTTCATTGTGCGTTGGCCTTTTTCTATTTTACGCGCTGCGTTCATCCGCTACATCTCAAACCTTTAAAATATTTAAACGGTCACGAAATTAAATGTTTTTATACATATGAATATGCTTTCTCAAAATTACAATAAAGTAATTAATATCCTGAACGTCTTGTAATTCATTTTTCATACTTTTAGCTATAAATATAAAAATTGAAAAATCAGAAACAAATAGATCCCATCGTTTGCCCATCATCAGACTAGGCTTAAAAATTCTTAATTTAGTACCAGTTTCTTACAAAAAATTTTGAAAAAAATCGATCGATACATACATTCTTAAAAATTAAATTTTATTTTTAAAATTTAAAATTTTTTTGGTAAATTTAAAAAAAAATTTTTTTAATATTTTTATCAAAAACTACGTGTAAAAACAAAAATTTTCATATATCGAACGTCAAAATTGATCAATTTTTGTCCGAGTTATAAGCATTTCAGAAAAAAATTTACGTAAAAAACGTGATTTTTCAAAAACCTGTGTCTCTTAAACCGCTTAATGAAAAAATTTGAAAAAAATCATGGTAGCTCATTTCAACGAGCACTAAAAGAAAAAAAATATTTAAAAAAAATCGGAGATGCAAAAGTCAAAAGGTGTCCGACTTGGCGTGGAATGCCCCATATATAGATAGATAGTATGATAATTTTCCATAATTTTAGATTTTTTGCCAAAGAATGGAGACTATTAAATAAGTAAAATAATTTTGAAGAGCACAAAAATAATAAAGCTAAATGCCATAAAAAGAAGGGAAAATGTTGAATTTAAAGAAATTCGGTTTTTTGAATGTTTGCTAATTTTCCATAATTTTAGATTTTTTACCAAACATTGAAGATTTTTAAATAAGTAAATTATTTTTGAAGAGCACAAAAATAATTAAGCTTAATGATATAAAAGCGAAGCAAAAAATTTTAAATTTTAAGAAATTGGGTTTTTCGAATTTTTGATAATTTTTTATTTTTTGCTAAAAGGTGGAGACTATTCAAATAGTAATATTATACTACCGAAATAGCTATTGGTAACTAATTATTAATTTTCCGGTCAAATTAAATTTTCGGCTTTTTCTGATTTTCCAGATTGGTAGAAACATTGTTAAATGTATTGGTAGAAACTAAAACCCGTCGAAGACGGGTACGACAGCTAGTTTGTACTAAATTCACATGAATTTTTGTTAGAGAACTGGTATTAAATGCATATAAAAACGAAAACAAAATTCGACATGAAATTCAAGTGAGATTTATACGTAACTTGACTACACGGAATAAAATTTATTCTTAATGATTATAATATTCTATATTACAGTTAGGTCTTAGGATGTATGACCACTTTTTGTAATGATTACTATGGCTATTGTAATGAGTACAAACATACATAGTAATTACATATACTTAATTTAAAATAGTAATATAAGAACGCAGAGTTTTTTTTGTTTTCATGTAAATTTTATTTACATATAAACATTTCTTTTATTTAAAAATTTACATTTTTTTCTCCCAAAAGTTTCCTCGCCCTTTTATCTGATTCTGAAAAAAATAATTTTCTATATTAGACTCTAAGAAAATGTAATAAAACAAAAAGGCAATTCTAACGACGAAAAGCTTAATAAAAGCTTAGTATAGTCTTTAGATAAGACGTATTTTATAGCAAGGCTTATAAAAAACATTAGCAATTTTTACTGAGAAATGACTAAGTGAAATTTGTTCTTATTTAATATATAAGTTAGTTTTACCAAAACAGACTATGTCAAAAAATTTCAGGCACGTAGGTTTATTATTTAGAAAGAAAAACTAAAAAAAACTGTTTATCGCGTACAAAACAAAAAATTTCGTGGAAATATAATTAAGTTTTTTTTTAATAGAAAGTTTTAAAAATTAGTAAACTTGTGATTTATTTCGCTTAGGGTGTCAACTTCAATATTCCGATGTGATAAAGAATTTTAAATCTTACATAAATTTATAATGAACAATTGTTTTGTGAATGTCATATGTATACAGTGAGTGCGGCATCATTGAACCACCCAAATTTACAGCGTATTTTCAATTTTAAGAATGGTAAAGTTGTCTGCTCTACTAACTAGTAAGAAAAATACTGGAAGACATGCTTTCATCATAATTGTCAACGTGATAAAGTTAAACTGTCACTGTTGTTACCTAACCTGACATCGAAATATATTAATCTCCTGTATTAACAAAAAATAACTATTTAACATAAATTTACTATTTTTTTGAGTGGAAAATAAGATTTTTTATAATGTGTAAGTGGGAATATTATTCTCTAAGTAAGTTATAGTGTTTTATTAGAGGTGGTTCAACGTAGACACAGATCCCTCAAAATAAGAAAAGTGTAACTGGTTAGAAAAAAATAATTTAATTATTTAATCATAATAATTTGTGTTTGTAACGTGTGTATTAACTAAAGGAGTACTTTAGTTTTATTTTGATACAAAAACCTGATCAAAGTTTCTAAAATTTAATTAGTTCTTGGACTTTGTAAAAAACCCGGTTCAATGTAGCCTACCCTCCCCTAACGAATAATACTAATAAAACTATACTAAATTTGTGCAAAATATTGTGTAAACTTTATAACAATATATATATGGGGCATTCCAGGCCAAATCGGAAATTATTTTGCTTTCGCATCACAAATTTTTTTTAAACATTTTTTTCTTTTAGTACTCTTTGATATGAGCTACCTTGATTTTTTTCAAATTTTTTCATAAAGCGGTTCAGGAGATACTAATTTTTGAAAATTACGTTTTTTACGTAATTTTTTTTTTAAATGCTTATAACTCGGTCAAAAATTGATCAAATTGGACGTTTTGATAATGAAAAGTTTTGTTTTCACGCGAAGTTTTCAATAAAAATATTTTAAAATAATTTACGATAAGTTTTAAAAATTTTTTAAATAAAATTTCATTTTTAACAACGTATGTATCAATCAATTTTTTTCAAAATTTTTTTTAAGAAACTAGCACTAAATTAACAATTTTTAAGCCTTGTCCGATCGTGGGCAAACGATGGGATCTATTTATTTAAAATTTTTAATTTTTATATACACAGTGGTGACCAAATGACTAACTTGCCATTTGACAAAATCACACAAATTTTTTACAGCAAATGTGTTTTCAGACTAAGTCTCTCCAAACATAACCTTCTTTCTGTGTAAAATTGTGATTTGGTCAAATGACAAGTTAGGCCTACCTTTTTCACTGTGTATATAAAAATTAAAAAAATTTAAATAAATAGATCCCATCCTTTGCCCATGATCGGACAAGGCTTAAAAATTGTTAATTCAGTGCTAGTTTCTTACAAAAAATTTTGAAAAAAATTAATTGAATCATACATTGTTAAAAATGAAATTTTATTTTAAAAATTTTAAAATCTTATCGTAAATTATTTTAAAAAATTTTAAAAATATTTTTATTAAAAACTACGCGTAAAAACAAAACTTTTCATTATAAAAACGTCCAATTTTATCAATTTTTGATTGAGTTAGAAGCATTTAAAAAATAAATTTACATAAAAAACATCATTTTTCAAAAATCTGTATCTCCTGAACCGCTTTATGAAAAAATTTGAAAAAAATCAAGGTAGCTCATTTCAAAGAGTATTAAAAGAAAAAAAATGTTTAAAAAAAATTTGAGATTCAAAAGCAAAATAATTTCCGATTTGGCCTGGAATGCCCTATATACACAGTCAGAAAACCTACCACGTCAGTCATAAATTTCATGAGTGGGAGTGAGACAGACTTATGCGATTCCCATACTTTCCTATGACTGACTGACAGCTTTTCTTACTGTATATATGATTGTCCACGAGAAAACGCGGCTTAGCTCTAAAAAATCAATTTTGAGTTTTTATGATAATCGATAGATATTATATCATTTTTTCAAATGCAAAAATCAGAAGTTGTAAATGTAAATTACTTTCGACAATATAACTTTTTAAAGAAGTTATATTGTATGCTTCTGCTTCAATCGCTCGCCCTGTGAATTTCAGTTTAGGTGCTAAGCCGCGTTTTCTCGTGGACAGTCACATATATTAATTATATAAATATGAATGACAATATTTGTTTTAAAATATTTAATAATTTTTTTTAAAATGACTTTTCTTATCGAAATACTTTTTTGCATAATAAAAGAAAAATTTTAAAGGATATAAAAATTATTTGTCATTTAAAATAGAAGATCCTTAATTTTAATTTGAAAGATTCAGATTTAATTTTATTCTTTTCATACAATTTAGTAATTTAGTAATATTATTAAATTTTGCTAATGGGCCGTATGCCTTTGCTTAACTCATATTTTTATCTTTAAACATCTTCAAAATTTATTTATGAAAAGAAAAGTAAAAAAAATAATAATTCTATTTTGTGATAATTCAAACAAAAAAAAGGATCCCTTTCAGGTGAATAACCCTGTACAAGTAGCCTAAAAATATTTCCTTGACATATAATTTATGCATCTAAATATCATTTTTAAATTAAGGTTAATAATTGTAAAAGATATTAATTTTTTAAGTAATTAGAATTTATATGAAACTTAACAATAACTTACACTGATTGTCGGTAACCTCTTCCTTCTTTTCAGATTTCAATAATTTTGTTCTTACGTACTTTATTTCGTCTCCTATAAATGTTCCACATTTATTAATGATTATATTTTTTTCTTTATCGTCGATTTTATTTTTGTTAACGAAGTTTCGATAGCATTCTAAAATAAAGTAAAATTAAATTAATCACAAGATAATTAATTAAGATTAAAAAGATTGTTAATAATATTGTAAGGCTCAAATCGACATAAAAAGAATATATATATTAACAAAAATTTTCTTATGTTTTAACCTGTTCTATTTCTAATTGAAAAATATAATCTTAAAAATGTAAATAGTAAAATATTCCAGGGTTGCTACCGTTTTTTTTATTTTAAAGTTCACTGAATTTTTCCGGTTGTCCAAATAAAAAAATTATTTATTCCCTGACTTTCGTTAATTTAAACTGCAGGCGAAATATCGCACATTTATAGAAAACAAATTTTTAAGTACCATATTCTAAAAAATAAAAATAAATTTCCGTTCGGAATTCGTCCAGAATTAGTGTTAAATTCTAATAGGAATTCGTGTGATGGTTTGAAACAGTTTTCGTCCGAATTCCAGGAGGAAAAAAGGATACATAATACCGATGAAAATTTATGTAAAAATTCCGCTTGTATTCGAATTCATATGGAAATTTGACATTAATTCTGGACGAACTTCGAACGAACTCAAATCGAAATTAGTGAAAATTATTGTTACGCACCTGCACTGAAAGAAATATAAGTGTAGAAAATGCTAAATCTTGTGTCATATTTTAATATTGTAATGATCGAGATTTTAATTTGCCAAAAGAATAGCTCGCCGGATGGAGTCCGGGTACTTGGTTTAGTTAATTTTAGCAAATTAGTCTTTAAATCTTTATCAAAACAGTATTTTAGTTTAGGACCGTATTATACTATCATTTAGAGTAAGGTGTAGTCATTAATAAGGCATTAATTAAACCTTCGTAAGAAAGTATATTTTAGTAACAAATAAAAGAATAACAAAATATCATAAACAAAATAAATTTAGATTAACAAAATAAATCGTAGAAATACTAGTAATAAAATATCGTTCGCTAATTTATTACCGAGATTAGTGACTCATATTAGTTTACCGTTTCACTATTGAACGTCTCACTTATTAGGTATTTACCGAGTTCTACATACGTTACGTTATTATATTTTACTAACGAGCTACGCTTTACTAGATTTAATTATTCCCGAAGTTAGTCATGAATTTACTTCCCGATTTTCATATTGAACGATTACATAG
This sequence comes from Leptopilina heterotoma, assembly GCF_015476425.1. Classification (NCBI taxonomy): domain Eukaryota; kingdom Metazoa; phylum Arthropoda; class Insecta; order Hymenoptera; family Figitidae; genus Leptopilina; species Leptopilina heterotoma. The sequence continues at coordinate 542,960 of NW_025111066.1, forward strand.
GTTGTGCACTCTAGTTGGGACGATTTCACAAAATAAAACTAGGGAGAAATCGTGTCAATTAAAAGCCAGTACGCTCGCTGACCCTCTTATCCAATAGGAAAATATACCGAAATAATTAAATCTCTGTTCAAGCTTCATCTTCCCCCAAGATGTACCTTGGGTTGAAGAATCTACCTAGTGCATCAACTCTGTGGAGGTCGAGTTGTACCTCTTCACCACAAGGTTGGTTCACAATGGCGAGAAAGAGCGAGAAAGGTGTGAGAATGGAGCGACGGAGTATCAAGGGGTGTTACTACTGCACAGTTGTACCTGAGTCTCAAGTACAGCTCCCTCTAGGAAGTGGTGCAAACAAGCAGCCCCAGTTGTACCTGAGATACCGCCTGCTCGCTCCAGGTAGAGAGAAAGAATTAGTGCAAGCTAGCAGCCCCAGTTGTACCTGAGATACCGCCTGCTTGCACCAGGTAGAAAGGAAAGAGAGAAAAGAAGGAGAGAGTTGTCGTCGATCTTCCTCGGAGCAAGCCCCGAGTCAGTTCGACGGCGAACTGAGGAAATTGTCCGTGCGAGCAAAGTATATAGAAGTCTGGTCGCTATCCAGGTAAGTTTCGCGGTGGGGAGCTTGACGTTGCCGTGACGCGCGGTATGTGCGCGGTGGCTACTCTCTTCGCGACTAGCAGGCTGAACGTGCTGTAGTATATATAGATATACTGTCTGTACGAAATATAATTTCTCACACTAGATTTTAAACGCTATCGTTACAATATATTATTTTCTAATTTAGGGAAAAGTGTCTTTTTTTAAAATGCTGAACAGACTTTACCAATTTTTGTAATGTAGCTTTCTGGTTTTTAATATGAGGCATTTCATGAAATTCTCTTTCGATTTAGTGTATAATATGTTACAAATAATAAAATTTTTAAATAATAAAATTTATTAGAAAATTGCTCTCTTTGCGATTGTTTTTTGTCGGTGGAACGATTTGAAATGAAATGCCTCATATATTTATTTGTATACTAAAAACTCTCGTTATAACTAATACTACTACGCAACTGTATACGCACATCGACAAACTTCTCTGAAAGCATACCTCTCCGTTTCTTTATATATGAACTATCAAAATTGTACACCACTTGTGAAAAGCGATTTGCCTCAAATATCTTTATAACCAAAATCTCCTGAGATATGAAAAAAATTCTTAGTAAATTTGACTACTTTTTAACTACTTTTCTTATTCAATAAGTTCCCAAAGATATTTTTGAACATAAATTAATTAGTGGATATGTAGTTGAATGAAGTAGTAATACTACTGCATTAACTACTTTTTTTAGTTACATAGAAACCAATGACAGTTTTGCAGTAAAATAAACTGCTTATTTGTAGTTAAAGTTACTAAGATAACTCAATAGTAAAGACAACTACTCAAAATAGTAAAATAAAATTATTTATTATAAATATTATTGAGTTTCATTTTTTATATTTTCACCTACTAACTTTTGTTTATATATATATATATATATATATATATATATATATATCTTACATATTTAATTTCTATATACCTAACAGAGAAAAATCTCTAAACGCCGGGAATTGAACACTCGATCCTAAAATTCGTAAACCGATCACCTAACCACGCTCGCGCCCGCTACGATGATTTCCACTTCACTCTACATTTAAACTGTCATTGGAGCCTATCGAACTACTTTAAGTAGTAGAATTAGACTGAAAAAAAGTAGTTCCTTTTATTACTTTTTACTCTACTAAGGGGATATAGTTGAAAATGTCTCATGAATTTTTTCAGTGTATACAAGTCAACTTCGATTAAATTCGGAAGTGATCGGGGAAGTCCTCCATACTTTTCGTATAAAGTTAACGAATATTCCAAAGAAAAATACAACTCTTAGTAATTTCTATAAGAGAAGATGAAAATAACTGTAATAATTTTTGGCATTTTGTACACTTTCATATTCCAATACTCAATTTTTAAAATAAATATAATAATTTTTATCCTTCAAATATTGTACAATGATAAATTCATAATACTACATTTTCTTAAATACTGATATAATAATTCAAATATTGACACATTTTCCCTAAATTGATACATTTTATTTTAAATGTTCATATGAACATATCAAATAGGGGAGAGTGGGGCAAAATGGGGTACCCCTGTTGTTCCAAGATAGGTACTTTTAATTTTTTTATCCTCTATATATATATATAATTCATATTGATGAGAAACTGTCATTAATTATGAAGACACTACAAAAAAAACTTTTTTTTTAAAGTTCTACAACTTTAAAGTTTTAAGCAAAAAAATATGAATATTTATCAAAATTAAAGTGCTTACAAAACTTTTTGGGATAATGCATTTAATTTGGCAAGTGTAAGATCTTTTTCAGCACTTATTCTGGAGAAATTTCCAATAGGATAGATTGTTCAATTATTTACAATAACTTGGAAACATTACATTCTGTTTTAATATGCAGTGTGGGGAATAATGGGTTAACTAAGTGTGGGGTATATCAGATGCTACGCCGTTTCATTCAACTATCTATTACTGTTTAAAAACAATATATTATGTATGTTTACAAATTCCCCTCAGAAGAATCGATATTTTTATTTTGAGTCATTTATACTATCAATGTTTCATTATCGACCCTGATAAAAATTTCGGACTAATTCCGGATTAAATATGGACAGATAAGTATGCAATAGCCCGAAAATTGTAGGAAAAAGGTCCGAAAATGATCCGCGCTAGTCTAATATCAATCCGAACGAAAACCTGAATCCGAAAACACTCCGATGTAATCCTGAATGTCTACGAATTCATTCCGTAATAAGTCCGCAACAATCCGAATTTTTTTTTAGAATCCGGATTTAATCCAACTAAAAGGTATAATCCGAAACAAATACGAGATAATTCGAAATCTGTACACAAAGAATCCAACATTAGTCCGCTTCAATTCGGAATTAGTGTGGTAAAATCATATTCCGAAACAAATGCCAAACAATCCGAAATATGTATGCTAAGAATCCGGTAATATATGGCCACCCGAATCATATTATATCCCTGGTAAAAATTTCGGACTAATCCGGATTAAATCCGGGTATATTAGTGTGGATTAGTCCGATAATTGTACAAAAATGATCCGCGTTAATCTAACATCAATCCGAGTAAAATTGTGAATCCTAAATCAGTCTGGAGTAATCTTAGATGCCTATGAATTAAGTCCGAAAATAAGTCTTATAATAATATGAAATTTGTAAATATACCTATACAATCCACAGACGGTCTGAAACAATCCATATTCATTCCAATTGAAAGACTTAATCCGGAATGATTTTGGTATAATATTGAATTTGAATATTAAAAACAATTTGTATTAAATGCAGATAAATTCAAACTATAATTATAATTTCGTATGACAAAAACCTGATCAAAACCAGATTAATTCCGGATTTAATAATTTCACATTTGCAAGCTACGTATTATCGGAATAGCTTAGAACTAGATCCGACTAATTCCGGATTCACTGGTTATACACAAACCGCATTGAGTTTGAAATTTGAATTGATCCTGACAAATTATAAGCTACAAAAACCTGTCCATAAGCAAACTGTTTCGGATTAGCTGCGGATTCACTGGTTAAACCAACCGGATTACTTCTGCATTTACTAGTTGCATATGATCTGACTAACTGCAGACTAAACCGGACTAATAACGGATTCAATAGTTATAAAAAATGGTATTGATTTTAAACTTAATTCATGGTGAAAAAACTCCACAATAAACCGTACTGCTGCGGACAAATTTCGGATTATTCCGAAATCAGTCCCACTTTTTATTCAGGGTACTTACTTATGGTAAATAAAATATTTAATTCTGCAGTCAATTTGTTTTTAAAAATTTACTAGTATTATTAGTTTTTGTTTCAATATTATAATTAAATGTGTTAGTTTTTTGTTAACATTTTTAACCTTTCTGCCATGCGTTACGGGCAGTTATCCGATCCACGCCCTCAATTATTGTTTTCTAAAATTTTTAACTAAAATTCTTCTTTAAATTAATTATTATTAATTATTATTATCTAAACAACTTTTAGTTGAAAGTATGAAAAATTCAGACATTTAAAGATCAAAATTCAATTATCTACAATTTTAACTGAAATTCATATTTGATCAATTATAATTAGAAAATTCTACGACAATTCAATTATTTAAATAGATAAATACGTAATATATTGAATAATTGAATGTTTCCTAACATTCAATTCCCATAAAGAATCGTTATCAACATATTTTTAAATAATTCAATTCTATCAACGAATTTTAATAAAATGTTTAAGAATAATTACATTTTTCGAGTAATTCGATTAAAATTGTATTAAAAATAATTGAAATTCAGCAATCAGTTTTATTATTTGTGAAAATAATTGAATCCCTAAGAAGAATTTTATTACTTTTGAACAATATTTAATTTTTGCGAAGAATATTATCACTCTTGAAAATAATTGAATTCTTGCAATAATTTATAACTTTTACAAAATTGAATTTTTTCTCGTGTTTTTAACTAAAAATCTTCCATAAATTTATTATTTTTAATAATTTTTGAAAAAGTTCTTTAATATTTATTAAAATAATTGAATTTCTGTGAAAATAAATTTAATATTTTTGAAAATAATGGAATTATTGCATAGAAATTTACTAAAAAATTTGTAAATAATTGAATTGCTGTGAAATATTTGTTATTTATCAAAATAATAAAAAGGTTTGCTTAGAATTCTATCAAAAAAGTTTTTAAAATAATTCATTTCTTTTGGAAATTTTTTTTTAAAATAGTAGATATTGAAAATCATTGAATGGGGGAGAATTTTTGAAAAAAAATGAACTCGTTAAAAAGAATATCTTTAAAATTTTTGAAAATAATTGAATTTTGGAGAAAAATTTTAATATTCATAAAGATAATTAAAATTTTGACGATAATTTTTTTAAACTTTTGCGACCATAATTAAATTTTTGCGAAGAATTTTATTACTTCTGAAAATAATTGAATTCTTCAAATTTTTTAATAATATTTCTTTTTAAATACCTAATTATTGAATTCTTTTGTAAAATTTTAAATGTATTGACAATAATACTTAAATTCTAATAAATAAATTATAGGAAGGCTTTTTAAAATAATTGAATTTCTTTGATGAATTTTAATAAAATTTTGACGAATAATTACATTTTTCGAGAAATTCCATTAAAATTGTATTAAAAAATATTTATATTCTGCGTTGAGTTATATTATTTATGAAAATAATTGTAAATCTATGAAGTTTTTTATTATTTATGAAAATAATTGAATCTCTGTAAAAAACATTTGATTATTTATGAAAATAATTGAATTATTGCGAAGAAAAATTGTGAAGGTAACTCTTTTGAAATTGAATTAAGAAATTTGAATTAAAGAAAAATTAGATTTCAAGAATAAGCACAATAACTTTAGAAAAAAATAATTTTCCAGGATTCCAATCAAAATTCCCTGACATTTCCAGGTTTTCTAGGTTTCCAGGTTGCGTGGCAACCCTGAAGATGACACTTGATTACCATCTTACAAGAAATATTAAAAATAATTTTTAATTATGGATCTAGTAAAGTTTTGTTTACGTTTATTTATGTACGGGACCCTCGGTTCCTGTGCGAGTGGGACTCACACTTGTCTGATTTTTTGTAAATGTTTTTGAATTGGGTAGGGATAGAATCAATGAATTTTAATGACCTTGAATTTTTGTAAATCTTAAACATTACAGATTTATTTCAAAACAAAAAAAAATATTGTTCAAAATTACTAATTGTTATTGAAAAATTAATTGTTTAATTAAAAAATAAACAATGTTCTCAACGTTTTAGAAAGTTCATTCAAATTCTACTAGAAAGAGAATTTTATAAAGATTCAATACCCGTTTCCAAATTTTGTGGTACGCAATTAGGAAAAAGTAGTTGCATTTGAAATCACTTACATTTTTCGTCGGAAGTTTTAAAAATTAAAATCCAACATCGAATTTGTGATCAGCTAACCAAATACCCGCTAATATAATATATTTCGTAAAAATACCCTTAATGAGTAGTTTGAATTAACAATTGTTTTGTATATTTGTTTGCAACAATTTTGTTTATACTACCAATTGATTTTTTATTTTCTAAACTTCCGACAGAAAATTTGAATTATTTAAAACATAATAGAGTGTTTCTTTAAAAAAAGTAATTGAATTTTTTAAAATGTTTTAATTATTTAAACAATTTTTTTAAAAATCCGGTTCAATAGGTCTCTTCTAAATTTTATACAGATTATTTTACAAAAAAATTATTGAAATCAGTTAAAAACTTTAGATTGTAGAGGGTTTTGAGTCAAGTGATATACAACTTTTTTTTCCTAATTGCGTGCCACAAAATTTAGAAACGGATATTAAATCTTTATAAGATTCTCTTTCCAAAATAATTCGAACGATCTTTCTAAAACGTTGATAACATTGTATTATTTTGAAATCAAACAATTAATTTTGCAATAACAATTAGCAATTTTTAACAACATATTTGTTTTATGTTTTTAAATAAATTTGTATTATTTAAGGTTCACAAATTCAAGGTTCATTAAAATCCATTGATTATATCACGAGATAGAAATATGTGACTTTTTTGTATAGTTTTGTTGCATAGTTTTGATAGTGAAACTCCGTTGTGCAGTTGTTCAAAAATCTCCGTTAAAAAAGTTACATCAAATTAACTGCTGAATGGTTGAAAATAAAAAAAAATATTACCCAAGTTTAAAGATAAATTTTTATCCTAATTGAGGCACATCACGGTCTAAATTATTTTTCATTTGTTTACAGTCCCAAATACTTCCACTATTAGCTACAAGGCTTATAATGTTTTAATAAAAAAGTTAAATTGTTTAATCTAAAAGAACAGTTATTGTCACCCACAAAAGATGTTCATGGTCAACTATAAGGTGATAGTTATTATTATTAAATACTTCTAAAGGCACATTATTATATAATAACTCAATTTATTCGTCTGTTCGAAACGAATAAATACTATTTTAAAAAATTTTAATTAATTAATCGCCGCAAAAGATATTGTGTAAAATTTCTAGAAATTTTAATATTCAAAAAGAATGAGTAGCGCTATTTTAGTGAAACTAGTTCTTTATAATTAAGAGCACATCTTCGTTTTAGTCTTCAATACATTCTACAATAGGTTAAGGGGATGTCAAAGTCGATGCGATTTTCCCATTGAAGCTCAATGCAAAAATCCAATCCACTTTGACACGGCCTTAAGTACAATTCACAAAAGTTCGGATCTGTTTACTAAATATATTTAATATATCGACAGCTTCTGTTAATTTATTAAATTTATTTAACTTTATATGTTATATAACTTAAATTTATTCCTATATTTACTAATGAAAAAAAGACAAAGTATATTCGCTGTCTTTTTCTTCATTTATTGGCGAATCTATGCCAAGAATAATGTCCTTGCGCCAGGATTAATATATCAATTTGTAAAAACTATTAACAAAGTTAAAACTGTAAGACTACCAAATTTTTTAATATAGGAACTAAAATTAATATTAAGAATATAAAATATTCTATCTCACTTTTGTTAAAAAAGACCAATTCTTTCTAGTAAGTAGGGGAGAGTGGAGCAAACCGGACCGGTCTCAATATTTTCGAAATGGTAAAATTGGAAAAAGTGTTGTTTACAAATTTAAAACAACCATGTTTAGTATACCTTATTTTTTCAATCTGACAGTTTTAGCTTGCGTTTGTGCGACAATATTTCCAAACATTAGGTCTTAGGTTTTAAAGGTACACACCTCAGGAATATTTACCACCAAAAACTTTAATGAATTTGCAAAGCGTTTCTTTTTGACAAACATTTATTCTCAAAATGGGCCTGTGGGGCAAACCGGATCGTTTTCAGTGGGGTAAACCGGCCATAGGATATTTCCATTGAATTAAAGTTTCATAAAAAATATTTTTAAATAAAACGTTTCTTTCATTAAAATATTTACTTACAATAAAAAATAATTGTCTTCCAATGAGAATTAGGCCCTTTTCATTACTACAGGGTCAAATTTTCTCAAAAAAATCAAAGTTGGTAATGGGTCTTTCAATTTTTGTGAAACTTTGTATGAAGGTAGTGTTTTATGACAGAAGATTTTAGGAAAAAAAGATTATTCAAATTTTTCAAAATTGTGGATTTTACCGGGCATGAAACATTAAAGCACATTTTTTTTGAAAAACAAATAACTTTTCTCCATTTAGTTAGATTTTGTTTATATTGTAGGTAGTAATAGTCGATTATCTAACAATTTAAAGTGCAATATTAAAGAAAAAAAATCCAAAATTTGCCCGGAAAAAAAGTCAAAAAAAATTTTGATTTCATTTTTTCGGGCATAAGCACCCCTTCGATTTTTTTGTAACTATAATATTTGGATTCGTTATCTTCTCCAGAATTTTTTGCATAAAAGAAATCCCTGGAAACTTTAAAACTAACCAAAATATCGAATTTTTTGTCTCGAGGTGCACAGATTTCGATCTCGCGTAAACACGCCTGAGATGTGCACCAAACGTTCTTAAGAGTGAATTTTCGCATTCTAATATTTTTTTTGTTAATTTTTAGTAAAAAAGGAAGGTTTAAAAATCAAGTTTTGCAATTACAAATTTGTTTTTAAACAATTTTGAATCTCAAAATGTGTATGTAATATACTAGGGGCAAATTTTTTCAAGTGTACCAATGTCAAAATTGCAAGTTGTTGGATCGGGCTAATATTTTTACAGTGTTTAGAACTATGAATCAGTATTTAAAACCATCAAGTAATTATGAAATTTTATTAAAAAAATGTAGGAGGGAGGGGGTTGAAGATTTTGGATCAGTATAAACAGTAAGTTTTAAAAAAAATCGTAGCTTTTATATAATAAAGAAAAAAAATTGTGACCTATATGTTTTTTCTGCTCTATCAAATTGTGAGAATTTTTTTAAAAAATTCAAAATTTAACTCTTTTTTAAAAATTAAAAATTTTTTTGATTTTTTTTTAAAAAAGCCCTTTTTTTCTTGTACCAAAAGAAAGTTTATGATGTGTACTTTCAATTTATGAAATGAAAATAATGAAGTTTTTTTTTAATTATTAATTAATTAATAAAAATTGAAATATTTTACAATATGAAGTATTTTGATTAAATTGACGTTTTACAAATAAATATTTATAAAAATAAAGATAAAGTGTTAGTTTTTTTAAAACAAATGTTTATATAATTCTACTTTAAAAAAATATATTTCAGTTATTTGCAACGATTGTTTAAATAAAATATTCAACACCTTATGCGTGTATCACGCTTGATATTGATATTAAAATAATAAAAAATTATTCAGATAATAAATAATCATCTCTTCTTACATCAAAAATGTAAAAATTAAAAAAATGTACTTTAGAAAATGTCAACAAATATTAAGCCGGTAAGTATAGTTAAAAAAAAAAATTTTTCAAAAAAATTTTTAATTTTTAAAAAAAGGGTTAAATTTTGAATTTTTAAAAAAAATTCTTACTATTTGATAGAGCAGAAAAAAACCTACCAAAAACATATAGGTCACAATTTTTTTTCTTTATTATATAAAAGCTACGATTTTTTATAAAACTCACTGTTTATACTGATCCAAAATCTTCAACCCCCTCCCCCCTACATTTTTTTATAAAATTTCATAATTACTTGGTGGTTTTAAGTACTGATTCATAGTTCTAAATACTGTGAAAATATTAGCCCGATCCAAAAACTTGCAATTTTGACATTGGTACACTTGAGAAAATTTGCCCCTTATATATTACATACACATTTTGAGATTCAAAATTGTTTAAAAACAAATTTGTAATTGCAAAACTTGATTTTTAAACCTTCCTTTTTTACTCAATATTAACAAAAAAATATTAGAATGCGATAATTCACGCTTAAGAACGTTTGGTGCACATCTCAGGCGTGTTTACGCGAGATCGATATCTGTGCACCTCGAGACAAAAAATTCGATATTTCGGTTAGTTTTAAAGTCTCCAGGGATTTCTTTTTGCAAAAAATTCTGGAGAAGATATCGAATCCAAATATTATAGTTACAAAAAAATCGAAGGGGTGCTTATGCCCAAAGAAATGAAATCAAAATTTTTTTGGACTTTTTTTCCGGGCAAATTTTGGTTTTTTTTTCTTTAATATTGCACTTTAAATTGTTAGATATTTAACTATTGTTACCTAAACTATTAACAAAATCTAACTAAATGGATAAAAGTTATTCGTTTTTTAAAAAAAATGTGCTGTAATGTTTCATGCCCGGTAAAATCCACAATTTTGAAAATTTTGAAAAATCTTTTTTTCCTAAAATCTTCTGTCATAAAACACTACCTTTGTACCAAGTTTCACAAAAATTAAAAGACCCATGACCAACTTTTATTTTTTTGAGAAAATTTGACCCACCTGTAAAAAAAACTCGAAATGATTGTAATATAAAAGAATTCTAATTCTAAGCTCGTGACTGTTAAAGTGCAAAACATTCGAAATTGCGAAAATTATTTATATTACGCACTTACAGAGCTTTCGTATGGGATAATGGTCATAGGCACATACGCGTGTAAGTGGACTTCGCACTATGAAATAAAAACTAGGATGGGCTTTGCGCAATATTATATATACTAACTAATTATGCATACTCCTATGCCGCGATATGTTTCCACGTGAAAATCGTTCCTTCTCACCTTTTCGATTTTTTTTCGTATCTAATTCCTTTCCTACTCATCTCTGGAATCTTCAAGCTACGCATAAATAAACATTATAAAAACCAGTACAAGACAAATAAAAGCATATGCTTTTAACAAAATTGGGAAAGACTAATTCCCAGTATCGGAAAATGAGATCTATTTTCCTGAGAATTTTCTGAATAATGAAGATTCCTTTTTGCTAAAAATTAAACATTGCTCCATATTTTTACAATAGGTATTTCTGTAATGAATTAGAAATACTTTTAATAAGCAAAATTTATTCTGTTGCAATTTCCTGTCTTCACCCGAAAAGCTACCTGAGATCGCTGAGAAAATTTTCATTCTCACGCAAGCTCAGCAAAACTGGCGTAGCAACAGGCCCAGAGTTAGAGACCAACCTATATACCAAAAATCCTGAGTCCGCAAAATTTTCCCACTTAACATCCACGATGTTCCCGTGGAGGCGTCTCGCGTCCTAAGAACAATCGCAGTCTTGATCCGGTCCGCGAAGAAACTTCAACTCTTGAAGTCAGTCGGAAAATCGGCTAAGCCCGTCCGCGAGTCGAAACCTAACTTATGTCCCACAACTGGATTGTGGGAACAAGTTGGGCGGACGTAAATAAAATCAAAATCTTCAAGTCGACGAAGTCCATCGGGGATCGAGCCAGATGAGTATTTTAGGAATATAAAATTCTTAAAATCCTTGTCTTGTTTGACCGGCCAGTGTGCGCGTAGTGCCTGCGTCCGTTCCGCGCTTGACGGCTCCGGAAAAGTGCGTCTCGTGCGTGCTTAAAATTTAAAGACAATTGTGCCTCAGCTCCGCCTGTTGGACTAGGATAATACTAACCAGCCAACGGTAGAATTTAAGGACTATTTAAGTAAGTTACACAAAAGACTATGTATCGTTCCTCTAAACTTTTCTTCCATTTGATATGTGTTAATTAAAATAGTTATTGACTGCAATCTGTAAATTCTTTCTTTTTAAATTTTCTAACTTTAAATAAATTGTATTGAAGGGTAAAATAGTGTTTTTATCTGCCCTGGTTTCTCTTTTTCCTTTCTTTTGAGTTCGAATTATATTTTAGTGTTGCGTGGATTGGCGGATTCCTACTTTTAAAACAGGAATAACGATCCCGCAAAATTAAACAAGGTCCTTCAGGCCTTGGCAGCTTGGTGCCTTCCCAAATTAGAATTATGAGCCATCTCAAAAGCTCAATTTTATAAATAAATAAATTCTGGATTGTAACAAGCTGATGGTGGCAGCGGTGGGATCTTTCTCACGTGTTTGCCCAGCCCCATTTTGAATTTTTCAAAAAAAATTTTTTTTTTGAAAAACAAATTTTTTCTTCAATTTTCGAAAAACAAATTTTTTTTTGGTTTCTCTCTTGTCTACGGTTAATACAACTTTTCACGCGCAAGTACGCTTGCTTGTGAGAATTTTATCTTATTCAATTCTAAATATTTTAGAATTTATAATTTTTCCCTGTGCATGCTGTTAACCCATTAACGCCCATGATTAGACAAATGAAAATATCATCAAAATTATTATTGGAAACAGGACTGCGGATCAAATAATGACTTTTGACGTCAAAAATTGTTTAAAAAATAATTTGTTTATAAAAATTGTTATAAACAAATGGAAAAAATTAATAAAATTTTAAAAACTAATAGCGCCATTCGATTCTACGTGAAAAATTACTAAAGGAACATGTATGACTTTTTAAAAATTTTCACTCGATTTGTTGTAAATAATTTATAAACAAATAGTGCACTCTCATGTACCTTTTTGAGCCCATCATTACACAACTAAACATTTCATCAAAATTATGATTGGAAACAGGACAGCGGATAAAATAATGACTTTTGACGTCAAAAATTGTTTAAAAAATAATTTGTTTATAAAAATTGTTATAAACAAATGAACAACAGTGACAGTAATTCTAAAGGTTAAATATTTCATACGAACAAATGCAGTCAGAATTTGTTGATTCATAATTTTTTAAATTTAAAAAATATTCTATTAGTCTTTTCCCTTAGAATCGAATGGCACTATAAGTTTTAAAAATGTTATTAATTTTCTCTATTTGTTTATAACAATTTTTATAATCAAATTATTTTTCAAACAATTTTTGACATCAAAAGTCATTATTTGATCCGCAGTCCTGTTTCCAATCATAATTTTGATGAAATGTTTAGTTGTGTAATGATGGGCTCAAATAGGTACATGAGAGTGCACTATTTGTTTATAAATTATTTACAACAAATCGAGTGAAAATTTTTAAAAAGTCATACATGTTCCTTTAGTAATTTTTCACGTAGAATCGAATGGCGCTATTAGTTTTTAAAATTTTATTAATTTTCTCCATTTGTTTATAACAATTTTTATAAACAAATTATTTTTTAAACAATTTTTGACGTCAAAAGTCATTATTTGATCCACAGTCCTGTTTCCAATAATAATTTTGATGATATTTTCATTTGTCTAATCATGGGGTTTAATGGGTTAATGAAGGAAGAATCTTTTTAGTGTCAGTTTAAGTTTTAAAGAAATTACAAGAAAATATCTTTATTAAGATTTTCCTTGTATTTTCATTATTTACCTGGTAGTGAGTAGTATGTGATGACCCTATTTTAGTTAGTGGGGGCTTCAGAACCTCATTTAAGGTTATTCTGAATTTCTACTGACGGGAGAAGAATTTTCTTTTCTTAATTTTCAGGAAAATTTTAAAATAATTTATATTTTGTTCCTCTTTTAAAGTGTTAAAATTTCATTATACTATTTTCAGTGGCATTGAATTTTTTTTTGGTAAAAAAAGAAAATTAATTCTCTTTATTGTCAACCTGAATTAAGAAGAACCTGAAAACGAAAGTTTTATTGAGAATAAAATTTTTCTCTTTCAGTTTCATAATTAAACTGGTAGTGAGTAGTATGTGATGACCCTATTTTAATTAGTGGGGGCTCCAGAACCTCATTTAAGGTTTAATTTGGTTTCTTGTTGACGGAAGAAAATTTTTTTTTCTTCCTATTATTTTTACTATCAAAATTTTTTTTTACAATTAATTTTTTTTAATTTCTTTACATTGTCTTAAACCCGTGTGAAAAATTAATTATAAAAGAAATTTTATTGCAATAACTGGTAGTGAGTAGTATGTGACGACCCTATTTTAATTAGTGGGGGCTCCAGAACCTCATTTAAGGTTGACGCAAGGTTTTGGCCAATTGCAGAGAAATAACTTTGTCACTAATTTAAATTTCTTTATTTTATTACTTTTATCACTTTATTTTGCATTTTTTTTATAAAATTATAACAAATAAAATGTTTTGCAATGCCTTATAAATGTAGAAATGGTCACGGAGGAAAGAAACTAAAGAATTTGATAAGAATTAGGAATTACACTAAAATAGAAAAAGAACTTGTAAGTGGGTCAAATTTTCTCAAAAAAATCAAAGTTGGTCATGGGTCTTTCAATTTTTGTGAAACTTTGTATGAAGGTAGTGTTTTATGACAGAAGATTTTAGGAAAAAAAGATTTTTCAAAATTGCGGATTTTACCGGGCATGAAACATTACAGCACATTTTTTTTGAAAAACGAATAACTTTTATCCATTTAGTTAGATTTTGCTTATAGTTTAGGTAATAATAGTTGAATATCTAACAATTTAAAGTGCAATATTAAAGAAAAAAAAACCAAAATTTGCCCGGAAAAAAAGTCCAAACAAATTTTGATTTCATTTCTTCGGGCATAAGCACCCCTTCGATTTTTTGTAACTATAATATTTGGATTCGTTATCTTCTCCAGAATTTTTTGCAAAAAAAAATCCCTGGAGACTTTAAAACTAACCGAAATATCGTATTTTTTGTCTCGAGGTGCACAGATTTCGATCTCGCGTAAACACGCCTGAGATGTGCACCAAACGTTCTTAAGCGTGAATTTTCGCATTCTAATATTTTTTTGTTCATTTTTAGTAAAAAAGGAAGGTTTAAAAATCAAGTTTTGCAATTACAAATTTGTTTTTAAACAATTTTGAATCTCAAAATGTGTATGTAATATATAAGAGGCAAATTTTCTCAAGTGTACCAATGTCAAAATTGCAAGTTTTTGGATCGGGCTAATATTTTCACAGTATTTAGAACTATGAACCAGTACTTAAAACCACCAAGTAATTATGAAATTTTATAAAAAAATTTTGAATTTTTAAAAAAAATTCTCACTATTTGATAGAGCAGAAAAAACCTACCAAAAACATATAGGTCACAATTTTTTTCTTTATTATATAAAAGCTACGATTTTTTATAAAACTCACTGTTTATACTTATCCAAAATCTTCAACCCCCCCTACATTTTTTATAAAATTTCATAATTACTTGGTGGTTAAGTACTGATTCATAGTTCTAAATACTGTGAAAATATTAGCCCGATCTAACAACTTGCAATTTTAACATTGGTACACTTGAGATAATTTGCCCCTTATATATTACATACACATTTTGAGATTCAAAATTGTTTAAAAACAAATTTGTAATTGCAAAGCTTGATTTTTAAACCTTTTTTTTTTACTCAAAATTAACAAAAAATTATTAGAATGCGAAAATTCACGCTTAAGAACGTTTGGTGCACATCTCAGGCGTGTTTACGCGAGATCGATATCTGTGCACCTCGAGACAAAAAATTCGATATTTCGGTTAGTTTTAAGGTCTCCAGGGATTTTTTTTTGCAAAAAATTCTGGAGAAGATAACGAATCCAAATATTATAGTTACAAGAAAATCGATGGGGTGCTTATGCCCGAAAAAATGAAATCAAAATTTTTTTTGACTTTTTTTCTGGGCAAATTTAGGATTTTTTTTCTTTAATATTGCACTTTAAATTGTTAGATAATCAACTATTATTACCTAAACTATAAACAAAGTCTAACTAAATGGATAAAAGTTATTCGTTTTTCAAAAAAATGTGCTTTAATGTTTCATGCCCGGTAAAATCCACAATTTAAAAATTTTTGAAAAATCTTTTTTTCCTAAAATCTTCTGTCATAAAACACTGCCTTTATACCATGTTTCACAAAAATTAAAAGACCCATGACCAACTTTGATTTTTTTGAGAAAATTTGACCCTACAACCATTGTTTTCATGATTGTAACAAGCTGATGGTGGCAGCGGTGGGATCTTTCTCACGTGTTTGCCCAGCCCCATTTTGAATTTTTCAAAAAAAATTTTTTTTTTGAAAAACAAATTTTTTCTTCAATTTTCGAAAAACAAATTTTTTTTTGGTTTCTCTCTTGTCTACGGTTAATACAACTTTTCACGCGCAAGTACGCTTGCTTGTGAGAATTTTATCTTATTCAATTCTAAATATTTTAGAATTTATAATTTTTCCCTGTGCATGCTGTTAACCCATTAACGCCCATGATTAGACAAATGAAAATATCATCAAAATTATTATTGGAAACAGGACTGCGGATCAAATAATGACTTTTGACGTCAAAAATTGTTTAAAAAATAATTTGTTTATAAAAATTGTTATAAACAAATGAACAACAGTGACAGTAATTCTAAAGGTTAAATATTTCATACGAACAAATGCAGTCAGAATTTGTTGATTCATAATTTTTTAAATTTAAAAAATATTCTATTAGTCTTTTCCCTTAGAATCGAATGGCACTATAAGTTTTAAAAATGTTATTAATTTTCTCTATTTGTTTATAACAATTTTTATAATCAAATTATTTTTCAAACAATTTTTGACATCAAAAGTCATTATTTGATCCGCAGTCCTGTTTCCAATCATAATTTTGATGAAATGTTTAGTTGTGTAATGATGGGCTCAAATAGGTACATGAGAGTGCACTATTTGTTTATAAATTATTTACAACAAATCGAGTGAAAATTTTTAAAAAGTCATACATGTTCCTTTAGTAATTTTTCACGTAGAATCGAATGGCGCTATTAGTTTTTAAAATTTTATTAATTTTCTCCATTTGTTTATAACAATTTTTATAAACAAATTATTTTTTAAACAATTTTTGACGTCAAAAGTCATTATTTGATCCACAGTCCTGTTTCCAATAATAATTTTGATGATATTTTCATTTGTCTAATCATGGGGTTTAATGGGTTAATGAAGGAAGAATCTTTTTAGTGTCAGTTTAAGTTTTAAAGAAATTACAAGAAAATATCTTTATTAAGATTTTCCTTGTATTTTCATTATTTACCTGGTAGTGAGTAGTATGTGATGACCCTATTTTAGTTAGTGGGGGCTTCAGAACCTCATTTAAGGTTATTCTGAATTTCTACTGACGGGAGAAGAATTTTCTTTTCTTAATTTTCAGGAAAATTTTAAAATAATTTATATTTTGTTCCTCTTTTAAAGTGTTAAAATTTCATTATACTATTTTCAGTGGCATTGAATTTTTTTTTGGTAAAAAAAGAAAATTAATTCTCTTTATTGTCAACCTGAATTAAGAAGAACCTGAAAACGAAAGTTTTATTGAGAATAAAATTTTTCTCTTTCAGTTTCATAATTAAACTGGTAGTGAGTAGTATGTGATGACCCTATTTTAATTAGTGGGGGCTCCAGAACCTCATTTAAGGTTTAATTTGGTTTCTTGTTGACGGAAGAAAATTTTTTTTTCTTCCTATTATTTTTACTATCAAAATTTTTTTTTACAATTAATTTTTTTTAATTTCTTTACATTGTCTTAAACCCGTGTGAAAAATTAATTATAAAAGAAATTTTATTGCAATAACTGGTAGTGAGTAGTATGTGACGACCCTATTTTAATTAGTGGGGGCTCCAGAACCTCATTTAAGGTTGACGCAAGGTTTTGGCCAATTGCAGAGAAATAACTTTGTCACTAATTTAAATTTCTTTATTTTATTACTTTTATCACTTTATTTTGCATTTTTTTTATAAAATTATAACAAATAAAATGTTTTGCAATGCCTTATAAATGTAGAAATGGTCACGGAGGAAAGAAACTAAAGAATTTGATAAGAATTAGGAATTACACTAAAATAGAAAAAGAACTTGTAAGTGGGTCAAATTTTCTCAAAAAAATCAAAGTTGGTCATGGGTCTTTCAATTTTTGTGAAACTTTGTATGAAGGTAGTGTTTTATGACAGAAGATTTTAGGAAAAAAAGATTTTTCAAAATTGCGGATTTTACCGGGCATGAAACATTACAGCACATTTTTTTTGAAAAACGAATAACTTTTATCCATTTAGTTAGATTTTGCTTATAGTTTAGGTAATAATAGTTGAATATCTAACAATTTAAAGTGCAATATTAAAGAAAAAAAAACCAAAATTTGCCCGGAAAAAAAGTCCAAACAAATTTTGATTTCATTTCTTCGGGCATAAGCACCCCTTCGATTTTTTGTAACTATAATATTTGGATTCGTTATCTTCTCCAGAATTTTTTGCAAAAAAAAATCCCTGGAGACTTTAAAACTAACCGAAATATCGTATTTTTTGTCTCGAGGTGCACAGATTTCGATCTCGCGTAAACACGCCTGAGATGTGCACCAAACGTTCTTAAGCGTGAATTTTCGCATTCTAATATTTTTTTGTTCATTTTTAGTAAAAAAGGAAGGTTTAAAAATCAAGTTTTGCAATTACAAATTTGTTTTTAAACAATTTTGAATCTCAAAATGTGTATGTAATATATAAGAGGCAAATTTTCTCAAGTGTACCAATGTCAAAATTGCAAGTTTTTGGATCGGGCTAATATTTTCACAGTATTTAGAACTATGAACCAGTACTTAAAACCACCAAGTAATTATGAAATTTTATAAAAAAATTTTGAATTTTTAAAAAAAATTCTCACTATTTGATAGAGCAGAAAAAACCTACCAAAAACATATAGGTCACAATTTTTTTCTTTATTATATAAAAGCTACGATTTTTTATAAAACTCACTGTTTATACTTATCCAAAATCTTCAACCCCCCCTACATTTTTTTATAAAATTTCATAATTACTTGGTGGTTAAGTACTGATTCATAGTTCTAAATACTGTGAAAATATTAGCCCGATCTAACAACTTGCAATTTTAACATTGGTACACTTGAGATAATTTGCCCCTTATATATTACATACACATTTTGAGATTCAAAATTGTTTAAAAACAAATTTGTAATTGCAAAGCTTGATTTTTAAACCTTTTTTTTTTACTCAAAATTAACAAAAAATTATTAGAATGCGAAAATTCACGCTTAAGAACGTTTGGTGCACATCTCAGGCGTGTTTACGCGAGATCGATATCTGTGCACCTCGAGACAAAAAATTCGATATTTCGGTTAGTTTTAAGGTCTCCAGGGATTTTTTTTTGCAAAAAATTCTGGAGAAGATAACGAATCCAAATATTATAGTTACAAGAAAATCGATGGGGTGCTTATGCCCGAAAAAATGAAATCAAAATTTTTTTTGACTTTTTTTCTGGGCAAATTTAGGATTTTTTTTCTTTAATATTGCACTTTAAATTGTTAGATAATCAACTATTATTACCTAAACTATAAACAAAGTCTAACTAAATGGATAAAAGTTATTCGTTTTTCAAAAAAATGTGCTTTAATGTTTCATGCCCGGTAAAATCCACAATTTAAAAATTTTTGAAAAATCTTTTTTTCCTAAAATCTTCTGTCATAAAACACTGCCTTTATACCATGTTTCACAAAAATTAAAAGACCCATGACCAACTTTGATTTTTTTGAGAAAATTTGACCCTACAACCATTGTTTTCATGATTGTAACAAGCTGATGGTGGCAGCGGTGGGATCTTTCTCACGTGTTTGCCCAGCCCCATTTTGAATTTTTCAAAAAAAATTTTTTTTTTGAAAAACAAATTTTTTCTTCAATTTTCGAAAAACAAATTTTTTTTTGGTTTCTCTCTTGTCTACGGTTAATACAACTTTTCACGCGCAAGTACGCTTGCTTGTGAGAATTTTATCTTATTCAATTCTAAATATTTTAGAATTTATAATTTTTCCCTGTGCATGCTGTTAACCCATTAACGCCCATGATTAGACAAATGAAAATATCATCAAAATTATTATTGGAAACAGGACTGCGGATCAAATAATGACTTTTGACGTCAAAAATTGTTTAAAAAATAATTTGTTTATAAAAATTGTTATAAACAAATGGAAAAAATTAATAAAATTTTAAAAACTAATAGCGCCATTCGATTCTACGTGAAAAATTACTAAAGGAACATGTATGACTTTTTAAAAATTTTCACTCGATTTGTTGTAAATAATTTATAAACAAATAGTGCACTCTCATGTACCTTTTTGAGCCCATCATTACACAACTAAACATTTCATCAAAATTATGATTGGAAACAGGACAGCGGATAAAATAATGACTTTTGACGTCAAAAATTGTTTAAAAAATAATTTGTTTATAAAAATTGTTATAAACAAATGAACAACAGTGACAGTAATTCTAAAGGTTAAATATTTCATACGAACAAATGCAGTCAGAATTTGTTGATTCATAATTTTTTAAATTTAAAAAATATTCTATTAGTCTTTTCCCTTAGAATCGAATGGCACTATAAGTTTTAAAAATGTTATTAATTTTCTCTATTTGTTTATAACAATTTTTATAATCAAATTATTTTTCAAACAATTTTTGACATCAAAAGTCATTATTTGATCCGCAGTCCTGTTTCCAATCATAATTTTGATGAAATGTTTAGTTGTGTAATGATGGGCTCAAATAGGTACATGAGAGTGCACTATTTGTTTATAAATTATTTACAACAAATCGAGTGAAAATTTTTAAAAAGTCATACATGTTCCTTTAGTAATTTTTCACGTAGAATCGAATGGCGCTATTAGTTTTTAAAATTTTATTAATTTTCTCCATTTGTTTATAACAATTTTTATAAACAAATTATTTTTTAAACAATTTTTGACGTCAAAAGTCATTATTTGATCCACAGTCCTGTTTCCAATAATAATTTTGATGATATTTTCATTTGTCTAATCATGGGGTTTAATGGGTTAATGAAGGAAGAATCTTTTTAGTGTCAGTTTAAGTTTTAAAGAAATTACAAGAAAATATCTTTATTAAGATTTTCCTTGTATTTTCATTATTTACCTGGTAGTGAGTAGTATGTGATGACCCTATTTTAGTTAGTGGGGGCTTCAGAACCTCATTTAAGGTTATTCTGAATTTCTACTGACGGGAGAAGAATTTTCTTTTCTTAATTTTCAGGAAAATTTTAAAATAATTTATATTTTGTTCCTCTTTTAAAGTGTTAAAATTTCATTATACTATTTTCAGTGGCATTGAATTTTTTTTTGGTAAAAAAAGAAAATTAATTCTCTTTATTGTCAACCTGAATTAAGAAGAACCTGAAAACGAAAGTTTTATTGAGAATAAAATTTTTCTCTTTCAGTTTCATAATTAAACTGGTAGTGAGTAGTATGTGATGACCCTATTTTAATTAGTGGGGGCTCCAGAACCTCATTTAAGGTTTAATTTGGTTTCTTGTTGACGGAAGAAAATTTTTTTTTCTTCCTATTATTTTTACTATCAAAATTTTTTTTTACAATTAATTTTTTTTTAATTTCTTTACATTGTCTTAAACCCGTGTGAAAAATTAATTATAAAAGAAATTTTATTGCAATAACTGGTAGTGAGTAGTATGTGACGACCCTATTTTAATTAGTGGGGGCTCCAGAACCTCATTTAAGGTTGACGCAAGGTTTTGGCCAATTGCAGAGAAATAACTTTGTCACTAATTTAAATTTCTTTATTTTATTACTTTTATCACTTTATTTTGCATTTTTTTTATAAAATTATAACAAATAAAATGTTTTGCAATGCCTTATAAATGTAGAAATGGTCACGGAGGAAAGAAACTAAAGAATTTGATAAGAATTAGGAATTACACTAAAATAGAAAAAGAACTTGTAAGTGGGTCAAATTTTCTCAAAAAAATCAAAGTTGGTCATGGGTCTTTCAATTTTTGTGAAACTTTGTATGAAGGTAGTGTTTTATGACAGAAGATTTTAGGAAAAAAAGATTTTTCAAAATTGCGGATTTTACCGGGCATGAAACATTACAGCACATTTTTTTTGAAAAACGAATAACTTTTATCCATTTAGTTAGATTTTGCTTATAGTTTAGGTAATAATAGTTGAATATCTAACAATTTAAAGTGCAATATTAAAGAAAAAAAAACCAAAATTTGCCCGGAAAAAAAGTCCAAACAAATTTTGATTTCATTTCTTCGGGCATAAGCACCCCTTCGATTTTTTGTAACTATAATATTTGGATTCGTTATCTTCTCCAGAATTTTTTGCAAAAAAAAATCCCTGGAGACTTTAAAACTAACCGAAATATCGTATTTTTTGTCTCGAGGTGCACAGATTTCGATCTCGCGTAAACACGCCTGAGATGTGCACCAAACGTTCTTAAGCGTGAATTTTCGCATTCTAATATTTTTTTGTTCATTTTTAGTAAAAAAGGAAGGTTTAAAAATCAAGTTTTGCAATTACAAATTTGTTTTTAAACAATTTTGAATCTCAAAATGTGTATGTAATATATAAGAGGCAAATTTTCTCAAGTGTACCAATGTCAAAATTGCAAGTTTTTGGATCGGGCTAATATTTTCACAGTATTTAGAACTATGAACCAGTACTTAAAACCACCAAGTAATTATGAAATTTTATAAAAAAATTTTGAATTTTTAAAAAAAATTCTCACTATTTGATAGAGCAGAAAAAACCTACCAAAAACATATAGGTCACAATTTTTTTCTTTATTATATAAAAGCTACGATTTTTTATAAAACTCACTGTTTATACTTATCCAAAATCTTCAACCCCCCCTACATTTTTTTATAAAATTTCATAATTACTTGGTGGTTAAGTACTGATTCATAGTTCTAAATACTGTGAAAATATTAGCCCGATCTAACAACTTGCAATTTTAACATTGGTACACTTGAGATAATTTGCCCCTTATATATTACATACACATTTTGAGATTCAAAATTGTTTAAAAACAAATTTGTAATTGCAAAGCTTGATTTTTAAACCTTTTTTTTTTACTCAAAATTAACAAAAAATTATTAGAATGCGAAAATTCACGCTTAAGAACGTTTGGTGCACATCTCAGGCGTGTTTACGCGAGATCGATATCTGTGCACCTCGAGACAAAAAATTCGATATTTCGGTTAGTTTTAAGGTCTCCAGGGATTTTTTTTTGCAAAAAATTCTGGAGAAGATAACGAATCCAAATATTATAGTTACAAGAAAATCGATGGGGTGCTTATGCCCGAAAAAATGAAATCAAAATTTTTTTTGACTTTTTTTCTGGGCAAATTTAGGATTTTTTTTCTTTAATATTGCACTTTAAATTGTTAGATAATCAACTATTATTACCTAAACTATAAACAAAGTCTAACTAAATGGATAAAAGTTATTCGTTTTTCAAAAAAATGTGCTTTAATGTTTCATGCCCGGTAAAATCCACAATTTAAAAATTTTTGAAAAATCTTTTTTTCCTAAAATCTTCTGTCATAAAACACTGCCTTTATACCATGTTTCACAAAAATTAAAAGACCCATGACCAACTTTGATTTTTTTGAGAAAATTTGACCCTACAACCATTGTTTTCATGATTCTTTATGTTTTTTATCATTGTTGATTATGTGAATGCAATATTATAAATAAAAAACCAAACGGTCCGGTTTACCCCAGGGGGTGGAGCAAACCGGCCTGTTTGCAAAAATTTTTAAAGTTAACACAGCAACTAAACAATAAAAAATAAAGTATAGGTGTCTCTGGGAAAAAGTTGCGCAATTAAATGATCTTTCAAACAAGCCATCGAAAAATGAAATCGGTTGATTCGTTTAGTCACAAGAGTCAAAAAACCGTTAGGGGGTCCGGTTTGCCCCACTCTCCCCTAGTACAAATTTTATTTATGTAGAATTTGTAAATACTGATGAGTAAATTAACCCTTTCACATTCTGGTTGAAAGCAACTAGAAATAGAAAGTGTTTTTATCGACATGGCCATGAAATAAAGGAGACCAAATTTATTATGATTCATATAATATGTGCCATGGACTGTCAGAAGAATAATGTTTTTTTAATAACATATATTTAGTTTAAAATTTATTTACTCTGGAATATACTTAGTTATTGAAAATACCCAAACAACGTTTTAAAATTTAATTAAATTGCATCTTTAAAACGTTTTTTATTAAATCAAATGTGTCGATAATTTCTCCTATAGTTTATTGTAAAAAAATGAAAGTATTAATGTAACAAATTGCAGTAATTTACCTTATTCTTTGTTACAGTGTCACGAATATTTTCTGTGTCATTCATAACCGCACTGTCATCTTTTGATTGGATGAATTTAAGTCGTCGTTTAGATGCTGACATCTTTTCGACCTCCATTTTTGAATCTAAAATTAGATGATAAATAGAGTTTTATGAAGCTTTTTATTTCATACAACTGAAAATCATTTAACTATAAATTGACATCAAAATCAAGAAGCAAAATACAATTTTAATTATAAATAGGCAAACTTTAAAAAAATACTAAGTTGTACATTATTTGAAAAAGTTAAAATAATTTTAAAAATTAATGTAAAAAAGTCTAAAAACTCATAAAAGTTTAATTAAATAAGACTTATCAATACTAATAGCCATGAAGAAATTATTAAAAGGAGATTATACTTACAATAACAAGAAAAATTATAAAAAGCGCGTAACAAAATATTTGAAAGGAATTTAAAGGTAAATAGAATTTTATGATAGAAGAGAATAAAAAGAATTATTTATTATGAAAATATAACAATAATAATAATAATTAAGGAAGATTTCGACTATATCAGCAATTAGTGACATCTATTAGACGTCAATTGAACTCTTTGGTTTAGAGTCAGGTGTTATTCTTAAGATAATTATTCCGATATGGTTGTCGGTAAATAATTATATATTTGAATTTAATTTTTGATCTGAAAAAATAAGCTGTGTTGGCATGGTGCATTAGTAGGCGTTAGTCCCGCGAAAGGCAGCTATTAACTGGGGTTCGAGTCCTCACAGATGCACAGTGCAGTCGTTCACGCAGCTTATTTTTTCAGATCAAAAATTAAATTCAAAAATATAATTATTTACCGACAACCATATCGGAATAATTATCTTAAGAATAACACCTGACTCTAAACCAAAGAGTTCAATTGACGTCTAATAGATGTCACTAATTGCTGATAAAGTCGAAATCTTCCTTAATTAAAATTCTTAATCAGCAAAAAATTTCCTACATTAAATAATAATAATAATAATAATAATAATAATAATAATAATAATAATAATAATAATAATAATAATAATAATAATAATAATAGTGCTTGAAAGTTCATTAAATGTTTCTTACTGTTTAAAAAAATTCAAAGTAGTTTGGTAAATGGAGATTTTAATAATTTCTAATGAAAGTTATTGGAAACTGTTTATAAAGATATACATTATGTTTGTTATGTGTAGGTTGATTGAAATTTTAGTTTTAAAATTTTTTAACAAATTTTACCTTTTCAGATACAATTTCTACGCAGTATTTACACAAAGCTTAACATTAGCTTAAATAAGCATTTTTCAAAAACTCTAATTAACCTATACGTTACAAAATATTTATATTATTATAAACATTCTTAAACAACTTTGATAAATCAATATTTAAAACTCTATTAACCAGACTTAGAAAAAGTAAGTATTATAAAGCTATGACGTTGTAATAATTCTAATGCCCTAAGCACGAGACCATGTGCCCATGAAAAACAGGATTTGGAAACGAATAATTTTTACTAAGGCGAAAAAAAAAATTAAACAGTATCACTCTAAAACCATCTATATAATTTTATTTTTCAATAATAATAATTATATAGACACATAAATAATTATACTTACTGCTTTTAAAAAAAATTTGGGCACGATGAAATTTTCCATCACCAGCTTTCACAAGGAAAAATTTTTCCTCGAAATTATCATTAAAACTTTTAACATCTTTAACGTTTACTATAGAAAACTTTTTTGTTGTATAAAATCTAATGAATAAAAAAATATCACTTTTTTCATCGTCTGAAGAAGACATTTTTAAATAAGATAAAATTGATTAGATTATAAAATTCAAAAATACATTATTTAAAAACTAAATCTCGTTAAAAGCAGAAGCACAGAAGCAGACAGATTTCACTTAAAGTGTGTTTACATGAATAGCCATAAACGAACGCTCGCATGTTAAGGCCTTTTAGCAATAGTATCTAATGGAGAGTCCACAATATGAGTAAATGACTTAGGGTACATTTAGGGAGCGTTCAGACTAGGGTTGTAAAGTTTCATGAAACTTTGGAAAATGAAATGTTTCATGAAAGTTTCAATGCTTCATGAAACATTTCAAAGTTTCAAGTTTTAAGCGGGAAATTTCAAATTCAATGCAAGAAAGTATAATAATTAACGCATATTATTATCGACAAAAACATGAAGTATTATTATTTACTTTAATATCTTTCTTTAATTTTTATAAATAAAATAAATAATTAAAAAATATATTAATAATTTAATTTTAAGTCACTCGTTAGAGGTAATATTTTAGGTAATTTTTAGTTAATATTAACATAACTACTCTCGTGTTTTCGGATGTAAACAAAAAATTTTCATTAAATTGTTTCGAGCTAACCTAAAATTTCTAGAGATTATCTAACCTGAACTGACAACTGCGCATGTGCAAATAAAGCTTAATTATTGGTTCTTCAATGTTTTATGAAATTAATGAAACTTTCGCTTATGAAACATTGAAACTTTCAAATGAAAGTTTCATTGTTTCAATGAAACGTTTCATCACTCACAACCCTAGTTCAGACCTTCTTATGCAAAACTTATTCATGCAGGTTGCCATAGTAGCGTTCAAGAGTGAGAGAGATAGAATAATTTCCTATCTCTCTCACTCTTGAACACTACCATGGCAACCTGCATGCATAAGTTTTGCATGAGATCGTGTGACTGTACATTTATACGACAGTCGGTAGAAAAAAAATTTACCGAAAAAGTAAAAATCGCGTTCACACTTCGCTTTTCCGATATAATGGAAAAACTGCTTCTAGCGGGAATTTAAAAATTTATATTTTATTAAAATGAATTAACACTGTTTTAAGTAAGAAAAATCAAATTTTTATTTGATAAATATTGTTTTTTAATGATTTACAATAGGAAGATGAATTTTCTTGATTGTAACTAGGCCACGAGTGTGAGAGAGATGCAGATATATGTTTGCTCTATTTGCACTCATTGCCTAGTTACAAAACGCAACGCAAAACGCTACCATGGGACTTCAGCCTAAGTATAATGAAAAATTATTAAATAATATTTATATAATTTAAATAAAAATGTTTAATGGGGATATTTAATATGCATTTTATTATTTGTATATGCATAAGTATAATTTATTTTTCGAAAAGTAGTAAATGTAATTGTGTACATAACCTATAAATGCATGACAACCCTTTAACATTAAGCAAGTAAATTTTTTGTAAACAAAATATATAATATACAAATAGTTGTAATTTATTGTTTGATAATTTAAATCCCTAATAAATCTTTATTTGGTTTTGTTTAATTTAGACGAGTAACGTTCATAATGGATTTTTTTCACACAAAATTCTAACAACAGCTGTGACGTTTCTTACAACTTTTCAAAACAAAAGTTAATTAATATTTATTTAAGGGAAGTGTTCCGGTTGTGGGCACCCTTTTGATTTTGCCTCATAACATTTGTCCATGTGCATATTATACAAATATATGTGTACGAATTTAAAGCTAGAGGTCTAAGGTGACTGTCAGTGAAGGAATTAAATTGACTCCTTTAAATAAAAAAGTTTTATTAGAAATTTAGTGAAATGGGAATTTTTTGACAAAAAAAATTTTGTACCCGGTTGTGGGCACCCTTGAAAAATCCGCTAAAAATGGAAAAATATTAAAGGAAACCAACACAAATAAAGAAGAAATGAAAGTTTCTTTATTTTAAGAAAATTTGCCGGGATAAAGAACAAAAATGATGACACGTTTTCACACTATGCTCATCGCTAACAAAAGCATAATGCTTCATGTGAAGTAGCTAGTACGCATACCATACCGCACTTCTAATGCACTGAACGACTATATTCATCGCATTTAATGGAGTTTGCGGCTGTCACTTTCCTTGGCAGAAAGTTTAGATAGATGAGACAGTAGTCCTCATCATTGTCAGATGGTAGAGCCTCCTTAACATAAAGGTGCCCACAACCGGGAATGACAGTCATTTTTTAAAAAGACCAACACATTTTGTGATGCAGGATTTTGGTTAAACACGAAGGTAAATCACAAAATATAATGACAACA
The DNA here is from genome assembly GCF_015476425.1 of Leptopilina heterotoma. NCBI lineage: Eukaryota > Metazoa > Arthropoda > Insecta > Hymenoptera > Figitidae > Leptopilina > Leptopilina heterotoma. The sequence continues at coordinate 571,139 of NW_025111066.1, forward strand.
CTGCAAAAAAAAAATTAAACCCTTCTTTTCTGAACGAATCTACACCCATATGTTGCTCTTCGAAAACAATACAAAATTACTTTTTTATTTATTTAATGCAAATTTTCTTTATTATGCTCACAGCTATTACACAAATGCATATATTTGTTTCGTTATCAATACGAAAAGTCCGTATTGTCAACGAACACGACTTGCAATACTTAGATCAGTAAAGTCTGCTTGCCGTCGAAGTTTACGTAGGGGTGCCCACAACCGGAGGGTGCCCACAACCGGCGCACTTCCCCTACATGGTTATTTATCAAGAAAATTCATCTTCCTATTGTAAATCATTAAAAAACAATATTTATCTAATAAAAATTTGATTTTTCTTACTTAAAACAGTGTTAATTCATTTTAATAAAATATAAATTTTTAAATTCCCGTTAGAAACAGTTTTTCCATTATATCGGAAAAGCGAAGTGTGAACGCGATTTTTACTTTTTCGGTAAATTTTTTTTCTACCGACCGTCGTATAAATGTACCCTTAAGGAGCATTTCTGGAGCATTCACACAACTTTTGGGAAAACCATTATTATTGTCTTTCTCTCTTTTATGACAGGAGCATAAGTTTGTTTCACTCTACATTTTCTTACTTTTTCCAAAAATTGAAAATGTAGAATGAGACAAACTTATGCCTTTGTCATAGAAAAGACAAAGACAAGAATGATTTTTCCAAAAGTCGTGTGAATGCTCCCTGAGTAGAAAGCGTAGTAAAACCGAAAGTAGAACTTTATGAGAGTGAAATAGTAGGTGTTTTCGACGTCGTCGGTCGTACCGGTCAGTTACCACAAAAAGGTGCTTATTTGAGACTATTTAGGTTAAACTAAATAGTCTCAAATAAACAGTTTGAGCACCTTTATGTGGCAACTGACGACGTCAAAAACACCCAGTATATTAAGCAACAAGAGGATAAAGGCAGTCAATTTCTTTACGATAATTTTTGTGACACGAGTGGAGGTCGAGAGGGCCCTCGACCTCCACTTGTGTCACAAAAATCATCGTAAAGAAATTGGCTGCCTTTATCCTCTTGTTACTTACGATATTTTTTATTCCTAATGCACAAAAGCGTCGATTTCAGATAGCAAACGACAGGGAGTAAAAGTCATTCACTTGTTCGATTTGTATGAAAATGGCAGCCGTTTTCTCCCATTGGCAAGAAAGATGCATGTGAAGGCCAACGCAGAATAGATCTTTAACCGGAACCGCAATCGTAACCGTAAGCGTAAGAATGAGTTAGAGAAGGATAAACAATATACCTATCCTTTTTTAACTCATTTTTTCGGTTACGCTTACGATTGCGGTTTCGGTTAAAGATTCTATTCTGCGTTGGCCTTGAACAGCTAATTTTCTTGCCCTTGGGAGAACACGGCCACCATTTTCATACGGTCGATGAATGACTTTCCTCCCTATCGTCTGCTATCAGAAAGCGCCGTTTTTGTGCATGTGGGATAAAAAGGATAATACAATCTGACTATCTCTCTTACACTTATTAAATTCTGACTTAATCACTTGGGACTTCATCCATGAATTAGGGTGCAGTCCCATGCTGAGCAGAAAACAGAATGCAAAGCAGAATTTCGTGAATGCAATAGAGATAGTCAGATATCACTATCCTTTCTACTCTCAAGAAGTTCTGCTTTGCATTGTGTTTTCTGCTCAACATGGGACCGTACCCTTAGAGTACATTTATACGACGGTCGGTAGAAACAAAATTTACCGATAAAGTCAAATGGAGCGTTTACACCTTCTGTAAAAATTGTCCAGAAAGAAAAATTTGCATTAGAGTAAGAGAGTCAGATACACAGTCTGTCTCTCTTACTCCAATGAAAAATTTTCCGTTCGGGAAATTTTTACCGAAGGTGTAAATGCTCCCAAAATTGTGTTCACACTTCGCTTTTCCGATATAATGGAAAAACTGTTTCTAGCAGGAATTTTGAAATTTATATTTTACTTAAAATTAATTAACACGGTTTTAAGTCAGATAAATCAAGTTTTTATTAGATGAATATTGTTTTTTAATAATTTACAAAAGGAAGATAAATTTTCTTGATGAATCACCAGTATTGTACTCGAATCCTTGATACTTTTCGAAAAGAATCAATTCTTTTTTGAGGTATCGTCAGGGTTTGCACTTAATATACGTCAAGGTAATATAAGTAGTTTTCTACACGTATATTACTACGTATATTACGTTTTGAATTTTTTACGAAAATAGATGTATATTACGTTTTGTCGATATTACTACGGCGCATGCGTAGAACGGGTAAAACCATGGAGTAGTATAAGGAGACCGAACGCCACTCACGCAAAGTGGCCGCACTTTTCATTACCGTGTTTCCTCTGGGCTCACTTACATCGATAGAAGCGCCCCCAACGGGGAAAAATGTCACTAATAATCGTCTGCTAATTGTTATTGTACAGTGCAGTTGGTATTTTTATAGGTTAGTGTTGTTTGGAAATAGTTGACAATTATCATTAATAATTATCTTATAATTATAATATATTATTATTTATTCAATATTAATTTTGAAAGTGCTCGGTTGGAAGTGAAAAGAGATAAATAAGTAAGTATATGTGAGAATTGTTGCGATTAATATTGTTTATATACATAACTTAATTGTTACTAAAATTCCCTCTATAATTAAGAGAGAAGAATTGCAATTTTTCACTACACAGACAGCAGCAGGCATTTTCACTCACAATTTATTTTTTACATGCTTCATTGAACTAACAATCACTTTTATAAACAAAATTAGAGGTTATGTCATGTCTTATTTTGTTTTTAAATATAATGATCTTCTCCTCCGCGAGAGGCTCTTCTATCGATGTAAGTGAGCCTAGAGGAATCACTGTTATGAAAAATGCGGCCACGTTTGACGCGGATTCATCACGGGCGTTCGGTCTCCTTATACTACTCCATGGGTAAAACGTGCATAACATAACCTCAAATATTTGTAATTCAATAACCACATTGTTAATAATAACCTCAAATTGTTTATTATTAATCATCTGCCTGCGAAGATGAATGTTTTGACTACAAATTTTCTGCTTTGAACGCATTTTTGTCATCCTTTTTTTACAGACATTTCTAAAACAATTGACAGACTATCAGAAAACTAATGCTATTTACGTATAATTATTGTATAAAAACCAACATTTAAATTAAAAAAACGTGATATAATTTTATCGCTTAATTATGCAAAGTTTAATAAGTAGGGAAAATTATAAGGTATATGTTAAAGGTTATGTTATGTTATGTTTTTAAAGGTTATGTTATAAGTGAACATCCTTACAAAAAAATTATTACGTTAATATTGATATTTGCGGAGTCTATCCTACTGCATTATATAATATTGTAACAAAATTCTTTATTTTCTCTGCCGTCCTATTATGAAGAAAAATTTATACATATCTTGTGCTTGCCATATTGAAAACGTAATATACTGAATATTTTACTCTTTTTGACGTATATTACGTCGAAAACGTAATATACGTCAAAAACTCTCAAGTTACGCGTAACTTCCGAACCCTGGGTATCGTCCATCCCTATAAAGCAGGTTCTACATGAGATGCCCGACAGTACTGCTCGGATATGTGACCACTTTTCGTAATGCCTAAAGTAGCTTCGTTGTAACAATTCTGTAAGTCGAACGTACTCATTAAAAATTTATTTGAAATAAATACAAACTAAATATAAGTGAGCACAAAGTCTATGTGACTGATTACAATAGTCTACGTTAAAAGGAAATCTTGGATTCTATCCACATTTGCAGCAATCTAAGGGAATCAGTGATATAGTCTGTAGTAGTCTTTACAACAGGACTATTGTAAAATAAGGTGACCGCGGCTGCCTTGCCTTCTTATTTTACTATAGTTCTTCGTAAAGACTACTATTGCTATATTTCTATGATTACAAATGACTGTTGTAAAGTTAAAAAAGAAAATTTTCAACTAAAATGAAATTTTTTTGTAATTTATGACTTCTAATCATGTATTGCACATTAATTTCACTCTTCCAAGACTTCCCACTTCAAGATTAATTATATTATTAAACTAGACAATTTCACTAAACCCTAAGTACATAAATCAACTTAAATACTAAACGCATAACATAATAACGATCGCTATTTGACGGGTTCCACGTAAAGTGACCCAGGTCAAAAATTTACATGGAATATTTGAAAAATTTGTAGTTTCTTTAAAACAAAACGAAAATACGTTTTCTATTTTGGGTTTTGCTGCTGTTTTTCAACACTTTCTAATAGTGTGAACAAATGTAGAGAAAAAAAATTGTTTGACCTTGAAAAATTAAATTAAAAAATAAAATTTAATTTTTTTATCAAATGGGCAGTTTTTATTTTTTTTTTTAAATTCTATCATAAAGGTGAGGTTTTTTCCTAAAAAAAATGTATAGGTCAAAACGTGGGACAAGAACTTTTAACTGGTCAAATTAAGCATTTACATCTGCACTGCACCGGCCCACAGTGGAATTTTTTTTACAATTTCCTATTAAAAAATGTCTATAGCTTACAATTTTTAACCGATTTGAGTGTTCTTTGTCTTAAATTAAAGAAGAATAAATTCTTAAGACATCCTTCGAGGCCGATTTTGGGGATTTTAATTATTTATAATTTTTTTTAAATCAAAGTTAACAAATTAATACACTTTTTTAAAAAGGACGTTTATTTTCTTATTCCGTTAATGCACATGATCTAAATCAATTTAAATTTATCCAATATGACCACCAGATAATTAATAAAGCATAAAATAATTTATTTTAATTGTTATAAACAATATACAGCCCAACAACGCGCAGGGGCGGTGGATTGCAGAAGTAAATGTTTATTTTGACCAGTTAAAAGTTCTTGTCCCACGTTTTGACCTATACATTTTTTTAGGAAAAAACCTCACCTTTATGATAAAATTTAAAAAAAAAAAATAAAAACTGTCCATTTGATGAAAAAATGAAATTTTATTTTTTAATTTAATTTTTCAAGGTCAAAATTCTTTTTTCTCGACATTTGTTTACACCATTATAAAGTGTTGAAAAACAGCAGAAAAACCCAAAATAGAAAATGTATTTTCGTTTTGTTTTAAAGAAACTACAAATTTTTCAAATATTCCATGTTAGACAAAAAATTTAAACTTTTACCCCCTCCAGTTTTTATATTTGTTTAAATAAATTAATAATATTTGGTATTTTTAATTGTATCGAATAGGACTACTGTTTGTGCAAACTTTTAACCCGATCCCAAACATTTAAAATTTTGACCTGGGTCACTTGACGTGGAACCCGTCATTTACATATATTTATACATGACTTAAACTTCCTTATATACTAACTGCTATGAAAATTCACCGCTTGCGAGAAAGACTTATACACTTTAAATGTAAAAAAATCACTTCGTTCTCAATAATTAATGCAATTATTGTTCATTGTTAGTCTTTAATATTGTAAGGTCTATTTTTTATTACATTTCCATAGTGAAATTTTTTTTTCTAACACACGCACCGAAGGTACAAGATTTCTTGCCTGTATAAATTGTTATATAATTTACTCAACTTACGTAAATAACAAAAGTAAGTTACATAAATAAGTTAACTTACGTAAATTACGTAAGTTACGTAAATAATGTATGCTACGTAAAAATATAAGTTACGTAAATAATGTGAGTTACGTAAATAACGTAAGTTGCACTTACGTATATAACTTAAGTTACGTAATGGACGAATTATTGTAAATTGCACTAATTTGGTAACTTACGTACTTTACGCAAGTCATGAATTACAAAAAAAATTATTTTAGTTGAAAATTTTCTTTTTTTACTTTACAATAGTCAGTTGTAATCAGAAATATAGCAATAGTAGTCTTTACGAAAAACTATAGTAAAATAAGAAGGTAAGGCAGCCTGTAAGTCCTGTTGTAAAGGCTACTACAGTCTGTATCACTGATTTCCTTAGACCGCTACAAATGTGAACAGAATCAAAGATTTCCTTTTAACGTAGACTATTGTAATTATAACAAGTCTCTGCGTGAATGCCTACAGTACCCTTTCTGAACCTGTACATCTAAACTATTAATGATTCCAGAAAATAAATTTCAACACGATTAATACAGTGTTCCGATTCATTAAAGTAACTATAGTAATCGCTCCTACTAAATTCTTAATAAATTACATAGTTTTCGTAATCATTACAAAAAGTGGTTACATATCCGAGCTGTAATATAGACTATTGTAATCATTACGAAAGAAATTTTCTCCGTGTACGTAATGAGGGGAAAGCATTTGGTAGATGGAGCAGAGGGGGCACGTCTTGTCGTGTCGGGCATCCCATGTAGAACCTGATTGAGTAGGGGAAAGCATTTGGTAGATAGAGTAGAGGGGGCACGTCGTGTTGTGTCGGGCATCCCATGTAGAACCTGCTTAAATGAAAAATTACTAGAATCTAGTAAATTGCGCTTCCGCCTTTACGCCGACGCTTTGACGTCTACATGGGACGGCACCTTAAGGGTCCTGATGCCGGTAGTACTATTTATAACCATTTCCTTTTTGCTTAGCAATAAAATGTTTGCACGTGTGATCCTTATATGGATAGTTTTTAAAATAAAAATTCGTCATTGTTGAAGTTAAAATTAAATAAAGTATTTACTAATATGAGTGAACCAAAGAAATACAAAACGCATTTGGATAATGAAAGTTCGGAAATTTCCAGAACTTCTCGTTGGAGAAAGAATAAAAAACATATAACCAATGAAAGCCATGCTGTTCAAATAGCTCAAGTAAGTATAATTAATTATTTTTCATTTGTCTACTTTCCAAGAAAAAATGTAGAAAATAATTTGGAAATTGAATTATTATATAGTTTTTCATAAAAGTGACTCAAGTAATATTTATTTTCAAAACGTATTTTTACAATCAAAAATGAAGTTTTTAAAAGAAACTTAAAATAAATTTGTACTAATAATGTCAAATGGCAGATTATTTTGCACCTTGAAATATTTTCAGTAACTTTTATTGAATATTAAATTTATGTTTAGAGGATTCTTTAATGCAATATTTTTTATTGCTGAATTTTTTCAAAGAAACCTAATTTTGAACATTGAAAATGGAAGAAATTTATGTCCTTTAAAAAAAATTTTTTTACCTAACCGAAAAAAGATCTTAATTTTTCACAAGGTTTTAGTTTGCAAAAGCACTCTTGATGCCAACTTCAGAAACCTAGAAATTTCATTAAAGATTAGACTATTATTTATCAAAATCGAAAAAAATTAAATTATTCAATGGTATTAAAAATCAGCTTGAAAATTACAATATAATTTTTAAAACAAAATAATTCTATTTTGAACTATATTTAAAAACTGTATTGCTAACTCCTTAAAAATATATTGACCGTTTAAAAAATTAGGGGAGCGTGGGGTAATGGGAGCTTTTAAATTTCACGTACTTAAAAGCCTTCAAATTCGCTGTAATGTCTAGAAAATATTCTACAACCTTTGTTTATATCATTCCAAAACAAACGATCACATTCTTGACAAATTTTTAGTAAAGACAAGGGAAAATGTATTTTTTGAGTTTTCGTTGTAAAATGCAAAATATTTCTAAACATCACCATAAGTAGTTAAAATCGTATTATTTAGTTCTGTTTTTTCATTATATTATAGATGAATATGTGTGGATATGTATACTTGTATGAAAATCGAGATAATAATAAAATTTGTTTATGTTTTTATTTTTTTATTCAAATTTTGTCCTGTAAAAATTCTGTAGGGTAATAGGAGAATTAGTGTCAGCCCAAAGAATTTTCTTTACTATGTTACGACTTTCGTTATTTCTTTGAAAATTGTAAAAGATATCACCTTATGAACAAACTTTTAATTAAGAAATAATTTTTGGTGGAAAAAATCAAAAATTTATTTTTTTTAAAAAAATTTTGTATTAAATTATAATTTAGGAAAAAATTTATTCTAAGTCTAAAGTTTTGGCTTCATTGTAAATATTAACACTTTTTTCTATTAGAAAACAAAAAATATTCCTAAAAAATAAAAAAAATTTAAATTTCAAGTGAAAGCTCCCAATACCCCACAAATTGGGTGATGGCAAAAAATGTATTTTTTTTTGAAAATTTTTTTTTTCCAATTTACTTTCTCTTTTTAAGTTTCTAATTAAACATAATAGGGAGTTTGCATCAAAAAAATTTTTTGTTTTTTTTAAGAAATAGTAAATATAGACATTTTAAAATATATTAGCGTTCAAAATTTTTTTTTAAGTTTACATATTAAAAAATTAAATTGAAATCATAAAATTTTTGAAAATATCCATGCTGAAAGAAAACGATTTTGATTGGTTACTGAAACGTGACGTCATAGGTGCCTATTGTCGCGTCTTCTTCTATACATGATCCATGCGCGATTTGTGTTTACAATTTACGGTCACCGTTTCAAATTATTTTACTATTATTTAAAGTGAAAATAAGTGTTTTAATGACATCAAAAAATGCCTTGTGTATTGGACCCGGAATTTGAAAAAGCTGATTCATCGAATTTGCCTAAAATATCGATTTTTATGGTTTGGGAGTATCTTGTAACTGATGACAGATACAATGCTCCCGAAGTTCGAGGTGTGAAAGCATCTGTGTAAGTATATTTATTAGTATATTTTACACATTGTTTTAATTAAAAGTAATAAATTTCTTAATGTGTATTTTAGAAATGCCAGAGAAAATTACGGCGATTCCGCTATAGGTTATGTCAGCGTCAAAAGAGAAGGTAACTTATGTACTTTAAAGGGAAGAATTTGCCCCGAACATCGTGTTCGAAAAAAAGCATATGCTGTGTTTATGAAAATTGACGAAAAAGAGGAAAAAATTAAATCTTTGGAGTGTTTGGATTGTGCAGCATCAGAAGGTAATAATTCTGTTTTTACCTAGTCAAATATTTAAATTAAATTCCTGTAATTTCATTAAGATTTGATTTTATCATTGAAAACATTGAAATAGACTATTTTTTGCTACTGTTTTAAATTTGAATTTTATTTCAAAATATTTATTTACTCTATAAATATTTAATTTATTTTTCATAAAAGTACATTAATTTAAAAAATATAATGTCGTTGGAAAAAATTCTATATATTTAAACGATCATAACTTTATAGTGTTTAACTATTGGACTAACTTTATTTTAAATAATTAATAAATAATTAATGTTTTTAATTTAAGGAGGGTGTAAACATGGTATTGCCTTTTTAATGTGGAGTAATCGCAGATCTGAATCCGCCTCTCCGACAGATGTAGAATGCTATTGAAAAAAACCAACTCTATCGAATGTTGGAGCGTCTATAAAATTTATGACAGCCAAAGAAATGGCCAACGCCAAGGATTCATTAACATCTACAGATTTTGGTGACAATAGTACATTTTTACAACAAGTTACTGCACAATTTCAAGCACGACAAGTAGACAGTCAATTGTCAAGATACACTACTACTTTAACAGAACGCGCTGTTCATTCTCTCTCGATTCACCAATTACTTTGCAATTTTTGCTTTAACCAGGATTACAGTTTCGTTAAGGGACGACGGAAGTTTGTATCCACTTGACGGATTTGTTGAAGAAGATAACAAAAGAGAACTTGTAACATCGGAATTGCTCGAAGTTTGCGGTTTTACTTTATTTTTTAATAATGGGCAGTTGCAATGTAGATCGCATTGTACACTTGCATCAATGAGATCTGCCTTGCATATAATAGATATACTATTACTTTTAGGCTTGCACATAATAGCTTTACTACGAACATGCGGCTTTGCAATTCTTTGCTCGACTTGAACACCAAAATCACGGGACACTTTTGAATAATTCTCGACTGATGAAGTTGTTGAACAATAAAATATAATTTAAAATTTTTGCAATGTGAATACATACATTAAAATGATCTTGACAGCAGAAAAATTTCGTTTTCAACGACAGCGTATTATCATTTCGTTTCGCAACTAGAAACCATTGTCTCCTGATGTCTTCTTTTTGTGGCACAGAAAAAAATAATTTTTCAGGTGTCTTTATTGTTGTGCTAATACACTCTGGCACAAAACACGTTTTAAACTTTTTTTTTATCCATTTTATAAAAATTTTTATAAAAAACTACCGTTGCACTATGTTTTACATGCAGAATTCACGACGAATGAGCACCTGTGACGTCACAGTCCCTTCGGTAAGACTCGGGTATTTCCGGACCGTTATCAGTATTTTCAAATTATGCAAATTGTTTTTATTTATTTACTTGCTTATTTTCCATTAAAAAATTATAAGAAAAAAAATTTGTTATATAAATTAGACCTGATCTATCGATTTAAATTAAAAAAATTTTTGGTCAAAAGTCCCTATTAAAGATAAATAACGAAATGAGTAGAAAATAACGAAAACAATGTATTATTATAAAGATAAGTTGGTTTTTTTTAATAATTTTCCTTAAGGGGCTCCAATTCCCACACGCTCCCCTATTTGTTTATGAATTTAATTAACAATGATCAATTTCCCAACATTAAATTGTTCATGTACCTTGTACAACATTTTAATACTTGATATAATTTTTGGTAATAAACTACATTTTTAAAGATTTCAAGAATAATGTTTCTGTAAATAAGAAAAAAGAATTATTTTCATTCATTACATTTTGCAACATTTCAAACATATTTACAACTTTTTTAGAGCATAAATCGTCTCCGTGAAACAAATAAAATTACAGTCTCTACTAATCTGATAATAGTGAATAAACTGTAAAAAAAATTTCTGTAGATTTACAGTTTTGTTTAGAATTTTATAAAAACTTGTAAAATAACTTTTTTAAAAGTAGTGAATTTAAAATCCCTTCGGTAAAATTAATACTTTTAATGTGTCAATTTTACAATTTTCTGTAAATTTACTACTCTGAAAGTAGGTAATAAAAATACAAAAATATTACCTACTTTCAGAGTAGTAAATTTACAGAAAATTGTAAAATTGACACATTAAAAGTATTTATTTTACAGAAGGGATTTTAAATTCACTACTTTTAAAGAAGTTATTTTACAAGTTTTTATAAAATTCTAAACAAAACTGTAAATCTACAGAAATTTTTTTTACAGTATTACCCTACTGTAAATACAGGGAAACCTCTATACAGCGGAAACTCACCAGGTAGAAGTAGAAGGGATTATATCGTGAGAGTTGTGTCTGTTTTACAGCCATGAAATTCAGGGCCGAAAAGTTTCGAATTGTAATTTTTATACGGATGTTTTTTTATTTAAATTATTTAATTTATATTTGATTTATAATTTTTGTTAATTTTGTGATATATTTTATATATTATAAAAAATAAACATAAAAAATGATAAAATAAATTGAAAAACAAATCAAACTAATTAAAAAAAATAATTACATTTAAAATTCATCGCAAAAATTAAATTATTTTTTAAAAATAATGAAATTCTCCTGAGGAATTAAATTATTTTCAATAGAATTTTAATAAACTTTAAAAATCAAATATTTAAAATTATTAACAGACACGATTATTTTAAAAAGTTGAAAAAATTCTTTGTATAATTCAATTACTTTAAAAATTTTCAATTATAACTATGAAAGAAACTCCATTATTTTTCAAAAAATTTAAAGATATTCTTCAAAAGAAATTTAATTAGGATATTTATAAATTTTAATTAAATTTTTCGCGAGAATTTGATTATTTTCATAAATAATAATATTCTGCGAAGGAATTCAATTCTTTTTAAATTCTTTGCAAGAATTCAATGATTTTTAATATATATTTTTAAATAAGGTTATTAATAAATTATCATAATCTTTATTTTATATTTAAAGATCATAGGATTTAAAATGGTTGATAGGCTTCGTCCATAAATTACGTCACACTTTTTAGGGGGGAGGGGGTCTATTAAAATGTGACTAATTGTGACAAAGGGGGGTGGGGACCTTTTATTTTGTTATGTCACACTTTATACTCTATTTATTATAATGAGAAAATTTTAATAAATAAAAATATCAAACATATTTCTTGTTTTTAAGATAGTAAAAAATGTACTAATGATATAAGTAACTTTATTGGGTGTACTTCCGAATAAGGAGGACCTCTGATTTTAGTAAAACTTGGTATACCAACGTATTTTGATGCGCTGATTACGAAAATGATAATGAAAATTGGCGCAAATTTGATGTTCATGGTGAAAAGCATAAAAAACCATAAAATTGTGGTTTTCTTGCGTATAATTCGTAAAAAACGAAGGATATACTTCCGAACAGCGCATACTTACCTCCGATATTAATGAAAGTTGGTATACTTACGTAATTTTGTGCCCTGATTACGAAAATCATAGTGAAAATTGGCGACTAGATCATCTTCATGGTAAAACCATAAAAAACACCATAAAATTGTGGTTTTTTGCGTTTAACTCGTTGGATTGGATTAATCATAATTTTTTGTGTTTAAAAATATTTGTAAATTTTTCTCTGCTTTTATATTCTGAAAAATCCAAGGTGGATGCCTCCTTCCTCCTCGAAATAAAAGCAGAAAAAAATTTACAAATATTTTTAAACACAAAAAATTATGGAGGAGGAAGGAGTTATCCACCTTGGGTTTTTCAGAATTAAATAGAAAACAAAAAATATCACAATTATCTCTGCAATCAATTAAATTTTGATAAAAAAAAAATTTCCAACTGAAGGTAAATGATTCCTTCTTCCTCCATATAAAAGCAAAAAAATTTACAAATATTTTTAAACACAAAAAAATATGATTAATCCAATCCAACGAATTATACGCAAAAAACCACAATTTTAAGGTTTTTTTTTATAGTTTTCACCATGAACATCAAATTTTCGCTAATTTTCATTATCATTTTCGTAATCAACGCATCAGTGATTCATTTTGGAAAAATTTATTAAAGGGGGGTTTACGAATCGTGACGTAATTTAGAGGGAGGGGGTTCCTTCAGATGTTACGCAGTGTGACAAAGGGGGGGAGGGGGTTAAAAATGGGCTAAAAACGTGTGACGTAATTTATGGACGAAGCCATACATCCCTGAATCGTCTAATTGCTTTCCACTGTATAGAGGTTTGTCTGTAGTTGTTAAGAATCGTGTCATAGTGCATCCTTATAGGAAAATTATTTTTGTCGGTAAACAATTTTTGCTTCCTCATGAAGAAACTTTACATAATATATATATATATAAACTTCTGAACAAATGCCCATATTTATGTGTGTTTATAGTGCCGGCCGGTAGGATTTGCTTATGCCCTTTGTCAAATAAAGACATTACAAAAAGTTTACTTTAAGTTTTAGTAAAAAAAAATCTGGTAAAATATTACATAAGTGACTAAACTCTAAACCCTTAAAAAAATAATTAAAATATCATTTTGTGCAGAAACAGCACAAGTCCATGATAAGTTTTATATTTATTTGATATTCTTGACGTATTTTAATATTTTATATTAAACAGTTTATATTATATATAAAAACACTCATGGGAAGCAAAAAGTGACACTGGTGACTGAATTATTTTAAAATTTGAAAATATTGAAAATTGGTTAAATTTATTCTTAAAACAATTTCATTATTTATAAAATGTTACTAAAAATTATAAAAAATGGAAATTTTTTATAATATTAAAAAAATAAGAAATATTAATTTTTCAATAATTTGTTCAAACAATAATTTTTTATTGCTAAAAAATCATGTCGGAAACATCATGGAATTTCTTAACAAGATTATTTTCTTAAAATTTAAACCTTCCTTAATACGTGGTTTAATTTTTAAAAAGGTGCTTTCTGATATTTTTGAGAAAAAAATTTTTGAAGTTATTATAAACACTTTAACAATATATTTATAACTTTTTTATAAACATTATTTTCCTTTTTTAAAGAAGCGTGGTGAAAGTAGAACTTTTCTCAATTGCTCTGAAAACAGTTACAGTGTCGAAAGTAAATTTAAAAAAAAATGTCATGAAATGTCCAGGTTGTTAAATGGATTGGTAGACACTTTTCCCAATCCGCGTTTCTCAACGACTTTTTTTCCCAATGAACATATTTCCCAAAACGGGTCTATTTTCCCAATTAGCAATTTTCATACCAAAGTAGAGGACATCCATATAAAAATAAAATACAAAAAAATTTATTATTTAGTTTATTATTATTAAGATGCCAATTAAAAAAGTGTAGATGTTATGTAATTAGCGTTTATAAATTTAGAATCGATTTTTTTGATTGAACGAAGTTCAAAATTTAATGTGGTGTCCTATTGTTTTTAAGTAAGTATAAAAAGTTATAGCGCTGTGCACATTCGTTGCATCTGTGCCATGTTTTTTATATGAAATATATAGTTACATTGAAATAAATTAAATTAAAAATAAACTAAACACGTAAATTGAATTTCAATTAAAAGTAAAATTTTAGTTTCGATTTTTATATTCAAGTATTACTGCTAATATCTACCTGATGTGACATTTTGTAGCTCTCTACGCATAATTTGGGCTGGTAGTAGCTTCTTCAGCTAATTTTTTAACGATCGGCCATATCTTGGAAACAATTCCAATTGTTCATTGAAATAAAAAACTTTTTAAATATGGTATTTTTCATTGAAAAATATGTGCATTAAGATTAAAAATTTTGAAAAAAATTACCATTGGGAAATACTTTTATTAGGAAAAATGTCCATTGCGAAAAAAATCATTGGGAAAGACGGATTGGGAAAACTGTCCCCCTACAGTTAAATGCTGATAATGAACATCATTATTATAAACAAAAAAGTAATGAATTAAACATTTAAATATAAACTTATTTATATATGGCAAACTATTATGACGTTTGACATTACACAGAAGATTTCTTCTTTTTGCATTTTTTTTACTACAATAATATAACGAGTAAAATTTTAATAAAAATAACATAATATATAAATATTAATCACAATTAAAAATATATTACAAATCCAATAATTTTCTCCTTCTACACGGAGAGAAAAAACAAGGTTTTCCCCATGAAAAAATATGCACTTAACGTATGAAAATTAGCACAGTACAAATGCAGGACGTTCACGGTTTTTCCCAGTGATGTTCTTGCAACGAGGGATTAGGCCTAAGGGCTACGGCGTGACCTAAACGCTAAACGCAAGAAATTCATCGTTAAATCCGGTGAAGCTGTTACCTGAAAAAGCATGAAATGAAGTCACGAGGAAAAGCCTTGTTTTTTCTCTCCGTGTAGTACTCATGACAGATTTACTGAAGGATTTACAAAATAATATTGATCGTATAGTTAATAATTCTCAAAAATTTTGACTCTTGTACCACTCTAAAATGTGTATCCAAAAAACTATTTCTCCACAACATTTAAACTTACAGCAATGCCGTCAATGTCAACATATAAACATTGAGAAAAACATGCTATTTAATCAATAGCACACATATTCACATACTTTCAAAAGCATATGTAATAATATTAAAAATGAAGTAAACGAACCTCCGAGTCAAGGTAGTAAGAAATAAAACGAAATCAATTTTTTAAACGTTTCAACAGTACAGCTGTCCTCTTTAGAAACTATAATTTTATTAAAAAAACAAACAACGAAAATTAATATAAGCTATACCTACATTCTTTAAAATTACTTAAAACACAGTTATGAAATGTAAATTATTAACGTGGAAAATTATATATAATTAATTAAAAAATAGGTACATTCTTTAAAATTACTTAAATCACAATTGTAAAATGTAAATTATTAATGTGGAAAATTATATATAATTAATTTATAAAAAGGTACATTAGAATCAATTTCATTTTATTCCTTACTATCTTGACTCGGAGTGATCGTTTACTTCATTTTTAATATTCCGATGGCCCCGGTCACGTTCGATATATAATAAACAGCGTAATTTCTACCGTTATAATTACATTTGTGTCTTTTAAACTGTTTAAAAAAAGTTAATTTCGAAAGTATGAACTATTATCTTTTATTCGACGTTTGCGGCGCTACTGCTGCGCTTTATAAAGGGAAAACAGCGCTATCTTAACAAATCAAACAGCTCTTTTTTTCTCTCCGTGTTCGAAATCTGCGTTGGGGATTAGATCTGGCCAATAAGGAGACTGCATTCGAAGCAGATTAATAGATATTGCGGTTGAGAAAGACAGCCCGAGCATAGCTCAATTCATGCAGAGATCAGGGCTACCCAACACTTTTTTTCTAATCCATTTTAACTAAAAATATATTGTTTATTTTATGCCCCTCTAAATGTCTATTTTTTGAAACCCTCTAAATACGGACTCAGTCTTCATTTAAATCTATCAAAAACTAGTTTGACATGCATGCCGTTTTAGTTAATTAATTAAATTTAGTGAACACAAAACTTAAAGTGCCCTGATGTAAATTCCACAGCAAATTTGGAATATTTGTAACTTTGGGAAATAATTTTTAAATCTTAAAATTCACGTATCCCCCTCAATTTGTATTAAATTTTTTTCAAAAAATACTCATTTTACGCAGAATTAAGTATACTTTTAAGAAGTTATTATGAAAAAAATCTGTAAATTCGAATACTATTCTAAAAATATCGTTCAAGTTGAAAAAATGAAATGAAAATCGATAAATTTGGGGGTGTTTGGAAAATTTCCCGCACATCATTGTTCATAGTTTTACTACACCTGCGACTTATACTAGGTCTCTATAAAAGTGCAGGCAATTGTTTTTATTTTGTCACACAGTGTAATTTACAGTTGAATTGTGTCCAGAAATTGACCTCAGTGAAAATATTTTTTCTTTTATATTTCTCGCTAATTAACAAGTAATTATTAATGCAAAATCATTTCTCACAAGTTGTGAAAAATTCTGTCGTTTGGTATATAAGAACAGTTTGCTTCTAAACTTTCAGTGTTATAAGAGTGCGTTTCTACGTGTATAGTTATTAAGTATGTGAATATATAAGTCAGGGTTATTAGGTTATATGCGTTAAAATGCGGAAAACGTCTTAAGTGTTAACAAAGCATCGAACTGTGCAATGAAAAAAATGTGTTCATTCTGTGTCAAAATAGTGTCTGAAGTTACCTATAAATTGGAAAAGAATTTAATTTTTTTTCCTGTTCATCTAATTATTTTTAATAGTCATAGAAAATTTAATAGACATTTTTCTAAATTTTAGTGAACGAGTTTTATAGTTTGGTTAACAGTTTATGAAAGTTTCGTTGATTGTTTTCGAAATTCGGAATGCACTGTCTGCTAAAATGCCGATTCCTTGTATTTAACATCCCTTTGACATTCAGTAAAGGTTGATGACAGTTTTCTAAATTTTAGCAAACTTTTCGTCATTCATTGTGACTCAAAGAATTTTAATCATTCAAGGATTTTGTGTCCCGTCTCAAAGTAATATACTAATGATATATTAATAATTCACGGACAGACCCAAGTCAAAATTTGAGCCCTATTTTCAGCCTACAATATAGGTTTTACCAAAAACTGGTAAAAATTTAGGATTAATATTTAACACTTTAATTGAAGTATTATACAAACGCATAAAGTATTATAAATTAAAAAATACTGTTCTCTGAATTTGAATTAGTTAAAAATAATTAATTTTATAGTTAAAGGTTAGTCACTGATTCAAAATTAATGTTTTTACCAATTAAATTAAAATCCCGGCAATTTTCCAGTTAATAAATCCCCTGTTAAATGAATTAGTAGAAACTAAAACCCGTCGAAGACGGATAGGCAGCTAGTTTTAATATATATTCTAAAATTTAGAATATTTTTTTTAATGTATCCTTTCCAAGCCTCGCGTTCGTCCCCTTATCTACCCTTCAATTCTGGTCAATCCCACAAAATAAAAGAACTATTAAAACAGTAGTATAATTACAACTGATTATTGATTACGAATCCGGTGTTAGTTTTTCCAAATTCAAAATGGCTGACTTTTTAAAATAAATTTTATCAGATTCGCTCGAAACAGGTTACTCGGGCGTTTTTGGGGTCGCTATTTACGAATTTAATGTTAGTTTTACAAAATTCAAAATGGCGGCCTTTTGAATAAATTTTATTGAATTTATCTTAAACTCATTACTCGGGGTCTCTGATTAAGAATCCAATGTGAATTTTCTAAAATTAAAAATGGCAGATACATTATGGCGGTCTTTATTAAGAAAATGTTATCGGTTTCGCTTGAAACTTATTACTCGTAGGTTTTTGGAGTCGCTGATTAACAATATGATATCAGATTTTTAAAATTCAAAATGGTGTATCCAATATGGCGACCAAAATTTTTAATGTTGCCGGATTTGTCTAAACTGTTTACCCGAGAGGTTTTGGGGTCACTAAATCCAAATTTGATGTCAAAATCAATCCTCTTCAAATGCTAACTTATCCCCACTCTAATGCCAAAGAACGTAACTCCCATAGTCCCATAGAGTTAAAAAATTAAAAATTTATGTCAATATGACGGCCCAAATTTTAAAAATGAATTAATATCTTATGTCAGACTTGAAAAATGTAAAAGGATTTGTAAAATATATAACTAATGAAAAGTGTAGCTTATTGTTCAGTTATTGAAAAAATAGAAAAAAAATTTTACAATTTACAATTTCACTTTAACTTCGAATTTCCTAACTTTAAAAACTCCCGACTCGGGAGTTAGGAAACATAGTTTTACAAAATATTTACTCGGTGAGTAAATATTTTGTAAAACTATCATCCCAAAGTCGCCCGATTAATAAGTTTCAAACAAATCCGATAAAATTTATAAAAAAGTCCGCCATATTGAATCCACCATTTTCAGTTTTGGAAAACTAACATTGCATTCTTAATCAGTGACCCCAAAAACCCCCAAGAAGCCTAATTTAGGGCTAATTTAGTATCGTGTTTTTAGACCTGCACGGAAAATATTTTGGGCGCGCAGCTATCTCACTTGTAGTTAGCTTTGCTGTTCCTCAGCTGTGGGAGCTAACCGCTTCCACTGAGAGAGCCCTGGAACCCCACAGCAGACGAAAAAAAATTCTTTACGCCGTAAAGATATATATTTTTCGTCTGCTGTGAGGTTCCAGGTATCCCTCAGTGGAAGCGGTTAGCTCCCACAGCTGAGGAACAGCAGAGCTAACTACAAGTGAGATAGCTGTGCGCCCAAAATATTTTCCGTGTGTTAAACTTTTTAGAAAAATATATGGTACTGTCAGTCTGACGTCAAGCTACAAATATTATACCCTAAAAATAAAAGGAGCACTTTTTCAAGCAGTTCTGGACAACTGCCGTAAAAAGACTTTTTATCCCACATGCACAAAAATGGAGCTTTGAGATAGCTGATGACAGGAAGTAATGTCACTCATTTGTTCGACCGTATAAAAATGGCGACCTTTTTTTCCCATGGTCAAAAAAACAGCTGGTCCCATGCGTTATTTTTGCCCATGGGAAAAAAGGCCGCCATTTTCATACAAGGCGAACAAGTGAATGACTTTTGCTTCCTGTCGTTTGCTATCTGAAATCGCCACTTTTGTGTACTAAACTTCATGAGCGATGCAGTTAATACTGCCACTTCTGTTTTCGGAGTAACACGAGTCACACCACTAATAAATTTAAACAAATTCGATATTATCAACGGATTTGTACCAGATGATATGCATTTCATCAGATTGGGAATAGTAAAGCAGTTTTTAAATTACTTCATTGATCGCTCAAGTAAACCACTCAAATCTATTTTTTCTGAAACTGAATTAGATGTAATTGATTGTTTGTTAAATGCATTGCAAGTTCCTAATCAAGTAATGCGCCTTTCACGCCCGATACGAGACAGAAAATTTTGGAAAGCCAAAGAGTGGGAGAATTGGTTACTCTTTTATAGTGTGCCAATACTCTCTATTCTCATTGAAAAGAAATTTTTGCGACACTGGATTCTTTTAGTAGAAGTTTTTAACATCTCTCGAAAACCAATAATTACAAGATCTGATTTAGAAACCATGTATGATTTGGCATCAAAGTTCTTAAGTTCCTGTGAAGAGCTTTACACAAATCAAGTGTTCACTTACAATTTACATCAATTGTTATATTGGATTAAATCTATTTCAGATTGGGGTCCATCAGGGCCCGTTCAAAAAATACATAACGCTTTAGGGGGGAGGGGGGGTCAAGCTATTTGTTACGGTCAGCAGAAAAAATGGCGCTAATGTATACAACATTGCGTTACATGGGGGAGAGGGGGAGTCCAAATTTCCGAAAAATAGCGTTACGTATCTTTTGAACAGCCCCTCATGGGCTCATTCTGGTTTCGTATTGGAATCAGGTAACGGTCGAATATTGAAGAATATCAAATGTGCAAGAGGGTTATGCAATCAAATAAGTCGATCAGTAGCAATGGAACGTGGTAACAAAGTATTATTAGAAAAAGTATTGCCAATAAGCTCCGAACGCGTCCAAACTTTCTGTAAAAACTTGGAAGAAAAAAACACTAAAAAGAATTACAAACTCTTCGACATAAGATATTTTGGAAAGGAAGTATCCGTGCAAAATGTTTGGAAAGAGAAATTACAATTATCTCCTGAAGCAGTTTATTTTAAACGAATGATTAAAGATAGATGTTTATATTCTTCGAAAAAATTAAAACGTAATCGTTCGAATAACACGTATGCTTTGTTGACAAATGGTAAATTTGTTCAAATTGATCAGTTTATAGTTGATAAATCGCAAGCTAAAGAGTTCACAATTGTATCGGAACTAAAGACTGAAAATGCTTTTCCTAGACAATTAGATGTATTAAAAATAATTAAAGAAAACTCAAATTTATTAACGGTAGTAGACACAAACGAAATTTCACAAATTTGTGTGTATATGGAAGTGCAGGAGAAGAATTATATTTGCCCGGTTCTTAACTTATTTTATATTTAAAAATTGTTTTGAAATTTAAATTTTCGCGCTAAAAAATAGTTTTTAAAACAATTTTAATTTTTTCTTTTTCACTTCACTTTCACTTTAACTTTTTCACTAATTTTCTAATACTAATAATTTTTATTTGACGTATAGTATAATCAACTTCATTTTTATTGACAATACGAAACTGACAATATTCATTAATTTGATAACTAGATTTTATTAAAAATAACAATTTCTTGTGTGAAATAGTTTTGGTGGACTGTTTTTACATTATATATATGAGGAGTTTTATATGAGATTGAGGGGTCAACTCTCGAATTCTTTTCAAATTTCATTTTTCAATAGAGTTTGTATGTCTATTTAATTATACTAAATATTAATTAAAAATATTTAATATTTTTTTAGATATTTGCATTAACAAATTAATGCAACATTTTTTTTAAACTTGAATAACTTTTTTATTTTTGCTTATAGAAAAAAGTTGTCTAAATGTTTTTTGTTTAGAATAGCTCAAATTTTAAAAAAAATTAATTTAAAAAAAAATAATTTTTTCAATAAATTTATTTAAACAATTTTTTTTTAATATTTAAACCCGTTATCGGCTATCAAACAAGCTGAAAAAAAGATAAATATTTCTTACTGTACTACAAAATAACATGCCAAATTTGGCAAACACGTTATTTTTTGTTTTTAAGAAAAAAATTTTCAAAAATCGGAGTGCAGGTAGCGAGACGACTTAGCTGACGCGACAATGGGAAATTTTTGTCTCTTAAGTACTTTTCATCTCCTCCTTATAATGTCTGTATGCCTTAAATGGTTTTTTAATTACCTGAATCTAATGGAGGACTCATCACACATGGAACGTACACCCATTTGTTCTTTATCGTGCCGAGTGTGATGAAACTGATCAACCAAAACACGATTGCATAGTTGTAATTTCCGAAAATACCGACCACAACGCAGTTTCTGTTCACCTTTTTTTACGTAAATAAATTAACCGAATAGTTAAACTTTACAGCTTAGAAAATATTAAAAAAATTTATTATTTTTCCGACGGTGCTGCTTCTCAATATAAAAATAAAAGTAATTTAATTAATTTGGTTCACCACAGTAAAGATTTCTTTGGTATTGTTGCCGAGTGGCATTTTTTTGCAACATCTCATGGAAAAAATGCTTGTGACGGTATTGGTGGAACGGTAAAAAGATCTGTAGCCCGCGAAAGTTTACGAAGACCTACTAGTGACTTTATTTTAAATGCTCATGATTTTTATACAGCAGCAAGTAAAGAAATAAAATCCATTACTTTTGAATTATAATTATTCAATTATTATAAATTTAAATACAATATATACTTTATAGTGGGAAGACAGACTTCTCAAAGGTTTCTCCGTGCGAGGAAGCAGAATTGTCTATTTTATAGACTATTTGTTAGCTGTAGCCGATTTTGTAAAAATCCTTGCGTCCATTTAGAGATATGTATATGGGGCATTCCATTTTAAAACGAACCACCTTATTAACAATTGACATTGTAAGGCAATTTTTAAATAATTATTTCTCCTATTTATTGAAGCAAAATTTTATTTACTATTAGTGATTTTAAAAGAAAATTTTCTCAATTTTATGATGGTAAAAAATTTTTTTAAAAAATAATAGAATTTATGAAAAAAATTAAGTTTGAAAGTTAACCTTTTGAATATCTCAAAACATGTCGCGTCCGATTTTCTTGTAATTTATGTCCTATATATGAATTTAACCCAAATCCTGAAGAAATTCTGAAAGAATGCTAAACTAATTTCAAGCGTTTATCGTACAATTCCTTTTCAAATAACCTTGACTATAAAACAACAAATATCAATTAAAGTTTTTCTGTCTAGAGAACCAAATTAGCTCTACATTCCTAGTAAAGTTTTTAAAAAAAATTTATTTCCTATTTTCAAAATGTAGTTTCTTATATGCGGTTTTTTTTGGATATTTCATTTTATGTTTTATGGAATTTGAAAAGGATTTTTAAAATATATATTGATTTTTTAAATTTAGGAAGTAATTTTTATGTTCATACGAGGGGCAAACAACTAATGAATTATGGTGTACACTTGTGTTAAATTACCTGAATTATCACGAATTACCGTGAATTACCTAGACTTATCCTGAATTATCTGAATTAACCTAAATTATCTGAATTATCCTGATTTATTGTATTAGGTGTACACAAAAATCCTTAGTTGTTTGCCCCTTGTGTTTATAGGTAGTTTTATGAAAATTTTTTTTAGAGATGTGTTAGAATATTAAATTAGATCTAATTTTTTTGTGGAAGAGATTTTTAAAAAATGATGTTTTTAATTTTCAGAATGTAGTTTATAAGGTTAGGGTAGGAACACCAGCTGTAACGTTAAAAAGAAGTCCCTTTTTGAAGAATTTTTTCCTAATAAACCATAAAACTTTTTTAAAAATACTATTTATTACATAAAAGTACATACAAAAGTCTTTAATTTAAGAAGAGAAAAAACAAATTTTATCCAAAACTTTCTGAGATATGAGCCATTGAAGTGACGCCTTCGGAAAGAACATTAATTACGGTGTGTTACATGTCAATAATAGGGACGTCAGATCTGGCCCCGATTAGGGCCATGGTTAAATTTCTACACGGATAAGTTAAAGCACTAACTTTACTTTAAATTCCATTTTCTATTTAATTTAAAAATATTTAACACTAATCTGGGGAAAAATATATAATTGCCAATTCATAAAATTTGTAAACACAGTTAACTAATGCCGATTTGTTAACATAATAAAGAGAACGCTTTTAAAAAGTATCTAATATATCATAAATAACAAATTGAAAAATAGAAGCAGGTATTGGTAAAAAATACTAGAGGTGTTTCTTTAACATAAAATGTATGTTTTATGGTTATTAGTTATTATTTATCTCCTTTGTTTCAAAGTAATTCACTTATATGCTTTCACCAAATATATTTTACTGTATGAGATCATAAACAAAAACTAAATAAACTTTTCTTATTTTAACTCGAATATAATTGATTGAAATCACTTTCAGTGTCACCATGATGATGAAAGAGTGGAAGAAGACTCAGATGAGGAGTGGGATGATAATTGGAGACAATTCATTTATGAAGAGCACAATGCGGACGATATCGATGAAGAGTACGAGTTAGCAGAAGATTCAGAAGAATCGATCTAAGAAAACACAAAAACTGCTAAATTATATAAAAAGCTGGAAGAGGAAAGTTTTTTTCAGACTGTTGGATCATCGATTAATGTTAGTCAAGCAGAAATTGTCATGATGGTTGTAAAATATGCATTGAGATTTTCACTGTCACATGTTGCCGTTACAAACATGTTTATCATGATTAACTCAATGTTTTCGAAACCATTTTTACCTGACACTCGATACCTTGTTGATCAAATGTTTTTTTCTCGTGACATTGCTAATCTCCATTCTGTTTGTACAAAGTGTGGATCATATTTAGGTACATATAAATATACAGACTGTAAAAAAATGTAACATTTGCGGCGAATTGATTAATCTTAAAGATAAAAATTACACTAATTTTTTTGTTACTTACAACATATCCGACGAAATAAAAAATTTGATTAAAGCGAACAACGAATATTATGATGAAGTTGTAAGTAGAAGAGTTCACCAACCAGGTATATATTCTGATATGTACGACGGGAAAGGTTACCGCAAATTTGTAAAAAGTCTCGATCCTTCTGAAAGGAATAGTTACTGCACTATAACTTTCAACAGCGATGGTGCACCAGTATTTGAAAGTTCTACATACTCAATTTGGCCAATTCAAATAGTGATAAATGAAACTTCATTACATATTAGATCCTTGAAAACTGTCCTTTTTGGCCTATGGTTTGGCAAAAATAAGCCTGATATGTGTGTTTTTTTAACTCATTTGTGGAGGAAATAAATAAATTAACAGAAATTGGTATCTCGTGTACAGTTCTAGGAAACAACAGAATTATTAAACCGTATGTCGTATGTTGTTGCGTCGATACTATCGCAAGGGCTCCAATGCAGGGGTTTATTCAATTTAATAGAAGATACGGTTGCAATTGGTGCTTGCACTCAGGGGTTTGGGTTCGTAATATTTGTGGAACTGGAGGTACCTTAAGGTATCCACTTCTAAAAGATGTACCTCCAGAAAGAACATAGGAGAATTCACTAAACTTCATGAGCGATGCAGTTGATACTGGCACTTCTGTTTTCGGAGTAACACGAGTCACACCACTAATAAATTTAAACAAATTCGATATTATCAACGGATTTGTACCAGATGATATGCATTTTATCAGATTGGAAATAGCAAAGCAGTTTTTAAATTACTTCATTGATCGCTCAAGTTCACCACTCAAATCTGTATTTTCTGAAAATGAATTAGATGTAATTGATTGTTTGTTAAATGCATTGCAAGTTCCTAATCAAGTAATGCGCCTTTCACGCCCGATACGAGACAGAAAATTTTGGAAAGCCAAAGAGTCACGTCACTTTCACTTTCACTTTTTAACTCATTTTCTAATACTAATAATTTTTATTTGACGTATAGTATAATCAACTTCATTTTATTGATAATACGAAACTGACAATATTCATTAATTGGATAACTACATTTTATTAAAAATAACAATTTCTTGTGTGAAATAGTTTTGGGGACTGATTATACATTATATGTATATATGTATTAGTGAAAAGACTGCAAAAATCTATTGTTTGGCTATACAGAGTGCGTGAAAGATATCGCTTTGCGTCATGCTGGGCTCTTAGTAACCCACTAATATTTTAATAATTTTCGATTATTAAAATTAATAATTTATAAATGAATGTAGAGTTTTTTAAAATGGTACCGCCATGTAGACATAAACAAATGGAAAAATATGTAATAATATTGTAAATAAGAACAAATTTAAGAAAAAATGCATTTTTAAATCATAGATTAACATGTCCAAGACGCTAATTTTTTTGCTTAGAATAGTTGTTCCCAATTCTTTAATTTAAAGAGATAATCAAAAACGAATATTAAATTTAAATTTAAGCTCATTAAAATCAACGTTTTTAAAAAAATTTGTTTTACGCTTTACCTACTTCTGAAAATTTAAGCTGATTTCTTTAACAAAGCAATTTCTTGCTAAGAAATTCGTAGTAAAATTTGTACGAATATCCATATGGATTTCCGTACGAAGTTTGAAAAAAAAATTATTTGCAATAGGTTTCAAAAGTGACAAATGAATTCCCATGAGTTTTATAAATAACACAGCCACACAAAAAAATAAGAAGTTCTGATCAGGATTTTGACATGACCTCAAAAAACCAATATGGTGGACATGTTTTTGAAAAGTTTATCGGATTCGCTTGAAATTCGTTACTCGGGGGTTTTTGGGGTCGTTGATTACGAATTTGAAGTCTGATTTCCAAAATTCAAAATGGCGGATCCAATATGGCGGACACGTTTTTGAAAAATTTATCAGATTAGCTTAAAACTCGTT
Organism: Leptopilina heterotoma; assembly: GCF_015476425.1. Taxonomy (NCBI): domain Eukaryota; kingdom Metazoa; phylum Arthropoda; class Insecta; order Hymenoptera; family Figitidae; genus Leptopilina; species Leptopilina heterotoma. Next base: position 597,567 of record NW_025111066.1, read on the forward strand.
ACTCGGGGGTTTTTGGGGTCGCTGATTACGAATTTAAAGTCAGATTTCAAAAATTCAAAATGGCGAATCCAATATGGCGGACATGTTTTTGAAAAGTTTATCGGATTCGCTTAAAACTCGTTACTTGGGGGTTTTTGGGGTCGCTGATTACGAATTTGAAGTCTGATTTCAAAAATTCAAAATGGTGCATCTAATAAATATGTTCTTCAAAGGAATTAAGAACTTGAGTGATCCAATTCACCCAGAATTACTCTATATCTTACGTGTGCCTGCATCCAGGGCACCAACGGTGGGCAACGGAGTTTGTCCACTATCCGGCTATGTTGTTGGATGACGACGCCTGAGAGCCTGCTTTCTAACCCTCAACCGCCGATACTGGGGTTCCGAGTCCCTGCATCGTAAAGGAGAGTCCAGAATAGAGTCGAAGTTGGTATGAACGCGCTCGTCCATATGGAATACATAGGACGAGCGCGTTGTATCAGCGCGTTCATACCGACTTCAAATCTATTCTGGACTCTCCTTGACACGTTTTCTACGTTTGTCTGCCATGACGGCATCGAAGCCATTACCCAGTGACTTAGCCGGATAGCGGAAAACTCCGTTGCCCACCGTCACCTCGTGGAGGTGCCCTGGATGCAGGCACACGTAAGATATAGAGTAATTCCTTGTAAATTGAATAACTCAAGTTCTTAATTCCTTAAAAGAACATATTTATTGGATGCACCATTTTGAATTTTCGAAATCAGACTTTAAATTCGTAATCAACGACCCCAAAAACCCCCGAGTAACGAATTTCAAGCGAATCCGATAAACTTTTCAAAAACATGTCCACCATATTGGTTTCTTGAGGTTATGTCAAAATCCTGATCTGATGGGGTTAAATGGACCTCGGATTTGGATTCAGCGACCCAAAAAACATAAAGTCTATATAGTGAGACCCCCAGATCAGAACTTTTTATTTTTTTTTGTGTAGCTGTGTAATTTCTTAAGAAACTGATAAAGAATTTCGTATGAAATTCGAATGAATTATTTTCACCCGGGAAACCAAATACCTGCAATAGTTTTCTATAGAAATGTTTTGGCTGAAACATAATTTTTTTTGCATACAGCTACCCAAAAATTCGTGCAAATTTTGTATAAGAAAATAATTGCGTATGGATCTGTTTAGCTTAGAAAATTAATATAAAACGGATATAATAATATAAAAAATTCAAACATGTCCGCATGTAATTACTATAGAATTTCATACGAAATCAGGTAAAATTATTTTTACCCGAGAAGGATAAGAGATAAAATTAGGAGAGAGTGGTCCTAAGTTGGCCGTGGGCCTAAGTTGGCCACCCTGCGTTTTTCAGATATGGTATACTGGACGAATTTATAATTTTGTGGCATGATATATTGATAGACCATGATATAATTTATGGACCTAATTATAATCTAAGATTCTTCTACGCATTGTGAGACAATAATATTGTTTATGACAAAAAAAATTACATTTTTCTTGTTTTTCTGTTGGCTTTTTAATGAAATTTTTTTTATTAGCGTAATTAGTGCTGTGCAAAATTCAAACCGAACCGAGTTTTTTTTCGGTTTTGGGGCGTCGAAATGTCGAATATTCGACTTTCGAACTGGGCGACTGAAATTTGTTTGAATTTTGTAGTAACTCGAATGTCGAATTTTCGACATTCGAACTAGACGAAAAAATTTGAACAGTTCTGTTCGAATTATTTTGCACAGCTCTAAATGCAATAATTTGAAACTTGTAAAAATCTGCAGTGGTCCTAAGTTGGACACCTATTATTTTGCAAATAAATAAAATAAAACAATCCCACGTAAGAATGTTCCCGGGAATTGGGACGAGAAATTCCCAGGAGTCACTCTCGAAAAATTCCCAGGAAATTCCCGGGAGTAAAAAAAACAAATGAATAAAAAAAAATTTTCGTTTGTTTTTTTCACTCCTGTGAATTTCCTGGGAATTTCTCGAGAGTGACTCCCGGGAATTTCTCGGTCCAATTCCCGGGAACTTTTTCACGGAGGATGCTTTATTTTCTAAACAAGAATAATTAAATAATGCGTATTTATTCTCCTAAATGTATCAAATTTGTCAAATTTCTGCGTAATTGAAAAGAATATGCATTTATTCCTTATACTCAAGCGAAAAAAGTGATGAACAATTTAGGACCGCTAATTTCTGAAATGTCCAAAATGCAACTTTTCATTCTTTATTGTATTAAGAATACAAAAGCCATTCTATAACGTTCTAAATAACATAAAATTATAGGAAAACGATCGCTGAACACAATTGAGGGGCTGGATGCTATAATGTGTTACGCGCCATGTTAAGTGAATGGCGCGTAACACATTATAGCATCCAGCCCCTCAATTATATACTTGCTGACTTTATTAAATTCCATTTTGTTACGATTTTCGACCAATTAGCTTAGACGGCCAACTTAGGACCACTCTCCCCTACTTAATTTTACTTAAACATATAATTTTTCTCTTTCTTTTTTAAAATTTTATCTCAAATGAAGTTTCAACCAAAATTTAATCATCACTTTAAACTTTATTAGTAAAATTTATTAATAAAAAGGCAGAATAGATTAAATTGTATTTCGCGTTATATTTTACTTATTCTTTATATTATTCCTAAAAATGTGAAGGTTTGAACAAATGAAATCAAAGTTATTGAATTTTTGTTCAAAATTCACGAAAAATTCAAAATATTTGAAATTATTTAAACTAAATAAAAGTCTGTTTGGAATTTCATGTAAAGTTCGCCTGAAATTCGTACGAGATTTTATAATTAATTTGCAGCAATAATTAATTATGTTTTTTATAAAAAATTTAATTAAATTAAAAAAATTCTGTTAAAATCTTTTCTTGTAATGTTTTTAACATTACTCGCAAAGAATTTACAACTTTCAATTCATATCACGTAAAGTAAAAAAATAAATGTGCGTCATTTCTCATAAAATTTTCGTGTGCAATTTCGAGCGAATTGCATAGGGTCAAAATAAGTGAAACCGGCCACTTGAAAAATTTTTATCTCCAATTTTCAAGTTATCTATGATTTTTAGTAGTTGTATGAGTACACTTTTTCCTCCTAAAATATTTTTCAAAAAAAAATTTTATTTTTGAAGTAATCAGGTATTGAAGTTTTAGGTCATTTTATTTTCATTTTATTATTACTTTGAAGCAAATAAAGATAATTAAGTAATTTTTTTTTTAAATTAAAGCTTAAAGTCTATACTTTAAAGATGAAATAAAGCGATTGCTAAAAAATGAAAATTTATAATTGTTATTAACAATTCTTTTAAACAATTGCAAATTGAAGAATGTTCTCAATGTTTTTGAAAGATTAAATTACGATATATTGATGCGCAAAACTATAAGGATTCATTTAAAAAAAAGAAAAATGAGTAACCTCCAATATTATAGAAATTGTGCAGATTTTTCTGCCAAAATGCAGGCCACAATCGATTTTTAATCTTAAAAATCCGCTTGAAAGCGTGAAGTTTCTAACAAAACAAAAGAAGATCTTATTTATTCGTTTGCAATTTTATCTTTTTCCAGGAACTTGAGTCAATTTTTGCTTGCATTTTGTCAGCAAAATTTACATAATTTCTATAATATTGGAAGTTACTCATTTTTCTTTTTTTAAATGAATCCTTATAGTTTTGCGCATCAATATATCGTAATTTAATCTTTCAAAAACATTGAGAACATTCTTCAATTTGCAATTGTTTAAAAGAATTGTTAATAACAATTATAAATTTTCATTTTTTAGCAATCGCTTTATTTCATCTTTAAAGTATAGACTTTAAGCTTTAATTTAAAAAAAAATTACTTAATTATCTTTATTTGTTTCAAAGTAATAATAAAATGAAAATAAAATGACCTAAAACTTCAATACCTAATTACTTCAAAAATAAATTTTTTTTTGAAAAATATTTTAGGGGGAAAAAGTGTACTCATATATCTACTAAAAATCATAGATAACTTGAAAATTGGAGATAAAAATTTTTCAAGTGGCCGGTTTCACTTATTTTGACCCAATACCATAACCTTAAGAAATTCACTCGAAATTCGCACGAAATTCTGTTTCAAAACGCCGCACGAATTCATAAAATATTTCGTCTAAACTTCTATTTAATTTCGGTCGAATTTTATATGAATTACTGCTCTAAATTCGGACGAATTATTTTCACCTGGGTTAAATCTTCACGAATTTGATCCTGAGAAACTTTTAGTGATTTAACCTCTTCCGAACTATCTCTAAGATCACTATTCGTAGTCATAGTAGTAATAATACACTTTACACCTTTATATTTATTGTTATTTCACGATAAAAAACTATTCGTGTTAAAAAGTCAAGATTTAAGGACAAGGTAATGTCACCTTGAGTGGACCGCCTAAGCTTTTTTTCTTAAAAATTCTTTATGAAAGCAAATTAATCGAAGGTTTCTATTCCAAGCTTTAGTTTAGATCCCTAGACAAGAGTTTATACCATAATAGCTTTGATTTTTTTACTTGGAAGAAAAAATTGACTTTAAAAAAAGCTAATTTTTAAGAAATGAAAAAAGTGTAACCTTGAGTGGACCACTCCAAAAAAAAATTGCAAAAGTTATTTTAAATTCTTTTATGTATTTAACATTTCTGATATATTAATACAAAATTTATGCTTATGCAGCTTCAGACCATGTGTATGTTGCAATGTTTGCAAGTGAAACCATTTTAAATAATTTTGGCACATATCATATCAATATCACAAAAAAATTAATAAAGAATATAAAACATAGTTTCAAAACAATTTATATCCATAAAAATGATAAACTGACAATAAAAATATAAATAACAGGCAGTCCACTCATGGTTATAAACAGTGGTCCACTCATAATGACATGCAACTTTTTATGGCAGCCACCAAAATTTTTTTTTAGTCAAAATAATCACTTAATTAAACTAAGGCAATCAATTTCAATGTTCAAAGTAGTAGGAAAAAAATAAGTTGCCTTTTAAAACTTAAATTTTACACTACTTTTACACTTCCGAATCACTTCACTCATTGTAAGAGCGAATTCTTTTTTGGTTTGTGTTCTTAAAAATTCGTTACATCAAACGATAATGTATATTATTATCGCGGAACTTAATTTCTTACGGTTTCTAGGTGCGGTGCTGCTATTTGCACTATTTATTTCACGTTTCCGCTGTCAGATAATTTAAAAGCTCAGACGGTCCACTCAAGGTGACATTACCCTATTATGTAGACACTTTTAACTTATGTATTTAACTTTTTTCTTGTAGTCTAATCGCAACTTTACACGAATACAAACTCACGAAGAGCGAAATCAAAACACGTCTGCTCGCTCTGAAGGCTAAAGCCGAACTCTAGATTAAAGTATTCTACAAATAACTGCTATATACTTGGTAACTACCGGAAAAGTCGTCAAATTTATGAAAAATGTTACAAATTGTTTCTAAGTAGTCAAAGTTAGTTTAGGGTAGAATAAAATTAACTTAGATTAATTGCAAAACAATTTTACATCTACAATGACATATATATGCAACATTGCTAGCCAATGTCCACCTTAACCCTTTAACGACCAAATGTGCTGATTTTTAACTTCTGTTTCAAGCTCTTAATATTATAAGAAAAAAATTATTAAAAATTCTGCAATCACAAGTCCACATGTTTTTGGAGTCGCTCTTTCGAAAGACATTGTCAAGATTTCCAAAAAGTGACATTTACCCCTTATTTTTTTCAAAAATACTAAATAAATACAAAAATTTTGAAAGTACTTTTTTTTACAAATCTAATTATAGCTGTGATATTAATTTTTCCAGGTCACCTAAGATATACAAAACGTGTTCCCGATAGTTCTAGTTTAAAAATATGCTTCGCGTTTTAAAATTTTTTGTTTTTTTTAATTCAAAATAGCGCCTGAAAATAATTTTTCTTTCAAAATTTAACACAGAATGGATAAAATTTTTAAAAGTTGTTGAATTCGCTTTAAACTTGTTACTCGGAGGTTTTTAGGGTCTCTTATTACGAATCTGAAGTCAGATTTTCAAAATTCAAAATGGCAGATCCAATATGTCGAAAGACAAAATTAAAACTTCATCGTATTGATACTTGAAAACTTAAAAAGCTTGAAACTTAGTACTTGGGTGTTTTTGGGGTTCAAGATTACGAATCTGAAGTCATATTTTCAAAATTTAAAATGGCTGACCCAATGTAGTGTACATATTGAGATATGGGTGATTTTCACGTAACTGCAATTTCAAGATCAGTTTTAAAAGAAAAAAAATTTTGTTTTTTTAATGTTAAACATCACTTTTCCTTATCATTAGGGCATAATATAGTTGTAATTTGAACGATTTTACTACAGCTATAATTATAAAAAAATTATAACAAATTTTAAAAAATTAGCTGCCACGGAGCTGACCACCCTATCCATTGAATTATACTGCCGTCAACTGGGGCTATTTTATGTACGCGAGGTATTTAATAAATAAAATTATTAAAAAAACTTCTTTGTCAAAAAACCATAAATAAATTAATTAAAATCTTTAAAACGATTAAAACTTCAACCGGAGAGCAACATAACGTCAAAAAGTTAACTTTAATTATTATTTATAAGTTTTTCAAATTAGTTTTAAAACTATTTCTCTCGTTTCTCTTAAAATAACTTGAAAAGTGTATCAGATATTAAATTGTTATTCACTTAACCTTAAAATATTAATTTCAAGTTTTTGAAAAAAATCATATTTAAAACGTTTAAAAAAGGTCTTATTGAAATGATGATTCAAAGTTATTTACATGTGTTTAAATGATAGTTTTATAATTATCATAATGTATTATTATGAAATGTATATTTAAAAAGAAAAGTGTTATTTATTTTCTGAGTAATATAAAATTTGAAGAAAGGTTGTTAATTTTTAATAAATCATGATTTTAGCAAAATCTTAGTGTTTCATTTTACATTTTTTCTAACACACGCACCAAAAGTACACCATTTCCTTTCTGTCAAGCGGGAGAAAAGTGTATGATTCCCTCCCGACTAGTGACGTCACCGGGAATGAAGTATAAATCAAAGTATGACCATTGGTGAATCAGTTACGTAAATTCCACAAGTTACGTTCGTTACGTAACTTACGTAAGTATAGTTTCGTTTAGTTTGCACAGTTCATAATTAAGAAACATCAATGAATTTGTTGTATTGTGTTAATCCGTGATCGTCTTTCTCTTCTCTTTCCGTAATGCTCAAATTTGACTTTTAATATTAATAAATAAATTTATAATTATAATATAATATAAATATATTATCAAATTAATATATTATTAAATATAATCATTTGATTTAATTCTGAAGATCGTAAAAAAATTAAATTATAAATTTATTTATTAATATTAAAAGTGAAATTTGAGCATTACGGAAAGAGAAGAGAAAGACGATCACGGATTAACACAATACAACAAATTCATTGATGTTTCTTAATTATGTAGTTTGCAGTTCGAGGCGTAGCGAGCGCACGAGCTGAAGAAAGGATCAAAAAAATGTTTACGTAACATTATAAAAAGACAAAGTTCGATGCACAAAGTAGCCCCATCCCGGGGTCTATTTTGTGCACAACTTTTAATGACTACAACTCCGACAAAAAATGTATTCCATTGCCTAACTCATAGGAAACCTTCAAAAGGAAGTCCATAACATATGGCAAAAGTTGATTTTCTTTTAATTCTGAATTTGAATAAATCATTGAGTTAAAAAAAGCATTTTGATGCACAAAATAGCCCCAGCAAAAATATTGACAATTTACTATCAGCTTGACATAACCAGAGAATTTCATTTACATAACATTATGAAATTAGCACATAAAACTAATTTCAGAAAAGTATTCACCAATAAGAGCGTTATGATCAACAGTAATACTGTGCTTCTGCTATTTTTTAATTTTTTTTTAAATTGAGCACCAAAAGGAAAGGCGTGTTTTTTTTAATATTAAGGTGTTTTTTAATGGGTCAACGGTTGCCGAAGCACTGAAATATAAAAGAACACAACTATGTATGTCCTCTTTTATAATATGTGTTGTTGTAGCAACTGTTGATCCATGAATTTGCACTTTCTCACTGTACACCACAGGCGCCACGGAGCTGATATTTTATGTGACACCATGGAGCTGTCATTTGACATATAAACTAACCTAACTTCGACAATTCTGCAAAATAATTCTTTTCTTTGGACAGATAATTTGTTTCTAATGTAATCTTCAAAAAAATCGTAATAATTACAACAGAGAGTGTTTAGATTAAAAGAATAGTAATACCACGGCACTGACCACTTTTTTGTGAACTTCACATTTTTACAAAAAAAATTGTTTTTAAGTGTAGAACTTCCAATTTTAGAACCTTTTTTTTACTGATATGTGTTGCCAATGGATCTTATTTTAGATTGTAATTCTCAGATAACATTAAAATGTGCCATAAACACTTAAATTATAAGAGAAAATATCTTATTACAAAATAAAAAAATTTGTGGACAAAACTATTTTACATTTTATAACTTTATAGGGGTAAATGTCACTTTTTGGAAATCTTGACAATGTATTTCTGAAGAGCGACCCCAAAAACATATGGATATGTGATTGCAGAATTTTTAATAATTTTTATCTACTAATATTAAGAGCTTGAAATATAGAAGTTAAAAATCAGCATATTTGGTCGTTAAAGAGTTAACATCCTCGGGCAATATTAATATTTTATTTATTTACAAAAGGATTATTTCTAGATTTAGTAATTCAAATTTTAAATGCTTTAAATTACAGTTTACTTACAAGAACATCGGTATTTTCAAAATAATTCCTCCAATAGGGTCGAATTTTTCGAGCTCCTCCAATATCCCAGACATTTAATTTGAAACCTTCACTTTGTACGCTTTTGATATTAAAACCTTGGGTCGGTGTAATCTAAAAATATACAAATTATTAGATAATAGTGAGTAGCTTATACCCTAACCTAAAAAGTGTTTTATGAACCATAAGTCAGAGAAATTAAGGGAAAAGTCAAATAAATTATAAATCAGTTGTTCAAAGATACCCTGTAAAAAAAAAGTATTGGGAGGTACGGGATTCCGTATTGCAAGTGCCAACCTGCCAATGCGGTATTCGCGAAATACCGCATTGGGTGTCGTGGTGAATACGGAAATCAAGGGGTCCCAATGCGGTGCCAGTTTTAAGCTTTAAAAAAACGAAAATACGTGACAGGAGGAAATAATTAGTCTCAGTGGAGAAATATGCGAGTTAAAGGAATGAGAAAATAATAATAGTGAGTGTAAAAATGAAATTTTAAGAAATAAAGGTAAGTTGAACTGTCAAATATGGGCCCAATGCGGCATAGGCTGATTTCAATGCGCCACAGCAAAAGCAACTTTGACTGGTTTGAATGGCGTGAAATAGGTAAACAAACATTTTCTAACACATTTGTCTCCGTACACAGACACTTTTTACTAAATCTGCCAACGTACAATTGGTAAGCATCTTCTAAATTACAATAATCGAAAATATTGTTTAGATTCATGCAGAAACGTGGTTATAAAATAAAAAATTGGAAAGTAATGTAATGCAAATCATATGTCAGCTGGGCCACTGTGTTCGCTCGATTCGCTCTGCTTGCTTCTGCCCTCTACTGGCGACTTGCACTATGTACCGATTGTGTACCGCATTGAAAGCAGCCTACGCCGCATTGGACTCATATTTGACAGTTCAACTTACCTTTTTTTCTTAAAATTTCATTTTTACACTCACTATTATTATTTTCTCATTCCTTTAACTCGCATATTTCTTCACTGACACTAATTATTTCCTCCTGTCACGTATTTTCGTTTTTTTAAAGCTTAAAACTTGCACCGCATTGGGACCCCTTGATTTCCGTATTCACCACGACACCCAATGCGGTATTTCGCGAATACCGCATTGGCAGGTTGGCACTTGCAATACGGAATCCCGTACCTCCCAATACTTTTTTTTTACAGGGTACTTGAATTTTTAAAATAAATTTTATTAAAAAATAAACACATGAATTATTGAAATTTTCTTAAAATGAATACAAGTTTTAAATAATGTTATTTAAAATTCTGATAAAATTGTAAATTTTAATTAAATTTTTGAAAGATTTGAATTTTAAATAGTATATTACGATACTAGGCCAGAAAGTTGGATTTCCTGACCGGCGTGATATATAAGGCCGAGGCTTTATATATATCACGCTCGCTAGGGTATCCAAATTTCTGGCCGTGTGTCGTATACAATTTTTCTGTATCCCCAGCCGAAAGTACGTTAAATAATTATTGTTTGAATAAAAAAATAGCTCAATAAGTTGCCCGCCCGACTTTTGCAAAGTCGAGGCGAAGCCGAGACTTAGCTGGTCGGGGCGGGCATGAAAAAAAAATTATAAGTAAAAAATAATTGGAAGTAAAATTTAAAAAATAGTAAACAAGAAATTTTATTTTACAAATAAATATTTAATAATTAAAAAATAATAGAAGAAAATAAGAAATTTCATGCATTATTTTGATGACTGTCAGTTGTTTTCAAAACGTGAGCTCTGTAAGTAACGTGTCTGTGTGGTTGCTATGCTAACATGTACGTGTGTTGAAATTCTTGTAACCAATCAGAGCGCTCGTTGGGTTTGTCGAGCCGGCCACAAAAGTCGCTATTCCCGGAGCCAAATCAGACCGGGAAGGCAGTACTTTCGGCAAAGGGATACAGAAAAATAATTTTATTAAAAAATAATAAAAAATTAATTGAGATTTTATGAAATTTTCATAAAAATAATACAATTTGTTGGGGCGGTATCAATTTCCTACAATTCAAATATATATATATATATATATATATATAGGAAAACTGCATAAGTTAAAATGCATAGGAGAAAACTGTATACAAGCCAATTTAAAAAATAAAATCATTAAATTATCTACTTTCGATTCACAGTCATCAAAATGAGCAAATCAAAAAAAGGACAATTTCATTCAAGGCAACCATTTTAATTTTTATATTTCAAATTTTTCATTGGATTTTTATTTTCTTTGGACTTTTTGATCAGGCCAAAAATCCAAAAAATAAGTCCAAAGTGAAACTATTTTATTTTTACTTTTTTGGATTTTTTTGGACTTCTTGTCCGGATACCCTTGTATACAGTTGAAAATTATTTTAATTCTTCATTAAAATTTGTAATTTCTAATAGTGTGCGGTTTTCTCGTGGTTTAAATTTGTACAGTTATTTAATTTAATGATTTAATTTTTTAAATTTTCATGTGTGCAGTTTTTGCATGTGCACTTTTCCTGTATACAGCAAAATTGATAGCTCCCCAATTTGATAATTAAATACTTATTTTAAAACTTATTCAAGTAATTAAATAATTTTATTTAAAATTCTGAAAAAATTAAAAATATTAATTAAATTGTTTAAAGATAATTGAATTTTTGAAATAATTTATTAAAAAATTATTAAATTAATTGAAATTTTATGAAACTGTCTTAAAAATATTACAATTTGTTAAAAAATTTCATTAGAAATTTAAAAAAACCAAGGTTTCAAAGAATTTTTATTTAATAATTTATAAATAATTGAATTGACTTGTACAAAGAGTTACAATTACAATTTTTATTAATTAGTAAATTTTAAAATAATTTAGATTAGGTAATTTTTTTGATAAAAGTCTTGAAAAATTTTATTTAAAATTCTAAAAATTTAAGTTTTTAAAATATTTTAATTCTGTTATTATTAATTGAATTGAAGATGATTGAAAAACAAAGTAAATTTAAGGAATCCAAGGACAATGATAATATAAAAAATTCTAAAGATATTCTATCAGTAAATTATATAATTGATGAATTAAGAAGTTGTAACACTCCGCTTTTAAAGCTCAGAAAACTCTTCAGTATTTTAAAAATTTTTGAACAATGGCGCAATAAATTAAATAATTGTAGCGAATCGTGCAATATATCGAAACTTCTTTGTGGCGAGAAGTATGCAACTTTACCGTATGTAATGGTAGGGTTTAATATATTGGTAGATAAACTAGAAGAAGAAATACAACTGCTACAAGAAAAACCAATTTTTACTCTAGTGCAGAAGCAAATTGTGTTCAATATACTAAATATTAAGTCGAAATATAGAGGATTTTGATTAAGATGAAGATGACAGCATGGATATTGACTCTTTTCATAATGACTTTAAGACACAAAAAATGCAGAAGTCTTAAATCAAAATCATTAGATACAAGAAATTGACTTTTATTTTGATCAAGAAAGAGGTGATAAAAGTACGGACGTATTCGAATGGTGGTTCGGTTGTATATGAAAAAGCTTTTTCACGAAGCTCGCTAATTATTAGAAAACATAGAAATAGACTGTCAAATGAGTCTGCTAAAGAATTAATAATAATGTGCTTCAATCCTTGGGTTTCATGTTTCTTATCATCTCGTATAAAAAATGGAATTTAAGTTGATGTTATTGCTCCATTTTTATGAAGATGATTTCATTTTTATTTTATATTTTCATTTCACTATTATTTATAAAAGATTTCACTACTTTGTTATCATGACCTTTTTGTACAGGTGCTTTTTAGGCTAATTTAGGGTCGCTGAAAACGAATATGACCACGAAAAATTTTTTCAAAGAAGCATTTTTGAGATATTGGTAAAAAAACACATTTTCCAGTTTATTTCTTATTTTTTGCAAGAAATATTGAAAATGATAAAATAGATAGAATTTGTATGGAACGTTATGTTTCTTCATCATGATGTATTATTTATGTGAATATTATTGAAAATTTTTTGTTTATCATTGCTGAAAGTCGAAAAAAGTGATTTTTTACCGTTTTTTTTAAATTTACGCCTATTTATTACTTCTAATAAGTTATATAAAAATGTTTTCTATCTAATTTTATAATTGCATGTCAAAAATAATTTCAAAATATTTTATTATTAATCATTACACAGGCCGACAAGATTTACTTTCCAAGAATCAGATAATACTTTTCCGAAGGTTTTCGACGTGCTGAATCCGAATTCGGCCTTAAAATAGACCCATCACGTCAGGTTTTCGAGATATTTTAACCTAAAAGTGCAAAAAACCTGTTTTTAGTCATATTTGATGTCATGTAACATCAAGAGATAATTTTTTCATTTAAAAAGTCAATATTGCGTCTAAAAGTGCTACTCTTCCCCTTTAATATCCATTTTGAAAATTTAAAAAATCTTTATTTGTCTCTGAGTAATCGTTCATTGAATTTTTTGAGTTTGGCGAATTCTTCGAAAACTAAGTAGAAACACAAAACTTCGATAATAAAGCAGATTTTAACTACAAACATCTAAATTTTAAATAGTTCTGAGGATTTTCGATATAACTGAATACGAATTCGATATTAGATTCACAAAATTCAAAATGGCGTATACAATATGGCAGACGATTTATTTCAAATTGATTGTATTTTCCTCAAATATGCCATTTTGAATTCTGTTAATCTGATATCGAATTTGTATTCAGTTATATCGAAAATCCTTAGAACTATTTAAAATTTAGATGTTTGTAGTTAAAATCTGCTTTATTATCGAAGTTTTGTGTTTTTACTTAGTTTTCGAAGAATTCGCCAAACTCAAAAAATTCAATGAACGATTACTCAGAGACAAATGAAGATTTTTTAAATTTTCAAAATGGATATTAAAGGGGAAGAGTAGCACTTTTAGACGCAATATTGACTTTTTAAATAAAAAACTATCACTTGATGTTACATGACATCAAATATAACTAAAAACAGGTTTTTTGCACTTTTAGGTTAAAATATCTCGAAAAGCTGACGTGATGGGTCTATTTTGAGGCCAGATTCGGATTCAGCACGTCGAAATCCTTCGGAAAAGTATTGTCTGATTCTTGGAAAGTAAATTAAATCAAATTTTGTTGGCCTGTGTTATCAGTCATCATGCCGAAACCTCCTGTTACCTTTATCAAACGAAACAGCTTCATCAATATATTTTCACTATCTTAACATTCTATATACATATAATAAAAGACAAAAGATAGAAAGCAGTTGATAACTGATAATTTAAACTGTTTTATGTATGGTTAGTTTTTCCTTGTTATCTCGTGACATAAGTGTCTTACGAAATACACTCAACTCTCGGATCTTTTGCACTTGGGTCAAATTTTCTCAAAAAAATCAAAGTTGGTCATGGGTCTTTCAATTTTTGTTAAACTTGGTATAAAGGTAGTGTTTTATGACAGAAGATTTTAGGAAAAAAAGATTTTAAAAAATTTTCAAAATTGTGGATTTTACCGGGCATTAAACATTAAAGCACATTTTTTTGGAAAACGAATAACTTTTATCCATTTAGTTAGAATTTGTTAATTTTTTAGGTAATAATAGTTGATTATCTAACAATTTAAAGTGCAATATTAAAGAAAAAAAATCCAAAATTTGCCCGGAAAAAAAGTCAAAAAAAATTTTGATTTCATTTTTTCGGGCATAAGCACCCCTTTGATTTTTTATAACTATAATATTTGGATTCGTTATCGTCTCCAGAATTTTTTGCAAAAAAAATCTCTGGAGACTTTAAAACTAACCAAAATATCGAATTTTTTGTCTCGAGGTGCACAGATATCGATATCGCGTAAACACGCCTGAGATGTGCACCAAACGTTTTTAAGTGTGAATTTTCGCATTCTAATATTTTTGTTTAATTTTTAGTAAAAAAGGAAGGTTTAAAAATCAAGTTTTGCAATTATAAATTTGTTTCGAAACAATTTTGAAACTCAAAATGTGTATGTAATATATAACGGGCAAATTTTCTCAAGTGTACCAATGTCAAAATTGCAAGTTTTTGGATCTGGCTAATATTTTCACAGTATTTAGAACTATGAATGAGTACTTAAAACTACCAAGTAATTATGAAATTTTATGAAAAATAGTAGGGGGGAGGGGGTTGAAGATTTTAGATAAGTATAAACAGTGAGTTTTCTAAAAAATCGTAGCTTTTATATAATAAAGAAAAAAAAATTGCGACCTACATGTTTTTTGTAGTTTTTTTTCTGCTCTTTGAAATAGTGAGAATTTTTTTTTAAATTCAAAATTTAACCCTTTTTTTGAATATTAAAAATTTTTTTGAAATTTTTTTTTTAACTAAACTTTCCGGCTTAATATTTTTTGACATTTTCTAAAGTAAATTTTTTTAATTTTTACATTTTTGATGTAAGAAGAGATGATTTTTTGTTATCTGAATAATTTTTTATTATTTTAATATCAATATCAATATCAAGCGTGATACACGCATACACGAAGAAACTTTTTCTTCGAATATTAAATATATTTGGTTATCTTTATTCTAAAAGTACGTTAGAATGTGAGGATTTTTTGTGCGTTGTGCTAATATAATTTTAACATTAATACGAAAATATGATAAGTTCGTTATATATTAAGCAACCTTCGGTGTACAAAAATTACTATCTGCATTAGAAATAGTCTTATTTTTCTTTAGAAAAGAATAAGATGCCAGTTTTTGTTTGTGAAATTATACGGTAATTCTAAACTTTTTTACACATATAGATAGAATATATAACAGACATTCTAACGTAGCATACCAATTTTGGAAGGACTGCGGGCGGACTTAACCGATTTCGCCCGAGCATCACCGAGTCCATCACCTGACGTCGCGAACTAACCCTAATGTTTTCGAAGTTAAAATTCACACGTATATGAAAGAAAAAAACCTTTTATTAATAAACGTGAATGTCTCCTCATGCCAAATTAAATTCAAGAACTGTTCCTCAATATAACATAATTTTTTTCACAACTTTTACTTATTTACATAATTTGATTAGAAAGTTATTTAAAAAAATGCTCTCTCTCGAAGGTACATATTTTTTCACTCGTTTAATATATAAGGACGATTCAGCTGTGTACTTCTAACGAATCGTGCGATCTTTCGGTTTCCGTGACCAATGTCGTGTCTTTACTTGCGTGTGCGTGTGTGCGTTATTAATATAGGTTAGGTTCTTACGTCGTGTTAAATATATTTATCTACAGTTACAGTGACATACACTAATGCCATCTAACATCAAATTCAAGTATCACTATCGTCTCTATGAGTATCTATAGACAATCAATTTATTGTGTTTCTTTTTAATTTCATGGCTTTCCCAACTTTGCAAAAATTATTATTTTTTTCCTAAAACAACATACTAATTTTCGTTAGTTTCCTTATGAAGAACTGTAAAATATGTACTGAATGAGTGTATTTGATAGTCTCAATACCAATTTCTATAACCTATGTCGTTTTTCCCTTGAATCTAACCTAACATACTAAATGTCTCACCAGTTTTAAGAATTAGTGGTAATAAAAGTTTCTCCGTGTAAGGAGTTGAATATTTTATTTAAACAATCGTTGCAAATAACTGGAATATATTTTTTTTAAAGTAGAATTATATAAACATTTGTTTTAAAAAAGAACTAACACTTTATCTTTATTTTTATAAATATTTATTTGTAAAACGTCAATTTAATCAAAATACTTCATTTTGTAAAATATTTTAATTTTTATTAATTGATTAATTAATTAATTAATAATTTAACAACAAAAAACGTCATTTCTTTCGTTTCACATATTGAAAGTGCACATCATAAGTTTTTTTTCATTAATTTTGAAGACGAATATAGAAAAACCATAAGATTTTTTATAAAAAATGAGTGTGATTACATTTTTGACAAATATTTTACATTCCAAACGAATCTGCAGAATTTTGGAAAAAATATCCGTTGTCATTATCACTTATAACAACTGCACAACAGGTACATTTTTTACAATAAAACACTTTATTAAAAAAGTATACACTAAATGTCGACAACGAAGGTAGTTTTTTTAAGCTTAATCCTCATAGAATTGATATTAAAAATATTTACTTTGTTAAGTATAAAGGTCTATTAATTATTTAAAAAATATCTGGCAGAGAAATATTTACTTTTGGCCTCTAAAAACCAATGTGCCTTTTTTTACTTGTCAAGCTTGCATATAATTTTTAAACATATTGCAGTAAGTTCGTACATAAAAACTAAACATTTTTCTCTTTGGAACCCCATCGCTACAACTAACTGTTTCTGAGATATTCCATTTGTAACAACTCCACACTCTAACAGCCGCACCTAGTTTTCCTTAATGAAAATAAGTTTATAAATATGGAAAAAAATCGCAATCTAAAATTTTGTTAATACAATCCTTCCTCTATGAGGAAGCAATAGGGGTATTTTTTTCTCCATATAGAACAATCCTAACAATAAATAAATAGACTGTACCTCCGAAACAGTCCAACGTAGAAAAAAATTATGCATATGAATTTTGTAGGTTTTTTTAAGCTTTACAACTTTTCTATTACTCCCAATATTGGACCAATATGGGCTGATGCTTGGGATGTAACGGGTTCGCCAAGCATCGGTTGTTAATATTGGTCCAATACACAGTGGGCCAGGATCGTCGAATTTTGGCCAAAAATACAATTTTTCAACTTTCAAATATGCACAAAAGAATTTATCCACAGTATTTAATAGTAAATAAGGAATTTATTGCAAAAAGGATTTGTTAAATAATAAAAAATTGTGTCTTCTAGAACTATTTAAAGTTTAACATTTAAGATAAAATAATAAAATGTTTTTGATTGAAATACTTAATATATTTAGAAATAAATTAATTATTTTTGTATAAGTACTTATTTTTTCTCATCAACAGATATATTAAAGTAAAAAAACCAATAGTTATTTTAAAAAAATAAAATTTATTAAAATGTAGCTCCATTGAAGTTAACAAATAGTGGATTTTTCAATAGAGTGTCGACTTTCAGTTAGTCGAGCTCCTCTGAGCCGCATAATATTTGGAAAAACAAGTTATAGAACGATTACTTAGCATGTCTACTTTAACGCCAATATGTGCCATTTTGCGCCTTTTCATATTTTTTCAACATAACAAGAATATTGCAATAAACATATAAAAATATATATTCAATAAATATATAAAGACAATTTTCAAAATTAATCAATTATGATGAACAGTGGTATTTAACGGTTTTTTGTGTCGCTGATTACGAATCTGATGTCAGATTTTAAAAATTCAAAATAGCGGATCCAATATGGCGGACATAAAAATTTTAAAATCAATAAATTTGAATTAATCATAGGTATCCATTGGTTTTTTGCATAGAGTTATTAGAATAGAGTGCGCGAGTTATACCTTTTACCGTGGGAGTCATTCTTAGGCGATGAGTATAAATTGAAAGCAGGTAAACTTAACATAAAATACCATTTTTCCTGCTAAAAATGTTTTTAAATTTTTTATTCTTTTGTCACGTAAATAAAAGAAAAATATAATTGCCAGCAAGCAAGCAACAGTTTTTTCGATGCATCAGCTGTTTTACTATCGCGCATGCGTTATTAGAGAAAGAAAAAAAGGGGGTCTACTTTTCGTATGGCTGTCTCCGTCAATGCGCCTAAGAAACATTTTGGTCGCTTGCGCACTCTATTCTAATAACTCTATGGTTTTTTGGGTCGCTGCTTACGAATCTGATGTCAGATTTCAAAAAATCAAAATGGCGCTCATAAAATTTTTTTTAATTAATCAATTTTAATGAAACATAGGTATGTAGAGGTTTTTCGGGTTGCTGATTACGAATCTGTTGTCAGATTTTAAAAATGTAAAAATGAGATCTGTGTTTCTGAAATCAGATTTAGATATGAAATAGAGTGTTTACCTGATTATGGAAATAAAAGCAGATTCTCCAATAGGACTACATGCGCACCTGATATACCCACACGATAAAATATATACCTATAAGTAAACATCAGGTGTGAAAAACTAAAAAAAAATTTAAAATCTAAAAAAAATACAAAACGGGATCATTACCTATAACCTCCTCGTGGTAGATCCTGGAAACTACAGTACGTTTTATTTTTGTAGGCTAATAACAAAAATTTTTTTTTATTTTCTGAATTGTATAGACACTAGTTTTGTAATCACCAAACTCAAAATCTCCCAAGACAAAAATTGTATGTCTGCCATATTGGATCCGCCATTTTGAATTTTTGAAATCTGACTTCAGATTCGTAATCAGCGACCCAAGAAATCTTTAGATACTTATGCTTCATTAAAATTGATTCACATAAAAAAAAATTTATGTCCGCCATATTGGATCCGCCATTTTGAATTTTTGAAATCTGACTTCAGATTCGTAATCAGCGAACCCAAAAACTGTAGGTAGCATACTTGTTTTTCGTAAATATCTAGTTTTTTTCAAATAATGATTTTTGGCCAAAAATCGACAATCCTGGCCCACTGTGCAATATTAGCCGAATATTGGCAACCAAGAAAAAAAATTTTTTTAAATAAATTTTTTTAATTAAATAATAATAATAAAAAATTAATGTTTATAACTTGTGTTTAATATATTTATTTGTTTAATTATTTATTTTTAATAATTCATGTAAATAATAATTATAATTTATAATTATTTATTTATAATTATTTATTTATAATTATTATTTATAAATTATAATTATTTAAAAATGCAGCAACTATTAGGAAATAATCGAAATAGCATTCTGCAAAAAATTCTATCATTGAAAAATCAATGATAGGCGAGAGATATTTGCGTCATTAAATAGATTCGCAGATATACTCTGGTCTCGCGACGAATCTCTCGATACTTATATACACTGGAGTCGCCGTGTCAGTTGCGAGAACGGTTACAGCGTCCCTCTTTCGGCAAAGATAAGAATTGTCACGTAAGCTGCGGGTATAATAAGGCCGTCGGTAAAGCGATTTAGCAATTTACGTGACAATTCTTATCTCTGCCGCAAGAGGGACGCTGTAACCGTTCTCGCAACTGACACGGCGACTCCAGTGTATATAAGTATCGAGAGATTCGTCGCGAGACCAGAGTATATCTGCGAATCTATTTAATGACGCGGATATCTCTCGCCTATCATTGATTTTTCAATGATAGAATTTTTTTGCAGAATACTATTTCCTAATAGCTGCTGCATTTTTAAATAATTATAATTTATAAATAATAAATTATTTATTACCGGTAAGAAATTTCTCACTGGGTAGTAATTTTTTTTCTCGAAGAATTAGGAAGTTTTATTTTAGGGAAATGTAAGGTATCGTGGCGTGTAAGGTATGGTGGCGGACTTATAAAATCTGGCATGTAACGTCACATCTGAAACGCCTTATCACTGTGGTCGATGTCTTTTATCGTGTTGACATTTTATATGCAGTAGTATTAATGAGCGGACATGTGCTTTGTACTCTAAGTGATTTTTAATAAAAAAGTAGTGAAAAAAACTAAAAAGTGTTATTGTACAGTGACGGATCATTTTTTTTGCACGAGTTTCAATTGTCTTTGCATTTTTTGAGTACTAATGCCTCTTGTACTCGACCGCAACAATTCAAGAATATGTGACTTGCGATCGAGAAGTTCGTGCTAGTTGCGTTAAAACATTCACCAGTTACTTCACATGTCCAAATTGTAACCATAACTTAAGGGGAGAAACCACATTAGACGTCTGAAAAAATCGATTTTTTCTTTTTTGCATAAATTGTTAGTTAAGGTGTTCAAAAATAGGCTGCAAAAGTTTTAAGAGCAAAATTCGACGTCCTCGCTGGACTAGTGATGAACAGAGCGCGCTTCAGGTTACCGTAAATTAGTAGAATAGGCGTGGCACTTTTGAGACTAAGGAGAGCAGAAAGGGACGAAAAGAGGAATTATTAGACTTACATGCTACTTACGAAACAGATAAAGGGATATGTATAGTGCTGGAATAGCCGATTAAAGTGTAAGCACTTTAAAAAATATTTTTTTGTATAAATATCAATTTTTTGATACTTTTTTCAAATGCGTTTTTCTCAAAACAGGATTTTTGAAATTGCCGTGCAGTGTAGCTCAAAAAGTTATTGAACAATTTTAAAATGTAAAATTGGAAATTGTTCGTTATTAAATTTATTATTAAGTGAACTAAACTTGAAAAAAAAATTTTAGTACCTTTTTTTAAATAAAAAAGTTGCAAAAAATTAGGTAAAAAATCCAAAAAATTTTCAAAGTAGTGTCAATTTTTAAATTTTCAATATTTTCACTTAAAAGTTAGTTCACTTAATAATAAAATATTTGTAAAATGTGAATAAACTTGATTTTTTGCTTTCGGACAAAATTTGTGGGCTCAGGACTGCACAGCAGTCATGATCTCCGGCGGAGAAGCTCTATATGTAATAGCTCCCAATTTGAAAGATTTTTTATATAAACGCTTACAAAAATATAAGTTACAGTTGAATATATGTGAAACATGGTGGAAATGTTTTATTTTATTAAAAAAAATTCGCGAAAAACGGCTAAAAAACAGCGTTCTAATGTGGTTGCCCCCCTTAAGTAAAACTTTTTTTCTATAATTTAAAATAATAAGTTTTTTCTCTATTTGTTATTTTTCATCATTTCTAGTAGTTTTAATAAATGATTTTGACATCTATACATAATATTTAAGTTGAATATACCAATCCGCCACAATACCTTACAACTTTCGAAAATAATAGAAATCAATGTTTTGCGCCAAGAGCTGTAAAATGAGTATACATACTAAATTTCAATCGAATTCATTTATATTTGTATAAAGTAATGCGTTTTATGTTTTAAAATTTTATTAAATTTCAGAATAAAAATTTTTCAGTTTTTAATTTTTATTGTAAAAAATGTTCGTTGTAAAAAAAGAAGACAATAAGAAAAAAGTTGTGCTTTTAGATTTTCTTCAAGATAGCGCTTTTGAAATATCGAAATTTTGAGTTTTTATTTTTTCCTATATTTGATACCTTTGACTGCGTTTTTAGCTTTCAGCCGATCGAAGATCGAGTTATTTGACTGAATTCCTCAATAAATTATAATTTGTATGTATGCATTTTAGAAAATGTAATTTATTTTGCTCTTTATAATATTATCTACAATTTTATTTCATTGAATTTTATTCATATATTTTTTACATAAATAAATAAAATTGAACATAAATAAAATTATTACTAATTTAATTTGCCTAAAAATTTTGAAAAAATGTGTGTTAACAAAATTTAAAAAGCATAATTGCATAATTAAAACAAAGTTAAGCAATTTTAAACAAAACTCATATTTAAATGTTAGCTTTATCAATATATTTTGTGTAAAAATGAATTTTGTTTTTTAAGAAGCGCGCGATATTGCAGCCATCTTTTCACCTTGGTCAATCAAGAATTTCAAGTCAATTTCAAGCGTGCATGACAGAAATGTACATTTTTCGAGTTCGATTCTTCGATTTTCACGTCTGTTTTTAGAAAGGACTGAATATTTTCAGGCTAATAAGTTACTGAAAATAGATCTACATTTAAAAATCTAAAATATCGAAAATTCAGAACTCAAAAATTTAAACAATTATACAAAAATAAAAAATTACGTATTTCATATAATTTTCATATATTTTTCTATAAAGAACGAGAAGATATATATTAAACCGAATTTTAAAAATTACTATAAATTTCACATAGAATCGCCCATATATATACATATGTGACGCGACACGAGAAAAGGGACCTATCGCCGCAAAAGAGAATTTTACAGGGAGAGCGTTTAAAGCGACGCCATGCGCAGAAAACCCGTGTATTTACGCGTACATGCTTAACTTTTGGGCTTTATATTATTAACACTATTTAAGTTTTTCAACTTTTGATTTTTTCACGTGAAAGAGCAAAGAATAATCTGTCGAATAGCACCATAATCTCAAAATCGATTTTTTTAACGATAGGTCCCTTTTCTCGTGTCGCGTCACATATATTAGGGTGGTTCTTATTTGGGCGATGTTTCCAAATCTTTGGTCTCACCCCAAAAAATTAATCAAGGTATAAAAAAAAATTTTTCTAAAAGTTTGAAGCAAATCGAACAATATTAACACGTGCCTCTAGTCGACTGAAATTTTAAATGGAAAATACATGTAATTTTTCCTTGAAATCACAAAAAGTTTTTTCTAGCTTATACAAATTTATTTAAAATTCTATAACTTTGGGTTCTTTGAGTACATGATAAGAGGTAAAACTTCCAATTTTTTCAAATTTTTTTTGAAAGTATTTGTTCCATTTACATGCTTGATGAATATGCCGCTATCACAGTAAACACTAAACAGGACTATAATATTAACCCTTAGATGCATACATTTATTTATTCATTTAAAATTGACGAAACTCGGTACTAGGGGGTTTTCGGGTTGCTAATTACGAATCTGAGGTTAGTTCAAAAAAATTCAAAATGGCGGATCCAATATGGCGGACATAAAAATAAAAAGTTGTTCATTTGGACTAAGACTCGGTACTCGGGGGTTTCTGGGGTCGCTGATTACGAATCCGAGGTTAGTTTAAAAAAATTCAAAATTTCGGATTCAATATGGCGGACATAAAAAATAAAAAGTCGTTCAATTGAACTGAAACTCGGTAATCGGAGGTTCTTGGGTTCGCCGATTACGAATCACTTTGAAAAAGGTCATTTTGAAAAAATTCGAAATGTCTGAGCCAATATCGCGGATATTGTTACTCGTTCTTAGCGTTTCTAAGATTTTAAATCAAAAATTTTGCAATGCCATTGAAGGCTGAGTATCTCTGTCTTTCAGAAGAGAGAAAATTTTTTCTGGAATTTTATATAAATAGTTGACTAACAAAAGAAATCCTTCTTACTTTTATTATGTACTATAGAAAAGAGACTACAAACAAACAAAAAATCAAAAATATTAAAAAACGAAAAAAAATAAAAACAAAAAAATGAAACTAAAATCTCACGTCCTCGCCGCTTGTTCCGGGTAACGTTAAGAACGAGTAAGAATATCCGCGATATTAGCTCCGACATTTCGAATTTTTTCAAAATGATTCGTAATCAGCAACCCCAAGAACCTCCGAGTACCGAGTTTTAGTTAAATTGAACGACTTTTTATTTTTAATGTTCGCCATATTAGATCCGACATTTTGAATTTTTTTAAACTAACCTCGAATTCGTAATCAGCGACCCTAGAAACCCCCGAGTACCGAGTTTTAGTCCAATTGAACAACTTTTTATTTTTATGTCCGCCATATTGGATCCGCCATTTTGAATTTTTTGAACTAACCTCAGATTCGTAATCAGCGACCCGAAAACCCCCTAGTACCGAGTTTCGTCAAATTTAAATGAATAAATAAATATATGCATCTAAGGGTTAAAATTATAGTCCTGTTTAGAGTTTACTGTGATAGCGGCATATTCATCAAACATGTAAATGGAACAAATACTTTCAAAAAAAATTTGAAAAAATTGGAAGTTTTACCTCTAATCATGTGGGTAGCTCCATGCCTAAAAAATCAAAGTTGTCCCCTACTTCTTCGATTTTGTTGAAACTTCGAAATTTTGAAGTGGAATACATTCCAGTGAAAAACCCTAAATCGATTTCGAAAATTTTTTAAAAATTTTGGATTTACGAGGTTTTTAAAATTTTTTTTGAAATTTTGAAAATGGTATATCTCAAAGGAAAATGAATAAAATTTAATGAAATTTTCAGGGAATGCTTATTGTTTACTGACAATTCAAGAAAATATTTTATAAAAAAATTTTTTTTTTTTAAACAAATTATTTAAAAAATAATTTTTAAATAAACAATTTTTTGAAAAGTGCAATTTTTTTTTGCTTTCAATAACAATGATTCGATTCCCACTTATTTCACGAGTATTTTCCAAAAAAAATCGATGGAGGGTCTGAAACTTTAGGAGATATTGAATTTTTTGACCTGGCGCGCAACCGTTAAAAGCGCATTTTCAGGCTATACTCTACATACAAACTAATGTTTAAAATCACCTATAAGTCGTAAATTTTAACCGAATTCAATTTTTCTTTTTGGAGAATGTCAGGCAATAAATTTGTAAGAATACTGTGCACTTTTTAAATTTATATTTGTTTTAACAAATTATTATTATTATTGTTAATTACTAACTTTTTACATATTGTACCTAGAGAGGTGTATTTTTTACAATTTTGCAATTTACCGGACCTTACATAAATACAGATGCAGATTTAAAACATAATTATTAATATTTGAGCAAGATTTAAACAAATTATTATTGTTTATTTCTAATTATTTACGAATTAGTATACTAGAAAGATGCAGTTTTTTCTAATCATGCAAATTTACCAAACTTTTTCAAATCCTGATTTACATTGAAAATAAAATTATAATTTAAACAAAAATAAGAATAATAATAATTTGCTTAAAAATTGTTTAAATAATAATTGTACTTTTAATTTTAATTTGGCTAGGTCCATGACAAAAAAATTAAATTTGTCCCCTAGTTCTTTGATTTCTATGAAATCAGAAGTTTATTATTATAGCTCTGGAATAAAAGCCTAACAAACATAGTTTTTTAAAAAAAATAATTGTTATAAACATTTTTCGCAACAAAAATTTAATAAATTTTATGAAATATTTTTGACGAAGTAAATAATGATATTGCATACCTACTAACGATAGGATAAGTGTGTTAGTTGTGCTGCAGTTTATTATTATAAAAATTTTTTATTAACAAAAAAATAATAAATTTCCTTAAATTTATATGTCAAATTAAATAATGTTATCATTATTTACTTCAGTTAAAACTCATCTGTTTAAAATAATTGTTTATAACAATTGACTTGATTAAAAAATTGTTTAAATAATTGTTAATAACAATTAAATTAAATATTAATTGTGTTATTTTGCTTCCCGAAAGTTAATTTTACTTAATTTTGTAAACTCAATAAAGTGTTTTTATTCTCAATGTCTTCGAAAGTATTTAAATTTCAAAAGCTTTCAATATAGGCAATTTGTTATTTATTTAATATTTATAATCGTGATTAACAAATAATTATAAAATCGTTTTCACTCTTTTCATTTGCGTGTGTTCTGTGACAATTTCTTGAAGTTTCATAGAAATCAAAAAACTAGGGGACAACTTTAATTTTTTTGTCATGGACCTAGCCAAATTAAAATTAAAAGTACAATTATTATTTAAACAATTTTTAAGCAAATTATTATTATTCTTATTTTTGTTTAAATTATAATTTTATTTTCAATGTAAATCGGGATTTGAAAAAGTTTGGTAAATTTGCATGATTAAAAAAAACTGCATCTTTCTAGTATACTAATTCGTAAATAATTAGAAATAAACAATAATAATTTGTTTCAAATCTTGCTTAAATATTAATAATTATGTTTTAAATCTGCATCTGTATTTATGTAAGGTCCGGTAAATTGCAAAATTGTAAAAAATACACCTCTCTAGGTACAATATGTAAAAAGTTAGTAATTAACAATAATAATAATAATTTGTCAAAACAAATATAAATTTAAAAAATGCACAGTATTCTTACAAATTTATTGCCTGACATTCTCCAAAAAGAAAAATTGAATTCGGTTAAAATTTACAACTTATAGGTGATTTTAAACATTAGTTTGTATGTAGAGTATAGCCTGAAAATGCGCTTTTAACGGTTGCGCGCCAGGACAAAAAATTCAATATCTCCTAAAGTTTCAGACCCTCCATCGATTTTTTTTGGAAAATACTCGTGAAATAAGTGGGAATCGAATCATTGTTATTAAAAGCAAAAAAAAATTGCACTTTTCAAAAAATTGTTTATTTAAAAATTATTTTTTAAATAATTTGTTTAAAAAAAAAAAAATTTTTTATAAAATATTTTCTTGAATTGTCTGTAAACAATAAGCATTCCCTGAAAATTTCATTAAATTTTATTTATTTTCTTTTGAGATATACCATTTTCAAAATTTCAAAATAAATTTTAAAAACCTCGTAAATCCAAAATTTTTCGAAATCGGTTTAGGGTTTTTTACTGGCATGTATTCCACTTCAAAATTTCGAAGTTTTAACAAAATCGAAGAAATAGGGGACAACTTTGATTTTTTAGGCATGGAGCTACCCATATACTAAAAGAACCTAAAGTTATAGAATTTTAAATAAATTTGTATAAGCTAGAAAAAACTTTTTGTGGTTTCAAGGAAAAATTACATTTATTTTCTATTTAAAATTTTAGTCGACTAGAGGCACGTGTTAATATTGTTCGATTTGCTTCAAACTTTCAGGAAAATTTTTTTTTATACCTTGATTAATTTTTTGGGGTGAGACCAAAGATTTGGAAACATCGCCCAAATAAGAACCACCCTAACATATATATATATATGTATATATAGTGAGTACATATATTGATTATAGGATGTTGACGAAAAAATTTGAACAAATGAAATATTTTAATATACAATTTATAAGATTATAAATGTTTTTAATCAACTCTTCATTCACTCGTGCAGTGACCGTAATTAAAAATTAATTAATTGATGGACATTAATTACCTGAGTAATATCTTCACTAGCAAGAGCTTTTAAAATCGTGGTTTTTCCAGCATTGTCTAATCCCAAAAGCAATAGTCGTAATTCCTTTTCTGGATTTGATCGAAGTTTTTTTAAAATTGCCAATAAACCCTGAAAAATGTTAAAAACGTACATTTACTTTAACATTAAATAATTTTAATTACTTAAGTTTGTGTTGAAAATCTATGTATAGTATATCTATATATAGTGTATATATATATATTATATTATATATTTTATATATTTATATATATATATATACAGTGTTGACATTTAAAAAGATTCTCACTGACCTTATAATCTGAGAATCAAAAATAAATACATATATAAGTAATATTTTTATTTAAAAATAAAAATTTTGAACTGGAAGATCATGTTCTAAATAGCAAGGAATAATAAATTTTAGGATCACATTTTTTATATAGAATCTGATTTCTAATTATAATTTAAATCTGTTTTTTGTTATTAAATTTTTTAATGAAATAATTTTAAATGTATCCCGCAGCGGTAAGTTTAAAAAATGGATACTTAAACTTGAAAACTTATAATATTAACTTCACTAAATGTTACAAAATATTTTATATATTTTTACATTTAAAATTTTTTCTTAACTTAAAAATACTGAGTAAGTTAAAAAATAATAAAATTTGAAGTTTTTGTTTCAGCTATTAGCATTTTAAAAAACTCTTAAACAAATTTAATCGGATTTCAAAGTTCCAAACATGTCTTAAGAATTTCAAATAAATCTTGAAAAAATAGACTTCTTTAAGGATGTAATGTTTCTTCTGCATAAATAGATCAGTTATATATTATAATAAATAAAGAAAATTTTCCATACATAGTTAAAAGTGAATAATTCAACTTGTAAAAACTTAAAAAGTTTGTAAGTATTTAGGTTATGTTTTCAAATCATATAATTTTTAAGTTTTAAAAAGGAAAGCATAAATTAAAAAATATTTACCATATTTTTATGCTGTTGTTGCTCAAAATGATAAATAACAACAAACTCCTTAAAATGATTTCTATGCCAGTCAACTATGAAAAGTTAAATATCCAGTGTTTTGCTGGCGACATATCGGTTTCTATGTTGGTTGCTATGTCAGACATGGCACCTGCTTTTCATGACTTTTACGGAAGTGCGTACGCACTATGACGTCACTTCTAGTGTCGTCTTTCTTAACTTAGGGATTTCAAAGAAATTCAGAAGGTACTATATAAGTTACTAGCATAGGAGCTTTTGTTTTAAATCATTTACTATACTTTATTAACTAAATATTTGGTTTAAAAATTAAGTTAAAAATTAATTAAAGAAGGTTAAATTATTATTCTTAATTACTATTCTTAGCTAACATTGAGCACTACGCTCGCCTATCATATTTCATATTTCACGTTGTGCAGCATATTATAAAATAGCATGTTTAATAAACAAATTAATAATTAAAAAAAAACTAATTAACTATAATAATAGAAAATTCATACATTCTTTTCGTCCAAATCTGAAGTTTATCTTATGTGTATGCTTTTGTTTTTATTTCTTTAAAAAATATTGTTTGACAAACCGAAAATATGAAGGTATTTTTTATGATTTATAATAAAATTATATTTGTAATTGGAAAATTAGAAAATGTAAAAAAAAATTTATTTATAAAAAATATTAGAAAATTGTTAATTGTTAAAAATTATTATTATGAAATAGGAAAAAAATCCATTTTATGCATAAATTTTATTTCTCAATACAATAACAATATTCTTCACAAACTTATTTTTTTCTTTTAGGGAAAAAACAATACTTCCATTTGTTAATAATTTTGTAGAAAATTCTTAATTTTCATACGGAAAGAATTTGCATCATTTCTATTTCTTAATTACAATTGTTCTAATAAAATTTAAAGTTTTATAAAAATAAAGATAAAAAATGTTTATAAATTCTATTTGTCAATTGCAAATTTTAATTAAAAATAAAATTGAAAACTTTTAGAAAATAAAGAAACAAATTTTATTTAAAAAAATGTTTCGTTACATTTATTTACGAATTTATTTAATTGTAAAATTATTCGAAAACATCAATAACTTTTTTTAAAATAAATATTTAATTAAAACCTTTTTGAAATTATAAAATTATTATCATTATTTTACCTATATTAAAAATATTTTTACTGCAACTTCTTAAAAATTATTTTTATCACGTTAATTCAATCAGGTATTATTTTCTAGAATTCCTAACTAAAATTATTTTCTAAATCAACTATTTTTAATAATTTTTGAAAAAGTTCTTTGTGGATATTTAAATACATTTATTTAAAATGCAATTTTACGAAGTTTCTATTATTAAAAAATTCTTCAATTAAATACACTATAAGAAAAATTTTGGAAATTTTCCTAAAAAAATTTAGGAAGCAAATTCTACTAATTATTTAAAAAAATTCACTAAAGGGAATTTTTCTCAAAAATTATCGAAAATTTCCTATGAATTTAGAAATACATTCTCATGAAATGTTGTAGAAAAAATCCCAAAAGTTTAGAAAAAATTCTCTTAAACGTTTAGGAAATTTTCCTTATGAATATATTGGAAAATTTCTGAGAATTTAAAAAAATTACTCCATGTACATAACTTCAAATTGTTTAAAAAAAATTAAATTAAACTTTTTCAAAAAAGTTAATTCTTTAAAATTGACAGTTAAAAGTATAGAAAATTCAAATTTTCAAATATTATAATTTCAAATCTTTTCAAAATTATTCAATTATTTAAGGGGGTCCCACAGTCGATACGATTTTCCCATTGAAGCTCAATGCAAAAATCCAATCGACTTCGGGATCCCCGTAAATACAAAAGTAAATAATTCATTCAATGTTTTTTGAAATTTAATTCTTATAAAGAATTTTACCAACAAATTTTTAAATAATTAAATTCATGTGACGAATTTTAATCAAATTTTTAATAATAATTAAGTTTTTCGAGGAATTCGATTAAAATTGTATTAAAAATAATTAACTTTCTGCGATGAGCATTATTTATGAAAATAATTGTAGGGGAGACCGAGGTGAGTTGTAACAAAGGTGAGTTGTAACAAAGCCGATTTCTCGAAATCTATGACCTTTTAAAAATTTTGAAAAGCGTGAATTTATTACATTTTTGAATTACTATTTGATGCAAATTTACTTGACCACCTGAGAAAAGTTTTTAAGATGTATTTAATATGTGTGCAAAAAAATTGCTAAAAGTAAGTTTTCGGCCGAAATTTTGATATACTTTATTATTCGACGCATGTTAGATTTTGTTATTCTAATATTTACCTTAATAACTGTTGGATATCCTAGTTTCATGAAATGGTTTTTTTTGTGTCATTCTCAAAATTTAAGATAGAAAATAATTATTCGAACCGATGCACAATTTTTCGCACCTAGGCGAGTTGTAACAGGCTTTTTCAACTCACCTAGGTTTACGAAAATTTGTGCTTGATCGAATAGAGACTGTTTGGATTTTTGCTAAAGTATACTGTTTTATATTATGTCTTTAAAAGTAGTTAGAATTTTACAAATTTTCGTGTAAATCACTTTCATATTTTCCAAAGGAAAAAAAATATTAATAAAAACATTTTTCGACTTGCTCTTTCATATACAAAAGTCAAACATAATTTCTATTTATAGGTTTTTTTGTTATTATTAAGCTTGTTGTTCATTTTTAATTTAGTTTTCGGTTTAATTTGATTTATATTGGTCTCATAAATTTTCTTACTCTAATTCCGTAAAAGAGGCTAATTTCGCTCAATTTTTCAATTCTTTTTTAAATAACTTCGGGAAACGATGAAAATAAACATTGGCACTGAAAATATATAATCTCTAACCCTTTCTCTTTCCTATTATTGCATAAAGAAATTAAAATATGTTGCAGAAAATTATTTATAAGCCGTTTTGTTGTGAGCGACTTTATCTTTAAATGAGGGTAAATTCGCTCACCATTATTATTCTTGCAAAATATATTATAATCTGCAAAAATAAAAAACTAAATATTCTTTAGAATCAATAAAGAAAAAAAATTAAGAACAATGTCCAAAGTTATTGAAATAAATATTTAATATTGTTTCATCAATAAGTAATTAAATTCAATCATTCAATTAAACGTACTCATAACCATACAAAACAAGTTGTTCATTTCATGATCATTAAGCTTCCTCAATATAATATATGTCAATTGTTTAAGTCCTTATTTTAGAATAATTATTTTAAAGTGTTAAGATAAAATGTCAAAAAATACAAAATTTCAATTTTTTGTGAAAACTTAAAATATTTATTAATTCTATAAATTTTGATAAAATATATACTTCATATACATGAATCGATTCGTTTTTATGTCAGGAATGCAATTTTGACAAGAATTAATAAAAATTTTAATATAGAAAAAAGTTACTTCAAAAAATCCAAAAATTATTTTATCAAAAATTAAAAAATGGTTGAAAAAAATTTTTTTTTTAGATATTTTTGAAAATCCTTTTGTCTGATTTTTGGTATTCGTGACCGTAATACACCTACAAAATTTTATCAAAATCCGTCAAGACGTGTAAGAGAAAATTTGTCCACAAGAATCGGTGACATACACACACACACACACACACACACACACACACACACATTGGTGAATGTGCACATTGACCGGTGAATGTGCACATTACCCGAATTGGGTGTTCGTTGGATGGTGAATGTGAAAATAGTATACGAATTTTGTGTTTCTACGCACTTTAACCGGTGAATGTACACATTCACCAAAAGGTTTTGGCCAAAGTGAAAAATTAGTATACCCCGAACAAATGGCAGGGTAGTGAAGGTATAGTTGGACAGTACCGGTGGTCGGACACTTTCATGTTTTTTGTCAAATAAATAATAATGCATTGCAATAATTACTTTAACAACATGTGATTGTTACAGAATTCAATGTTAATTTTTTCGACCACTTTTCTCTTAAAATATTAAATAAATTAAGCTAGTTTTTTGTGAATAACTCTAAAATATCATAAAGAAGGGCAGTGATGTGAAAAAGTTTTAATATTTTTAAAATTATTTATTAAAAAATAACTTTAAAATTATTAGTTCTCAAAATCACTTTTAATCAATTTCTCGTCTTTTCCAATTTCAAAGTAATTTTTTATAATTTATTTTAGAATTATTAAAACTTTTGCACATCACTGCTCTTCTTTATTATATTTTAGAGTTATTCACAAAAAATAGAATAATAACTGACGTTTAGAAAATAAACATTCAACTGTTACAAATTTATTGTATTTGTAAAAGTTTTATTCTTAAACAATTGACATTTCAATTTCCATTTGTTACATTTGTATTTCTATATATTATTCGTTCCATTTATACCTTTATTTCTTTTTTAAAATTTATATTATTTAATTACTTATATTAAGAATTAATTTATTTATAATAATTCCTTACATTATCATATTTTATAATAATTATAATTACTGAACAAATTACTTGCTATCAATTTTTACATTTACCAACTAACGTTGGTCAATGTGTACAATCACCAATTTACTTGGGAAATGTACATAATTTCTTCTGAGATTGATAGATTATTCACATTTACCAAAAAACCCGGTAAATGTGCACATTCGCCGGTTAATGTGCACATTCACCGGACTTCGCACTTTAACCGTAACATATATACTACACTTGAAAATTTGTAAAAATAATTGGTTCTAAAAAATTCGGAAATCGACATCACTATAAGGCTTCCTTTATGAGGAAGCAATAAGGTTAAGTCTGACAGTTTAGTGCTTAAACCGTTTTAAATCGTTTAATTTTCAGTTGTAAGAGTACTATTATTAAAAAAATGGAATAATAAATTAAAATAATTAACATACTTAAAATATCCAGGGGTGCTATTCTGTAACTTCACTTCACTTTCACTTCACTTTCACTTCACTTTCACTTCACTTTCAATTCACTTTCACTTCACATTCACTTCACTTTCACTCCACATTCACTTCGCATTCACTTCACATTCACTTCACTTTCACTCCACATTCACTTCACATTCACTTCACATTCACTTCACATTCACTTCACATTCACTTCACTTTCACTCCACATTCACTTCGCATTCACTTCACTTCACATTCACTTCGCATTCACTTCACTTCACATTCACTTCACATTCAATTCACATTCACTTCACTTTCACTTCACTTTCACTCCACATTCACTTCACATTCACTTCACATTCACTTCACATTCACTTCACATTCACTTCACATTCACTTCGCATTCACTTCACTTTCACTTCACTTTCACTTCACATTCACTTCACATTCACTCCACATTCACTTTACATTCACTTTACATTCACTTTACATTCACTTCACATTCACTTCACATTCACTTCACTTTCACTCCACATTCACTTCGCATTTACTTCACTTTCACTTCACATTGAAAGTGAATGTGGAGTGAATGTGAAGTGAATGTGAAGTGAATGTGAAGTGAATGTGAAGTAAATGTGGAGTGAAAGTGAAGTGAATGTGAAGTGAATGTGAAGTGAATGTGAAGTGAATGTGAAGTAAATGTGGAGTGAAAGTGAAGTGAATGTGAAGTGAATGTGAAGTGAAAGTGAAGTGAATGCGAAGTGAATGTGAAGTGAAGTGAATGCGAAGTGAATGTGGAGTGAAAGTGAAGTGAATGTGAAGTGAATGTGAAGTGAATGTGAAGTGAATGTGGAGTGAAAGTGAAGTGAATGTGAAGTGAATGTGAAGTGAATGTGAAGTGAAGTTACAGAATAGCACCCCAGGCCCAAACATCTTTTTTGCAGACTTATTTCCTGAGCGTATTTACACTACAAATTTGAATTTTTTTTAAATTGATTTTTTGCAGAATCTATTTATTGCTTTCAGTTTTGTACTGTATGAAAATCATGTTGAAGATACAGAAAAAGTAATGTTCAGAAGGATTCAACTTAAAAATTTTGAAGTAAAGCTTTATTTTCTATGTTTTCATACTACTTGTTCAATATGAAAATTATTCACTTGTGTTTTAAATATAATTTTTATTGAAATTTACTAATAAATCTGCTGCAAATAAATTTTAAATTAAAGTTTACCATTTATATTAACCAAAACAACTGTAAATCTTAAATATTTCTGTCTAAAAAGTATGTTAATCGAATTTTAAAAAATAGATATCTGTTGAGCGAATTTACCCTACATGAGCGAAATTAGCCTCTCTTACGGTACTCCTTAATTATTTAAAAATTCGCAAACAAAATTTTATTATTCTTAAATTTCTATAACATATATTATATAACTAGGAGGGCTTCGCCACCCTGCGCGCTTTGTGCGCCAACCCCCTTTTTCTATTTTTATATTTATTTTAATTTTTATAAATTTAAAATAATGTTTTCTTAATATGAATGCATCATATTGAATTACATACAATACATATATGACAAAATACACATAGATTTTGACGTAATGTAACAATCGTTATGGACCTTTTTTGACCTATATGTCAAAAATTAGATTAAACTTTGACATATGTTTTGACCCATTTTAACCTGTAGGTTAAAAAGACGTTAAATTTTACACAGATTTTGACGTATCATAGATATGGGAGGTCGGGGTATTATTGGACAGCGGATATTTTTCCCGTTTGTAACGCTTGAGGTCTCGACAAACTAGCATCGACTCGTCTTATTATAATCTCATTTTTTATTGAGCACTTGACTTGTTTTGACGCATTGTTACTTCGCTATCATAGCAAACAGAATTTTAATGTTTGTAAAGTGTTTTGTTCATTTTGACAACATTTTTCGACAAACCAAGTCAAGTAAATATATTTATACAAAAACAAGTATGTAATTCCCGCTTTCTCGGCGCGTTTTTGAGACGCAAAGTATGCCTTTACTTTAAGCAGCAGTTTTACGGTCCTAGAACGAGAAAGCAAAGCCATGCTTTACCTCTCAAAACGCACCGAGTAAGCGCGGATTACATTCTCGTTTTGTATAAAATGTCGTGTGTACCTCGGACGCACGCATTTCTCGTCCTCGCTTGTTTACAGTACTCGGCTTCGCCTCGTACTGCAAAATCAAGCTCGGACTAGAAACTTGCGCTTTGCGTCCTCGTTGCACAATGTACTATTATAATATTCTTTGAACTTTAAGCTGTCGACGCATATAAGAGTTTTGTATCAAATTTGCATTGTGTTACTTTAACGCAGACATTTTGTTAAAATTAGCGTTCGGGGTATTATTGGACACCTTTGTCGGAATGAAACTGACGAGGAGGAAGATATTGATTTTTAAATAATTTGCATGAAAAATATGCCCAAGAAAGAAAATCGTCGAAACACAGCTCATTGTATCGCTTGTGATCGAGGTGTTCACTTAAGTTGTGCCAGAGCAAACTTGAACACTTTCACGTGCCTTAACTGCGATTCTCAATAATTTTAATCTTTTTCTTCACTTTATTTTATTCATTATAACATATTCTTTCATTTTCATCATCAAATAAACGTTTTTCAGCAGTAATATTCATTTTTTATCGATTTACAAAAGTGTCCAATAATACCCCGACCTCCCCCACGTTTATTGTTCTTTATTGTCCCTTTTTAACTTGTATTATGTATTATTTTCTTTTTATTTATTTGTTTATACACCCGTCTTAAGCCTACAATCTTGGCTATACAAGTGTTTTTACAACCGTAGAACATTCCTTACAAACATTTCTTAGTACTTAATTTTTGCGCCTACAGAGCGACTTGAAAATTAGGAGTACTTGCATTTGCCTGGACCACCCGTCTAATGGGTTTTCTCGCCAGTGGAGAGGGAAACTGTAGAAAACCTCTCCGAGTACAACCCTGTGCTCACTTGTGTTTCTGCGAGAATTGCAAAAATTTTTATCAAGAAGAAATTTGTCCTGTTTGTAGACAACGGATTGGAAATATTATTCGTGTTTACGCTTAAAAAAAGTTTATTTATTTTTGTTTTACTCTCTCATCTATAACTTTTGAACTAATTTTGAGGTTATGTTTACTGTCTGACCTACACTGTAAAGAGTCTTTAGGGAATTTTAGCACATTCAAAGTGGGAAAGTTTATTACCCACTATCAAAGTAACACTTTTACACCCCAAGAGAATAAAATTTTAAGGTTATGTAATTTTACAGCCTGCGACAGGAAAATTGCCATCAATTGTAAGGTTTCAAATTATGGTATTATGACGGGGAATAAAGTAACTATACAGACAGTAGTGATTGTTACGACCCGAGCTAAGGTTAGGTTAATTTACTAATTTATTAGTAAAATGGAGACAAGTTGCTGATTAGTCAAGTTGGTAAGACTTGACATTTATTTTTAAGTGTGGATTTGTTTGACTTTAAAGAAACTGCGGGTTTCCATTAAATAAATTATATGCTTATTCCTCTTTATGTAATTATTTATTAACAACAATTGATTTAAAATATTACATTTACTTACAATTTTGAAGTGAAGTAGGATTTAACAGTTTATGAGCTGCAACCAGCTATGCTTCGCTGCTTACAGGGATGATTTATGATCTTTTATTTTCAGTTCGTATTTTAGCACTTTTAAAGCACTAAGACGACTATTTTAACAGTTTATTCACAAATTCTAAGTGTTATTTCGAACACCGTACCTTAATACAAAAGAAAACTTGTTCTCTTAATGTTTTGAAATAACTTGCACCAATTTAATTAAAATTAGAAAGAAAATAGTGAATAAAACTGTTTTAGTGATACGACGATTGTATTAAAGATGATTGTTAATTATTAGTGCTAATTACTTCTTTAATGAAGAAGACAAGCTTTCTTTTAATAAACACCGCGATTAACAACTTAATTTAAACGATCGAAGGGCCGACTCACGACACTGTTCGGGCAGAAGCTCACCGGAGTATTTGACGGCTGTCAACATTTAGACAGGGGTTTATATAGTGCAAAAATTGCTTACTCGATTAGGGATGAGACATGAAAAAGTCACGTAGTCTTACCGATTCCTAGAAGGCAAGCCGTCTAGCCGATTCATAGAAATCTTGCATTTCATATCGTTTTTCGTTAATTACAGATATTCGTGTTCACTTTCATGCATTTTGCTGATTTGTTATAGACGAGCAATATGACACTCGTTTTTACAATTAGTTGTGCATTTCTATGTTTCGTCTATTTGTTTCTTGCATTCTAAACGATTTCGAAAAGTCACGTATTCTATATCATTTTTCGTTAATTATAGTTTTTGGTATTATTTTTCATAAGCTTTATTAACTTTGTTATAGACAAGTAATATGACACTCGCTTTATTAATTAATTAGTCATGCATTTTATGCTCATTCCTATGTTACATATAAGTTAAGAACAATATTTGAATCTCGAGTCTAGTGTTTAATTTGAGAAGCTTCATATATACTTGTCGCGACTCATGATAAGCGTACGACGGAAGATTAATTACCATGAGTGTAGATAATTAACCGACCGCTACTCATTTATCATATATAGTCCTGGATCACGGTCGATTCGTAATACAATTATCTCATATGGTAATTTATTTACACACAACTTATTACTTTATCATGCTTGCATTTACAAACTATATATATATATACATATCGTTATATATATACCTATACCTTTTATAATTTAAGCAATTATTTACCAAAATTATAATAATTTTACAAACATAACAACATATAATGAATCTTTTAATAATTATTTATCTAATTTGTTTATTAACCTTAAAATTAAAAGGAAATAAATAAAAAGTTATATCTAGGGATGTAACAGTGATTTGACCGACTGAATTAAAACTGCCTTTTAAAAAAGTAATTTTCAAAAATTCAGTAAAATGCACAAATAAATTAAAATTGCATTTAAATTTATTTTGTAAAATTCTTAACAATTTTAAAATGCTTTTTTGGGGGTTTTCTTTCTACATATAGTATTTAAATTATTTTATAGTTATTAATTTCATTTTATTGAGAAAAGTATGTTGGTTTTTTTTTCTAAATTCCTATATAAATTAAAATTGCATTTAAATTTATTTTGTATAATTCTCAAAAATTTTAAAATGCTTTTTTGTGTTTTTTTCTATATAGTATTTAAATTGTTTTATAGTTATTAATTTCATTTCATTGAGAAAGGTATTTTAGTTTTTTTTTGTAAATTAGAAATATATTTCAAGAATAACCTTCATTTATTAAAATTACATAACGTACTCAATTAAAATCTGATTAACAATTTTCTTTTTATATAAACATTTTATATTCGACAATTCAAGTCTTTTTTTATATTAATGCACAGTTTTTGTTGTTGAAATTCCGGTAAGAAAAGGTCAATTG
Organism: Leptopilina heterotoma; assembly: GCF_015476425.1. Lineage (NCBI taxonomy): Eukaryota > Metazoa > Arthropoda > Insecta > Hymenoptera > Figitidae > Leptopilina > Leptopilina heterotoma. The sequence goes on from NW_025111066.1 coordinate 636,395, forward strand.
AAAAAAATTGAGATGATTTATTTTGGTCGAAATAATTATAATTATTAGATTCAATTGAAGTAATTTCAATGTGATTTAAGTTCTTTTAAAAATTTTAACAATAGTTTTGATATAAAATATTTAGACAAAAATTGAAAGGAATATTTTGAAGTAAATTTTTGTAATCATCTTTATTTTTTTGAATAAAGCTCTTCTTACTGGAATTTAAATGTTTCTTACACATACTCAACATTTTTCTTTTTTTATAAACATTTTATATTCGAAAATTCAAGACTTTTTTTTAATCTTACTGCACTCACGGTAAGAAGAGGTTAATTGAAAAAAATTAAGATGATTCATTTTAGTCGAAATAATTATAGTTATTAGATTCAATTGAAGTAATTTCAATGTGATTTAAGTTCTTTTAAAAATTTTAACAATAGTTTTGCTATAAAATATTTAGACAAGAATTTAAAGGAATATTTTTAAATAAATTTTTGTAATCATCTTAATTTTTTCAAATAATGACATTACAGTCAATTGTAACATGTTATAAAACAATATCGTTTTAAAACATATGTTTTTCTAAACAGTTTTTTCAAACATGAACTACAATATATATTAAAATTATAAATTAATTATTATACATTTTATCACATAACTCTTTCTTGTTTTTGGTAACATGTTAATAGCTAATAACAGTCTTTACGTTATCAAACTCAATTTATGATCGCAATCTAATTGCTCTGATATTTTTTAAAACCAAATTTCTTTAAAATCTTATTATGTGCTAAATTGTGCACTTTTACTTAGATATGATTAAGATTTTTTACTTATAAAACTAAATATTCAAAATTTAAATACTTTAAATATTTTTGAAATACTGGTTAAATTATCACAAATCAGTTTATTATTTCGATGTTTCGTGCTATTTCATACTAACTCGCGGGCGAGTTAGTATGAAATAGCTCGGCGCCATCGATTTATATTATGCAAATAGTAGAGGTGAGCCAAAAAATTTCGAGTACCCGATACATCCGGCTCAGCTCGGCTCAAAAATGAAAAGCTCGAAATTGCCCGATCGAACTTCGAGCTTTTTGCACACCTCTAGTAAATAGATACTCATCGTAATCAATCGACGGTTTTTTTTACTTTAGCTTTCGTGATCCGCAGGATTTATTTTCCTCAAAACATTGTAAACACTTAAAACTTTTTTTATATTTTGGTTACTTTCTCTACAAGTATTATTTTTAGGATAAATGTTAAGAAGATACATTTCAATGAACAATAAAGTACCTGCAATTGTTGAAGGGTAAATTTCGTTGAAAACGAAAAAAATTGCTATCATTACTTGTAACAATTCTAACAGAGATTCGCAACGCAATACTACGTTCCTTTCCATACAAACTAAATATCTATATCGCAGTTCTTCTTCAGGAATGATAGGCCGATTATCGTTTTCCAATTCCTGACCGCCTTCGTCATTATTTCCGGAAACTCTACATCCTTTTAAACTCCGCCTTACACGGAAAGAAAAAGTCTAAAGAATATTTTAATGTTTGTATTAAAAAGTTGGACAAGAGTCACTTTTTAAAAATGTTTCAATACTGTATCTCTAATTAATATTCATAACAATTACAATAAAGTTTAAAGAAAATAAAGACAAATATGAATAATATTTGGATCAATGTGAAATAAATTACTATACTGTTTTAAAATATAAAGCCTTTCTATGAAATATTTAATCCTTACATTCATTGAAAGATTCTTAGTACAGTATAGTAAATATGTTGAATCAATATAAAGTAAATTACTATACTGTATATAAATGTAAAACCTGACAATGAAATGTATAATAACTTGTCATACAGAAAATTTATTTTAAAAAAATTTATATAGTTTACCTTTTAGTTTTTAAATTTTTTTAAAGCACCACGTATCTTGATATTGCACCCAGAATTCATACACTATAAGCTCTAAACATTTATTTATACTTAATGATAGCCTACCTAACAGAAAATCTGCTAACGACTGGAATCGAACGCACAACCCTAAGCAACCCTAACCAACTAGCTACGCAACGCACGTTGCAGGTGGTCCTTCGATAATAGAGGACATTCACACTGTGCAAATGTATGCGCAACTGACGCGTCCCACATAGCACAGTTTTTTCCGGGAAGTTTCCAGGAAATTTCCCATGTTAAGTTCGGAAATTTGTGGTGTAAAAATTAATAATTGCTTGGATTCGCTTAAAAATTGTTACTCGAAGGTTTTTGGGGTCGCTGATTACGAATCCGATATTAGTTTTCAAAAATTAAAAATGGCGGATTCGTAATCAGCGACCCTAAAAACCCCGGAGTAACAAATTTTCAAGCGAATCCAAGCAATTATTAATTTTTACATCTGCCATTTTGGTTCCGCCTTTTTTAATTTTTAAAACTAATATCGGATTCACAATCAGCGACCCCAAAAACCCCGAGTAACCATTTTCAAGCGAATCCACGCAATTGCAAGAAGTCTATTAAAGCAATTATGGATATGCACGGTGGGTTTGAATTGAGTTTAATCCAAAGATGCTTGCGTATCAAAATTTCTTTCTGACTTCTTTTCCAGGATGGCCCCTGATAATTTTGAGCCCAAAAAGAAAAAAATCGCTTGGGCCGTTTTTGAAAAAACTCATTTTTTCGATTTTTTGAAAATATCAATTAACTTTTTCTCTAAGAAAGTAAATAATAGTAAGGTTATTATAGGTTTTTAATCAATTCAATTAACATAGGTAAACGGTCCCTAGGTGCTGAATATATACATCAACTAAAACCCTGTAAAAAATCTAAAAACAGCTGAAAAACACAAAAAATTAAAGTTTTAGTTTTTGTGAAATAACTTGCTTCCAGTAAATCTAAAAATACAATTACTTATGGGTAAATTAAAGTGGACATAATTTTGAGAACATAAAAAAAAGTAGATATTTCTAGCCTAAATAAAGTTAGAACCATAGTTATAACCGTCTGAAAACTATTACTCTTTTTCTTTTTATTTCTATAACATTACATTTTAAATATATTTGGTATTACGATATAATATTAATTAATCATTGGTACTTAAAATTAAAAAAAAAGAATATCGATATTATTTTGAAATGAGGAACTTATTTTAAGCGTCATATGTGTCATTTTTGATTTTCATAATAATGTAAAAAAAGTTAATAATGTCGAAAACACATAAAAACGCATATACTGAAAAAATATTCTTAATTTAAGAATATATACTATAAAAAATCAGTCAGTGAAGCAGACGCAATGCGCCTACATCATAGGGTTTCGTGGCCTAAAGTGACAAAAAAAATAATAATTTATTTAAAATTTTTTTGTGTACTTAAGATTGAAAAATTTTTTTATTAACATAGAAACGGTTGTTATGTCAATCATTAACATAGCAACGGTTGCAATGGCAACGGTTGTTATGTTGTTTTAATACTTAAGACATAAGACTTAAAATTTAAGACATAAGACTTAATACATAAGACTTAAAACTTAAGACTTAAGAACTACTTATACCAAAGTCTCACTATAAGACTTTTGACTCAAGTCGTAAGAACTACGGACGGACCGAAGTCTCGCTATAAGGTTTTGGCCCTTGGCCACGCAACCCTAAAAAGGTGCCCAGGATATTCCTCACTTAAATTAAGTGGAAATATTCTTACAATGAGAATATATTCTTATAATAAGAATATTTTCCACTTAATTTAAGTGTGTAATATCCTGGGCACCTTTTTTTATTATAATATATTCTTAAATTAAGAATATTTTTTTTCAGTGTAATGTAAATAAGCAACAAATTTGCTTGTTGTGCTTTGGTAAAACAAAGAGAATTTTTCCGGTGATTAAACAAGGTAAACTGGAAATTATGGTAAAAAAATTTTCATTATGCATTTTTGCGTGAGTTTCCGACATTATTAACTTTTTTACATTATTATGAAAATCACAAATGACATATATGACGCTTGTAATGAGATTATCATTTCAAAGTAATATCGATATTCATTTTTCTTGAATTTTCAGTGCCAGTGATTAAATTAATACAACAACGTTATACCAAAGATATTAAAAATGTAACGTTATAGAAATAAAAAGAAAATAATTTGTAGTTGATAAATTTTTTATATTTTAATGGTCATAACTTCGACAGTTTTATTTATTTATTTATTTGAAAAATATACGGGAAATGCCCTTTCGTACAAAGTACTAAATATAAAAGATAGTATACAAAAATAAACGGCTGCATTATTGTTATAATATCAAGAATTCCACGTACTGTTAGACATTTTTCAATTATATGACAGGCAGCGGTATAAATGTCTAAGGTAGAATAAGCGTAAATGTAAAAAGTTCCTACAATATATAAGGTAGATTTATAAATAAGTCTTTAAATAATAAATGTTCAACTGATTGTTCATTTGGTCCCAATAATATGGCACTAAGGAAGGAAACACAAAGATAGACCATTGAATTTTTGCAATTTACAGATATTTTCATAAGCTTTAATTTTTGTGAGGATCTTTAACGGGTTAAAATGCAATGGAAGGGAGTAATTTTTAAAACAACCAACTTTTAAACGGGTTTTTTAAGATTTTTTACAGCGTTTTAGTTGATGCATATATTCAGCATCTAGGGACCGTTTACTTATGTTAATTAAATTGATTAAAACCCTATAATAACCTTACTATTATTTCCTTTTTAGAGAAAAAGTTAATTGGTATTTTCAAAAAATCAAAAAAACGAGTTTTTTCAAAAACGGCTCAAGCGATTTTTTTCATTTTGGGCTCAAAATTATCAGGGGACATCCTAGAAAAGAAATCAGAAAGAAATTTTAATACGCAAGCATCTTTGGGTTGAAGTTTATTCAAACCCACTGTGTATGGGTCTTGTAGTTCACATTACAAGCTTTAATTTAAGACCTTGTGAAAGTCTCTAACACGTCAGGTTAAAGAGAAAAAAAATTTTGAAAATCCTCAAAAAAGCGTTTTTGGGGTTTTTACCCCCACTTTTCTCAAAATCCTGACGTGATGGGCAATTTTGGAAGTCGGGAGCGTGTGACGTTTGCAATAACATAACCTTACAATTTTTACATGTTGCTTATACATTCAAACACGAATAAAAATGCAATAATTTTTAACTAATATACTTACTATTAAATAAATATTATCATTTTATAACAGCAACAAGTATTAAATACTACATATAATATATAATGTTTTACAGGACAGAGAAATATCAAATATATAGAGAGAGAAATATATGTGTGTGTGAGTTATATGTGCGTATACACAGGTAAGATTGTGTTGTATAAAGTCCGCCTAAAAATCAGTCGGAGTTCGAGCGATTCTTATAAGAAGAATCTAATACTTTTATAGCACGTTCTCTTTGTATTTATAATAAAGATTTCGTGCAAAATTAGCTACTGTCTCTTATGCTTATTGCATTGAAAGTATTTTTACAATAAGTATATGAATCCATGCTAAAAATATAAGAGAAACGTTAAGCAATTTAAGTAATGTGCTCTTTCGAGTAATATTAGCAGCAGATTTCTCTCCGTGTAATATTAAAGAAGACAAACTTGAAAATAAATTCGGGTGAACGGGGGATCGAACGCGGATTTCGACGGACGCAACGCAAATACCTAACCAACGACGCTAAACTAACTCTTGTGTAGAAAAAAAACTTTCTCTTAAGGTACAAGTAATCTTATTGGTTGGTAAACATGAATGGCGGGAAAATTTAAAAGTTTTATTCTCATAATTCAAGTATTTCTTATATAATTGTTACATTTTCATTCTTATGGCGATTAATAATTTTAAATAGTGATTATTACTGATTATTTTGTAAATGAGAATAATCAAACAAGTAATACAAACAGTTTTAATACTTGGAATCAAGATATATTAAATAGAAGTTCTTCTTTATCTTTTTTCTTTATCTAATTTTAAAATTACCTTTTATTGTCAAAGATTACATTTATTATTATTATTTAAATTTGAAGAAGTTAACAATTTTCCCGAATCAATCTACACAAATAAATTAAATATCTTAAATAAATCACGATAAGCTCATGGGCTTCAATGTATCGACATTTATTAATGTATAAATCTCTTATCGATATTTATTTAAGATATTTAATTTATTTGTGTAGGTTGATTCCGGAAAATTGTTAACTTCTTCAAATTTAATATTTAATCACCGAATGATAAATTCACTTCCTTCAATTATAATTGCCTATGAATTGTAAAATTAAGCTTACCATCTTTAAGAACCTTCTTACGTTATCATTAAAATAATGTAGGAAGGGATAGTATATTTTAAGGAACTCGGAGAGTCTCGGGGTGCATGTAGCTCAGTGGTCAGAGCAGTCTACCGGCAATAGAAAGGTCGTGGGCTTGTATCCCACCATGCTACCGTTTTTTCTGAGTTCTTTGATAATTTTGAAATTATTACTTAATTTCCAAAATATTTTTCAAATTAAGCAGGTTTATATATTAGGGCAGCTGTGCTGTCGATACATTGAAGCCCATTAGCTTATCGATATTTATTTAAGATATTTAATTTATTTGTGTAGATTGATTCGGGAAAATTGTTAACTTCTTCAAATTTAATATTTAATCACCGAATGATAAATTCACTTCCTTCAATTATAATTGCCTATGAAATGTAAAATTAGGCTTACTATCTTTAAGAACCTTCCTACGTTATCATTAAAATAATGCAGAAAGGGAGAGTATTTTTCAAGGAACTCGGAGAGTCTCGGGGTGCATGTAGCTCAGTAGTCAGAGCAGTCTACCGGCAATAGAAAGGTCGTGGGCTCGTATCCCACCATGCTACCGTTTTTTCTGACTTCTTTGATAATTTTGAAATTATTAATTAATTTCGAAAATATTTTTCAAATTAAGCAGGTTTCTGTATTAGGGCAGTTGTGCTGTCGATACATTGAAGCCCATGAGCTTATCGAGATTTATTTAAAATATTTAATTTATTTGTGTAGATTGATTCGTAAAAATTGTTAACTTCTTCAAATTTAATATTTAATCACTGAATTATAAATTCACTTCCTTCAATTATTATTATTATTGTTGTTATCAAATAATTATTAAATTATTATTATTATTAATTGAGTAGAGTTAAATTCTTCCATAATTTAATTGATATAATTGTTGAATAAATGATCATGGGAAGGTGGAAATTGAATAAAAATCCAATGTGTATTGTCAGTATAGCGACGTTTCGTTGGTTAAGGTTTGCCAACCTCGTCAGGCTGAATTTATTAAAAGAAAACTTATATATAAACACAGGTTGTCAGGAAGTTATGTTATTGTTGTGTATCATTATAGGCAAGAGTTTATTCATCTGAGAAGAGGAAAGAAGGTTTTGTTTAGAGTAAAAATATCTTCCTTTCTGTTGATAGTGGAACGATTAGTTTTAATATGGATTATTTCAGATATTCGTCGTTTTGTAAAATTTTTTTCATTGTCCAAGATTTTTGTGTTTTCCCAGTCAAAATCGTGATTAAAATTGGTTCGGTGTCGATAAACTACAGAGTTGTCATTCACTTTTTTGTGTTCATTTATGCGAGTAAGTAATGATCGTTTAGTCTCGCCAATATATGTTTAGTCTCGCCAAAACGATTTCTTAGACAAAAACTATCACCCGAATCAATTGACCTTGACCGACACTGTTTTGGCTAAGGCTTACGGACTACCAAAAATACATAAAGAAAATGTCCCACTCCTCCCTATTATTTCTTTAATAAACAGTCCTACTCATTTTCTTGCTAAAATTGTATATAATTCTTTAAAAAATTGCGTACCTTTACCTCAGTCACACATTAATAACACTTTAGAACTCAAAAATAAATTGAATGATATTACTATGGACGATACTTATACTTTTATCTCACTTGACGTAAGTTCCATGATGACTAATGTGTCTTTTGAACTTGCCACTCAGAGTTTGGATAGACGAATTAACTTTATAAATCAGTAGTGTAAGATCCCTTTTTCTGATATTATTGATTTTACAAAATTCGTATTTAACAACACATATTTTTCGTTCGATGGAAAATTCTATAGACAATTTTACGGTACACCGATGGGTTCTCCAATCTCAGCTTTTGTCTCTGATATTGTTATGGATGATCTGGAAACTGAATGTTTAAAAGAGTTAAAAGAAAAACATGATTGCGTCCCTCTGTTCTATTTTAGATATGTGGATGACACAATCTTAGCAGTTAAGAAAGAACATGTTAATTTAATCGTTGATACTTTAATTTCTTATAATCAAAAACTACAATTCACCCAAGAAAAAGAAAAAGAATATTCTATTAAATTTCTCGATTTAAATCTTGTTAGAGGTAATAATAAAATTATTACAAATTGGTATCAAAAACCGACTACATCGGAAGGACTTATCAATTATTTTTCAGATCATCCAATTTAACAAAAAAAGAATATTGTATACAATCTCGTCGACAGAGCGATTTCATTGTCCAACAAAAAATTCCATTCTGATAACTTGAAAAAAATTTAAACTATTTTGAAAAATAATAACTATCCTATCGATTTCATTGAAAATCAAATAAAAATTCGTATGAACAAAATAAAATTTTCTGATGCAAATAATAATAATAAAAATAATATTTATAGCCAAACTCCTAAAGTTTGTCTACCTTTCAATGAAAAATGTTTTTTCAAGTTGTCAAATATTCTCAAAGAGTTTCATTGCACTTCTATCCCCTTTATAAATAAAAACTCTAACTCCATCATTAGACTAGGTAAAGATTCGACGAAAAAATGGGATAGAACTAATGTTGTATACAAGTTTAATTGTAAAAACTGTCCTGCAACATATATTGGCGAGACTTAACGATCATTACTTACTCGCATAAATGAACACAAAAAAGTGAATGACAACTCTGTAGTTTATCGACACCGAACCAATTTTAATCACGACTTTGACTGGGAAAACACAAAAATCTTGGACTATGAAAAAAATTTTACAAAACGACGAATATCTGAAATGATCCATATTAAAACAAATCGTTCCACTATCAACAGAAAGAAAGATATTTTCACTCTAAACAAAACCTTCTTTCCTCTTCTCAGATGTATAGACTCTTGCCTATAATGATACACAACATAACTTCCTGACAACCTGTGTTTATATATAAGTTCATTGCCGCTTCTCGTATCAATTTGACTTTCTTATATCGTTAAATTATAATTTTATTTCAGTTGACACTGAGACAGTGTAATGAAATGTCTTCCTTTTTAAATTTTAACTCTATTTTTAATTATTTAATATGGAACATGTGTTGTATTTTATGTATTTATTTATCTATTTATTGCTTTTATTTCTTGACAAGTTAAAACCTGCCTCTATGTTTTAATGAATTAGGGGTATGATAATATTATTGTCATTACTTTTATAAAAATAGTGCTTTAGATCTTTATAAATATTGAAGTGTTTTTTATTTTAATAAATTCAGCCTGATGAGGTTGGCAAACCTTAGCCAACGAAACGTCATGACAGTATGCACACACCTCGTCCTCGCGTAAATTAGAGCGACACAGGTACGAGTTAAATCACCCGTGACCTGTGACCGCCTAAGTCAGATAATAGGAAACCTGACCGTGTTTCCTATTTATCCAGGTGGCGAGTGCCGGGATAAGGCGATAAGTCCATCGACCTTCTTCCTCACCATCCCATCTTTCTTGCCATCTTTCTATTAGCCTGTGCCTCGCTTCTTTGCGGATCAGGCCCTTGCTTGGTCTTATTTCCTCATCAAAGGAACTGCTTTTCTTAGAAAAGAGAAACATTTCTTCCCTTTCCCTCACCAAAAGATCTGCTGGCGGGACACTTGCAAGGACCTGCACAGCACTCGTAGATACCATCTTATATGCAGAGATAATACGCGTTGTTATCGATCTCTGCGCCGACAGTATCTTTTTACAGATGGTCACACATCCTTTACTCCTTAGGGATGGGGCCCACGCTGGTGCTGCATAGAGCATTTTAGCGTGGGCGACACTCGCCACCAGTCTTCTTTTTTGTTCACGGGGTCCGCCAACATTTAGCATTAGCCGTGAAAGATTAGCCGCACACTCTATCGCCTTATTTGACGCCCTAGCCATGTGGTGGTGAAAGTTTAACCTTCCATCCAACTGCACACCAAGATATTTAATTTGCTTACTCCACTTGACCTCGAATCCGTCTATCACGATTCGTGGGAGCTCATAACCACGTCTGTCTGTGATCAGCAGTGCCTTGGTCTTTTTCAGGGCCATTTTAAGACCTCTGCTATCCAGCCAGGTTTTTGCTAGTCGCAGATCTTAAATCTATGAAGGTACTGACCGAAGCAGCCGTGACCAGTCATCGCTTGCGTAAGGTAATAGCCAACCTCACCGTGCTTTCTTTCTAACCAGGTGGCGAGGTGGGGAATCAGGCGGTATGTCCACCTTCCTTTGGATTCCCCATCCCATCTCGCCTGCCAACTATCGACTAGTCTGATTCTTGCCGATTTGCGGATAGCCATCTTTAGGCTACCGCCGCTCTGTTGTTCCTGCGAGACAACTCGTTCTTTATTGAGCTGAAAGACTTCCTGTCTTTCTCTTGCCAACAAATCTGTTGGCGGTGTACTCGCAAGAACTAGAGCAGCGCAATCAGACACCGTCCTGTAGGCTGAGATTACTCTCCGTGCGCTCCCTGTCTGCACAGAGAGCAACCTGTCCAAGATGGCGTGGGTCTTAAGGGCATCAGCCCACACAGGGGCAGCATGAAGCTGCTTTGCTAGACCCACGGTCGCCACCAAGCGCCGCTTCTTTTCCCTGGGACCACCAATGTTGGGCATTAACCTAGATAGGTTTGCCATACATTCGGCGGCCTTGAGTGCTGTGATGTTCACGTAAGGACCGAAGCTTAACCTTCGGTCCAACGTCACTCCCAGGTACTTAAGTTGATTTCCCCATGAGACTTCAGTTCCTCCTATTTTCACCTTTGGGGCTTCAAAAACTCGCCGGACTGTAACAAGCAGAGCCTCGGTCTTCTCTAAGGCCATTTGCAGGCCATGACGAGACAACCAACGCTCTACTCGTCGCAGACTTTCATCGAGTTTTATCTCGAGGAATTTGGTTTCCTGCGCTCTACACACCAGAAGTACGTCATCTGCAAAGGCTTTCAGGATCGTGTCTTCGGGCAGCTCCATTCCCAGAAGATCGTCGTACATGACGTTCCATATGAATGGACCCACCTTAGACCCCTGTGGTGCCCCGCAGGTCATCTCTTCCTTGAGATGGAACACATTGCCTTCGTACACGACCCATCTGTCGCTGAGATAGTTGTCTATCATTCGCAACAGATAAGTCGGCACTCCTTTGCGTCTCATTGACTCAATGCAGATGTCCCATCTCGCGGAATTGAACGCATTCCGGATGTCGATGGAAACAAGAGCACAGAAACCCTTCCTCTTCCCCTCATTGACTTCCTTTGCCAGTTTCACAACAGAGAGTATTGCATCAACTGTTGACCGGCCTTTCCGGAAGCCAAACTGGTTCTCTGATAGGCTATTTTCGCCTACCAGGATTCCCTGAAGTCTTTCTAGAACCATCCCCTCTAGAAGTTTGCCTATCGTGTCCAATAAACAAATTGGTCTGAACGATGAGACTTTATCCAGAGGTTTATCGCCTTTCCTAAGGAGAACCAACTTTTGCGCTTTCCAGTCGCTGAGGAACTCTCCGGCTTTTAAACACGCATTAAAGACGTTGAGAAGCAACTCTGGGTATACCGCGACGACCTCTTTTAGGATCTCGCTTGGTATTCCATCCCTGCCTGGCGCCTTGCCATTTTTCAACGCCCTTGCCGCCTTTTTAAGTTCTTCAAGCGTAAAGAGCTCCTCCATCTGTACTACGCAAGTATAGTCCTCCCTGGGGCTCGGTTCCACATGGGGAAACAGCGCTCTTATGATTTTTTGGACCCAAATCGGATCGCCTAGACCAGGGGTTTTTTGTCTTGAAACTAATTTCTTAGTTACAATTTTAAACGCCAAACCCCATGGATCATTCTCGGTCTTCCCGATTAGGTCCTTCCAGCACTTTCGCTGGCTACTCCTTATAGCCCGCTTGAAGATTCGCCTGGCTTTATGCCAATCTTCTTGCAGCGTGAGGTCTCCCTTCGAGTGGGTATATTTCCTCCTCGCTGCATTGCATTCTCTCCTTAAGCGGGCTAATTCATTGCTCCACCAGTACAGAGCACCCTTCCTAGCTTTTGTTTGGCGCCGGCGAGGCATGGAGCAGTTGCAAGCATCCGCTATAATCTGCCTCGCCTCTTGCGCTATACCCTTTGCAGAAGTTGGCTCCTTCTGCCAGCCGGACCTCTTGATGAGGCGAGCTTCGGCCAGGGTCTTTACCAACTTCTCCCTATCTAGTCTCCTGAGGTTCCAAGAGGATTTCTTTTTGCCCTTTTGTGGACGATTGCACCCTCCCGGCTCTTCCTCGGAGACTGAAAACTCAATGTACTGGTGGTCGCTCATGGTCACCTGATCCAGCACCTTGCAGTTCTTTACTCTGCGGGCCAGGCGAGGAGATGCAAATGTCAGGTCAAGAATTGACCCTGACGCTCCTCGCCTAAAAGTGAGCTGTTTGCCCCGGTTCATCACCACCAGGTCATTCGCCGAGACCATATCGGTGACCAAGATTCCTCTCCTGTCCTGGCGGGTCTCCCCCCATTCCGGCGACTTACTATTGAAATCTCCCGCAATGAGGACATCCCCGCCGAAAGCTTTTACGCTTTCCTCAAGAGAGCGAATCTCGGTGTCGAACTTCTCAAGGGGATCGTTTGGGGAGAAGTAGCAGCTGTAAATACGAACACCCGCCACCTCCACCCAAACGAAGCCCTTATCCGTCTCGAGGAAATCGCCTACAACGATGTCCGGGTTGCAAACTTGTATCCCGGACCTCCCTGATGCGTCCTGAAACCAGACAGAGAATTGTGGCTTTCTATACTGCTCACTGAAGATCAGTATATCGGCCTTCCTCTGCCTGGCAGTCTGCATCAGGAGGTCCTGCGCGACTCTTCCTCTTCCGAGGTTAACCTGGAGGACCCCGAACTTTGGCTTTCAAACCAGACAGGATTCCCCAATAAACTGGGCAAGCCCTGCTTCCCGGAAGGTGGCTTATCTCCTTGGACCCCTTGTCGGAGCAAGTCATGCAACTAGCTGGGCTCTTGCAGGACCTGCTCTTGTGATCCAGGCCACCACACTTCCAACAAGCGTTCCTTCGATCTGGGCCACAGCAGCCCCGTGCCAAGTGGCCGTAGCAAAGGCATCTAAAGCACCTATCTACTTCCACTCTAGCCCGGATTCTGCAGTTAACCCAGCCGATCTTAATGCGACCGGTCTTCAAAAGCGACTCCGCGTCCGCATCTGGCAGACGCAGAATCGCCATCTGCGTGCCGCCGTACCGAGCAACTAGCTGGCAAGGCACTTCCAAGTCGGGCTTGCCCAGACAACTCCGTACTGCCTTTTGTACTCCTTCTTCGACTACGGTTTCGTCGAGGTCAACGATTTCTACCGACCTCGTCGAGACCACAGTCGTGACTTCCGCCTGACCTTTGAGGACAGTAGCCAGCTCACTGCTGAACCGCGTAAGATCCTGCCCCTTCTTAAGAACCAGAAGAATTATTATTATTATTATTATTATTATTATTATTATTATTACTATTATTATTATTATTATTATTATTATTATTATTATTATTATTATTATTATTATTATTATTATTATTATTATTATTATTATTATTATTATTATTATTATTATTATTATTATTATTATTATTATTTTTTTTTTTTGTAGTCGGAAGTGGAAAATCTGCGAATTCAGATACCTGGTTAATGAATTCCAGGTTATGTGGGGATGACCGCTCTTGTTCTGGTCTACCCACTAAAAACCACTCCCTATTTCCAGGACTCTATTTCCACTTGCGGAACTACCTAATGGCTTTACTTCGCAAGTGGAAGTTCCTCTCTTACTCCTCTCTGTCCATTGTTAAAAACAAACTTTCTATCAACCACCGGGGGGGAGCCGCGGGAGTGGGAGGGGGGACGAGAATTAGTCCCCCTCCCCCTCCCGCGACTCGTCCCCAGCGATTACTCCAGGTCAACCTCTTCTACCGTCCACATCTTTTGTCTTCATTACTGAGGTAATGAAGAACTCGATGTGGCGCCAAGAGTCCGCGCTTTGGAGCATAGTTGAGACCATGTCATCAGCGGTGAATTGAGTTTTCACTGCGTCAAACATGGCCCGTCTTAGCTCACTCCATTGCCCGCAGGAGAAGAGAGTGTGTTTTGCGTCGTCTATTTCAGCGTCGCAATACACACATTTCGCCTCCTCTCTGATCTTAAATCTATGAAGGTACTGACCAAAACAGCCGTGACCAGTCATCGCCTGCGTAAGGTAATAGCCAACCTCACCGTGCTTTCTTTCTAACCAGGTGGCGAGGTGGGGAATCAGGCGGTAAGTCCACCTTCCTTTGGATTCCCCATCCCATCTTGCCTGCCAACTATCGACTAGTCTGATTCTTGCCGATTTACGGATAGCCATCTTTAGGCTACCGCCGCTCTGTTGTTCCTGCGAGACAACTCGTTCTTTATTGAGCTGAAAGACTTCCTGTCTTTCTTTTGCCAACAAATCTGTTGGCGGTGTACTCGCAAGAACTAGAGCAGCGCAATCAGACACCGTCCTGTAGGCTGAGATTACTCTCCGTGCGCTCCCTGTCTGCACAGAGAGCAATCTGTCCAAGATGGCGTGGGTCTTAAGGGCATCAGTCCATACAGGGGCAGCATAAAGCTGCTTTGCTAGACCCACGGTCGCCACCAAGCGCCGCTTCTTTTCCCTGGGACCACCGATGTTGGGCATTAACCTAGATAGGTTGCCCATACATTCGGCGGCCTTGAGTGCTGTGATGTTCACGTGAGGACCGAAGCTTAACCTTCGGTCCAACGTCACTCCCAGGTACTTAAGTTGATTTCCCCATGAGACTTCAGTTCCGCCTATTTTCACCTTTGGGGCTTCAAAAACTCGCCGGACTGTAACAAGCAGAGCTTCAGTCTTCTCTAAAGCATTTGCAGGCCATGACGAGACAACCAACGCTCTACTCGCCGCAGACCTTCATTAAGTTTTATCTCGAGGAATTTGGCTTCCTGCGCTCTACACACCAGGAGTACGTCGTCCGCAAAGGCTTTCAGAGTTGTGTCTTCGGGCAGCTCCAGTCTCAGGAGATCGTCGTACATGACGTTCCATATGAATGGACCCACCTTAGACCCCTGTGGTGCCCCGCAGGTCATCTCTTCCTTGAGATGGAACACATTGCCATCGTACAGGACCCATCTGTCACTAAGATAGTTGTCTATCATTCGCAACAAATAAGTCGGCACTCCTTTGCGTCTCATCGACTCAATGCAGATGTCCCATCTCGCGGAATTGAACGCATTCCGGATGTCGATGGAAACAAGAGCACAGAAACCCTTCCTCTTCCCCTGATTGACTTCCTTTGCCAGTTTCACAACAGAGAGTATTGCATCAACCGTTGACCGGCCTTTCCGGAAGCCAAACTGGTTCTCTGATAGGCTATTATCGCCTACCAGGATTCCCTGAAGTCTTTCTAGAACCATCCCCTCTAGAAGTTTGCCCATAGTATCCAATAAACAAATTGGTCTGAACGATGAGACTTTATCCAGGGGTTTATCGCCTTTCCTAAGGAGGACCAGCTTTTGCACTTTCCAGTCACTGAGGAACTCTCCAGCTTTTAAACACGCATTAAAGACGTTCAGAAGCAACTCTGGGTATACCGCGACGACCTCTTTCAAAATCTCGCTTGGTATTCCATCATTGCCTGGCGCCTTGCCGTTCTTCAACGCCCTTGCCGCCTTTTTTAGTTCTTCAAGCGTGAAGAGCTCCTCCATCTGTACTACGCAAGTATAGTCCTCCCTGGGGCTCGGTTCCACATGGGGAAACAGCGCTCTTATGATTTTTTGGACCCAAATCGGATTGCCTAGACCCGGGGTTTTTTGTGCCTTGAAAATGTTTCTTATTAACACTTTAAACCGCTAAACCCCAGGGATCATTT